>NC_134354.1:558722637-559322637 GCF_048569485.1 Anomaloglossus baeobatrachus | reverse complement strand
AAGCAGAGGTCAAAACCGGATCGGTTAGCGAGGTACAAAAACAGCAGGCAGGAGGGTAGTCAGGAAACAAGCGGTAATCAGCACACAAAATCACAGAACAGGACAAAAAAGGAGCCAGAATTTTCTGAACTATCTCTGGCTGAGGTCAGCAGATAGAAGGGGAATTAAAAAGGGTGTGGTGTCCTCCCATAGGCTGTAGCTGAATGATGGTACTTTAGCTGGGAGACACCCGCCACCTACAGTCAGCCAGTGGCACTGCAGATCCCCAGGAAACACAGACCAGTGGATGAGCGGAGCCTGTGTGACTCTCTGGCCTATCAGGTCGTCACAGGGTATTGTGCAATCTGCCCTTCAGCACAGTAGCCAAGTCCTCCTTGGTTACGGATCCCTGTCCTTCGCTGTTGCTAAGAGCAGAGCCAGTCAAAACCCTAGGAAAACTTTGCACCACACCCACCAGACACATCATTGGGGGGCCTGAAGGCAATAGGGCCACCCACTTGGGGGGTTGGTGGGGAAAGTGAGACATGTCAAAGAAGTGAAGTGTGAGGAGAAATTAGAGGAGGTCAGAAGCTGGGCTCCTTGTAGAATACTAGGTGGCAGATGTTGGTCTGGGCTTGGTAGGAGCTGGAACCCCGGTCGCAGGGGATCGTGTCAAGGGGCACGGATCTGCCAAAGAGGGCAGCCAGAGGCCTTGAACAATCTCCGGGCAGGGGCCATGGCACGACGGGGTACGTGGACCCTAGGCCGGGAAGTAGCTTCACGCAGCCCAGTAATTTACCTGACGAGGGTGAAGTCTTCAAGATTCATCCTCTACCCACTCCAAAATCGGGGTACTAGCACAACGATGGGATAGGACTTTCCCAGTACATAGCACAGAAAATCCCAAGCGTGAACCCTGAGAACAAGCTCACTCTCATAGCCATACGATTGTGCGGGACCCGACTAGTTCCACACTACAGGGTCCAAATAGTGAAGAGTGTGCCACGGAAAAGGTCACAGGCTAACAAGCAACTCCAAGGGACATGGGTCCATGCATGCTTCCTCCCTGCTGCAGCGGTGCTCAGAATTCTGGTTTACAAGTTGTCGGTGTCAGTATTCTTGGACTGAGTGAGTAAGCAGAAAACCCCTTTCCTCCCCAATGGCACCCCTTCACTACCGTCACCGGGCTCCCAGGGCAAAACCCCCCTACCCACGGAGGGGATAAACACCTTGCTGCCATACCACCGCCACCTGGCACTACCAACAGCAGCGGTGGTACTCCATCTTATCACGAACCATGGGTGGTGTCACGAACTTCCAATCCCCCTGTACATATCTCTCCCCTTTTTAATTCGAGTGTCTGCGCGACCCACACCCAGGTCCGGAGACCCCTCGAGCCACCGCGGTTACGGACCCGAGCGGCTTGTCCGCTGACACGGGGGCGTTACACCTGGTCCCACCGGCGCCGCTGGCATCGACTCCTCTCCCATCACCAGCACTATCCACGGCAGGAACATCAGAGTAGAAGTCGATGGAGCGGACTCCGGGTGGGACGTAACAGGCACGTACCGTGAAGCTATCACATCCCTCATAAAGCTTAAAGTCACAACATTACCACACAGTATGATGCCCCCATAGCTTCTAAATGCAATATAATTCCACCACATCCCTCATACTGTATAAGTCCACCATATCTGCGCAATACAATATGATGCACCCACATCCGCCCCATACAGTATGATGCATCCATATCCCCATACAGTATGATGTCCCCACACACCCCATACAGTATGATTCATCCACATCTTTTACAGAAAGTATAATGTCACGGTATCCACCATACAGTATGATGCCATCACATCCACCGTTGATACCGTATGATAACACAACAACCCTCTATACAATATGATTCCGCCACATACCCCATACAATATGATGCCACTAAATTCTCCCAAATCAGTATGACTACAGCTGTTGCTCACTGTATTATGTCACCATATCGCCAATACAACATGATGGCCTCACATCCCCCCAAAATATGATTCTTCTATATCAATCCCCAATACAGTATGATGCCTCCACATCCCCATACAGTATGATGCCCTCACAGCTTCTACATGCAGTATATTTCTACCACATCTGCTGTACTGTATGATGCCACAACATCCTTCCTATAGAATATGATCCCATTACATCCTCTAATACAATATGATGCCCCCACATCCCTCAATACAGTACAATGTCTTCACAGCTTTTACACACAGTATGATTCCCCAACAACTTTTACAGAACATAATGCTACTATATCCCTCATACAGTTTGATTTCCCCATATCCCCCATACAGTATGATTCCCAAATAGCAGTTACACACAGTATAATGCCACTTTATCCCACATACAGTATGATGCCAATGCATCCACCCTTCATATAGTATGATGCCCCCACATCCCTATATACAGTATGATGAAACTAGATCCCCTCAATCCAGTATGATGTCATCACAGCTTTTGCACACAGTATGATGCGACCATATCACCAATACAGTATGATGGCCTCACATCACTCAAAAATTATGATCCCCCACATCCATGCATCCTACAGTATGATGCCACCACACATTCCATACAGTTTGATACCCAACATCCACCCCCATACACTATGTTGCCACTAAGTGCCCCCCCACAGTATGCTTCCCCCACTTCCCTCCATACAGTATGATGCCTTCACAGCACCCCATACAGTATGATGCCTCCACAGCACCCCATACAGTATGATGCCTCCACAGCACCCCATACAGTATGATGCCTCCACAGCACCCCATACAGTATGATGCCTCCACAGCACCCCATACAGTATGATGCCTCCACAGCACCCCATACAGTATGATGCCTCCACAGCACCCCATACAGTATGATAACCCCACAGCTGTTGTTCACAGTATAATGCACCCACAGCTTTTACACACAGTATAATGTCAGCACATCCCACCATACATTATGATCCACCCAAAGCAATTACACACAGTATGATACTGCAAAAAGGTTTTTATTAGATAAGTAGGTGCATGAGCAGTGCAGACATCGAACTTTATAAATACTGATTCCCAGTGCTTGCACTGGGTATCACTTCCTCTACATTGTAAGTGTTTGCTTATCTGACAGCTCTCACCGAGCATACGTTGGATTAGGCAGCCGGCGTTTATTCCTCCTCCAGCATCCTCCTGGCTTGCCCCCATGACTGTTGTTGGTGCCGCTTGCGTATTGCCACAGGGATTATATCTTCATTAAAATAGTGCCGGTGTCCGCACAATTGCTTACCATGATCTCCAGCGCCATATTATTGAAGAAGATGAAGGATAAATCCAGCGATCTCAATGTTTGTTGATGAATAAAAAATATTTTATTTAAAAAATAAATAAAAAGTACAGATTGGAACAAAAAAGAAATCCGTTCAGGCAGAGATGGAAGATTAGTGCTGTAAACGCACGGCAAGACGCATTTCGGCTTTACCTTTATCATTGCCATAATTCTTATGGCAATGATATGGCAATGATAAAGGTATAGCCGAAATGCGTCCGTTGAGCTCGCTGGATTTATCCTTCTTCTTCTAATCAATTGCTGGCAAGAGCTCCTGCCATTCAATCCGACGCAGAGCCTCCTCATGAAATAGCAGCATACATTGGACTGTGTTTGGTAAGCTGGCCTTCTTGGTGTTTTTTTTTTTTAATTTTATTGAAGGCACTGCAGTGAAGACTATGAGAGGCATCGGCGTGTGCGCAGATGTATAAAAAGATCTGCATCCGCACTGATGCCTCTCAGTCTCCATTGCAGTGTGTTCAATAAAATGGCGCCGGAGATTGTGGTACGCGCATGCGCGGACTTCCGCACTATTTTAATGAAGACATAATTCCTGTGTCTATCTGATATTTCTACAACAACCGAGCATCCGATCTTTCTACAACAGGTATGCCTGGATTCAACATCTTAGTGCCAGTATGGCACTGCCTTTACTTTATATAGAAAAATTCTGGTGGTTGTTTCTCTTTAAGCATTTCTGCCATAACAAGATAGGAAACATTATCTCCAGTATCGGGATCCTGCATAACAAAATAATGTACTGTAATTCTATAGCATATTTGTCATCCATGAGAGTGTATTTTTGTAAATACTTTATGCATCCCCACTATTGGTTGTATTTTTGAAAGTATCTGTGCGTGTATATGTTTTATGTGTATATTTTGTTTACACCACTATACTATATTCTTCTGGTCGTACATTTCTCAGTTCATACACTTGAAGCACTCCATTATTTTAGGTTGAGACAGTTTGATAGGGCACTATTTGTAGAACATTAGACATCAGATAGCAAAATGCGTTCCGATGTGCACTAAATATTTTGTGCTCTTGCCAAAGAAAACTATCATCCTACAGCAGAAGCTGGGATTGAAATCTGTCCAGACAAAGCACTTGTTTTTGTCTTTGATTTGCTGCATACGTTAAACAATACAACAGACTAAAATAACTCTAATAACATGACTGACAAATTCCACCAACACTGACTGAGAGATTTCAATGGTAAATATAGAAAATGTGGCAACTAACAGATTTGGCTGCAACATCTCTTTTGGCCACTTGACCTTCTGCCTTGTAATCTTTTGGACATGGAATGAATTCACAACATTTCAAGTACTTTTTGTGCAAGTTGTAGTACAAGCAGTGTACGCAGTAATCAGCGGTGATACCTTAGAGATGAAGTCATAGACGAGCACCCTAAAAACATGTTCTCTCTTTATAGATGTGTTTACATTCTCTGTATTATATCATATTAAGCCCCCCATACACAATAGGTATCTGTCATTGAACAATGGGTTGGCTGAACCCATCAGCCATCTCCCCTGATTTATCCATACACAGGAGCACTGTGCCTTTCCGCTGCCAAATGTTCCTGTTCTCTCTGAGTGAACCTCTGCCAGATTCCTATGGCTTATCTCTTAGAAAACAAAAGGATTGTCATTCCAAAATCAAACATTCCAGAATCCTTATCTTTCTCAAACACATCTGTCAAGATGAGAATCGGTAGGCCCCCCATACACATTAGGTACTGTTGTGTGTTTGGCCAACATTAGTTTGATGTGTATGAGGACCTTTACACATACTGATACTAATACTTACAAAATGACAGGAACCTGGACAAGCCACATATACGAGGGGCGATCCAAAAGTAATGATAATCGGTTATTTCTATTGCACACAGAAATTAAAATAAAATGTTTTCTTCTCTCTTAGGTACCCACTAGTCCAGGAAAAAAAAAATCACTAAAATAGGCCACGATTCCCGGGAGCTACATTCATTTGAATATGAACTGCCGAGGAGTGAACATCAAAATGGAAAAAAACGAGCTCAGAGCTGTCATCAAATACCTCTGCTTGAAAAAAATTACTACCAAAGACATACACAGCGACTTGGTGGAAACATTGGGGGACTCTTCTCTATATTCCACAGTTGCACGCTGGGCCAAGGAATTTAAGCTGGCAAGAACATCGACGAAAGATGAACATCGTGAAGGACGCCCATCCACATCCCTCAATGAAGAAAACGTGAAAAAAGT
The DNA here is from genome assembly GCF_048569485.1 of Anomaloglossus baeobatrachus. Lineage (NCBI taxonomy): Eukaryota > Metazoa > Chordata > Amphibia > Anura > Aromobatidae > Anomaloglossus > Anomaloglossus baeobatrachus. The sequence continues at coordinate 559,317,049 of NC_134354.1, read as the reverse complement.
TGAAGAAGTTGTATTGGCAGATCGAAGAGTGACTATCAGGCATGTAGCTGAGGTCACAGGGATCTTATATGGCAGTATTCAAAGAATCCTTGCAAAAGAATTGCATATGAGAAAGGTCTCCGTGCGTTGGGTGCCAAAAATGTTAACCGACGAGCAAAAGAAGAAACGAGTTGACATTTCAATAGCAAATCTCGAAAAGTTCCAAGCAGACAAGGAGAATTTTTTGTCACGTTTTTTGACCATGGACGAGACCTGGATCCACCACTTTGATCCAGAAACTAAACAACAATTGATGACATGAAAACGAGCCGACGAACCGACGCCGAAGAAATTCAAAGTGTCAAGCTCAGCAGGGAAGGTTATGGCGTCCGTTTTTTGGGACGCTGAAGGAATTATTATGGTGGACTATTTGGAGAAGGGAGCCACTATTACGGGCTCCTACTACACAGAACCAATAAGAAGATTGCGGGAGGCTATCAAGGAGAAAAGGGCGCGGCAAACTGAGGGCTGGAGTGCTGTTTCACCAAGATAACGCGCCGTCTCACAAAGCTGCAGTTGCCATGGCAACCATTCAAGAAGTGGGCTTTGAACTGGTGGAACATCCCCCCTATTCGCCAGATCTAGCCCCCAGTGACTTCTTTCTCTTTCCTCGCCTCAAGAAACACCTCTGGGACAAGAAATTTGACAACAATAGCGACGTGATAACCACTGTTGGGGATTCTTTTGAGGCTCAAGATCAAGAATTTTTTTCGAAGGGAATTCTAAGTTTAGAAAAGAGATGGCCTAAATGTATAGACTTGTTAGGAGACTGTAGAAAAATATATATTTTTTTTAATATATTCATTGTGTTTATTATTGATTATCATTACTTTTGGATCGCCCCTCATATAACAATGTTGATGTCTAAACTACTTATGTGAATAGTCACGTGTGGTTAGTTCCTTCTCTATACAATTATTTCTCACATTACCTTTACAAAGTATGTTAACCTAAAATTACAACTACGCAATGATTACATTATCTCATTCTTAGTTTTCGTCTATGACATATGACATTTACTAAAGGTTATTCTACATCTACACCTGTGATTCACATCAACAGAAGTATGATTTTTTTTAAATATAAGTAATGTAAATAACTGTCATTTCAAGAGACTTTGAGACTAAAGCGAGCAAACATAGGTAACTTTGTAATATCTTAGAGAAATATGCTTCTATTTCACTTATGAGAAAATCTGAAAAATTGCTAAAATCCATTTTTGTGAAAGCAAGACAGAGTCCCAGTTCACTTAAGTATTAAGGCCCCATCACACACAACAAGATCGCTAACGAGATCGCTAACAAGATCGTTGCTGCGTCACCGTTATGTGTGACACCTACCAGCGATCAGGCCCCTGCTGTGAGATTGCTAGTTGTTGCTGAATGGTTGGGACCATTTTCTTCAAAGGCGATGTCCTGCTGGGTAGGACACATCGCTGTGTTTGACACCCACCAATGACCTCCTAACATGGTCCTAATGCCCGCCGAGATCATTATACAGGTCGCTGATCGTTACTGCATTGTTGGTAAGATCTGACTGTGTGACATCTCACCAGCGACCTCCCAGCGACTTACCAGCGATCCTTATCAGGTCACATTTTCGGAATCGCTAGTAAGTCAAAGTAATGTGATGGGGGTTTAAGATTATAGCTGCCTACTAAAGTATAAAGATAAGGGAAAGCGATGGAGGAGCAGAGTGAAAAGCAGAGGTACAGAAAGACCTGTGCTGTCACTTTCTAGTAAGGATTCACAGCTACTCTGCTTAATACGGCAGTACACTGTTCTCCATCCTACTGCTGCTTCTGAACATATGTGACATACATAAAGGAGAGCAGGAATCTCATGTGTCTGTGAACTAGGTATGAGACACTTCATAGGAGCTAGTCTCCACCCACTGGATTATAGCTAACTGAAAATTAGAGCGTGTGTAATGGTGAAAAATGTAGGATACAAATCATGTAACACCAGAAATAGTGTTATTCATAATGTACATCTAAGTTTATTCTGAAAAGTTACCTGAAATGACCTTTTTGAAAATAATTTGTCTAACCATTCATTTGGCATTTTTATTAAACTTTTCCTCTTAAAGAGGTTATCCATGACTATGATATTTGATAATCTATAGGTGGGGTCTGACACCCTGCACCCTGACTGATTAGCTGTTAGCCCCACGACCAGTGGATGTACACAATGTATGTAGCAGAACACCAAACCTACATACACTGTGTAGTGGCCATTCTCGGGAACTACAACTGAACTCCCCACTCACTTCAGTAGGAGCTGAGCTTTAGTATCCAAGAATGCCCACTTAACTTCAGTAGGAGCTGACCTGTAGTAGTCAAGAATGCCCACTTACTTCAGTAGGAGCTGAGCTGCAGTAGCCAAGAATGCCCACTTCAGTAGGAGCTGAGCAGCAGTACCCAAGAATGCCCACTCACTTCAGTAGGAACTGAGCAGCAGTACCCAAGAATGTCCACTCACTTCAGTAGGAGCTGAGCTGCAGTAGCCAAGAATGCCCACTTCAGTAGGAGCTGAGCATCAGTACCCAAGAATGCCCACTTCAGTAGGATCTGAGATGCAGTACCTAAGAATGCACACTCACTTCAGTAGGAGCTAAGCGGCAGTATCCAAGAATGCCCACTTTCTTCAGTAGGAGCTGAGCAGCAGTACCCAAGAATACCCACTTACTTCAGTAGAAGCTGAGCTGCAGTACCCAAGAATGCCCACTTCAGTAGGAGCTGAGCATCAGTACCCAAGAATGCGCACTTACTTCAGTAGGATCTGAGATGCAGTACCTAAGAATGCACACTCACTTCAGTAGGAGCTAAGCGGTAGTATCCAAGAATGCCCACTTTCTTCAGTAGGAGCTGAGCAGCAGTACCCAAGAATACCCACTTACTTCAGTAGGAGCTGAGCTGCAGTACCCAAGAATGCCCACTTACTTCAGTAGGGGCTGAGCTGCAGTACCCAAGAATACCCACTCACTTCAATAGGAGCTGGATAGCAGTAGCCAAGTATGCCCACTTACTTCAGTAGGAGCTGAGCTGCAGTACCCAAGAATGCCCACTTACTTCAGTAGAAGCTGAGCTGCAGTACCCAAGAATGCCCACTCATTTCAGTAGGAGCTTAGCTGCAGTACCCACAAATGCCCACTGCACAATGTATTTTGTAGTGATGTTCACAGTCCATACACTGTGTACCTCCAACAGCTCTGGGACCTGCTAAGTTCTGATCGGTGGAGGTGCTGGTTGTTGAACCCACACCAATCTGATATTGAAGACCGATCCTATAGATAGACCATTAATATCAAATTCCTAGGAAAGACTTTACAGCATATCTGCCGCTATTATAAAACCCTGTACAGCAAATATTAGCCTCTATTAACTATTTGTGCTCATAAACCTAACCTAGTTTGCACAGTTTTACGCTTGTTTTTCGCAATATGTGATACAGATCTTCTCTTACAGCCATATCAAAGCACAAAAAGTTGCAGTGAAACTTAGAATCATGCAGCGGAGCATTTTATTCATTATATTCATACAGAGTTTGTATTATCTCAAAAACTTTCACTTTGCTAAACTCCATGCTATTTAGCCTTCAGTGGATGTGTAAAATACACTTTTGCAGGGTATTTGTAGCTTCTTATCAATAAAGCACTGAACATTTGAAGACAAATGAGGACATTAATCAGCAGAGGTTTGCACCTATTTACATGAAGGTGTTCTGCGGAGAGGAGTCACTGCAAGCTTATGCCTGGAGACGGGCTGGCTGGCAAATTTTAGCCTGGGGGGCAAGCGTACAGCAATGGTCTAGGAGTAGTGACCAGTCCTTACTGTATTTATGTCCGGCTGCTTCTGAAAGTAAAAATAGGTGACAAGACTTTATAAAGATGTAAGCTGGTATGATGATGGGATCGCACACAGCTATACTGAGCTGTCAGTAGCAGAACAGATGTAGTGGTTCAATGTTCCCTGATATAATAAGCTTAGACATAGAAAATCTACATCTCAAATACACATCTAGTACATGACCACCAAAATTCACCATAGAAGGGACTCAATACATCAGACTCTATATAAAAGCATCTACACCAAAAATCTGACACTTACACAGATACAGTAACAAAAGCAAGATTAGTACATAGGTGGAGTAACAGAACCAAAGTTAATGGAGTCCTCCTCCACTTTCTGTGAATGTTCAGTTACATTTTGCAGTAGTTACAGTATAAAAAAAACCACTTACAGTATATTAGTTACCCTCCCTGGGCCCACACCAGCCCCTCACTGCTGCCTCAATCTCTTTTTTTGGAGCGCTATCATCAAGTCGATAGCAGCAGATAGCCAGCACTGGAGCCGAGGAGGGTGCATAATGTGCCGTTATTTAAATTTGTTTTGCATAACAATCTCAATATGTAACTAAAAGTTTACTGAAAGATGATAACCCTTTTAATACATAGATGAGGTACCAAAACCAGGCTTACTGAGAATAGATACAGTAATGGAACCAAGAACCAGTTCAATACATAGCTGCAGTAACAGAGCCACAGATGCAGTAACACAAGCAGCTTACTATTCAGATACAGGAACAGAACCAAATTCACTATGTAGACACTGTAACTAAACTAAGATTGCTGTTACATGGGAAAAGTGTTGGAAAAAAGTGTGCGGCTTAGAAAGTGCATATTGTCTTGTTAGTATACATCGAGGAGCATGTTGTACTGTCTCGGGCCATCTGCATACAACTTTCTTAAGTTTTGGTAACTTTATTTTTACATCTGACCGTTACAGTCCATAGCTCTGTAGAGCACGACATTTCAATGCCTTTATTATCATTATTGCACATATTCAGTCGACATCTCACCAATGGACATTTGAACTCAACCACAATGAAAAATAGGTCTTAGTATATGGTAAACCAGTGGCTTATCATGTATATAACATCTGATGTCTGTACACATAGTATGGCACATCCAGTATACAGGATATGCTGCTTGGATGTGATATACAAAGGTTCACATTTTGTTCACTAATATTGGTGAAGGGAGTAATGCAATCAGATGCACCTAATTCATTAAGTGCTGTGTGACTCTTTAATGAATTTGGTGCATTATTCAACTGCTGTGCACCACTGGCAGAAATGGCCACCAGTTTGGGGCATATAATGAATTTGGTGTGCTTGGCTGTCTTTGGCTGTCTTGTCTGAACTCCACCTACTTTTCTAACAGAGGGTAGAGCAGACTGGACCTAGTGTATAACCACCAAAAGTCACAAATTGTTGGCACAACTTCAAGGTGCTCAAACATTTTGCAACAATTCAAGCAGTTTTACTCCAGAATTCCAGTATATCACAAAAGTAAGTACATCCCTTATAGCTTTTCGTTGGACAACACTAAAGATATGACACTTTGATGCAATATAAAGTAGTCAGTGCACAGTAACTGGTTGTTGCACAAAGGCTACTGAGTCACATGACACTGGGGAGGGAAATGGTTAACTGGGCACAATTTGGCCGTTTTCATTTAGGGGTGTACTCACTTTTGTTGCCAGCAATTTTGACATTAATGGCTGTGTGTTGAGTAAGGCTACTTTCACACATCAGGTTTTTTCCATCAGGCACAATCCGGAAAAAAACGGGTAAAATGGATCCGGTACCGCATCCGTTTTATCCCCATAGATTTGCATTGTTACCGGATTGTGCCTGATGGCTTTGCGTTGCATCCGTTCTTTTCCGGATGCGGCAAAATTAAGTAAAGCGGCGGCCGGAGGCAACGTATCATGTAACGTTTTTTTGTCCGGCAAAAAAAACGCATTGCGCCGCATCCGGCCGCTGCGGCGCATTTTTCAATGCATGCCTATGGACACCAGATGCGTCGCGATGCAGAAAAACTTATGCAAAGGATGCAGTGTTTTCGCCACATCCGTTGCATAGGTTTCACAGCCGGATTGAGCCGCAGTGCTCACACCGGATGTGTGAATGTAGCCTAAGGCATTGAAAAATGCGCCGCAGCGGCCGGCTGTGGCGCAATGCGTTTTTTTTGCCGGAGCAAAAAACGTGCCAGAGAACATTGCATCAGGCCACCGCATTGGCTAAATCTGCCGCATGCGGCGAAAACCGGACGGAACGCAAGCCTATGCGGCACAATGCGGCGTCAATGCTGGAAAAACGAAACCGGCGCCAAAAAATCCCGGTTTCGTTTTTTCAGCAGAGCGCCGGATTGTGCCGCACTGCTACAGCCGGATGTGTGAAAGTAGCCTTAGATGGCACACCAAATTTATACTGTTACACAAGCTGTAAACTGACCACTTTACATTGTATCAAAGTGTCATATGTTCAGTGTTGTCCCATGAAAAGATATAATAAAATATGTACAAAAGTGTGAGGGTTGTACTCACTTTTGTGATAAAGACCTTGCCTGAGGTCTTTTCCCCAGACCACCACTTCTATGACAAAGAATACCATGACCACACGGACTTAAAAATTAATGTTTGTTCCACTGTGCCACAAAAGGAAACGCCAGACCACCTAAGCTGTTCATGCCCACCCTATCCACTCACTGTCTCCTCTCCACCCACTACCTCCAGAGGTCACGCTTACTGTCTGTGCTTCACCCACTATCTCTGTCAGTCAAGCCCAGTTACTTCCTATCCCTGATACTGCAAGTATGCCAGAAGGAGGGATCAGAAGGAAGAGGTGGAAGTAGAACATCACACATATAAAGAAGAAAGTCTGCCCCCTGGTACATCTTCTCATATAAACTACTTCAAATAGGTGGCACTAGAGTTCATCTACTTCCTCCCTGAAGAGACAATTTATCATATATATTTAGCCTCAACTTTGTGGGGATTATTTTTAAATAAAAATTAAGTTTTATAAAATTTGCCACATTGGGTTTACAAACATGAGTGGATATAAACACTGGACTGATAGGATCCTGTACCTGGCTACAGAACCACATGTTTGAAGAGGGAAGGGGAGATGATCTAATCTGGGGTGTCCTGTAGCCGGGATTATGTCTGTCAGTGCAGCACACGCTTGTGTCCAGTCATGTGTGTGTGACGCCCTGGCAAAACTAGGTAGTCACAAAAGTGTTCATCCTCCTTGTCACCACCAAAAACCCACACCCAGGTACAACACACAGCCATTAAAGCCTAGCCACCCACTCGTGATAATAAGGACACACCAGTGGGCGGGATCAGGCGGATGAGAACGCCCACCTAGGGGTCCTGAGGTGTCAGGGGCGGGAACACAGTAGATCAGTTTAGACAGTTGAAGTGTGGAGTAGTAAAGTGGAAGTGGAGAGCTGACAGCAGTGGAGTCAGGGGTAGGGGCCCCTGGACTACCTGGCTAGGTGGCAGACAGTGAACAAGGGCCACAGGCGACGGAGATCCGGTCGCGGGTAACATAAAGTGGACCGGGTCAGGGTTGTAGCCCTCCGGTGCCGACAGCGGGAATCTGGTCCGGAGGCCGTGCACAGGCGGGGTACCTGGACCCTAGGGCGAGGAAGGTTGCAAGCCCCCTTGTCAATTGACCAGCCGGGGACAAGGTTTCAGGCCTTGTCCCGTAGAAGCCCAGAGAGCGAAACGGAAGCCCAACGCGGGGGATAGGGTGTCCGTCAGAACCCACAGAGATCCCAAGGGTCAGATTTCGCGGGCCATAGCTCCCAAATAGATACAAAACTGGGAGTGGACTTCTCTGTTCCATGAGAAGTCATCCAAAAGGAGAGACAAACACAGCGTGCAGGAGGAAGGGACACCTGTTCGCTAACCAGGGTGTGGGACCCGAATACACCCTCCAATGGCAGCCGGTCACTGGCAACTTGGTTTACTACTGGACTTGTGTGCAATTACTGAACTGTGAGTACACCATTGACCCCCGGTCCAATCCGGCGTTCCACCTCCAGCAGCCATCACTCCCGTGTACCGACCCAGGGCCCCGGGACCACACCTTCCCTACCCATGGAGGGGATCCTATCTAGCTGCCTCCGTTCCACCAGCCCCGGGCGCCCCATCACCAGGCAGCGGCGCTGTCACCATCCCTCACCGCAACCCATGGGTGGCGTCACAGACAATACCCCCTGTAAATAATCTCCCCTTTTCTGACGGTTGTGAGGACGGTCACCACTTGAGCCGCAACAGCGAACCCGGACCCAAGCGGGGCCCCAGAGAAGCGGCAGTGGCCCCCGCCTGCAACATGTGCAGTCACTCTGAGGCACCATGAGATTTATGGCAGTTGCTTTTAAGGCTAAGGTTATGTGCACACGTGGAGTTTTTGGTGATTTTTTTTATCTCAGTATTTGTAGCCAAAACCAAGAGGGGAACAATCAGAGGAAAAGTATAATAGAAACACAAACACCACTCCTGCACTTTTAATCCACTCCTGGTTTTGGCTGAGAAATACTGAGGTTAAAATTTGCCAAATACTTATTGTGTGCACATGGCCTTATACCGATCGGGTGATGCTCCGGCGATTCGTACCAACAGTGACACCTGATCTGTTTAAAAGTTTAAGCAGCCGCCATAACTCTACTGTGCCTTAAATAGGGAGTCAGTCACAACATGATAATACAGCTTCCTGCTGTGACGCCCTGACAAAATCAGGTTGTCACAGAAAACTGCATCCATCTTCCAGGTGCATGATTCTCTCCTCCTTGGCCTTCCAACACAACCCCACACAGGTACATACACCAGCCACAAAAGCCTAGTCACCCCCCAGGACAATAGGGACACACCAGTGGGCAGGGCCAAGCAGATGGTTACTCCTACCTAGGGGTTCTGAGGTGTCAAGGGGAGGGAACAACAGTCGAGCAGAGGAGTCGGAGAGAGACAGTGGAAGTGAGAGGAGTGAAGTGGTAGTCGGGGGTTGTAGCTCCCGGACTACTGGACTACTTGAGCTGACTAGGCGGTAGATGGCAGAACAGGGCCACAGGCGACAGAGATCCGGTCACGGGAGACCTTAAATGGACTGGGGCAGGGTTGTAGCCCGCCAATGCCGACAGCGGGAATCCGGTCCGGAGGCCGTGCACAGTCGGGGTACCTAGACCCTAGGGCGAGGACAACTGCAAGCACCTTTCCAATTAACCAGGAGGGGACAAGTTTTGTCTCACTAACAGCCCAGATAGAGCAAGACGGAAGCCCAATGAGGGGGATAGGGCGTCTGCAAGTGCCTGCTAAAATCCCACGGGTCAGTTCTCGCGGGCCACAGCTCCCACAGAAAAGTCACCGGGAGTAGACTTCCCCGTTTCATGCGGACTAGTCAACACACAAGACAGCAACCTAAAGTGCAAGAGGAAGGGCCCCTGTTTTGTCCACCATGTGCGGGACCCGAGCACACCCCTCCGGAGCTACCGGTTACCGGCAGTTGGTTTACTATCTGGAGTCTGTGTGACTTTATTCAAAACAGTGAGTACACCGGTACCATCCGGTCCATCCCCGCAGACTGTGCCCAATCACTCTATCTCACCGACACTTGGGCCCTGGGACAACACCTCCCCTACCCGTGGAGGGGATACCATCCTGCTGCCCCACTCCATCAGCCCCGGGTACCCCATACCAAGGCAGCGGTGGTGTCACCAACCATCACCGCAACCCACGGGTGGCGTCACTGTCAAAACCCCCCCTATTTAACAATCCCATTTTTCACTTGCAGGCGACGGACGGGTGCTCAGGCCCGGGTCCGGCTTCCCCTCGAGCCACCGCCACGACCCCGGATCCGAGCGTCTCGAGCAGCTCCCCTGCCGTGGTCTGTCCCCTGCCCGCAACACTGCCACCTCCGTACTGGACAGTGTAAAAACCTCTGGACCCGGGTGGAGGTACCAGCATCTTGCCTCATGTCCTGCTCCTCTTTGGCAGGTACAAGCTGCACAGACAGTGTGCGCATGTCTGCAATATGCCGCGGTTGGCCCGCCCGTGGCGTCATGGCTGGTGGTCCGCGCATGCGCCCTCATTGTGGTGACTTTGCAGAAGTGTCCGCGATGGTGGTGATTTAAACTGGTGTCTGGAGAGGGGAGACACCACTCTCCCTCTCTGTAGAAGCCGCACATGGGGATATTTTTCTCCCCTAGGTGAAATGTATGTTGGTGGGTGCGGGGGGGGAACTGCCTTCCAGGTGACACCTAACAAGGATCTGAGACAGCCTTTTTTTAACCTTTTGTTGGTATGCAACCTATATATTGAATATATGCACTTATCCTTAATGCTGCTATGACTGCACTTCAGCACTTTACATAGGAAGGCTGCTGCTATTTACATGGCCTTTAATGAGGAAACTATTCCCTCCCTTATGTTACCCATTGTTTGCACATAGCACTTTATTAACATTGTTGCTATATTTGCATTTCGACAACTTATACTGGGTAATTGCTACAATTTTCCATACCCTTTGGTATCCCCTATTCACATTTTTTCTCGCATATGTTTTTTAGATGTGTATGTTTTCATCTGTTTCTGCATTTTGTCACCATATGTAATTAAATATATAAAAAAATTCGAAACAAATTCTATTGAGAAATAAAAAGATTGTTTGATTACACAAAAAAACCTCCTTTGTCCTCCTGTTTTTGCATTATATATGGAGTTTGTGTGGGTAGGGTGATTTACTATCACCCCACCTCTTAACTAATTTTGACATGGTTAGTTGGAGACTTGTTTTGTTAATATGCCGGAGGCAGTTGTCTACACCCATGTACACTGACCGCATCCAGCGGCCCCACATAGATGCATGGGCAGCGGCCAGGGGGGCATCTGCCCCCCTGTTTCCTCCGACCCAGTCCACCCCTACTTGAAGACTATTTTAATTTATTGCCAATTAACTACAGATATCAGATCACATTTAGTAGACTTCACCTCTAAATTCACAAAAGGTAACAAATAGATGTTTAAACTATAAAAAACATAAATTATTTAAAGAAAAAGCTGATAAGTTCTATAAATGACATATATGAGATTTTTAATATAAATTCATATCAGCTGAATAATGATGCACTGTTATTGCTTTCTCCTGGCGGATGAGTAGTCTACACTCATTCTCTTTGTATCCTAGTCAGTAAAATATACAAAGAGGCGGTTTCTGGGATCCTGGGATATTCTCCGTAGCAAACAGATCCTTCCATCATTCAATCATAATGTTCTTTTGTTACCTTGTATATGGACATAGACAAATACAACAAAACGATATAGATTAATACTCCAACCCATCCATATCTGTATGTTCCATTATTATTTCTGGAAGGAGATAAATCTCAGTCAATCCACTCAGACAGGTTTGTAAAATTAATTAGGATTCCACTTACTGATCTGTATCCTCTCCTGCTGTGGATCTGCGCGTCCAAAGAACTGGGCACATACTGGGACTGGATTCAGCAGGTCATTATATACTACTACTCCCAAAATAGACACCACTAATAGATGTTATATAGATACTCACTTTTTACAGATTGGTCATGAAAAGTAGATGAGTGTAATTGGAACTGTCTCTAACAGCCCTTCTCTAGGATTAGACATAGATAGGCTTCTATTCATCCAAGGAAGAAATTTAGTTTGCTTCCTCTGTCTAATATCCAGGCAAAGGCATAGTGGCATTATGTGCCCTCCACCCAGAACGTTCCTCTAGGATGGTATTCACCCTTATTGTATAATTATATACTACTGTAAATGGTTTCTGGTCACCATTTGTCCTTTGTCAAAATTGCTAAGATTCTTACTTTTGCCCATACTTCCTCCTTTGAGCACAGATTCATTTTCAATTGCTGAGTGTTTAGCTGATGGTTTATTTATTCCTCTCTGTGACAGGTGTCATTGTCACTAGATAAAGCTATTTATTTAAGGGCCACACCCACTTGTATAAAAAGACTAGCTTTACATATAAGGAAGAGGAGGAATCTCTCAGGATTTAAGAGGTGCAGAAACAGAAAAAAAATAACACCAGATTTAGGAGAACATGATAACGACCCCAAACACACCTCCAAGACAATCATTACCTTGCTAAAGAAACTGAGGGTAGAAGTGCTGGACTGGCCAAGCATATCTGCAGACCTGTAGCGCCAGCGTCCCTGGAGAGATGCCGACTTGCTCACCGCGCTGGCTAGGTCACGTCTTCCTCCTGGCTTCAACGTGTGCTGCTGCCTCGATTCCCCTCCCGGGGCCTGTACACGCAGCCCAGGTCTCCCGAGAGTGTGCTTAGGGCACGCCAATGCACATAACCCTCCTCTTAAAAGGACCAACACACTATTTCCACTATTTAAGGCACTGTGTACTTAAGGCCCCCTTCCATTAGGGGAGGAACACCTTTAGTTAATCAGTGTTCTGTCTGTCTAGCTAGTTGTCAGGTCCCGTTATCCCTGTGTCCATCACCTGTACTTGAGTATGCCTTCCCATATCTATCTGTCCCTGCTGTGCCCACCATACCTGTCTGTACCTTCCTGCCTTAGACATCTCACTTGTACCTGCGTGCACCTGTGCCTGTACCAGAGTCCGTCACCTGTCCTGGGGGTCAGCTGCCACAGTCCCGGTCACTGCCATGAGAGTGGTACCTGGCATTTGCCTCACAGTAAGCGCTTAGTTAAGCCCCTCCCACTAAAAAGTAAGCCCAGGTCCCCCCTATGGTCCAGTGGGTTCACTAATCCTGCTCGCTGCCCCTACACCGGCCGAAAGCTAGATAAGACCTAAACTCTATTGCATATCTGTGGGGCATCTTGCAATGGAAGGCAGCAGAGCGCAAAGTCTCTAACATCCACCAGTGCCATGCTGTCGTCTGGTAAGCTGTAGTGAACTCCATGCCCAAGAGAGTTAAGGCAGTGCTTGAAAATAATGGTGGCCACACAAAATATTGACACTTTGGCCACAATTTGACCATTTTCACTTAGGTGTGTACTCACTTTTGTTGCAAATGGTTTAATGCCTGTGTGTGGAGTTATATAGAGAGTAGAGCAAATATACACTGTTATACAAGCTGTACACTGATTACTTTACTTTGTATCAAAGTGTCATATCTTCAGTGTTGTTCCATGGAAATATAAAATAAAAAATTTGCAAAAAATGTGAGAGGTGTACTCACTTTTGTAATATACTGTACCAACAGCTCTTAAAATAGAAACTATTAACAGATATTATATAGATTTTCATATCTTACAGACTGGTCATGAAAAATAAAAGCGTGTAATTAGAGCTGTCTCACTGCTGCAACCTCTCCGGCATGATCAGACATACTCAGCTAGGCTTTCTTACACCCAGGGTAAAAATTCACTTTGCTTCTTTAGTCCTCTATCTAAGATAAAAACAAAGGGCAAGGTAGAAAGGATTCATGCCCTCTCCAGTGCCACCCAGCACTTGCCTCTTCTGGATATTCTCTATTATTGTATACTAGAAGGTGGCCCGATTCTACGCATCGGGTATTCTAGAATTTACGTATTGTGTAGTTCATGTATGATTTTTGTTATATATATATATATATATATATATATATATATATATATATATATATATATATATATAGATGTTGTTGTGTGTAGTTACCAAGTGTTTGTGTAGGGGCTGTACATGTTCTGGGTGTTGTCTGGGTGTGACGGGGGGTGAGAGCGGTGTTGTATGTGTGTTGCGTTGTTTGTGGAGCGCTGTGTGTCTATAGCGTTGTGTGTGTGTGTGTTGCGCGGTTTGTGTGTGTGTGTGTGTGTGTGGTGTGTTTTGGGGGAGGTATGTTTTGTGCAATGTGTGTTGTGCAGTATGTGCGTATATTTGTGTGTGCTGCGGTGTTTGTGTGTTGGGTGTTGTGTGTGTGCAGCGTTGTCTGTGTGTGTGGGTGTCTGTGTAGGGCAGTTGTTTGTGGTTCCCAGTGTGTGTGTGTGGTGTGTTGTGCAGTGCGCGCGCGTGTGTGTGTGTGTTGGGGGGAGGTGTCCACTTCCCATCGTGCTCCATCCCCCATGCAGCGCACTCCCCATTGTGCTCCATCCCCCATGCAGTGCACTCCCCATCATTCTCCATCCCCTATGCTGCGCACCCCCCATCGTGCTCCATCTCCCATGCTGTGCACTCCCAAACGTGCTCCATCCGCCATGCTGCGCACTCCCAAACGTGCTCCATCCACCATGCTGCACACTCCCAAACGTGCTCCATCCGCCATGCTGCGCACTCCCAAACGTGCTCCATCCGCCATACTCCGCACTCCCCATCGTGCTCCATCCCCTATGCTGCGCACCCCCCATCGTGCTCCATCTCCCATGCTGCGCACTCCCAAACGTGCTCCATCCGCCATGCTGCGCACTCCCAAACGTGCTCCAGCCGCCATGCTGCGCACTCCCAAACGTGGTCCATCCGCCATGCTGCGCACTCCCAAACGTGCTCCATCCGCCATACTCCGCACTCCCCATCGTGCTGCATCCCCCATGCTGCGCAGTTTCAAACGTGCTCCATCCGCCATGCTGCGCACTCCCAAACGTGGTCCATCCGCCATGCTGCGCACTCCCAAACATGCTCCATCCGCCATGCTGCGCACTCCCAAACGTGCTCCATCCGTCATGCTGCGCACTCCCAAACGTGCTCCATCCGCCATGCTGCGCACTCCCAAACGTGCTCCATCCGCCATGCTGCGCACTCCCAAACGTGGTCCATCCGCCATGCTGCGCACTCCCAAACGTGCTCCATCCGCCATGCTGCGCACTCCCAAACGTGCTCCATCCACCATGCTGCGCACTCCCAAACGTGCTCCATCCGCCATGCTGCGCAATCCCAAACGTGCTCCATCCCCCATGCTGCGCAACCCCCATCGTGCTCCATCCCCCATGCTGCACCAGCATCAGCCTCTCTACCCGCAGCATCAGCCTCTCTGCCCGCAGCATCAGCCTCTCTCCTCCCAGCATCAGCCTCTCTACCCGCAGCATCAGCCTCTCTGTCCCCAGCATCAGCCTCTCTGTCCCCAGCATCAGCCTCTCTGTCCCCAGCATCAGCCTCTCTGCCCCAGCATCAGCCTCTCTGTCCCCAGCATCAGCCTCTCTCATCCCAGCATCAGCCTCTCTCCTCCCAGCATCAGCCTCTCTGTCCCCAGCATCAGCCTCTCTCATCCCAGCATCAGCCTCTCTCCTCCCAGCATCAGCCTTTTCTGTCCCCAGCATCATCCTCTCTCCTCCCAGCATCAGCCTTTTCTGTCCCTAGCATCAGCCTCTCTCCTCCCAGCATCAGCCTCTCTCCTCCCAGCATCAGCCTCTCTCATCCCAGCATCAGCCTCTCTCCTCCCAGCATCAGCCTCTCTGTCCCCAGCATCAGCCTCTCTCATCCCAGCATCAGCCTCTCTCCTCCAGGCATCAGCCTTTTCTGTCCCCAGCATCAGCCTCTCTCCTCCCAGCATCAGCCTTTTCTGTCCCTAGCATCAGCCTCTCTCCTCCCAGCATCAGCCTCTCTCCTCCCAGCATCAGCCTCTCTCCTCCCAGCCTACCCCAGCCTCAGCCTCCCCCAGCATCAGCCTCTCTCCTCCCAGCATCAGCCTCTCTCCTCCCAGCATTAGCCTTTTCTGTCCCCAGCATCAGCCTCTCTCCTCCCAGCCTACCCCAGCCTCAGCCTCCCCCAGCATCAGCCTCTCTCCTCCCAGCATCAGCCTCTCTCCTCCCAGCATCAGCCTCTCTCCTCCCAGCATCAGCCTTTTCTGTCCCCAGCATCAGCCTCTCTCCTCCCAGCCTACCCCAGCCTCAGCCTCCCCCAGCATCAGCCTCTCTCCTCCCAGCATCAGCCTCTCTCTTCCCAGCATCAGCCTCTCTCCTCCCGGCCTACCCCAGCCTCAGCCTCCCCCAGCATCAGCCTCTCTCCTCCCAGCATCAGCCTCTCTCCTCCCAGCATCAGCCTCTCTCCTCCCAGCCTACCCCAGCCTCAGCCTCCCCCAGCATCAGCCTCTCTCCTCCCAGCATCAGCCTTTTCGGTCCCCAGCATCAGCCTCTCTCCTCCCAGCCTACCCCAGCCTCAGCCTCCCCCAGCATCAGCCTCTCTTCTCTCAGCCTCCCATCCCAGCCTTCCCCAGGATCAGCCTCTCTCCTCCCAGCCTCCTCCAGCACGCCGTGCTCCTCTGCCGACACTCACAGATCCGATCGCATACACTCACACACACCCACACACACCAAATCGCATACACTCACACACACCCGATCGCATACACTCACACACACCCGATCGCATACACTCACACACACCCGATCGCATACACTCACACACACACACACACATTGACGATATTGCACATACGCGCTTATACTCACAACATCCGGAGATACCACATGCTTCTGGCCATGTGAACCTCCGGCAGGTCCTGGAAGCTCACAGCACAGTATCGCCGCCGAGAAGCAAGCGATATCCCAGGATGTTGTGAGTATGTGGATGCAATGTGAGGTGTGTGTGAGAGTGAGTGTGATCTGATGTGTGTGTGTGTGTATGTGTGTGTCTGTGTGTGTGTGCTGTTATGTGTGTGCGTGTGTGTATGTTCCGCCGCTGCAGGACCTTGATGCGCTGGTAACTATGCTACCATGGTTACCAGCGTATCTCGTCCCCCGCTCGCACGGGAGCCCACGCCGGCCAGCCCCAGCAATGCGAGGGTATGTGTCGGCTGGGTTGGTGGCGTACGCTGATGTGGGCTCACGAGGGTACAGTACTCACCTGGTAGTCGTGGCTCCCTGACCGTGTCGGTTCGGGGAATGCATGGGGGGGCGGGGCCAGAGCTAGCGTGCATTGCGTGAGGGGGGCGGGGCGTGGCCGAGTTGCCAATGCCTGCAGGGTGCCGGGGCAAGAGGCCAATCTGTGGGGGGCGGAGCCTGGGCGAGCAGCTGGCCAATCCGTGTGGGGGCGCAGCCTGGGCGAGCGGCCAATCCGTGAGGGGGGGCGGGGCCATGGTGAGCCCAGCGGCCAATCAGCTTTGTGTCACCGTAAGGACACAATTTTGGAGCAAGACAGACAGACAGACAGACAGAATAAGGCAATTATATATATAGATTTCTACACTAAATGGTTTCTGGTCATCTGACTTACCAGTACGTCATATGCTGGCTCCTTCACTTGGATGCGGGCTTGCACCTCGAGCCTGCATCTTTCCCGGCAGCTGATACCCTGTGACCCTGACAGCCGCTGTCACTCTCTGACAGCAGCATTTAATGTACGCTGGCTGGGGAGGGCATCATTGACGTGAGCACGGGGCACCGATGGGTTACTATAACAGTTGGGGGTCCCTTGAAGACTCCTGTGCCTGTCATTACAGCATTCCTGTGAAAACTAGCCCATAACTGGCGTTCATAGAAGTGCGTCATTTTAGCTATACATACGGTAGCAGAGCTATAGCACCAACAATCAAGCCCTTACATGGTGATATCGATGGAGAAATAAAAAGCTATGGCTCGTGGAATAAGGGGAGTAGAAAATTAAAGCACAAAAAGGGAAAATCGTCCCATTGGGAAGGTTTTATTTTTCTGTCCATATACAGTAGCTATATGACGGCTTGTTTTTTTGCAGGATGAGTTCTATTTGTAAAAGCCACCATTCATTTTATCATTTGATGTTCTGGAAACCAGGAAAAAACTTTTGGCATCCAATATAAACGTAATTCTGGCATTTGTTTTTTTTTCTCATCATGTCATTTACCATTCGGGTTAATTTATCTTCCGTTTTAAAAGATCGGACTATAAATTTGAATATACAGTATGTTACTGGCAATGTGTAAAAACAGGCATTCTATAGCATACCTAGGCAATGTATACAATGCCGGAAATGGGTCGTCAAAGTATGAAATACATCAGATGTTCATACATTTCCTAGTCATTCTATAGCATACGTAAAAGACAAACAGGCGGAGTGTAGAATACTACAGGGGTGGTCTGTCCAAAAGTAGGTGGACAGAGCAGGCAGCAGCAGATCTGTGAAACTGGCTCAGTTGCCCTTAGCATTAAAATGCCATTCTAGCCTCCCATGCTGCAGCAAATAGTCAGGAATGACACTTCTGAATCCTTTTTTTTTCCCCAGCAAAGATATCCTGTTGTTCATTTTGCATTTCTTCTTTCATGTTTTCGACTGTTTGTTACTAAAGACTTAAGCAGGCTTTACACGCTGCAACATCGCTACCGATATATCGTCGGGGTCACGTCGGTAGTGACGTACATCCGGCGGCGGTAGCGACATCGCAGCGTGTGACGCAAATGAGCGACGATCAACGAGCGCAAATACGTGTGATATCGTAGCTTGTTGTCACGTCGCTCATTTCCATAATATCGCTGCAGTGACGGTACGATGTTGTTTGTCGCTCCAGCGGCATCACACATCACTGTGTGGGATGCCACTGGAGCGACAAACATCTCCTTACTTGCCTCCACCGGAAAAGGAGGAAGGAAGGCGGTGGCTGGGAGGTTCCGGCCGCTCATCTCCTCCCCTCCTTTTCTATTGGGCGGCGGTTCAGTGACACTGCTGTGACATCGCTGTGACGCTGAACGAACAACCCTCTTAGAAAGGAGGCGGATCGCCGGTCACAGCGACGTTGCAGGGTAGGTAAGTAGTGTGACGGGGGAGTGCGATTTTGTGCGCGACGGACAGCGATATGCCCGTGTCGCACAAAAGAGGGGGCGGGTACGCACGATAAGCATATTGTCACCGATATCGCTCCCGTGTAAAGCCCGCTTAAGGTGTACTTTGCACACTACGACATCGCAGCTGCAATATCGGTGGGGTCAAATCGAAAGTGACGCACATCCGGCGTCGTTGTTGACATCGGAGTATGTGAATCATTTTTACTACGATTAACAAGCGCAAAAGTGTCGAAATTGTATGATCGGTGTAGTGTCGGGCATTTCCATAATGTCGCTGCAGCGACAGGTACGATGTTGTTCCTCGTTCCTGCAGCAGCACACATCGCTGTGTATGAAGCCGCAGGAGCGAGGAACATCTCCTTACCTGCGTCCCGGCTGCAATGAGGAAGGAAGGAGGTGGATGGGATGTTTACGTCCCGCTCATCTCCACCCCTCTGCTTCTATTGGCCGCCTGCCGTGTGACGTCGCTGTGACGTTGCACGGCCCGCCCCCTTAGGAAGGAGGCGGGTCGCTGGCCAGAGCGACGTCGCAGGGCAGGTAAGTGCATGTGAAGCTGCCGTAGCGATAATTTTTGCTATGGGAGCTATCACAAGATATCGCATGTGCGACGGGGGCAGGGACTATCGCGCTCGGCATCGCTGCAATCGGCTTGCGATGTCATAGTGTGCAAAGTACCCCTAATAGTCAGGAAAGACACTTCTGTTTCTTTGTGTTTTTTTGACTTGTTTGTTACTTCTTTCATTAGTTTTTTGACTGTTTGTTACTAAAGACTGGGCATTATATCAGACTTTGCCCTAAGCAGTTCTTGTCATTCTTTATAATACCTAGACATTTTATGTAATGCCTAGGGAAAGTTTATAACAATGCAGATATTTCATACCTTGCCTGAAAATGACAGGGATTGTATACATTGCCTAGGTATTCTATAGAATGCCAGGTTTTCATACATTGCCTGTGACATATATATATTTTTACATTTTTTCACATTTTGCTGTATTTGTTAGTCACGCTGGGGAATTGTAACGCCTGCCTGGATCCATAGACTCAGACGGGCTGTAATGGACAGGCTAGAGGGAACCCACTCACCAAGCAGGACCCCCAGAACCCTGAAACCCTTTAACCCCTATACAGGGATTTGGAATTACACAGGGCCTGTGGAGATCACTACCTGCGGAAGGCTGCAGTCTGAGAGAGTAGTCGTCAGGCAGCGTCAAACCAGGAATTGCGGAACAGGGACAGAATCGGCAGGCAATGACGTAATCAGAAACAAGCAGAGGTCAAAACCGGATCGGGCAGCGAGGTACAAAAACAGCAGGCAGGACGGTAGTCAAGAAACAAGCGGTAATCAGCACACGAAATCCCAAAACAGGAAGAAACAGGAGCCAGAATTTTCAGAACTATCTCTGGCAGAGGTCAGCAGACAGGAGGGGTATTAGAAAGGGTGTGGTGTCATCTCATAGGCTGTAGCTGAATGATGGTACTTCAGCTGGGAGACACCCGCCACTTACAGTCAAGCCATTGGCACTGCAGATCCCCAGGAAACCCAGACCAGTGGATGAGCGGAGCCTGCGGCCACCGGCGCCGCTGGCATCGACTCCTCTCCCATCACCAGCACTATCCACGGCAGGAACATGGCGTCGCCTGGCGATCAGAGTAGAAGTCGATGGAGTGGACTCCGGTGGTGACGAAACAGGAATTGAACTTGCGATCATCCAATGACTTGTATTATACATTATTTATTATTATTATTTATTTATAGAGCACCATTAATTCCATGGTGCTGTACATGAGAAGGGGTTACATACAGAATACATACACAAGTTACAGTAGACAAACTAGTACAGAGGGAAGAGGGCCCTGCCCTTGCGGGCTTACATTCTATAGGATTTTGGGGAGGAGACAGTAGGTGGGGTGGCGGCTCCGCTCGGTATACATAGCAGTGCATCTGATATACAGTGCCTTGCAAAAGTATTCGGCCCCCTTGAATTTTTCAACCTTTTCCCACACTTCAGGCTTCAAACATAAAGATAAAAAATTTTAATTTTATAGTGAAGAATCAACAACAAGTGGGACACAATTGTGAAGTTGAACTAAATTTATTGCTTATTTTAAATGTGCCGCCCCTGTGTCAGCAGCCAGGCTACTCGGATCTGGATCCGCGGTGGCTCGAGGGGTCTCCGGACCTGAGGGTCGGGATCGTGCGGCCACTCGGAATAAAGGGGGAGTATTTACAGGGGATGATGTGGAAAATTTATGACGCCACCCGTGGTGCGTGGTAAGATTGAGTACTACCGCTGCGATTGGGAGTACCCGGTGGCGATGGTGTGGGCAGCCAGGTGTTCAACCCTTCCACGGGTAGGGGGGATGCCCTGGGACTCGGTGATGATGACGGGGAGGTGCCATTGGGACAGTAAGGGCCACTTATGTACTCACTCAGTCCAATAACGCTGACACCAACAACTGTGTTAAACCAAAGTTCTGGACACCGCTGCCACTTGGAGAGAGCACGTCTGCATCCCGTGCCCGTTGGTGTTGCCTGTTAGTCTGTGACCTTTTCCTTGGCACCTTTTCTTCTAACTGGTCTCTTTAGCATAAAACTAGTCGCGTCCCGCTCACCAGTGTGGCTAACTGGGTGAGCTTGCTCTCAGGGTTCACGATTGGGATTTTCTGGACTATGTAGTGGGAAAGTCCTATCCCCCTCGTTGCGCTAGTACCCTGATTTTGGAGCAGGTGGAGAACGGATCTTGAAGGCTCCGTCCTCGACGGGTAAATTGTCAGGACGCCTGAAGCTTCTTCCTGACCAAGGGTCCATGTACCCCGTCGTGCCCTGGCCCCTGCCTGGTGATGGCACAAGGCCGCCGGCTGTCCTCCTTGACAGTCCGTGCCCCTTGTCACGATCCCCTGCGACCGGGGTCCATCTCCTACCAGGCCCAGACCAACGTCTGCCACCTAGTAATCTCAAGGAGCCCAGCTCTCCTGACACTCCTGACCTCCCCTTAACCAATCCCCCAAGTGGCCAACCCTATTCCCTTCAGGCTAGCCACTGGTGTGTCTGGTGGGTGTGGTGCAGAGTGTTTCTAGGATTTTGATTAGCTTGTTCTTGGCAACACCTAAGGTCATGGACCCGTAACCAAGGAGGAGATGGATATTGTACAGAAGGGCAGATTGCACAATACCCTGTGACGACCTGATAGGCCAGGGCGTCACATAAACTTTTGTAAAAAATAAAAAACTGAAAATTGGGGCGTGCAATATTATTCGGCCCCTTTACTTTCAGTGCAGCAAACTCACTCCAGAAGTTCATTGAGGATCTCTGAATGATCAAATGTTGTCCTAAATGACTGACGATGATAAATATAATCCACCTGTGTGTAATCAAGTCTCCGTAAAAATGCACCTGCTCTGTGATAGTTTCAGTGTTCTGTTTAAAGTGCAGATAGCATCATGAAGACCAAGGAACACAACAGGCAGGTCCGTGATACTGTTGTGGAGAAGTTTAAAGCCGGATTTGGATACAAAAAGATTTCCAAAACTTTAAACATCCCAAGAAGCACTGTTCAAGCGATCATATTGAAATGGAAGGGATGTCATACCACTGCATATCTACCAAGACCCAGCCATTCCTCAAAACTTTAATCTCAAACAAGGAGAAGATTGATCAGAGATGCAGCCAAGAGGTCCATGATCACTCTGGATGAAATGCAGAGATCTACAGCTGAGGTGGGAGAGTCTGTCTATAGGACAACAATCAGTCGTTCACTGCACAAATATAGCCTTTATGGAAGCGTGGCAAGAAGAAAGCCATTTCTCAAAGATATCGATAAAAAGTGTTGTTTAAAGTTTGCCACAAGCCACCTGGGAGACACACCAAACATGTGGGAGAAGGTGCTTTGGTCAGATGAAACCATAATCGACCTTTTTGGGCACAATGCCAAACAATATGTTTGGCGTAAAAGCAACACAGCTCATCACCCTGAACACACCATCCCCACTGTCAAACATGAGATGGATATTGTACAGAAGGGCAGATTGCACAATACCCTGTGATGACCTGACAGGCCAGGGCGTCACATTCCCCCTTGGTTAAACGTAGCTCGTCCCCGAGCTACAGGACATCAGAGGTTTATTTTTTTTTAACTGTAGGAAATGGTAAGAAAAAGGTTAACATTTTTATTTACATTTTCATCCCACATTAGGGAGGCTTGTCACTTAAACGTTACAAACTTTTTAAGAGTTCATCTCCTCAACGATGGGACGCTACTGGTTTCAATGGTAGCGGAGACTCAACCTGCTCCGTTGCAGCCTCTACCCACGACAGTCCAGTCCCAATGTCCCAGATCCTGTTAACCCGCCACCCAAACAACCTGACCCGCTGCATACCTATGGCGGGTCCGTGACCAGGTTAAGATCCCGGGCGTTGTCTTAGACAACTTTGGTGGGCACAGGAGGTGTAACTATATACAAAACACAAGTTCGTGTTGGTCACGCCAGTCCTGTGACCATGGTCCATGTTTATTAAATATAAAAAAAACAGAGTCCATGTACCGGGTGTACACATTTTAGCAATCTTCTTGTTAATCAGGTAACTTTCACTCTTTTCATTAAAACTGGTTAATTAGGCACTTATTTGCAAACATTTTCTATATGAAAAATAACAAACTGTGAAAAACAACAAATGAAAGCACCGATACCTAACATTTCTACGGCATCATTAAACTACTGGTATTTAAACATTTTTCAACACTTTTCTCTGTACCTCTCCCTGGGAGGCTGGTAGTCAACAGCGGCAGCTGGCACAACTTGCTCATTCACCATAGCGAGCTGTTTCACATCTAGGGCCTACCAGCCCTGCTCGCTCCAGTGCCGCGTGTAAGTGACCACCTCCCCTGGCTCCAGGTTACGGCCCGGGTGATCCCTCGGGAGATGCTGCTCGATATCCCTTCGAGCTACAAACACTTCATCATGGAGACTTGCTTCCCAGAGGAAACCCCACCCCTTCTCAGGGTGAAAGCACCGCACAAGGCCCCTTCGTTGTGGCCCTCGAACACAAAAGGTGGCTTTCCTCAAATGTGTACGGGCAACAATCTTCCGCTGCCGCTGGTCTGGAGTTGTCTTTGCTGGTGTCAGCTTTCGCTGGTGGTGTCGTTCCTAGTAGGGGGCATCACCGTCTGGCCTCGGCTCCCTAGCTGGCTCTGGTGTTATGTGGACTCTTGCAGCCCCAACAGCCGTCGGGATGCCGCGCGGCTGTGGAACCGGGAGATCTTTTGGCTCCACTACCGCCTTGACAGTTTGGAGAACCGACTGCTCCGCAGCCAGGGTTGCAGAGGCCGGGTGCTCCGCCTCTGAGGACGGACCCGGTGATGTGGCCGGGTCTGGTCTGGCTGGGGTCCAGATGACCGCTGTCATGACGGGGATGAGAGACAGCACCGTGGTTACTGCAGCTGGAGCTTGACTTAAAGGTACCGAAGGTTCTGCTGTCGGGATTGGTGTGGGCAGCTCGGTGTCCGCCAAGGACAGGGTAGGTGATGGTGGAGTGCTCACCGCGAGCGGGGGCGGTCCGGATCCCTCAGTCGCTGTGGCCGGATTTGGGCAATCAGTAGAGACTGGGTAACCACTTACCCTCTCTTCACGTGGGATCTCGATCTCACGGGCTCGCACCGCCATCACCAGGCTCCTCATCTCTTCCCTCCAGTGGTTCAAGATAAACAGGAACTGCTTCCGCATTCTCCTGCACAGCTGCTCTGTCTCTTCCTCAATCCAAGTTGCGATCCCGAGAACAGCACATTCCGGTGTCCAGTCCCGCTCCGCCATCTTGCCTCTGTGTCGTCCAGGAACGGTATGGCATAGTCCTGGCGTCCCTGCTTCACTTTTGCTGTTGTTACATTCTGGCATGCCCCCTCGGTTTTCACTCAGCACTCTTTCGAGCGCTGTGGCCCTCTAGGAACTTCCGATTCTAGCCTCACACGCAGGACGAAGGGCGGGGCTTCTTCTTCGCGCGCTTTCACGGGGAAGATGGAGTTTTGGCGTGAAAAGATGGGCGCACGTCACCCAGGTAAGTGGGTCCTGCTTGGATCCTGTTCGTGATGCCAAAGTTTCCAAGGTGTGCCGCCCCCGCGTCAGCAGCCAGACTGCTCGGATCCGCGGTCGCTCGAGGGGTCTCTGGACCTGAGGGTCGGGGTCGCGCGGCCACTCGGAATAAAGGGGGAGTATTTACAGGGGATGATGTGGAAAGTTCGTAACACCACCCGTGGTGCGTGCTAAGATGGAGTACCACCGCTGTGATTGGGAGTACTCGGTGGCGATGGTGTGGGCAGCGAGGTGTTTAACCCCTCCACAGGTAGGGGGGATGCCCCGGGACTCGGTGATGATGACGGGGACGTGCCAAGGGGACGGTAAGGGCCACTTATGTACTCACTCAGTCCAATAACGCTGACACCGACAACTGTGTTAAACCAAAGTTCTGGACTCCGCTGCCACTTGGA
Organism: Anomaloglossus baeobatrachus; assembly: GCF_048569485.1. Classification (NCBI taxonomy): domain Eukaryota; kingdom Metazoa; phylum Chordata; class Amphibia; order Anura; family Aromobatidae; genus Anomaloglossus; species Anomaloglossus baeobatrachus. The sequence goes on along the minus strand of NC_134354.1, from coordinate 559,291,994 downwards.
GGGAGCACGCCTGGATCCCGTGCCCGTTGGTGTTGCCTGTTAGCCTGTGACCTTTTCCTTGGCACCTTTTCTTCTAACTGGTCCCTTTAGCATAAAACTAGTCGCGTCCCGCTCACCAGTGTGGCTAACTGGGTGAGGTTGCTCTCAGGGTTCACGATTGGGATTTTCTGGACTATGTAGTGGGAAAGTCCTATCCCCCTCATTGCACTAGTACCCCGATTTTGGAGCAGGTGGAGAACGGATCTTGAAAGCTCCATCCTTCTCGGGTAAATTGTCAGGACGCCTGAAGCTTCTTCCTGACCAAGGGTCCACGTACCCGTCGTGCCCTGGCCCCTGCCCAGTGATGGCACAAGGCTGCCAGCTGTCTTCATTGACAGTCCGTGCTCCTTGTCATGATCCCCTGCGACCGGGGTCTAGCTCCTACCAGGCCCAGACCAACGTCTGCCACCTAGTAGTCTCAAGGAGCCCAGCTCCTGACCTCTCCTCTCGAGAATCACCACTCAACTCACTGTCTCCTGAAACTCCTGACCTCCCCTTAACCAATCCCCCAAGTGGCCAACCCTATTCCCTTCAGGCTAGTCACTAGTGTGTCTGGTGGGTGTGGTGCAGATTGTTTCTAGGATTTTAATTAGCTTGTTCTTGGCAACACCAAAGGTCAGGTACCCGTAACCAAGGAGGAGATGGATATTGTACAGAAGGGCAGATTGCACAATACCCTGTGACGACCTGATAGGCCAGGGCGTCACATAAACTTTTGTAAAAGATAAAAAACTGAAAATTGGGGCGTGCAATATTATTCGGCCTCTTTACTTTCAGTGCAGCAAACTCCCTCCAGAAGTTCATTGAGGATCTCTGAATGATCAAATGTTGTCCTAAATGACTGTTGATGATAAATATAATCCACCTGTGTGTAATCAAGTCTCCGTAAAAATGCACCTGCTGTGTGATAGTCTCAGTGTTCTGTTTAAAGTGCAGATAGCATCATGAAGACCAAGGAACACAACAGGCAGGTCCGTGATACTATTGTGGAGAAGTTTAAAGCTGGATTTAGTTACAAAAAGATTTCCAAAACTTTAAACATCCCAAGAAGCACTGGGCAAGCGATCATATTGAAATGGAAGGAGTATCATACCACTGCATATCTACCAAGACCCGGCCGTTCCACAAAAGTTTTATCTCAAACAAGGAGAAGACTGATCAGAGATGCAGCCAAAAGGCTCATGATCACTCTGGATGAAATGCAGAGATCTACAGCTGAGGTGGGAGAGTCTGTCCATAGGACAACAATCAGTCTTACACTGCACAAATATAGCCTTTATTGAAGAGTGGCAAGAAGAAAGCCATTTCTCAAAGATATCCATAAAAAGTGTTGTTTAAAGTTTGCCACAAGCCACCTGGGAGACACCAAACATGTGGAAGAAGGTGCTTTGGTCAGATGAAACCAAAATCGAACTTTTTGGGCACAATGCTAAACAATATGTTTGGTGTAAAAGCAACACAGCTCATCACCCTGAACACATCATCCCCACTGTCAAACATGGTGGTGGCAGCATCATGGTTTGGGCCTGCTTTTCTTCAGCAGGGGCAGAGAAGATGGTTAAAATTGAAGGGAAGATTAATGGAGTCAAAAACTGGACCATTCTTGAAGAAAACCTGTTGGAGTCTGCAAAAGATCTGAGACTGAGACGGAGATTTGTCTTCCAACAAGACAATGATCCAAAACATAAAGCAAAATCTACAATGGAATGGTTCACAAATAAACGTATCCAGGTGTTAGAGTGGCCAAGTCAAAAGCCAGACCTGAATCAATTTGAGAATCTGTGGAAAATGCTGAAAACTGCTGTTCACAAACGCTCTCCATCCAACCTCATCCAGCTGAAGCTATTTGCAAAGGAAGAATGGGAAAGAATTTCAGTCTCTCAATGTGCAAAACTGATAGAGATATACCCCAATCGACTTGCAGCTGTAACCGCAACAAAAGGTGGCGCTACAAAGTATTAACTTAAAGGGGCTGAATAATATTGCCCGCCCCAATTTTCAGTTTTTTATTTTTTACAAAAGCTTAAAATAAGCAATAAATTTCGTTCCACTTCACAATTGTGTCCCACTTGTTGATTCTCCACCATAAAATTTAATTTTTTTTATGTTTGTTTGAAGCCTGAAATGTGCGAAAAGGTTGAAAAAATTCAAGGGGGCCGAATACTTTCGCCAGGCACTGTATATAGCAAAAATTACAGTCTCTCTATGAATGCCACCTAAATGCTGGATTTCACAGAAGAATCATCATGACAAGTTGGCACGCTTCACTCCACCCTTAGCTGCTGGAGGCAGGTGATGGCTGAATATGGCATCCTCACCTGAGGAGCCGATGACCTGACATATGACATAACTATACATCATATGTCGGCAAGGGGTTAAGCAAAATGTCATAGTATGCAAAGTAAGCCTGAGTATTCTTAGTAGTCACAGCTCCTCGTGTGATAAGAAACTGGGGACTTTAACCCCTTCACGACCATGGACGGATATATCCATCATGGAGCGTGTTCCGTTAAGCCCCACCCCCTGCCACGGGCAGGCGGCGTTGATTGCCACACATATCAGCTGTTTTCAACAGCTGACATGTGTGCCTGCATGTTACGAATGGAATCGCATTCCACCCGTAACATTAACCCCTTGCATCTTGCTGCCAAAGTCTGGCAGTGAGATGCATATACGCGCGGTGAGGATTTTCACTTACCGCTACCCCCACCGGAAGTCACGTGAGTGATCACGTGACTTTTGGTGGTTGCCATGGTAGCACAGGGTCATGTGATGACGCCTGCAGCTATGAGGTTTCACTTTCGTTTTCACCCGGCCCGGAGGCCAGGGAAGCAGGAAGTGACTGTATCTGCTGTTTACAGCTGTATAGCTGTGATCAACAGATAGATAAGAGCGATCGGATTGCTGATCGCTATAGCCCCCTAGGGGGACTAGTAAAATAAAAAAAAAAAGTAAAAAAAAGTTAAAAAAAAAAAAAAAAAAAACTACCTAAAAGTTCAAATCACCCCCATTTCCCCCCATTGAAAATTAAAGGGTTGAAAAATAAATAAATATACACATATTTGGTATCGCCGCATTCAGAAATGCCCGATCTATCAAAATATAAAATCAATTAATCTGATTGGTAAACGACGTAGTGGCAAAAAAATTCCAAACGCCAAAATTACGTTTTTTGGTCGCCGCAAGTTTTACGCAAAATGCAATAACAGGCGATCAAAATGTAGCATCTGCGCAAAAATGGTACCATTAGAAACGTCAGCTCGAGACACAAAAAAGAAGCCATCACTGAGCCATAGATCCCAAAAAATGAGAACTCTACGGGTTTCGGAAAATGGCGCAAAACGTACGCCACTTTTATTGGAAAAGCTTGTGAATTTTTTTTAACCCCTTAGATACAAGTAAACCTATACATGTTTGGTTTCTACAAAGTCGCACCGACCTCAGGCATCATACCCACACATCAGTTTTACCATATAGTAAACACCGTGAATAAAACATCCCAAAAACGAATGTGTCATCACACTTTTTTTGCAGTTTTTCCACACTTGGAATTTTTTTGCTGTTTTCCAGTACACCATATGGTAAAACGTATGGTTTCATTTAAAAGTACAACTCGTTCCGCAAAAAAAAAGCCCTCATATGGCAAGATTGACGGAAAAATAAAAAGGTTACGGCTCACGGAAGAAGGAGAGCAAAAAACAAAAACGCAAAAACGGAAAGTGCCCCGGGGCTGAAGGGGTTAAGAATAAAAGACAAATTATGGATTCATCCAAAATTAGGAGGCTGTCATTGCTGGTTTGCTGGGTGAAATACCTTTAACATGGGTCTAATGACTCCCTCTGTCATTTCAAAGAAGAAACATTAATCCTTAGACAATGGATGACTGTTTCATATGATCCTGTTGAGTTGTTTACTGCTTATTATGACCTGCTTGTAATGGGGATGCCTCAATCTAGTTAGTAGAATGGAAATGTATCTTATAATCTATGTGATACAGAAAAGATTTTGTCAATTATTCCATACTTGCAAAGTATCTAGGTGAGCAAAGCATTCCCATGGCAACTCACTACTAACATAAATGCTTAATTACTGGTACAATGTTATGTCATTTAATTTAATTTACTGACTTGGGACTTGTGTATGGTTATCATCAGTATATAAGCCTGTGGTAGATCGGTTCACTTGGCTGCTTAAAGATGTAGACACAGGAATGGTTTTCGTTAAAATCTTCACTGGTTTATTAAAACTTCATAAACCCAGGCAAAAATAAAACATACTAACATAGCCTGTCCGTCATAAAGGACACAAACAGCACCTAACAGTCCATACCACTGTGAGGTCCGCCCGCTTAGGACAAAGGTTCAGCTTCTTCAGTATGAACATAGCTCTGGACGGACGGACGGACGGACACACTACATCTTATCTCATGGACCATATGTGAGCAGTCATCTATCCCACTCTTTAGCTGTTCACAAACCCAGCTCTTATCATGGCCAATTAATCCTCTCAACATATAACATGTTGGATCATGCTTCCAGGTTTACATCACTGAGGCTCTCAACCTCAGTAAAACATATCTCCCATCCAGGATTTCCCCAGTGACCACCTTACAAGCCATTATTACAAATGGTTTGAGAGTCATCTTTGTGTTGTTTTTTTTTTCAATGTGACTAGATTATTAAAGTTCCCCTTGGATATCAGTTTTATAATACACTCTAATGTATCTAATTGACATCTAGTTTGTTCCTTATTGTGAAGTCATAATCACACCTGAGAGGTCTAACTCTATAGCCCTTAAGTTTTGCTTTTAAAATGGTTTGTAAGTGCCTACAGAACCACCCTTAGATGTTATAATGCCCTGTCAAGTACCCTTGCTGGTCTTAACATATGTTATTCAGTCTTTCTTCTGAAAGCCAGGGGAGTGTCTGCTCCAGTAAAGGAAGATAGGAGCACAAGACAGGCCAGACAAGGGTTGGTAGTGAGGGATTCCATTATTAGGGGAAGAGACTGGGTAATTTGTCACAAAGACCAGGATCGTCAAATGGTGTGTATTGTCTTCTCTCCTGGCACTCGATTTTGATACATCATGGATCGCATTGACAATTTACTGGGTGGGGCTAGGGTGGACTCAGTGGTTATGGTGCACATCGGAATCAATGACAAAGTTAGAGCTAATTAATGGAATTAGAACAAAACTTTAAGGCAAAGACCTCAAAGGTAGTATTTTCTGAAATATTGCCTGTGTCACACCAGAGAGGCGGTGGGAGATTAGGGAGGTGAATAAGTGGCTCAGAAATTGGGTAAGGAAGGAGGGTTTTTAGCTCCTGGAAAACTAGGCTGACTACACTTTTGCCTACAGGCTCTATGGTAGGGGTGGTCTTCACCTCAATGGAGAGGGTGCAGCTGTGTTAGGGAAATGAATGGCTAGAAGATTGCAGGAGTGTTTGAAATAGGGACTTCGGGGAAGCTGGATTGTAAAGGAGGGGAAGATAGTGCAGATACTGCTTAACCCAGCAGAATGTATAATAGTGCATCAAAAACACTAACCTAGAGAAATCACTGGGCACAGATGACCTACACCACCTGAGTAGTGCAGGATTTAAGTACTGTAATAGACAGACAATTTCAAATATTCAAGGATTCCATAAAAGCAGGGTATATACCACAAGCCTGGCATATAACAAATGTGGTGACTACCGTGTTTCCCCGATAGTAAGACACCCCCGATAGTAAGACGTAGTGGGGGTTTTGGGGGGGGTCGGCTAATGTAAGACGTACCCCGAAAGTAAGACGTAGTAAAAATGTATTTATTTATTTATTTTCCTCTTTACAGTACAGTTACAGCGGCCGAGCGCTCAGCTGAGCGCCCTAACATGCCGGCGGCCGAGCGCTCAGCTGAGCACCCTGACATGCCGCCGGCATGTGACAGCTCTCAGCTGAGCGCCCGGACATGCCGCCGGCAAAGCGCTCAGCTGAGCGCCCTAACATGCCGGCGGCCGAGCGCTCAGCTGAGCATCCTGACATGCCGCCGGCATGTGACAGCTCTCAGCTGAGAGCCCTGACATGCCGGCGGCAAAGCGCTCAGCTGAGCGCCCTGACATGCTGCCGGCAAAGCGCTCAGCTGAGCGCCCTAACATGCCGGCGGCCGAGCGCTCAGCTGAGCACCCTGACATGCCGCCGGCATGTGACAGCTCTCAGCTGAGAGCCCTGACATGCCGGCGGCAAAGCGCTCAGCTGAGAGCTGACACATGCCGGCGGTCTGGCGCTCAGCTGAACGCCCTGACATGCCGGCGGCTTAGCGCTCAGCTGAGAGCTGAGACATGCCGGCGGTCGGGCGCTCAGCTGAGCGCTCGGCTACCGAGAAATGTTGAAATGTTGCAGTAATGTTGTCCGTGGTCCATCAGGACCATGGACAACATACAAAATCACACAGCCTCAGTGCCCTCATGTGCAGCCGCTGGTGGTTAAGTTTCCTTAACTTGCGGTACACTTAGGGCGCAATCGCGGCAAGTCCCCATACGGTACATTGCATGGAGACTTGCTGTGATTGCTGGGGGATTTTTTGCAATATAAGACATACCCCGAAAGTAAGACATAGTGGCACTTTTGGGGGTAAAAAGAAAGTAAGACACTGTCTTACTTTCGGGGAAACACAGTATATATTTAAAAAAGGGGGGAAAATCTGGGCCTAGAAATTATAGGCCGGTAAATATAATCTCTACTGTGGGCAAAATCTCTGAGAGTTTTCTATTAGATGTTCTCCTGGTGTATCTCAATAAGAATAACCTCATGACCTAACGTCAACATGGGTTTATGAGGCATTGGTCCAGTCAAACTAATCTGATCAGCTACTTTTAGGAGTGAAGTTCTATACTGGACCAGACGCCATGGATGTTATCTATGTGGATATCAATGGAATACACATGGATTGGGTCACAGTTAACCATGGAGTATCACAGCGATCAGTATTGATCCTTCTTTTTAACATTTATTAATGATCTTGTAAGAGCCAGATACAGTGAAAGTTCAATAATTTAGAGAAGATACTAAACTTTGCAGGGTAAGCAACACAAAGGAGGATACATTAATATTACAGAGGAACTTATGTAAGCTGAAGGCTTTGGCTGAGAAAGGGCAATTGAAGTTTACTGCAGATAAATGTAAAGTGAACACTCGGGCTGAGTCAAATTGTCACTGAAAAAAAACTTTGTTGTATGTTAACTTTAGTGGTCAATGCTAAGAAGCCTCTGCCTAGGCAAATAATATCACAGGATGCATTAACCCCTTCACCTCGGGTGATTTTCTATTTTTCCGTTTTTGTTTTTGCTCCTCTTCATCGGAGAGTCGTAACTTTTTTTATTTTTGTGTCAATCTTGCCACATAAGGGCTTATTTTTTGCGGGACAAGTTGCACTTTTAAATGAAACCGTCAATTTTACCATATAGTATACTGGAGAACAGCAAAAAAATTCCAAGTGTAGAAAAATTGCAAAAAAAAGTGTGATTGCACAATAGTTTTTGAGATATTTTATTCACCGTGTTCACTATATGGTAAAACTGATGTGTCACTCTGATGCCTCAGGTTGACATGAGTTTGTAGACACCAAACATGTATAGGTTTACTGTTATCTAAGAGGTTAAAAAAATTCACAAGTTTGTTTTTGCGCCATTTTCCAAAACCCATAGCGTTCTCATTTTTCAGGATCTGGGGCTCAGTTATGGCTTATTTTTTGCATCTCGAACTGATGCTTTTAACGGTACTATTTTTGCGCAGCTGCTACGTTTTGATCGCCTGTTATTGTATTTTGCGCCAAATTTGTGGCGACCAAGAAATGTTATTTTGATGTTTGGAATTTTTTTTGGTCATTTACCGATCAGATTGATTGATTTTATATGTATAGATCGGGCATTTCTTAAAGCAGCGATAGCAAATATGTATATATACTGTGTATATATATATATATATATATATATACACACATACATATATATATATATATATATATATAAAAAAATATTTTAAATTTTTTTCATTCTTTTTAATTTTTTTTTAATTTTACTAGTCCCTCTAGGTTGCTATAAGGATCAGTAGTCTGATTGATTGTGCATTTCTGTAGATCAGAGCTGCATAGCTCTGATCTGCTGAAATGCTGCTCTCCTATTAAAGACGGCGCTCTGCTGGCAGTAAGAGGAAGTGAGTCACGGTAGGTTTAGGAGTCATCACATGACCCTGTGATACCATGGCAACCATCGACTCCATGTGATCATGTGGCACCCCTGAGGCTTCAGGCGCCACAGGGTATTGCACCTCCTTTAGGGTGTAGTACTTATCCTGGGTCCAAGGAAGCTCGGTACTGGTTCCACCAGCACATACAGTTACAGTGGTTTGCCCTCCCCAATGGGGACCGGGCCAGGGGTCGGGTTACAGAAGGGGGTCACCACAGCGGTTGGGTTTACAGGACGCCACTGCACTGGGGGCTCCCCGATCCATTGGAGTTGGGACTCCGGGTCAGGGAGAAGCAACCACCAGGCGGAGTCAGGAGCACACAATGGGAAAAGCAGGTTGACCTAGTGAGAGTAGTGAAACAGCCGGTGGCAGCGGCTGGGGGCAATAGCTTGGAACACACAACACAACTACAAAATAGAGGAGAACAGCTACAGACACAGAGCAGAGCGGACGTGCAGCGAGGCAGCTCTGTTGGCGAAGGTGTTTCTACACGGTCGCTGGGGAGAAGCAGGCTGCTTCTTCCACAGGATTGGCGCTGTCGGGGTACAGAACCCTAAGGCAGGCATACTTCACGTTGTCTACCAACTCTGCAAGGGTCGCAGGAACAGGCTAGAAAAGTCACAGCACCTGTCCCACCATTTCTGGAACCAAATAGCATATAGGATCCGGGGCTGATTTCTTGGACCAGCCCCACAGCTGAACCGCGCTGTCAGCATACAGGACGGGACACTTTACTGACACCGGGATACCCAAGTGCTTCACGCCACGGGGATCCAATACTTAGCGCATCAAAGGAGGAAGGGCCCATAGGCTGACATTCACCGGACCTGACCTTCCACGGATTTGGGATCGGCTGCAGCCGATCGTGGCGGAGACCGTTACTCTGGTGCAGCACCTGGATTTGCTTATCACTAAAATGACACAACAAAGATTTTTTTTCCATTCTTCAATATATTATGGGAGACTGAAAGGTCCTGTTACAAAAATGCAGCTTATCGGGCACAAAAAAGTGTTTCATTACCTGAGTTACTTGGGGTCTAGCTGCTAGGAATCCTGGGAATTTTGAATGGAGCAGAGGTATGCATACTCCAGCCACTCCATTCATTGTCTATGGGACTGTATAAAAAAACTGAGTACCATGATAATGTCGCGGGCGAAGGAGGGGACGCTGCGCTCTCCCACTGCTCGGGTCCAGCTGCCGCTGCTGCTCGGTGGTGGCTCGAGCGGTGGGCCGGATCCCGGGGACTCGAGCGGCGCTCCTCGTCCGTGAGTGAAAAGGGGATTGGTTTTTGGGGATTTATTGTCCGTGACGCCACCCACGGTTGTGGTGATTTTTTTTAGTAACACCACCGCTGCTCTGTATGGGGATCCCGGGAGCAGTGACAGGGAGCAGCAGAGTTGTTAGTTCTCCCCTCCGTGGGTAGGGGTTGGTTGTCCCGGGGCCCAGTGATGGGGTGGAGGATGAGTGATGGCAGGCCGGGTGCAGGGCCTGGTGAGGTGCAGGGTTGCGGGGGCAGCGCTGTGCCGCACGGCACGGTGGTACTCACTCAGCCTGAGACGATGACACAGTTCTCGGTAAAACACACGGCTGGAAAGACGGATCCCACGGACGGCTGCTGTTGCTTTTCCCCGGTAGTTAACGGTGACTGTCTCTTTCCCTGCACCTAGTACTTCTGTTGGTTCCAATGGGTTTCCACCGGTAACCCGCTCCCCGACCTGGATATGGGCCGGAGGAGCCCCTCTTTGCCCGCAGGCGCTGGCCCTGAGAAACTGGTGCCTTGGCGGTGGCAGTGTCTCTCTCATACGGTTGGACTGTTGCCTTCAATCGGGACTTAGTTGTTTGGAAACCCGGAGGTCCCCTTCACTGACGGATTTGGCAAATTTCACGGCGACTTCAAGCCTTGCCGGGATCCGAAAGGCCCCTGCCGATGGTGCTGGCTTCTCCTTGTGTACCGGTCCGGTACCGCCGGGCCACCACCCGTCCACGGTCCTTACGGCAACTCCGATAGGCCATTCCTGCAGACGGTCACCGCCGTCTGCTAACCTTGCTGTCTCCGTCCGGGGCACACACCCGGACGCTCTCAGGCTCTTAAGCTGTCACTTTCCTCTCTCCACTTTCACTACACAACTGCTCTCTCTCCTCTCCAAACTCTAACTCCTCACTCCCCAAACTCAACTGCCTGGTTCTCCCGCCTCCAGGACTGTGAACTCCTCGGTGGGCGGGACCAACCGCCTGGCCCACCCCCTGGTGTGGACATCAGCCCCTGGAGGAAGGCAACAAGGATTTCTGGGTCTAGCTTTGATGTGCCTAACCGGGGTGTAGGGTGTGGTGATGTCATTACCTGTGACCCCTGGCTTGTCCAGGGCGTCACAATAAGGCCTTCGGTGATCAACAAGTCAACAAGTTACCCCTATCCACTTGCTGTTTTTGGGAAAAACCTTTTAAGTAATCTAGCTCTGATTCAATTCACCAACAAAGTGAAATGTGAAACTAGATGAGCGTTACTGTATGATCAGAGGTAAACCAAGGATAAAGGAACAAATCTGTAGCGGCACTATGCATTCTGAGATGGGTTAGCTTAGATACGAGCTCCAGTCTGTAACTGGTAATTATTAAAGTATCTGTCATTCCACCATACTGGATACCAGCTACATAGGTATAAGGATAATTATGGTATATATTACATAGTGCTCTTAAATCTTCAGCTGTGCGGAGTGATCCCCTCATAAAAACCCATTGGTATTATAATTGGAGATGCAGATTAGCTTCTATGTCCTTGTGTCTTAATTTAGCCAAATGGCTCCACATGTACATTTAGACCAGAAATGTAAATATATATTCATCCAGTGTTAACATTCTGCTCTTACCTAAACAATAGTAGAATTGTGATCAGACTTAAGAGCTTAGTATTTCTTAGTATGGCAAAATGACACCACAGCTAACACATGACATTGGCAAACTAATATTCTGAGGCCTGAAAAAAACCCAGAATATTACCTAACATTTCGGAAATACTATTTATAGACGAGTTCAATGAATTCTAATTATTTACCCTAAGTCATAAAATCGAAGTCAGGAGGCGATGGCTTCATTGTAAGCACTTAGTCAGTGAAGCTTAAAGGGGACCTGTCACATTAAACTGCAGAGCAATTTGCAGGCAGTATGTTATAGAGCTTGGGGATCCGAGCAGATTAACACGTATAGTTTTATGGGAAAAGTGTCACATTCATAACTGGACATGCTCCAGCTACATCTGCGCTTATTGCTAGGCTCTGCTATATTCCCTCTAGCAGTGGAGCTGGTGATAGAGGAGGCGTCATTGGCAGTATCTCTGGGCAGTGCAAGTACTATCAGCCAGTAATATTGGTATGGTTGAGACTTATGGTGCAGACCAGCCAGGGATCATGGGTGTGTGTACTGTCTACCAGGTGTAATGAGCTCCCAAGTGTGGCAATTGGGGCAGTACCACACACTATTTAACCTCCTAGCATACTGCTGAAAGTTTCCAGTTAATACAGTAGAGGGTAATATTGTGGTACCATGTTAGTATTTCAATTGATTTTTCTGGCTATGTCCCAAGAATGACAAAAGTATTTTAGGAGTAATACCTTTAGAGGCTAACCAGAAAAATTACATTAGCAAGCTTTCTGAGCACAAGGGCTCCTTCTTCAGGCAAATTACAAATGAATTACTGAGACCAAATAACATTTAAATGAATGTTACAGCAGGACATGGGAAAGATGATGCCTCCTAAAGATAAACCAAGGAAATCAAATTAAGTTTTTTCTTAGAAATGCAGCTGAGTTGGAAGTGGTCTGTTCAGATCACTTCTGAGGTTCTTCTGCTGGAGGTGTGAAGTGTGCCCATGTAGTGAGTCATAAAGCCAGGTGTTAAATTGAGTCGTTTTGTTAAGGATCCAAACATCGTTATTATTATTATTATTATTATTTATTATTATAGCGCCATTTATTCCATGGCGCTTTACAAGTGAAAGAGGGTATACGTACAACAATCATTAACAGTACAAGACAGACTGGTATAGGAGGAGAGAGGACCCTGCCCGCGAGGGCTCACAGTCTACAGGGAATGGGTGATGGTATCAGTTTGAATTCCAAAATGTTTCTCTCTCTGTCATCTTTAAAATGACCTTTCAGTCTTAGCACTTTTAAATCTGTCAAACGGTGTCCCGGTCTAGAGATATGTTTTCCCACAGGCGTGTCCAGTTCATTTTTTATTGTGTGCCTGTGTAGATTCATCCTTGTTTGTAGTTTTTGTTTAGTTTCCCCAATATATGTTCCCCCAGACCACTTCCAACTCAGCTGCATTTCTAAGAAAAAACTTAATTTCATTTCCTTGGCTTATCTTTAGGAGGCATCATCTTTCCCATGTCCTGCTGTAACATTCATTTAAATATTGTGTTTGGTCTCAGTAATTCATTTGTAATTAGCCTGAAGAAGGAGCCTTTGTGCTCTGAAAGCTTGCTAATATGATTTTTATGGTTAGCCTATAAAGATATCACTTCTAAAATACTTTTGTCATTCTTGGGACATAATATTTCAATCAGTTAATACAGTGAAACCTTGGTTTAAGAGTAACTTGGTTTGAGAGCATTTTGCAAGACAAGAAAAGCTTTTTAAAAATTTGTAACTTGGTTTAAGAGCAATGCTTTGCAATAAGAACAAATACTCACCGTGCACACTTCCGGGTCTGTCCTTTCTGTACATATGTACTGTATACTGTATACCATTGTACAGTACAGTATATACTATATAGCATGTCTATCAATTTGAATTTGTGGATACAGTACTGCACTTTCTTTCTGCTAACCAGTACAGCACATTGCTTATACTGTAATCTGCCTGGGCAATATTCCTACCCCACATTTGGTTTAGTTCTGCCCTTATTTTGGGGAGAATAGATTTGGGGTATTTTTTTGTGTATTGTACTAGAATAAAGGTTGTCATATTTATGCATAATTTTTGCGCTCTATAGTATTCCTCTCGCACACCAACAATTTTATTGTAAGCTAATGTGCGGTTTAATTTGTTTTATGTTTTTTACTGTACTGTACAGTATTTTGCATTAGTGTACTGTAATAATTTTATATGAATACAGTACATTATTTTGTATTACTGTAATATGTTTGTATAAATACAGTAAATATTCTTGGGTTGTGGAACGAATTGTCAGTTTCAAATATTTCCTATGGAAAAATTTGCTTTGATATAAGAGTAACTTGGTTTAAGAGCACACTACCGGAACCAATTATACTCGAAATCCAAGTTTCCAGTTAATACTTAAGTTTTCTCCTTGTGCATTGGTGCTACTCCTGTTACTGTAATCCTGATCTAAATCAAATTTGTGTCTCTTACTATGTCCTTCATCTCTGACTGACCGCAATTAGTCTAACTTTGCTTTAATTGCCTATCGGCTGTTTCCCAGGGTACAGTTTGTCTATTGATTCTTCCCCTGGTTTTGTCCTGATATTGACCCGGCTTTGTTGATCATCCATGCTTCAGGCTTGCTCCTCTCCAAACAGCAGCTTGTCTTGTTTAAATGATTTAATGAATGAAATACATAGCATACTGGATCTAGCTGTGGTGCCTGCTCTGTTCTGTTGTTGCTATTCACGGTTCGTTTTGCATATATAGAGTGGGCAAACATCATTACAATGGCTCAAAAATGAATTAAATATGATATTTTAAGGCTCTGTGCGCATGTAGTGTTCTGTCCCTGCAGAAATTTCTGCAGCGATTTGAACAGCACACGTGCGCTTCAAATCGCTGCAGAAATAGTCCGTAATGAAAAGCCGATTTCATGCGCTCTGAGTGCAGCCTCTCCCATAGACAGAGCGGGGGCTGCATGCAGAGCGCATGGAATAAGTGACATGTCACTTCTTAGAACGTGCGCTTCGGGCAGTAGCTGAAGCGCTGCGCTCTAATAAGCCACATGCGCACGTCTCCTGCATAATCTTCATAGATTATGCTGGGGACGCAGGATGCATGCAGTTACGCTGCGGTGCAGATCACAGCGTAACTGCATGCAAATACGCAACGTGCGCACATAGCCTAACAGTGTCTTTAGTATGATGATAAAGCATGACAAATAGCGCACCAACTTGATAACATGTCACACAGAATGTAATTTTACTTGATTGATTAGGATCATTTAAAATTGCACAAACCATTATCTTATGTTAAAGGGAATCTGTCAACAGGTTTTTGCTACCTCGTCTGAGAGCAACATGATGTAGGCAAAGAGACCCTAAATCCAATGTATCACTTAGGGGCACTTTGCACACTACGACATCGCAAGCCGATGCTGTGATGCCGTGCGTGATAGTCCCCGCCCCCGTCGCAGCTGCGATATCATAGTAATAGATGCCGTAGCACACACTATCGCTACGACAGCTTCACATGCACTCACCTGGCCTGCGACGTCGCTCTGACCGGCGAACCACCTCCTGATTAAGGGGGCAGGTCATGCAGCGTCATAGCGACGTCACACGGCAGGCGGCCAATAGAAGGAGGGGCGGAGATGAGCAGGACGTAAACATCCCGCCCACCTCCTTCCTTCCACATTGCCGGCGTGAGCCGAAGGACGCAGGTAGGAGATGTTCCTCGCTCCTGCGGCTTCACACACAGCAATGTGTGCTGCCGCAGGGGAACGAGGAACAACATCGTATCATCGGTATTTCCCAATTAATGGAAATGACCGACGCTACACCAATAATACGATTACGACGCTTTTGCGCTCGTTAATCGTATCATAAAGGCGTCACTTTCGATTTGACCCCACCGACATCGCACCTGCGATGTCGTAGTGTGCACAGTGCCTCTTAGATTACTGGGTGCAGAAAGTCTGACACAATCAGAGATTTTAGATTTAGCAAGCAGCAAAGCTGAGAAAGCTGCCCCTGCCCACACCAGGCTTTTTATGTACAAAGTCTATAGACCGTGATCTGCTAATCATAGCAGAAGGTGTGTCAGACCAGCTGACCCAGTCCAGAAATTATAATCTCCTCAAGCAAAAACAAACATTGCAGGTAAACAACTGCACACAGTGTGATAAAAGAGGCATTACTGAAATCTCTGTGTTAACCCCTGCAGAATGCTGTCTTCAGATTATATAGCAAAAACTTGCTGACAGATTTTCTTAAAGTTTTGTGATGTGATGTGTTATCTGTGTTTAAGAAGTCTTACGTTTCTCATACACATTAGACTGTTTTTCCCCAATGATATCACCAGGTTTGCCTGACCAGGGGTGGATTAAGGCTACTTTCACACGTCAATTTTTTTCCATCAGGCACAATCCGGAAAAAAACAGATAAAACGAATCCGGCGCCAGATCCGTTTTATCCCCATTGATTTGTATTAGCGCCAGATTGTGCCTGATGGCCTTGCGTTTCATTCGGCTTTTGCTGGATCTGTCATAATTGGCTAATGCGGTGGCCGGATGAATTGTAACGTTTTTTGTCTCTGACAAAAAAAATGCATCGCGCCGGATCTGGCGCGTTACGGCGTGATTTACAATTGAAGCCTATGCACGCCGAATCCGGCATAATGTGGCAAAAAATGGATGTGGCCGCTGGATCCGGTTTTTAAACTGAGCATGCGCCAATTTATTGGAAAAAAATGGATCCAGCAAAAAAACAAATGAAACGGATGCAAAAACGGATGCGCCAGATCCAGGTTTTTTTGACGGATCAGGTATACCGGATCCGTAAAAAAAAAGGATCTGGCGCATCCGTTTTTGCATATCCGTTGCATCAGGTACACGCCGGATTGTGCCTGATGCCAAAAAACTGATGTGTGAAAGTAGCCTTAGAGTAGCCAGGTCCCCAGGCAGTTTGGAGGGATACCTCCCAGCACCTGATGTATCACATGACATGATTTCCTTGAGAGATCATGTGATAGGTCATGTGATTAACACACAAGTTTTCTAGTGCACATCTCTAGATGGAAAAAGACAGAGAGAAGGGAATGCTGTGTAATAAGGGACAGAGCAAGAGAGGATGCTATGTAATGTTTAGAACATTGGACGGATCTCACTGCACATGGTTTCATAGTCTGTTTAAACAGATAGACCACAATAAACGACAGCCTATCGGTAATGGTTTACTGATTGTTAGTCGTTTAGTGCCGCCGGTCAGTCCATGTAAGGCTGGAAACACATCTATGCGAGTAAAATTGGTCCGAGTTGGCTGAAAAAAACTCGGCTGATTTTAGTTCACGTTAGGTCCGAGTGCAACGCAAGTGCGATGCTTTTTCTGAATAAATTAATGATTTTACTAGCATATGTAATGTGTGTGTAATGCGTATTTTTTTCTATGTCATCTGCCATTCAGCGCTGTTACATGGCCGCTGACAGCAGACACAGACAGCCATGTAGCAGAGCTGAATGGCAGATGACAGCAGACACAGACAGAGCCGCACAATCAGAATGAACTCGGGTGAACTTCACCCGACTTCATTGTCATGCTGCGGCTCTGTCTGTGCCGCGTCCTGATTAGCGGTCACCTGTGAAGGACTCACCGGTGACCGCTAAACTCCTGAGTGACTGAAGTTAGCAGCCCTCTCTCATATACTCACCGATCCCCGGCGCCGCGCTGCACGGCATTCACACAGCTATGGGCTGCCATTTACTCCTTATTACCCCGATTTGCCAACGCACCAGGGTAAATCTGGAAGAGCCGGGTACAGTCCCAGAACTGTCGCATCTAATGTATGTGGCAATTCTGGGCGGCTGCTGACTGATATTGTTAGGCTGGGGGGCTCCCCATAACGTGGAGCTCCCCATCCTGAGAATACCAGACTTCAGCCGTATGGCTTTATCTGGCTGGTATTAAAATTGGGGGGGACCGCACGCCATTTTTTTTAATTATTTATTTCACTGCACAGTATAGACCCGCCCACCGGCTGCTGTGATTGGGTGCAGTGAGACACCTGTCACTCAGCGTGGAGGCGTGTCTCACTGCAACCAATCATAGGCGCCTGTGGGCGGGGAAAGCAGGGAATACGAGATTGTTTAATGAGCGGCCGGCTTTTTCACAATAGTAAAAGCCGCCGCAGCAGTGAGAAAGCCATGCAGCACCGCGCCGGTGATCGGGGAACGGTGAGTATGAGAGAGGAGGGGAAAATGACCGACAGACTGTGAGAGAGGGACAGAGATAGTGACAGACCGACAGAGAGAGAATAGAGACCGAGAGGGAGAGACCGACTGACAGAGAATAGTGATTGACAGACATTGTGAGACATCGCCCGTTTCCAGTGTTTTAGGAAACATGCGAGAAATGTATTTAGAAAATCGGATGTCACTAGGATGGTGTGAGTGCCGTCCCGTGACATCCAATTTTTTACACGCTCCCATAGACTTGCATTGGAGAGACTCGCAGTAGAAACTCGCAAAAAAGCAGCATGCTGCGATTTTTTTCTCAGTCCGATTTGGACTGAGAAAAAAATCGCAGATGAGAGCTGAATCATTCACTAACATGTGTCCGATTCCAATGCGAGATTTTCTCGCATTGCTCTACTGCGAGAAACTCGCAAGTGAGAAGCAGCCCTAAATGTACCGCTACACAAAATAAATATTTACATCCAGTAACTTACCGCTGGCGTCTCTCCTGATTATTGCTTTTAGGAGGGAATATAAATTTTGCTGAGAATTTCCTTGTGGTAAACCTGGCAGCATGAAAAGTTAATAGAGCCATACTTTTTGCTTTCCCCTAAGGCTGCGACCGCACATTGCGTTTCCACCTGCGTTTTGGGTGCTTTTTAGGTGCGTTTTGAGAATCACCTTTTTCATGCCAAAAGGCATGCGTTTTGATTTCACAGCAAAGTCTATGGAAAATTGGGATTTATAGACTGCACTTTGCGTTTCTAAACGCTGCGTTTAATTTGCATTTTTTGTGGCAAAAACTCTGCGTTCAAAGAAGCAGCATGTCAATTGTTTTTGCCATTTTGGGTGCGTTTTGCTAACATTGGAGTCAATGAGAAATGGCAAAAAACAAGTTTCCTACAAATTCCTGCGTTTTACCTGCTTTTTCTGTGCAGAAAACATGCGTTTTGAACTTACAAAAGACAGTATACAAAACGCATGCTTTTTGCACATTAAATTAATGATTTCATATGTCCCTTTACAAACACACATAATCCGACAATTAAATTAAAGAAAATGTTAAATTTAGTGCTATTTTTCTAATAAATACTATATTACCGCTATAATTCCATTATGTATTTCTATTTTCTTTTTAATTTCTGCACTTATGTATTTAATCCTTTTTTTTAATCTTTTTTCAATTTATTTGAATGTTTAACCTTTATTTAGCAGTGTCTTGATTTACAAAACGCATTTGTCAAAACGCAGGTGGAAAAGCAGGTTAAAAGCACTGAAAACGCATCAAAAACGCTGTAAATACGCATGCGTTTTCAGCGCTAAATTTCTGAAAAAGGCAACTTTGGTCAAATCAATTAAGCACAAAATGTGCGTTTAGAACTGCAAGTAGCACAACGCAAAGTGCGGTCGCAGCCTTAGGCTATGTGCGCACGTTGCGTCTTTTCATGCGTTTCCGCAGCGTTTTGAACTGCAGCGTTTTAGTGCCAAAATGCATGCGTTTTGATTTTCAAGCAAAGTCTATGGGAAATTGGGATTTGTTGTCCGCACTTTGCTGTTCAAAACGCAACGTTTTAGTTGCAGACATTTTGGCAAAAACTCTGCGTTTAAAGAAGCAACATGTCAATTGTTTTTGCCATTTTAGCAGCGTTTTGCTAACATTGGAGTCAATGAGAAGTTGCAAAATGCAATCTACTTAAAAATTCTAGCATTTTACATGCTTTTTTGATGCAGAAAACATGCTTTTTGGACCAATTAAATGCATGCGTTTTTGATAAAATATTAATGGCACAATATGTCCCTTTACACACACACACAGTCCGACAAGTAAATGTATGAAAAGCAGTAAATAAATGAAATTTCATGCATTAAATATTTGCACAAAGTTATCATTTTAATAAAATAAGCCATTTTTGCATGATTTTAATATTTATATTTGTTATCATTTTTTTCCTTTTTTTTAATAGTGTTTGTATGTTTAAACTTTATTTAGCAATGTATTTGTAGTCAAAACGCCTCTGATTTTAAGCAGTGAAAAAGCATGTAAAACGCGGTAAAAACGCAAGCGTATTTATAGCGTTTTTGTGGTCAAAACCAAATTTGACAAAAACCATTTCTGCCAGAGGATGCGTTTAGAACTGCAACTACCTCGACACAAAGTACGCACATAGCCTAACACACAGTTTGTACTTATCTAGACTATCATCCTTTTCATAAATGTTCGCTCACCTGTGACTCTCCAACCATAAACTTTTGTTTGCCATCATACACTGATAGTCTGGACCTCTCAGGGTATAAGGCTATGTGCGCACAAGAAAGTGCCTTTTCTTAAGAAAAAAACAGACCCTCTGAAAGAATCCTGCACCCCTGTAAAAACTGCGGTAAAACCGCACCCGTGTTTTTGGCGCAATTTGCAGCGGTTTACTGCGGATTTACCGCTGATTTTCCACAAATTGGTCCCGACGGTTTTTACCATTATCTATGGCAAAAAACGCAGGTACTTGCGGAAAAGAAGTGACATGCTTATTAATTCCGCAGCGGAAAATCCGAGCGTATGAAAAAACGCAGTATGCGCACAGCATTTTTTCAAACCCATAGGATTTGCTGGGGAATGACTTCAGCAATGTTAGACACATTTTCTGCAGCAATTCTGCGGCAAATCTGTGGCAAAATCCGCGGTAAATCCGCAGCGTGCGCACAGGGCTTAATGGCAGTCAGTTGCAGTTTCTCAGCAGGTGAATAGCCAGAGGTTGGGAAACCAGAGTTGAGACACATATTATCATCATGTCATCAGTTTATGTAATGATTTTAACTTTTAATATTAATTTTATTTATGTAGTGCTGTAAAACCAACATGTGAAAAAAAATAAATATGCTCCGAACAGACAAGTACTTTACTACTTACATGGCATATAATGGAAGTATACCATTCTACTGTGGGGTCAAGAAGAAAGTATAAGTAGATCTGGATATAAAGGCTCAGACACATGGATATATTTCTCATTTGTGCTGTACAGATCCATAATACGTTGATATTTTTGCCTTCTTGCCAGGAACATACAGTATTTTTAACAGCAATGTTTCCATGTATACCATGCATGCTTTATTACAGCGGTATTCTCCATGAAAAATGCCTGATTTTTAAGTAAGAATATGGCTCTGTATAATCATGACCATGGGAACTAAAAAAGGACACTGAGCACACTGACAGCACATTGACAGCACAATGACAGCACAATGACAGCACACTGAGAGCACATGGATGACAAGTGAGAAAAAATTGTCCTACTCTCCTGGATGAGAATGGGACCGTTTTTACATACGTTCATGTGAGTACAGCCATAGAGGGTAATTTTGAGAGTAAATCCCCCTCACCACTATCTGAGAATGATGTGTATACATATAGACTTAAGCGGGCTTTACACACTGCGATATCGCCGGAATTTTGTCGTTGGGGTCACGGTTTTGGTGACGCACTTCCGCAATCGTTAGCGATATAGCTTTGTGTAACAGCGTTCAGCGATGTAAAATCGTCGCAAAAGCGTGATTTATCGCTAATCGGCTACACGGGTCCTAATTCCCAAAAATCGTTACTTCAGCAGTAACGAGGTTGTTCCTCGTTCCTGCGGCATCACACATCGCTGCGTGTGACGCCGCAGGAGCGAGGAACGTCTCCCTACCTGCCTCCCGGCCGCTATGCGGAAGGAAGGAGGTGGGCGGGATGTTACGTCCCGCTCATCTCCGCCCCTCCGCTGCGATTGGGCGGCGGTTCAGTGACGTCGCTGTGACGCCGCACGGACCGCCCCCTTAGAAAGGAGGCGGTTCGCCGGTCACAGCGACGTCGCCGGACAGGTAAGTATGTGTGACGGCTCTGGGCGATGTTGTGCGGCACGGGCAGCGATATGCCCATGTCGCGCAACAGATGGGGGCGGGTACGCACACTAGCGATATCGGGACCGATATCGCAGTGTGTAAAGTAGCCTTTAGGGGTACTTTACACACTGCGACATCGCTAGTGATTGCTAGCAATGTTGCGCGTGATAGCACCCGCCTCCGTCGTGTGTGCGATATTGTGTGATCGCTGCCGTAGCGAACATTATTGCAACGGCAGCGTCATACGCACATACCTTAACAGCGACGTCACTGTGACCGCCGAACAATCCCTCCTTCAAGGGGGAGGAGCGTTCGGCATCATAGCGACGTCACTGCCGCGTCACTAAGCGGCCGGCCAATAGAAGCGGAGGGGAGGAGATGAGCAGGACGTAACATCCCGCCTAACTGCTTCCTTTCGCTTTGCCGGGGGATGCAGGTAAGGAGATGTTCGTCGCTCCCGCTGTGTCACACATAGCGATGTGTGCTGCCGCAGGAACGACGAACAACATCGTACCTGTGGCAGCAGCGATATTAAGGAAATGAACGATGTGTCAACGATCACTGTTTTGGAACGATTTTGCGATCGTTGATCGTCGCTCATTAGTGTTACACGCTGCGATGTTTCTACCGGCACCGGATGTGCGTCACTAACGACATGACCTCGACGATATATCGGTAGCGATGTCGCAGCGTGTAAAGTACCCCTTACTGTTCAGCCCATACAATGATGTGTGCTAGCAGCTCATGAAGGAGCAAAGTGTGGAGTCTCAAGACCCAGACCCCCGCTATTGGCATGACTATACTCCTATAATATGTAAAAAAAAGTTGTTTTGTTTTTTTTTCAAATTATAGGTATATTTTAAATGTTGTGAATGGGAATATAAATTCTAATAGGAAAATGCAATGCAGTCTTTTGCTTAAGAGAAACTAATTCTTTTAATCTGCAACTACAAATTGCTATAATACAACTGAAAAAGGTTATGAGATTACAGTGGAACCTAGGTTAATGAGTAACCCAGTTAGCGAGTATTTCGCTTAACGAGCAAAGCTTGCTGTAAATTTGTAACTGAGTTTACGAGCAATCTTTGCCGTGCGAGCAAAATACTCACCACACACTTCCTGTTTCGTACATCCACCGCGCTCTGACCCGCTCTTGCAGTCCGCACAAACACACAGAAAGACACACAAACACAAACACACACACATATTATGCTCACCTTACCTTCCGTTCCATTGCCGGCCTCCCGGTTCTTGTAGTTCTCCGCTACAGGATGTGTATCGGTAACCATCGCAACGAGGGAGGAACTTCCGCTGTCAGCCGCTACTCAAAGGCAGCGCGCTGACCAATCAGAGGCAAGCGGCTCCTGCCTTTGACATAAGCGCTCTGGCAGCGGAAGTTCCAGCATCGGTCGCGATGGTTACCCAATACACTTTCTGTACCGATGAACTGCAAGAACCAAGAGGCCAGCAATGGAACGGAAGGTAAGGTGAGCATAATATGTGTGTGCTTGCGTGTTTGTGCATGTTTGTGCGTGTTTGTATGTGTTCGTGTGTGTTTGTGTGTGTGTGGAATGGCACAATAGGGGACCAGGATGGGACATTTAACAAGTTGTGAAACGAATTGTCTGCATTGCAATGATTTCCTATCGGAAATCTTGCTTTGCTAGATGAGTAACTAGGTTAACAAGCACACTCCCAGAACGGATTGTTCTCGTTAACCAAGGTTCCGCTGTATGTTGCAATTTTTCTGTTAATTTTACAACTATTTAAAGTCTATTGTATAGATAGTCAGCAGCCCGAGTAAGTAGGCTCAAGGTTTAACCCTATTGCAATGGCCACTGTACATGTTTAGTGGCCATACTTTATTTCTGTACAGCGCATTACTGCATTACAATTACTGGGTGCATTACATAGCTGGCACCAAAAAGTAACCAATATGATCATAGCTATCTCCATTCTTCTTAGTTTAATCTCTTAAATGATGCTGCTGACAATCATTACAATGACATTTAAAATGTAGCTGCCATGCCGAGGTGAGGGAATGCCCAGCATGTGGCGCAACGCAGAGGGGAAACCAGGGAAGACTTAGAGGCAGGCTGTTGTGAATACATTTGAATTGGATTCCAGTTTGGTGCTCCCTCCTGTGGTCAGTGCTGGTAGCGCAGTTGACTTGCTAAATGGGAACCAGAAAGCTGAGTAGGATTTGCATCAGGCCATTTGGTTTGGGCCTATATAACTGTGTAGCTTCCTTTTGTTCCTTGTGGGTGCTCGATTGTATTTCCTGTGAGCTAAGGACATCCTGAATCCTTTTCTCTGTGTCTACCAGAACTCCTCTCAGATAAGTTGGTCCTTTTACCTTTGCTTATGGTTTTCACTTTCTTGTTATTTTGCCTGTGTGGAGTTCTTGGTGGAATTGGATTATTCCCTGCTGGGAGTATCTGTGTACCTTGCTCCATGTTCTGTTATGTATTATGTTGTCATGCTTCGTACAATATTCAGTCCCCTCTCTATATCAGTGTTATTCTTGGATCTTAGTAACACCAGAGTACTGATATAGTGGGGGAGAGCCTGTTTAGGCTTAGTATTTTTCCATGTCATACATGCTGGTATTTATTAGGGTTTTTACGGCTGCAGACAGTGCTCTTTCCTATCCATTCCTTGTTCAAATGATTTTTATTAGGTTTTGTAGTTAACAAATCTTGAAATCATACGTTAGAAAATTTAAGGACATATGGATAGTAATAACAAGGTTAAGAAAATTCACATATTTTGACCCCCCAGTTTGTTAGTGTAGATACATCAAGCAGTATATTTTGTTGGTCAAATCAATTGCTTATGAATTAACTTTTTGCAAAACATAACTAAACAACAAATAAAATTAACAACTTCCTGACATGGATTCTGTAGACAGTCCAGCAAATTTGTGAGATCAAAAACATATAATTCTAGTGAGTTTTAGATCAGGGAGATATCAAAAACTAGAGCTTCAAGCCTGGAATTATTAGTGAGCTTGTATTTCTCGAATATAGTTAGTGTTTCCTTAACGTCAGTTGGGCTATATGGTTTGTCGGTGATTGGGCTCTAGCTATGGGTCCCATTTGGGGAGGTACTTGGTTTGAGTATTATTTTTTATGGCATAATAGTACTCTAAAGTTTTCCTATCCATTCCTATATAGCTAGTTTGGGCCTCATCTTTGCTGAATCTGTTCTATAGCTACGTATTGTGTTTTCCTATATCACCATAATCTTTACATGTGAGGGACTACTCCAAGGCAGATTAGCTTTTCTATACTTCTCTCTGTTAGAATATTTAGTTCTCCGGCTGTGTTGAGGAGACTAGGTCATCGTAGGCTCGTCCCACGGCTACTTCTAGTTGTGTGTCAGTATTAGGTCTGCAGTCTGTTAAGTTTCCAGCCACTCTTGTTATTTTCTGGGTTCCGATTGCTCTTTTTCTGATCCTCCCCGGTCACTGGATCATAACAGCAGGCCCGGTAGATAGGGAAAGGGGCAAAAGGGGTCACCACCTCACAGTCGCCTGTGACGGATCACTAAGCTGCCTAATGTCCTTCTCCCATGCACAGTCACATGTCTAGGCCCTCGCTGACCTTGAACATACCCTGACTAGTGATAAGGTCAGTGAGACACTAGACTCATTACTAAATAAAACAACACAAGGAAGGAAAGACAAATGGGTGAGGAGACACACACAACAAAAACACTCCTTTGTTTTTTCAGCATGAAACTTCACAGCTGCAACAGAAATGACACCTCAGCTTCTCCATAGACATGCTACATGTCTATGTCTATAGAATATCTATCACCAGCATGGAGTAAAGCCAGGAGTGGCAGCTGTGAGCTGTCATTAACTCTTTATATTACCCTGATTGCCACAGCACCAGGGAAATCAGGATGAGCCATGTAAAGTGCTGAGATTGTCACATCTAATGGTTGCGACAATTCTAGATGTCTGCAGGCTATTTTTAGGCTGGGGGCCGAATAATTATGGGTCTCCCCAGCCTGAAAATACCAGCCCCCAGCTGTTGACTTTATCATGCTTGGGCATCAAAATGGAGGAGGACCACAATCAGGTTTTTTAAATTATTTATTTAAATAATACAAAGAAAAAAGCCATATAGGGTCCATCTTATTTGATACTCAGCCATGGTAAGCACATGGCTGGGGGCTGCAGCCTGTAGCTATATGCTTTATCTGCGCTAGGTGTCACAATATGGGGGGACCCTATGCCAATTTATTTATTTTTACACTATAGGGATGCAAACAGCATGTGTGATTCCCAACAATCACAGACACTGTCAAACAGGGTGGGGCACGGTCTGACTGCAACCAATCACACGCCGGGACTGACGGTCGATGGGGAAGCAGCAAATATATATCAGGGTTATGAGCAGACCCAGAAGTAGCATTACAGCCGTGCGGAGACTGGTAAGTATAATGCTCCTGCTCTAATCTCTCTCGCCCTTTCTACCACAATTTTGCAAAACAATTTCGGGTCCCCATAGACTTATATGGGATTCGGCATCCGGGCAGTTGTTCATGTTTAAAATGAGCCCCGAATAGGAAATCTGGCTAGATCCGCCAAACCCGAACATCTGTGGGTTCACCCATCTCTGGTCACAAGACAATAATTTACCCAACAGTGACACAAAATACACATGAAATGAATATTACCACAATTTAATATCCATCCAATGATGCAGTCTGAAATGTAATAATTTACTGATGATGATTTTCATGTACAACTTCAGTATCAAATAAAAATAAATCAGAAATTGTGAAAAATAATCTGTAATTCTTAAAATAATTTGTAGGATTCTATAAATACAAATGATGAAATAGTTAACTATAGGTGATGACATATATAGAAGGCTCAAAGATCCAGAATAGATGTAATCCTCACCGGACAATCCATTTTAGCTCTCCGTAAAATCCTGGGCTGATCTGGTATTAGAGAGATATTGTCACAATATGAATGTGCTGTAAGGGTCATTGACCTTGGGGTCTGTAGACGTAGAATCATCCTGTTTATGTGTCTGATCAGCCTGCTGAACATCAGTAATTGGATCTGCTGTACATAAACTGCTAAAGCCACACGCTTCCAGAGGGTTAGAGCCTTCAGGCTTCATGCTAGGATTTCACACTGGTATTTACCTCACATTACAGTATGAACAATTGGCAAACAGTTTGTATAGTTGTACTGTACGACGGAGCTTCTCTTCTATCATGTTTTGGGATAGTCACACAAATTGTGGAACATTTATCAGGGGTCATTTATACTGCACATCGTACACAGCGACCCTATAACAATCCAGTAATTACACACAACTCAGACATTATTTTAATGTAATAAAGGGTCTGTTGTTCCCATATACAAATTTTCAGCATTTACAAATTCTCTAAATTTCTCTGGTAAATCTGCACATGAGATTTATCACTGATTTTTCAGCTACTATAATATGCAGCAGATTTTCTTATTAAACGGTTGTTATTGGGTCTTTTTGGGGGGAAAGGGTAACAATAGACACAAACGAAATGTACAGTGGGGAAATTAAATATCTGATACACTGCCATTGTTACAAGTTTTTCCACCTACAAAGAATGGAGAGGCCTGTAATTGTTCTCCTAGGTCAGTCATGGCGAACCTTTTACAGGCCGAGTGCCCAAACTGTAGCCCTCAACCCAATTTTTTTTCCGAAGTGCCAACCAATCCTATTATGTAAATAATTAATTGTAACCTTACCTTTGCCGTCTTCTCTTCTCTTCAGCAGGTGGCATCACGCTCATGCTTACCACACATTGAAGCTGAGCCCCTGCCCTTTCCAGACACAGCAGTTGGATTGATCTTTCTGGAAAAAATTGCAGCATATTAGACAGAGATTTTAGCCTGGAATGCAATCAGATGTCACCCTGCAATCCACATCTACATTTCAAAGTCTGAACATCTTGAAATCCCATAAAGACGTACGAGTGGCTCCCCTCCCCATCATTGTGTAGTTCTGTCCCCTTCCTCGATCACTCCCTGGTAAACATGTCCCCCATCCTGATATATAGTTCCTACATTCTGGTATATTTGTCCCTATCACGGCCCCATCCTGGTAAATGTCCTCCATCCTGGTAAATGTTACCCATTCTGGCATGTTCCCCCATACTGGTTAATGTACCCCATCCTGACATATTTCCCATCCTTGTAAATGTTCCCCCATCATGGCATGTACCCCATTCCTGGTAAATGTCCTCCATCCTGGTAAATGTTCCCCCATTCCTGGTAAATGTCCTCCATCCTGGTAAATGTTCCCAATCCTGGTTAATTTACCCCCATCCAGGTAAATGTACCCCTTCCTGGTAAATGTACCCTATCGTGGCATGTTTCCTCCATCCTGGCATGCATGTTTCCTCCATCCTGGCATGCATGTTTCCTCCACCCTGACAGGCATGTTTCCTCCATCCTGGCATGCATGTTTCCTCCATCCTGGCATGCATGTTTCCTCCATCCTGGCATGCATGTTTCCTCCATCCTGGCATGCATGTTTCCTCCATCCTGGCATGCATGTTTCCTCCATCCTGGCATGCATGTTTCCTCCATCCTGGCATGCATGTTTCCTCCATCCTGGCATGCATGTTTCATCCATCCTGGCATGCATGTTTCCCCCATCCTGGCATGCATGTTTCCTCCATCCTGGCATGCATGTTTCCTCCATCCTGGCATGCATGTTTCCTCCATCCTGGCATGCATGTTTCCTCCATCCTGGCATGCATGTTTCCTCCATCCTGGCATGCATGTTTCCTCCATCCTGGCATGTATGTTTCCTCCATCCTGACAGGCATGTTTCCTCCATCCTGACAGGCATGTTTCCACCATCCTGGCATGCATGTTTCCTCCATCCTAGCACGCATGTTTCCTCCATCCTAGCACGCATGTTTCCTCCATCCTAGCACGCATGTTTCCTCCATCTTGGCATGCATGTTTCCTCCATCCTGACAGGCATGTTTCCTCCATCCTGGCATGCATGTTTCCTCCATCCTGGCATGCATGTTTCCTCCATCCTGGCATGCATGTTTCCTCTATCCTGGCATGTATGTTTCCTCCATCCTGGCATGCATGTTTCCTCCATCCTGCCATGCATGTTTCCTCCATCCTGGCATGCATGTTTCCTCCATCCTGGCATGTATGTTTCCTCCATCCTGACAGGCATGTTTCCTCCATCCTGGCACGAATGTGTCCACCATCCTGGCATGCATGTTTCCTCCATCCTAGCACGCATGTTTCCTCCATCCTAGCACTCAGGTTACTCCATCCTAGCACGCATGTTTCCTCCATCTTGGCATGCATGTTTCCTCCATCCTGACAGGCATGTTTCCTCCATCCTGGCATGCATGTTTCCTCCATCCTGGCATGCATGTTTCCTCCATCCTGGCATGCATGTTTCCTCCATCCTGGCATGCATGTTTCCTCCATCCTGGCATGCATGTTTCCTCCATCATGGCATGCATGTTTCCTCCATCCTGCCATGCATGTTTCCTCCATCCTGGCATGCATGTTTCCTCCATCCTGCCATGCATGTTTCCTCCATCCTGCCATGCATGTTTCCTCCATCCTGGCATGCATGTTTCCTCCATCCTGCCATGTATGTTTCCTCCATCCTGCCATGCATGTTTCCTCCATCCTGGCATGCATGTTTCCTCCATCCTGGCATGCATGTTTCCCCATCCTGGCATGCATGTTTCCTCCATCATGGCATGCATGTTTCCTCCATCCTGGCATGCATGTTTCCTCCATCCTGGCATGCATGTTTCCTCCATCATGGCATGCATGTTTCCTCCATCCTGGCATGCATGTTTCCTCCATCCTGGCATGCATGTTTCCTCCATCATGGCATGCATGTTTCCTCCATCCTGCCATGCATGTTTCCTCCATCCTGGCATGCATGTTTCCTCCATCCTGCCATGCATGTTTCCTCCATCCTGCCATGCATGTTTCCTCCATCCTGGCATGCATGTTTCCTCCATCCTGCCATGTATGTTTCCTCCATCCTGCCATGCATGTTTCCTCCATCCTGGCATGCATGTTTCCTCCATCCTGGCATGCATGTTTCCCCATCCTGGCATGCATGTTTCCTCCATCATGGCATGCATGTTTCCTCCATCCTGGCATGCATGTTTCCTCCATCCTGGCATGCATGTTTCCTCCATCATGGCATGCATGTTTCCTCCATCCTGCCATGCATGTTTCCTCCATCCTGGCATGCATGTTTCCTCCATCCTGCCATGCATGTTTCCTCCATCCTGCCATGCATGTTTCCTCCATCCTGGCATGCATGTTTCCTCCATCCTGCCATGTATGTTTCCTCCATCATGGCATGCATGTTTCCTCCATCATGGCATGCATGTTTCCTCCATCCTGGCATGCATTGTTCCCCACCCTGCCATGCATTGTTCCCCATCCTGGCATGCATGTCCCCCCCATGCTGGCAAGCATGTTTCCCCCCCATCCAGGCATGCATGTCCCCACCCCATGCTGGCATGTGCGTTCCCCCTCCCCATGCTGGCATGTGCGTTCCCCCACCCCATGCTGGCATGTGCGTTCCCCCACCCCATGCTGGCATGTGCGTTCCCCCTCCCCCACCCCATGCTGGCATGTGCGTTCCCCCTCCCCCACCCCATGCTGGCATGTGCGTTCTCCCACCCCATGCTGGCATGTGCGTGCCCCCTCCCCCACCCCATGCTGGCATGTGCGTTCCCCCACCCCATGCTGGCATGTGCGTTCCTCCTCCCCCACCCCATCCTGGCATGTGCGTTCCCCCACCCCATGCTGGCATGTGCGTTCCTCCTCCCCCACCCCATCCTGGCATGTGCGTTCCCCCTCCCCATGCTGGCATGTGTGTTCCCCCACCCCATGCTGGCATGTGCGTTCCCCCACCCCATGCTGGTATGTGCGTTCCTCCTCCCCCACCCCATCCTGGCATGTGCGTTCCTCCTCCCCATGCTGGCATGTGTGTTCCCCCACCCCATGCTGGCATGTGCGTTCCCCCTCCCCCACCCCATGCTGGCATGTGCGCTCGCCCTCCCCCACCCCATGCTGGCATGTGCGTTCCCCCTCCCCCACCCCATGCTGGCATGTGCGTTCCCCTTCCCCCACCCCATGCTGGCATGTGCGTTCCCCCCCACCCCACGCTGCCATGTGCGTTCACCCCCACCCCACGCTGCCATGTGCGTTCACCCCCACCCCACGCTGCCATGTGCATTCCCCCCACCCCACGCTGCCATGTGCATTCCCCCCACCCCACGCTGGCATGTGCGTTCCCCCACCGCATGCTGGCGCTGCCCCCCCCATCCCCACCTTGGCACAGCCGCACATGAGTTATAAAAAAAAAAAAAGCGCAACACACAACTTACCTGCACACGCTCCCCCGCTGCGCGCTGCTGGGTCCTCAGTTCCCACGCGGCCAGCAGACGGCGCTGGCGCCGCTCCTCCGTCTCCTAGGCAACACACCTGCAGCCTGGGAGAGGAGGAGTGTCAGAGCGGAGGAGAAATGTCTCCTCCGCTCCAACACAGATTTGATCTGCCGGCGCCACTGTACTAGCAGATCAAAGCTGTAGAATCGGGCGACAGCATGCGTGCCAGCAGAATGGGCTCAGCGTGCCCCTGGTGGCACGCGTGCCATAGGTTCGCCATCACTGTCCTAGGTACACCTTAGCTGTGATAGACAGAATCCCTCAAAAGAACACATTGTATGATTTGTAAATAATTAATATGCATTTAATTGCATGAAATAAGTAATTGATCACCTACCAACCAGCAAGAAATCTGCTCTGACAGACCTGTTATATTTTCTTCAAAGTGAACCTGTCAGGTCCAATATGCACCCAGTACACGAGCAGTTCTGCGTGCATATTACAAATCCCTGCCTAACCGTCCCTGTATACTCTAGCATAGATAAAGGGATCTTTAGAAAAAGTGTTTCTAAAGATCTTTTACCGTATGCTAATGAGTGAGGGCACTAGTCCCATGGGCGTTAGTTCCCCGGCAAGTCGTCTCCATTAGCATCTTAGTACGTCCCTGTGGGTGTGCTAACATGCTAATGAATACGCAATGTCACAGGATGATCTCACTCACCTCTCCTCCGCCATCACGTCCGACGGGGGATTTCAGCTCAGTGCACATGACCCCGGAGTTTGGGTCATGTGCACTACTTCAGTTTGAAGCCAGGACGCGTACACCCGGCTTCATAGTGCGCATGATCCAAACTCCGAGGTCATGCGCACTGAGCCAAAATCTCCCATTGAATGCAATATCGGCGGAGAGGTGAGTTAGATCATCCTGTGACTCTGCGTATTCATTAGCATGTTAGCACACCCACAGGGGGCGTACTAATATGCTAATGGGGGCGACTGGCTGGGGAACTAACGCCAAGGGGGCTAGTGCCCTCGCTCATTAGCATATGGTAAAAGATACTTTTTCTAAAAATCTCTTTATCTATGCTAATGTATACAGGGACCATTAGGCAGGGATTACCAATAAGTACCCAAAACTGCTCGCGGTTCTGGGTGCATATTGCACCTGACAGGTTCCCTTTAAGACACCCTCCTACTCTGCACTCATTACCTGTATAAAAGACACCTGTCCACATTCAATTAATCACACTCCAACCTCTCCACTATGACCAAGACCAAAGAGCTATCTAAGGACACCAGGGACAAAATTGTAGACATGCACAAGGCTAGGATGAGCTACAGGACAATAGGCAAGCAGGTTGGTGAGAAGGGAACAACTGTTGGCGCAATTATCAGAAAATGGAATAAATACAAGATGACGGTCAAACATACTTGGTTTGGGGCTCAATGCAGATCTCACCTCATGGGGTAAGGATGATTCTGAGAAAGATCAGGAATCAGCCCAGAACTACATGGGAGGATCTGGTTAATGACCTGAAGAGAGCTTGGACCACAGTCTCAAAGATTACAATTAATAACACACTACGCCTTCATGTATTAAAGTCCTGTATGGCACGCAAGGTCCCCCTGCTCATGCCAGGTGGCATAAGAGAAGGTCATGTCGTCAAATGAGACCAAAATAGAACTTTTTGGTATCAACTCCACTTGCCATGTTTGGAGAAGAAGAAAGATAACTTCAAGAACAACTTCCAAACCGTGAAGCGTGGGGGTGGAAACATCATACTTTTGTGGTGAGCAACACAGGGGAAGATTAAGCACAACTGATATTATAATGTAGGTTACATGCAAGCACAAGTAATTAGGAACACAGAGCAGAGAAAAATAGTGCTGAAGACCGCACAGCAGCCTGAATGTTCATATATATGTAAAAACAGCACACCTGTCTGGTAATAACATTATATATGATGTATTTGGTCTAACTAGACTAGCATTGTTAGTTTATTGCATATATGATTCATTTACTTATATGATGGGTTGTCATGACAGAGCTGAGTCAGCTGATGACCCCTGTCCCTGTCTGACTTGCTTCCTGTGAATGGCGGTAGTGCGTCGGCATTCACATGAACACAGCATTTTTGCTGTTCAGAGGGACGCAGAAGCGATCAGACAATGCAATAAAGTCCACAAAGGAAACTGGTAAAATGAAGAAAAAAAAAGTTTTAAAGATCTGAAAAAAATAAATAAAACCCCCTAAAAGTTGAGATCATCCCCCTTTTTACCCAATTGAATATAAAACAATAATAATAAATACACATATTTGGTATCGCAGAAATGCCTGATCTATCAAAATATAAAATCAGTTGATCAGATCATTACAAGGTGTAGCGATAAAAAAGTAAAAACGCCAGAATTACGTTTTTTGGTTCACTACAACATTGCATTAAATGAAATAACAGGCGATCCAAACATCGTATCTACCCAAAGATGGTATGATTAAAAATGCCAGCTAAAGATGCAAAAAATAAACGTGATGAAGACTTTATACTCAAAATGTTGCTGTAATGCCTTGCTGTATTAAAGATAGATTGATATCTTCACCTAGTGGGATGCTGTCACGCTTTTGGACTTGGCAAAAAATAAGCCATCAATGAGCCCCAGATCCCGAAATATGAGAACACTACTGGTCTCGAAAAAATGGCGACAAATGCGCAATTCTTTTTTTGACAAAGATCTGGGTCTTTTTCACCACTTAAAGTGGTGAAAACGTAAACTTAAAACTATACATGTTTGGTATCTACGAACTCGTACTGCTGACACTTTTTTTTTTAATTTTACCGCACTTGGAATTTTTTCCTGTTTTGTGTGTACAATATGGGGCAGAATTAATAATTTAATTCAAAAGTAAAACTTTTCCTACAAAGAACAAGCCCTCGTATGACTTTATTGATGGAAAAATAAAAAAGGTACGGCTCTTGAAAAAAGGGGAGGAAAAAACTAAAACGAAAACCGTAAAATCTTCGGGGGGTGAAGGGGTTAACATCTACATATTTGGGCTGCTAAATGCATCACCATCCTCCATAGTTTTACTAATGTATACTTACGTCACAATTACATTTTGTAGAAATCTAAGATTAGCTAAGTAGGACTAGGGAAGGCTCTGGGTCTTACAGTCCTAATAAGAATATTAACACTGAACCAGCCTGTCTCATCCAGCTGTAAGTTCCTTGTAGAATAGAAGTGAAATGAAATAAAAAAAAATTGTGAGTATTGGGGGCAAAAGAGGGGGCTATGTTTATTACAATTACCCTGGCATGCAGTAAAATATCTCAAGTTTGTTAGCTACAGTATTTTATTAATTTGTAGAATTTATTCCTGGCAAGTTTATCCTAGTTACTGATGCTTCGTATCAGTGTTTCGCAAGATATTTACTGTGTCACATCCCTAAAAATATGACTGGCAAAGCAGTATATGGTATCATACAGTGCTAACTAGCCAGCAATGACTTCACTTTGGCAAGCTCCTTTGACATTAGGAAAGATCAACAAGATAGGTATGTTACAAAATATACCTTGTTGCCAAGAAAATTCTAGCTTGTTATTTGTAAAACTGTATTAAACTACATTGTGTGTAGACATGTATGGGTATCGCCCCTATTAGACATTCAGAGTGCTATGCCTTTAAGAGGCAGTGCTCCCATGGTTTTCTGTGTGTAATGGACTGGCCAGTTCAGCCAGCGCTCCCTCTGTGGATTGCAGACTTGGACTAACCTGGCCCAAAAAGTGCGGGAAAGAGAGAAAGAGCAGCAGAGAGGTTTGGGCAGGAATAGGAGAAGTTGGGTTGCCTAAGAGAGATAGAGGTTACACTGCCGGTGCTGTACCCATGAATGGTGGTGTTAGAAGAAGTACTGGCTGGCTGCGAAAGATACAGCGAGCCCAACTGCTCACCAACAAGCGACTACCGCACTTTGGCATTTTTAGGTCAGCGAATCCAAATAGAAGCAGAGACGTCACCCAGAGGAGTTGGGAGACCTCAGGTCGGTGTGATGAGAAGAGTTCCACCTGCCAGGAGAAGTGCACTTTGATGAGCATCACAGCACCAAGATCCTGGGAGTGGAGTACCCCCTCATTTGTACCATAAGTCTTCATCAGTGTTCACACTTAATGGGGCGTACCGTAGGCCTCAGTAGCCAGAGTGCATTAGCCACGCGCTCCGAGTAGCGGAGGCCAGCTAGATTGTTAGTGTAGTGCAGTTGCAAATACTTTGTGCTTGCCTTGTTGTATTGTTTAATTGATCTTTGTAATAGCTGGGGCAATGTATAGTTGGGGTGCTCCTGCTAGATTCAACAGTATGTTAAACTCGAACTGTAAAAAGATTACTCAACACCGTTCACTTGCAAAAATGCTTATCCCCTGCCTGTGAATAAAGCTGTACCCTGGTTTCTGCCATCTCATCTTGTGCCCTGTAATTGAACTTTGCACAATGGTGGCCCCTCAGCCATCGCTACAAGTGGCGCCATGAACAGGATTACGGTTACCGAGATGGAGGCAGCAGAAAGCAATGGTGGGAATTTTATTGCTTATGGTGATGGACATGTTAATGGGTGTGCTATAAGCCAGGGGTGGGGAACCTTTTTTCTGTTGGGGGCCATTTGGAAATTTCTACCAACCTTCGAGGGCCGCACAAAATTATCAATGTTTAAATGACCCTGCTATATTGGGTGAAACAATTAATTAACTGGGGGCATGGGGCTGAGGGCACAGGCACCACGCGCGGGGCTGGGGGCACAGGCACCACGCGCGGGGCTGGGGGCACAGGCACCACGCGCGGGGCTGGGGGCACAGGCACCACGCGGAGGTTGCGCTGCACACAGGACTGGGGTCTGGGCTGCACATAGGACTGGGTGATGGGCAGCACATAGGACTGGGTGATGGGCAGCACATAGGACTGGGGGGGCTGCACACAGGACTGGGTGATGGGCAGCACATAGGACTGGGGGGGCTGCACACAGGACTGGGTGATGGGCAGCACATAGGACTGGGGGGGCTTCACACAGGACTGGGTGATGGGCAGCACATAGGACTGGGTGATGGGCAGCACATAGGACTGGGGGGGTGCACACAGGACATTGGGGGGCTGCACACAGGACTGGGGGAGGGGTGCACACAGGACTGGGTGATGGGCTGCACATAGGACTGGGGTGGCTGCACACAGGATTGTGTGGGGGGTGCACATAGGACTGGGGGGGGCTGCACACAGGATTGTGTGGGGCTCCACACAGGATTGTGTGGGCTGCACACAGGATTGTGTGGGGGGTGCACACAGGACTTTGGGGGGCTGCACACAGGACTGGTGGAGGGGTGCACACAGGACTGGGGGAGGGGTGCACACTGGATTATGTGGGGGGTGCACATAGGACTGGTGGGGCTGCACACAGGATTGTGTGTGGGGTGCACATAGGACTGGGGGGGCTGCACACAGGATTGTGTGGGGGGTGCACACAGGACATTGGGGGGCTGCACACAGGACTGGGGGAGGGGTGCACACAGGACTGGGGGAGGGGTGCACACAGGACTGGGGGAGGGGTGCACACAGGACATTGGGGGGCACACTGTGCTGAGAGTTTCATGCAACTCTGGGGGAGAGGGTTTACAGAACTGGGGTTTAGGCACAAAGCATTGGGCAGGGCACATAGCAGCAGAGGGTCGGCGCTGGACTCACAGCAGCATTGCATTCACATCACCGGAGTGCAGGAGCCGGACACACTGCATCAGAAGGAGAAGGCAGGCATTGATCTCCGGAGGGCAGGGGGCGGACACACAATGCTGGAAGCTGTGAGGCTGCTGTGGACCCGCTCACAAAGTAAGCACTGGCCGACGGGAGAACACATTGCAGCACAAACAGCAATGTGTGGATTTAAAGGGCCGGCGGCAGCAAGACCGCGGTGACAGCACACCCACTGCCTCCCCCGGGAATCTGCCCGGGGGCCACATAAAAGGTCATGGCGGGCCGCATGCTATAAGCAATGGTGGAACCTCTTCAAGAACTCTTCCAATGGGCACTATATTTAATGTGCTACTGATATTTGATGTCAGTTATATGCTCCTGTCTGCTGCAGGGTACCCAGAAGGTCTATACATCAGCCCACACCTAGGAGTGGACATTGTCCTCACCACCCTAGAGGAAGAGGCCCGCTGTAATGTCTGCCTACAAGCAGAGCCCACAAACAGCACTCTGAAGTAGTAAGTGGGGTTCCTGGAAGAGATATACGGCGAGACCGCTAGTGCGGGACACCTCTGGGCCAAATTCCTCTCTAGGCTACAACAGGTGGAACAGGGTGTCTTCCAAGAGGTGCTAGCAGAAGTGTGGAAGAAGGAAGCAGATAGGATTAGTGGAATGGGCTCTGCCGACCAGATACTGCGGGAACAGTTTATACTGGGACTCTGCAACACACCCTTAAGGTGAGCCCTGTCGGAGTGGGTCCGAGCTAATCCAGCCCTCACGTTCCGGTACATTTTGACTGAAGTCATGTACCGAAGCAAAGAGGAGAACTACGCTCAGGGGCTAGTGCACATCCGTGCCGCCAACCCTCTGGGGAGTGCGAATAGAACAGGGGTCCTAGTCCATGTGGTTTAAGCCCTACAGACTTTGTTAACCAGTCTGCAGGAGATGTTGACCCAGATGACAAGAAAAATGGAAAATCCCTTGCCTTCGTGCGATGGAGCTGCATTATTCTGGTCCGAGATGTGGATACCACCATTCTCCTGCCCAATCAGGCTGTGGTCAGAGCATCCCAGCTCCACCCTGTCCACCCCTAGAAGCTGGAGACCAGACTCAGAACGCATCCCGGCAAAGAGAAGGGGGTCAGTTTAGAAATGTGGAAATCGAGGAAATTGACTTGAGACCCAAGTCAAGTGGGAGCCACCGTTAAACTACCAACCTCGGCAGTAGTGCGGCATGCTATGAGGGAGGGGAGAACTGAGGCTGCTTCTTATGATAATGATTATCTAATTGCAGGAAGTCCCATTCTGCATTCCAAATTCAACGGTGTTCCTGTCGACTGTCTGGTGTACATCGGGTCACAAGTAATGATGATACCTGTGTCCTATTTCAATCGAAAATTCCAGACATTGGCGAAGCCAGAGAGGGAAACCCTGATCTGGCAGACTGCCGCCAATGAGGAATCGATCCTGGTCACAGGGGTGGTGTGGTTGAAAGTTCAGATCTGCGGGCTAGACAAGATAAAGAAAGGAAATCTGTTAGTCCCGGAGCCAGCTAAAAATGTGCTAGTGATAATAGGGATGAACATCTTGCATGAACTGGACACCAAATCATGGTTGCAAAGCGAGGCCCTGGCTATTGGAAGCAGACCACCTCACATAAGCCTACTCAGAAGACCTTCCAATATTTAGTCCATGTCTGCAGAACACAAGAGTGCCCTGGCCCAAAAGTCTGTAGGGGTCATCAGGGTTCCTAGGAAAAGGTCTGTAGTCCTGCTCCCAGGACAGGAAAGTGTGCTACACCTGCACGTTATGACTTATCGTAACCTTGAGGGGATGGAAGTGCTTGTAGAGCCGGCAATCCCAGGAAGAGTGGACCAAGAGGTGATGGAAGCCCCCACGCTAGCCATAATCCAAAAAGGATGAGTCCCGGTAAGGGCCATAAATGTGAGTCCCCGAGAAGTCACATTGCAGTTGAGGACAGAACTGGCCCCTGTCTATCTGCATAGGGGTGAGTTAGTGAGTCATAAGGAGGAGACCCCTGACTTCCAGACGTTTATGCACCCAATGGTAGTAGCCCTGGTGGTCAGGTCTGCATACTGCCCAGATACCTGGGAAGAACCAAGGAAGAATGGGTACACTAAAGTTCAAAAGTTTGGGGTCACCCAGAGAATTTTGTCTTTTCCATGAAAAATCATACTTTTATTTATGAATGAGTTGCCTAATGAATAGAAAATATAGTCCAGACATTGACTAGGTTAGAAATAATGATTTTTACTTGAAATAATAATTTTCTCCTTCAAACTTTGCTTTCGTCAAGGAATGCTCCCTTTGCAGCCATTACAGCATTGCAGACCTTTGGCATTCTAGCTGTTAATTTCCTGAGGTAATCTGGAGATATTTCACTCCATGCTTCCAGAAGCCCCTCCCATAAGTTGGATTGGCTTGATGGGCAATTTTTGTGTACCATACGGTCAAGCTGCTCCCATAACAGCTGAATAGGGTTGAGATCTGGTGACTGGGCTGGCCACTCCATTACAGATAGAATACCAGCTGCTTGCTTCTTCCCTAAATAGTTCATGCATAATTTGGAAGTGTGCTTTGGGTTATTGTCCTGTTCTAGGATGAAATTGGCTCCAATCAAGCGCTGTCCACAGGGTATGGCATGGCGTTGCAAAATGAAGTGATTGCCTTCCATATTCAAAATCCCTGTTATCTTGTACAAATCTTAACCCACTTTATGAGCACCAAAGCAACCCCAGACCAACACATTACCTCCACCATGCTTGAGAGATAGCGTCAGGCACTCTTCCAGCAACTTTTCACTTCTTCTACGTTTCACAAATGTTCTTCTGTGTGATCCAAACACATCAAACTTCAATTCATCTGTCCATAACACTTTTTCTAATCTTCTTCTGTGCAAGGTCTGTGTTCTTTTGCCCATATTAATCTTTTCCTTTTATTAGCCAGTCTCAGATCTGGCTTTTTCTTTGCCACTCTGTCCTGAAGGCCAGCATCCCGGAGTCACTTCTTTACTGTAGACATTGACACTGGCATTTTGCAGGTACTATTTAATGAAGCTGCCAGTTGAGGACCTCAAACTAGAGACTCTATTGTACTTGTCTTGTTGCTCAGTTGTGCAACGGGGCCTCCCATTTCTCTTTCTACTCTGGTTAAAACATGTTTGTGCTCTCCACTGCAGGGAGTAGTACACACCGTTGTAGGAAATCTTCAGTTTCTTGGCAATTTATCGCATGGAATAGCCTTCAGTTTTAAGAACAAGAATAGACTGTCGAGTTTCACATTAAAGATCTCTTTTTCTGGCCATTTTGAGAGTTTAATGGAACCAACAAATGTAATGCTCCAGATTCTCAACCAGCTCAAAGGAAGGTCAGTTTTATAGCTTCTCTAATCAGCAAAACTGTTTGCAACTGTACTAACATACTTGCACAAGGGTTTTCAAGAGATTTCTAAACATCCACTAGCCTTCTAACACAGTTAGCAAACACAATGTACCATTAGAACACTGGAGTGGTGGTTGTTGGAAATGGGCCTCTATACACCTATGTAGATATTGCATTAAAAACCAGACGTTTGATGCTAGAATTTACCATTCATTATAAATTCATTCATTCATTAATTATAAATTCATTTACCACATTAAGAATGTATATACTGTATTTCTGTTTAATTTAATGTTAGCTTCATTGAAAAAATGTGCTTTTCTTTCAAAAATAAAAAAATATCTAAGTGACCCTAAACTTTTGAACTGTAGTGTATGTGCCCAAGATGAAGATGTGGGGCTCTGTCAGATGAAACTCTGGGTAACCCAGCGGCAATATCCTTGCAAAGAGGAAATAGATGACCTTGACGCTGAGATGAAAAACTTCCTAGACCAGCGGGATAGACTAGAAGTCCAGGAGATAGTACTGTACTGCAGGAGACAACACCCCAAAGATCAGGAGGTGAGGCGGCAGGTGGTCATCCCGAGGGGCCTGGCCCAAGAAGTCGCCAAGGAGGCTCATGAATTTGTAGCCCACTTCTGCCCCGCCAAGATCTAACAGTGGCTGAAGTGGTACGTGTACTATCCCCGACTGGAGTCTATAGTAGATGTTTGCCGGTGGTGTCGAGTCTGCAATCCCATCATGAGCACAGAACAGAGGGCACCCGTTCAAGCCATACAAATGAAAGAATGTCACCAATGATTGCAGACCATCCAGCAGTTAGCCAGTCAGCAGCTGCAGCCCAGTCCAGGAGATACCACTTCAACCAAGTCTTAGTTGATAGAAATGCCCCAGGGGCAAACGGAGCGAGAGATGGTAAAAAAGGTCTTACAAATTAATTGAGCAAGTGTATACTAAGGGTCCGGTGTATAAGCTCCAGATTGAAGATAAGATGGCTGACCCCAGAGCTTTACACCAAAACATGCTGAGGTAATGCCGGTCCACAGTCCCTCCAACAACAGGTTGTCCTGCACCATTGTTCGAATGTGTGGCACCCAGGTTCGATGAAGACTGGTGGATTTTTACTGATACAGTGGGGGAGGCCCCAGCCCTTGTGCACTGGTGATTCCATGGATGAGCCACCTCAGGGAGAAGAAGCGCACCAGGGTACCCCTGAAACCCCAGTGGCAGACATTTTCCTGTGAGACAGCCAGGTCTCGTCAGAAAGCCAAGAACTTCAGAGATCCCAGAGGTCTACTGCAGGGGTTCCATCAGTCAGATATGTAGAACAGTGTGCCTTTTCTGTTCTGTCAATGTTATCAATGTGATTGTAATCGTCCCTAGATGCTGTGTACGCACTTATCACTCCTTTGCCATGCTGTGGGACTGAGAGAGATGATGAGAGAGCTGGATGCTCTTCTTTGTGAAGCCATAATTCGAGCCTGATGGAATAAACTTTTGTTTTTTGTTGTTGATGACCCTACAAGACGTTTAGAGCACTATGACTTTAAGAGACAGTGATCCCCTGTTTTTTGTGTGTTATGGACTGGCCGGTTCAGCCAACACTCCCTTCTGTGGATTGCAGACTCGGACTAACTCTGCTCAAAAAGTGCGTGAAAGAGCGAAAGAGCAGCAGAGGCATTTGGGCGGAAACAGAAGACGTTGAGTTGTCTGAGAGAGAGAGGAGACGCTGTCTGTGTTGTACCCGAGAACGTTAGTGGGAGATGAGGTATGGTGCTGGCTGCAAGAGATACAGTGAGCCGGACCATGAGAGAGCCCTGCTCACTGTTTAACGAGTACAGGATTGAGGCATTCCTAGGTTGGTGAATCCGAATGGAAGCAGAGATGTCACCTAGAGGAGTCGAGAGATCCCGGGTAAGTGAGGAGAAGAATTCCCCCTGCCCCGCAAGGAGAATGCAAACCGATGAGCATCACAGTGCCAGGCTCCCAGGAGTGGACTTGTTCCCCTATAAATGTACCGTGTGTCTTTACCGGTGTGCGCACTTAATAGAGTGTAGCGTAGGCCTCAGTAGCCAGAACGCGTTAGCCGTGCGCCCCGAGTTGTGGAGGCCATCTAGTATAGTGCAGTTGTGAATACTTTGTGCTTGCCTTGTTGTGTTGTTTAATTGATCTTTGTAATAGCTGGGGAGACATATAGTTGGGGTGCTCCCGCTAGATTCTGCAGTGTGTTAAACTTGAACTGTTAGCAGATTACTCAACCCATTCACTTGCATAAACGTTTATCCCCTCCCTGTGAATAAAGCTGTATCCTTGTTTCTGCCACCTTGTCTTGTGCCCCGTAATTGAACTCTGCACAACGGCGACCCCTCAGCCATCGCTCCGCACACAGTAACCTGTGATAACAATTTCTTAACCCCCAAAACACTACTGCAGGTCCGACGTATAGCTCTGTTATATCTGAACTGACAGCGCGTGACCATAGAACATGACCGCCCGCTGTGAGCTCTAAGCAGAGAATGAATGATCAGCGATGATGTCACTTAGGTTAGTTGCGGTCTCAGCTGGAGGAA
The DNA here is from genome assembly GCF_048569485.1 of Anomaloglossus baeobatrachus. NCBI lineage: Eukaryota > Metazoa > Chordata > Amphibia > Anura > Aromobatidae > Anomaloglossus > Anomaloglossus baeobatrachus. The sequence goes on along the minus strand of NC_134354.1, from coordinate 559,249,642 downwards.
TCCGGCCTAGGACCAAATTTGAAAAATCGGATCACCAGGATCCGCTAGTCCCGGTCATCTGCGAGTCATTACTAGAGAAGTCCTTTAGATAGATTTAGTAGACTCTGGAGTTGTGGTACATTGTTCTACTGTTCAGAGACACCTGTAGAAATATGGCCTTCATGAAAGAGTCACCAGAAGAAAACTTCTCCTGCATCCTCGCCTTACAATTCAGCATGAGAAGTATGCAAATGAACATCTAAACAAGCCTGATGCATTTTGGAAACAAGTCCTGTGGACCGAAAATAGTACTTGTTGGCCATAATGATCAAAGGAATGTGTGGAGAACAAAGGGCATAGAATTTAAACAAAAGAACATTTCACCAACCAATAAGCATGGGAATGGATGAATTGTGGATTGGGGTTGTGTTGCAGTTAATGGCATGTGAACATTTCATGGGTAGAGAGAAGAATGGATTCAATAAAATTGAAACAAATTCTTGATACAACATAACACAATCTGCAAAAAAGCTGAAGCTGAAAAGAGGATGGCTTCTACACATGAATAATGATTAGTGATGGGCGGACTCACAGACTCCTGGGCTCGGCGCGTCCAATCAGGTTGTAAAGAAAAAAAAGTTTGGGCCTGGAATTGATCCCAGATATCTGGCCAGGCACCAGTCCCCATATAAGTCTATGAGGACCAGAACACGGCACTTTAAAATGGTGATAGAAGTGATAGGGGTATTGGAGCAGGCACATCATACTTACCGAGTCATCTCGCGGCTCTAACGCTAATTCTGGGCCTGCTCATTATCCTTCATACATATTGTCTGCTTTCCCCGCCCAGCAGCAGTCCCCGCATCTCTAATTGGTTGCTGTCATACTCGCCCCCACCCTGTGTGGCAGCGTGTCTGACTGCAACGAATCAGAGGTGCTGTGTGTGCATCTCTTTTGCTGTAAAAATAAATAAAATAAATAAAAAATTGGCATAGGGTCACCAATATTATGATACCCAGGACACAAAGCAGTCCACCCTCGACCAGGCCGCGCCGACACCTGACACGGCCAGACCAGACCAGGCCGCATCACCTTCTCTGGAAGAGAAGGACCAGGCTGCACCGCCTTTTGACCCAGTGATGATAGACCAGGCTGCAGCCCTCCAACACTTCTAGTTGCCAAGAAAAATTAAAGTCATGCATGCTGCATAAGTGTTTTTGTTTTGCAGTTGGACTTGAATACCAGGTTATTGAAATGTTGATGTTGCCACCCGAAATGGAAGAGTTTTCTCAGTTATTAAGGATAACAAAATTTTCTGGTGTGCACTGACTTTTTGTATTTGCAGCCCCGGGAGTGCTGCTGTTTGCTGTCGGGGAATGTAGCGCCCCTGAGGCTCTGGTCGCTACAGGGTACTGCAACTGAGTTAAGGAGCAGTATCTATCTGGGGTAAATGACAGGTTATTTGCCGGTATTCACACCAATACACATGCAGCTAGGTGCCTTCCCCACAGGGGGGAGTGGACTGGGGTGGGCAGGGAGAGTTAGCCATCCAGTAGCATGGGACTTCCTGGTCACCAGGACAACCAATGAGGGGCGGGTGCCACATGGGGAATAAGAGGAGGTAGCCATGACACATAATGAGCTTTGCTGGAGGGGAGTCCCCTGAGGCCAGACTGGGTGCACGAGAGCACCAGTGCTGGTGGGAGACACAGCTTAGTGGAGCCTGGGACCTGTGAGCTGGAGCTCGGCCCAAGTTCCTTCAGCCAGTCGCTTTATAGCGAGGACAAACAGGACATTTACTCTGACACCGGTAACCGCCTGGAACTTGCACCGGATAACCAGAGACTTACCAGCAGTGAACCAGGACACTCTCGGGCAATCTCCTAACAAGTGAGTAAACACTTGAACCGGAGCTCTTGCTTCGTTTCCATTATTTACCGGCGACGCCATCCCGTGCTCCGGCGCCCACGGCCCACTACCAGCCAGCCGGCCATCCTCCCGGGGCACCCACTCCACCTGTGGGGAGTGACTCCATCTTGGCTGCAATCAACATCGACCCCTGGTGAGTAGAATCCTGCAGCGGCGGCCCTCCTACCTGGCCGCACGCCACAGGTGGCGTCAAGACAAAAATGTTTATAATATCTGCCCTGTAACTACTACCCCTTTTAAAGTGACCCTCAGGGTCACGGAATCGGGCATAGGCCATTACACACCCGTGACACAGCATCCCCGTATATGTACGGCCCGGGCCCGAGTACCCCATAGCCCTGGGGTGGGTCATGCAGACCAAGGAACAAGTGAGGCGTGGGGAGAACACGGTCACTGAGGAGAGAGCTGCGCCATAGCTCCCTCAGGACCGAGCGCACCGAACAAGGTGCGGAGCCCTAGGCTGGTGGACACTGCACGTCCAGCCAGCAGAATCCGCCAGGCAGAAGATTTCAAGTCTTCTGGCCCACACAAAGTGCCCGGGGCACAGCAGCATATAGAGCCAGGAGTTGTGCCAAAATAGCGGCACCAGTAATGGACTCGCGCTGCCTGCCATACGGGACAGGAACGGAGCCAATCCAAGGACTCTGGTCCCAGCGTAGCTTCAAGCCACAGGGACTCACATGACAGCGCAAGTAAGAAGGACTCACAGAAAGAAACACCGGTTCTGACCTCCGAACTATCCGGGATCGGCTGGAACCCATGACAGTGGAGTCCAGCAGACCAAAGGCGGTGACATCTCAGTGAGAAAAGAACTTTGATTGCAACCCCTGTGTTGCTCCCTTTCTTCACCGCCTCCAACCCTGCTCTCCGCTGAAAGATTACTACTACTACTCCAAACCACCCCGTGGGCCAGAGCTGTGCCTGTGGAGAGCTGTACCAACCTACTACTGCACTACTAGATGCACTACCATCTGCCCTCAGAGGAAACCTCTTACAGCAGCGGATCCTATTTTAGCCGCACACCATAGGTGGCGTCACGAATAACTACTATCCCCATCATCATCCCCCATTTCTTGACACCGCCAGGGGTCACAAAACCGGGCCTAGCTGCTGTGACATCCCACCCCCTACACTGGCCCGGTGACAAGTAAACGCCCAGACTCCGTCATAGGATCTTCCTGAGGCTTGCAGTTGTGCATAAACTTACTGTTCGGCCATCTCTAAACAGTGATCACAAGTAGAAATGGTTGCAGTGGGCCCAGACATTGAAGAATAATTTTAAAAGTCTTCTTTAGGGATGAGTGCCATGCAACCCTGGATGGTCCAGATGAATAGAGTAGTGGGTGGTTGGTGGATGGCCACTATGTCCCAACAAGGCTGCAACATCAGTAATGAGGTATCGGAGTCATGTTTAGGGCTGTAATCATGGGAAGAGAGCTGGTAGGCTCCTTTAGGGTCTCTAAGGGTGTGAACATGATATTGGTAAAGTGTATAGTGTTTTTGACTGCCCACTTTCTTTCATGATACAAAAGCAAAACTGTACCATCTGTAGCATGACAATGGACCATCTCATGCTGCAAAGAATACCTGTGAGTCATTGGCTGATGTGGGGGTAAAAGGAAAGAAACTCATGATGCGGCCACCAACCTCAACCCTATTGAGAACATTTGGAGTTTCCTCAAGCAAAAGATCTATGAGGGTGGAATAATTTGGAACAGTACATTTTGATTTATTTTTTTTTAGTTTTGAAAAAAAATACTGTTATCATTGGGAGGTTTGTCCAATAAAATTTGATTTCTATTCTCTTGGTTGATGATTTGAGCATTATCTGACTTATTTTCATTGACCATTCAGGAAAAATCAGAGAAGAATAGCATTTGTATAATAATTTGGAATACAGTGTAGCTTCCCTCTTTAGTAAATTGTTTTGATCTGTAGCTTCTGTACACAAAGATTTAGTGATTATTCTCTCTTTTTTGTATTTCCATATTCAACTAATTGATCATAACCCTATTTGCTTCCATCAGTAATTAACTGTATACAATAATGATGGAATCAAGACTCTTTTTTTTTATAGTCGCTTATTTTCATATTGACCCAGATTTATCAAGACGCGAGGTAATCTCACCATTGTCGAAGAGGGGGCGTGGTGGAGTTAGACACTCCTGATTCATTAAGAGTTGCAATCGTCTTCATGAATCTGGAGCTTCTGATGAGTGGCGTGTACCTCCTTGCATCATATCAGAAATCTTACTCCAGTTAGGGACCAGAGTGAGATTTCTAATGTATGGAACATCACAACTCATCATGAATTCGACGAGCTGTGGCGTCATGTCCTGCTGCATGCCCATTACGCCACAGCTCTGGAGGAGGTGTGAAAAATGCCAAAAGGTGCAAATTTTTGGGTTGAGGTATAGTTTTGTGACTTTTTAAAGCTTGTATGTCCTTTTTTTGTTGCATAAAAGGTTTGATGATTCGGGGTAATAATGTATATAACAAACACCTTATCCAATATATATTAAAAGTGTTCAAACAATAAAAAAAAAGTCATAATTTATCTTATACTTAAATGAATGTCAGCAGCTAATTCAGTTTACTATGATTATTTAGATGGAGTAGAGCTGTTCAGTCTGCTTCTATCTGGAAAGGCTGCTAGTTGAATAGTTACTAGCTGCGTTTTTGACTAATTATCATAATCACGTGGTACCCGCTGCCATTTCAAAGTAGGTTTTCTATGAAATGCCACACAGGTTCAGAGTAAAACGGGAATAATGGAGCAGGATTCTCATTTGCTGCCCGTGGCTTGAGCATCATGAAATAGACGCTGTTAAGTAGGATTGAACTGACATAGATGTATTGCTTCATGATGATTCAGTTTACAATTTAATCATTCATTTACAATGTGTATTTTCAAATCCATTATTTCAGGCAATTGCATCTTTTAGCTTTGTAGAGTTTAATGCTCAGACTCGGCAGATCATAGATAACCTTCAGGGAAAAGTGTTTTTGAAATTTCTGAATAAATGTATTTTCCAGAAGAGTATTCTCCATCCTAAATCTCATTACCCAAAGGATAGTGGTGTTTTCATTACACAAATGATCAAATGTCTCCAGAAGTTCTTCTAGATATGGATGGTTGTAAACGACGTCCGCTGCAAGAATATAGTCAAACTGTAAGGAGGACTTTGAAAACTTCTTATCCAAATTAGTTCCCCAGATTAGTTCTTTAACTTGGGGGACATGTTTACTTTTCATTTTGGTATTTCGAAGCACATTGTACTGCAGGTTTCCGATCAGCTCCTCTATATCTGTTGCTACAACTTGTGCTCCTAGAATAGAGAAAAAACGAGAATGTCAGGAGATGAATCAAAAAATGTATTCAATATAATGCCAAAGTCTGATGCAAAATAGGATGAACTCACACAGGCGTCACAAATATTGTTGATTCTCATTGTATTTTATTTTTTAATAACATATTAAATTAAGCACAAACATTACACCAAGAAGAGTTTGCCTCATTACCATGTTTACTTGTCTTATACTTTTTTTACCCTGAAAAAAGCACTAGGGCTTCTATTTGGGAAACATGTTTGGGGGTAAGTTTAACCAGCCAAAAAGCATACCCCCATTTCCCAGGAGAATCATGCTTACCAGACCCCGGATGCCTGCCTCCCAGGTCCTCCTGCGATCTTCGGTGGGTGCTCGCAGCAGCTATGTTCCATGCAGTCCTCCCCTTCTTCTGGCCGACACACATACATCAGATCGTACACTCATACACACACAATAGGTGAACACACAATTACACATCAGATCGCACACTCATCACATTTTGCTATACCGATTGCTTCCGGCCAGCAGAGGAGGATGAGACGCAGAGCAGTGGAACGCATGGAGAACTCGATGCCTTCCACCGCGGATCCTCTATGCGTTCCACCACACTACGTCCCAGGTTCGCCTGCCGGCCAGAAGCAATTGGTATCGCCTGATGTATGATTGTCTGTGTGATCTGATGTGTGATTGTGTGTGTGCGATCTGATTGTGGGTGTGCAATCTGATGTGTGTGGGTCTGTGTTCCACTGCAGGTCCTCCCGTTCGGTGTCTGGTGAGTCTGATTGCAGGCTCTTCTTTCTTCTCTCCTTTAGGGGTGTCTGATTTCTATAATGAAGTGGCCTGCATTATTCTTTAACTTTTCTTTAGCTGCATGGACAATTCTTTATTGAACCGTGACTATAGCTTATTTTCAGGGTAGGGCTTATATTTAAGGCCCCTTTCACACATCAGTGATTCTGGTACGTTTGTGCTTTTTTTAAAATGTACCAGAATCACTGACATACGCAGACCCATTATAATCAATGGGTCTGCTCGCACATCAGTGATTTTTCACTGAACGTGTCTCCGTGCAGCGTGCACGCGTGGCCGTGATTCTGCACGGAGACAAGTCCGTTTTTTCTGGCATCACTGATGACCCACGGACCACACTATGGTGTGATCCGTGTGTGATCAGTGAAACACGTACCAGAAAATCACGGACATATTAAATATTAAATATTTTCAACTTACCTTGCCTGCGATTCGCTCTGTAGCCTCTGCTCTCGGCAACTCCTGCCTGGCTCATGAATATTCATGAGAGCAGGAAAACCCGACCAGGAAGTAGGTGCTGAGAGCGGTAGGCGGAAGCTGGAGACCCGAGGAGATCAGCACCATGGACAGCAGCAGTGAAGGCAGGTGAGTAATGTCCATATGCAATCAAGGATCACGGATCGCACATGGACAACCCACGTGTGCCGTGAATCACGGAACACAGAGGGACATGTGCATGTTTTACACGTCAGTGAAGAACGTCTGTGTTTTTCACTGACGTGTGAAACGGGCCTAAGACTTACGTCAAAAAGGCTGAAAATTCCTGATAGGGCTTATTTTTTGGGGAGGTCTACTTTTAGGAAAAACACGGTAGATACCATGCAAAGAAAAAAAAAATATATATATAGAGAGAGAGAGAGAGAGCGAGAGCGAGAGCGAGAGAGAAAAGCTATACATAGACATAAATACAAAAATTGTGAATTTATTTCTACTACAAATAATGCAGACATCTAAACATAATACTATATAAATCACCAAAGAACAAAAGACTACAATGTAAACTATACATTGATAAAAAAATGAATCTTTATTGAAGAATAGATTCTATATAAAATAAATAAAAATGGCAGCAGAATGGCCTTATTTGCCTTAGTGGTTAAAGACGTAACAATGCAAAAAAAATTGGTTAGTTAATTAATCCAGGACTATCTGAAATCTTGTGCAGTCACTATCATAGGTAGGGCATTTATGAAATAATATTAGACATATAATACATGGGCATATATAAATAGAAGATAGCAATATACAATATATCTCAGTATATCATAATAAATAATAAATGGTAATACAAAAAAATGAAAAAAATATTCGAAAATCCAGGCTGATAAAAATTCTTCAAGCTTTATTCAAGAGATCAAACTAAAGGGAACCTGTCATCACTTTTTTTGGCTATAAGCTGCGGCCACCACCACAGGGCTCTTATATACAGCATGTTAGAATGTTGTATATAAGAGCCCAGGCCGCTGTAACTACATAAAAAACACTTTATAATACTTACCTAACGGTCGCGCTGCGGTGGAATTGGGTCACGGAGGAGTCTCCATTGTCCGGTGCCACCTCTTTCGGCCATCTTCGTCCACCTTCTTCTGAAGCCTGTGTGCATTACGCGTCTATGTCATACACACTCGCCGGTCCTGCGCAGGAGCACTACAATACTTTGATCTTCCCTGCTCAGGGCAGATCAAAGTGTGCCTGCCCAGGACCTGAATGCCGGCGAGTGTGGATGACATCGGACGCATCATGTACCGCGGCTTTAGAACAAGGAGGACTAAGATGGCCGAAAGAGGCGGCCCCAGCACCGGACAACGGAGACGCCTCTGTGACCCAATTCCACCGCAGCGCGACCGTTAGGTAAGTATTATAAAGTGTTATTTTATGTAGTCACAGCGGCCTGGGCTCTTATATACAGCATGTTTGAATGCTGTATATAAGAGCCCTGTGGTGGTGGCCGCAGCTTATAGCCAAAAAAGTGGTGACAGGTTCCCTTTAAACTCTCTGTAATAGTGGATAAGATATATTATTTAAATGTGATTTCTTGAATAAAGCTTAAATAATTTTTGTCAGCTTGGATTGTACAATATTTTTTCATGTTTTCACTGTAAATCAGCGGATTATTGGATTGAAGGCTCATTAAAACTGGGATAGTTACTGAAAACATTACCCTTGGTGAGACATCATCTATTTTTTTGTTGTATATTTTGGTAATACAAAACAGTTATTTAAAAATGCCCAGCAGCATATAGAATATATCTGATGATAAATCACAATAAGACCAACATTTATATCAAATCTCTAGATAGCTACAACCACAGTTTATCAATAGAAAATAATATATTAAACAAAATAGTATCAAAATAATAGCAGTAAAGGGTATAAGAGTATATAAGAGCATGTAAGTACTGTATATACATACAGCGGGTGAAATAAGTATTGAACAAGTCACCAATTTCTAAAGGTGCTATTAACATACATTTCGAATTAGATGTTGATAACAACCCATCCAATCTACACAGCCAAAGAAATCAAACCATGGATGTCCATAAATTTAGTATTTCTGTAATAATGAGAAATGACACCGGGATAAAGTATTGAACACACTTACTGAAATTTGTTTAATACTTTGTACAAAAGCCATTGTTGGTTTTGACAGCTTCAAGATGCCTTGTGTTTAGAGAAATTAGTCACATGCATTGTCCTAATGTGATTTTGTCCCATTCTTCCACACAAACACTCTTCAAATTCTAAAGCTACCATGGGCTCCTTCTACGAACTCTGACCTTTAGTTCCTGCCATAAATTTTCTATTGGATTCAGGTCAGGTGATTGGCTGGGCCATTCTAGCAGCTTTATTTTTTTTTTATCTAAAACCAATTTAGAGTTTCGTTGGTTGTGCTTGGGATCATTGTCTTGCTGAAATGTCCACCCTCATTTCATTCTAATCATCCTGGTATATAGCAGCAGATTTTTATCAATATCTCAGTAAATTTGTTCATTCCTCCTTCCTTCAATTATATGAAGTATGCCATGATTATTATTCAGCAATGGAGTCTTTCATAGTGAGTGTGCATACAGGCCATGGAAGTTGAGTGCAATATTTATAGTTTTCTTTGAAACAATTGTACCTGCTTATTCTAGATCTTTCTTTAGCACTCCATAAGTGGTTCTTGGCTCTTTGTCAGCTCTTCTGATAGAATTCTTTTCCCTCCTCTGTCTGAAATCTTATGGGGAGCACCTGGTTGTGGACAGTTTATGGTGAAATTATGTTTCTGCTAATAGATTATGACTCCAAGAAAGCTCACTGGAACTTTCAGTAGTTTAGATATTTTTAGTAGTTTAGATATGCCATCAGTGTGCTTTGGAACAATAAAGTTGCAAAGGTTTTGAAGCAGCTCACTGGTTTTACCTATCATGAGATGTTTCTTGTGTGGCACCTTGTTGAACCAGTTGATATTATTTTTCACTGGGTGGCAGGATTGCTTTCTAATTACTGATATATTTCAGCTGGTGTGTTGACTTTCCATGGCTTTTTGCACCTCTCTTTCTTCATGTGTAGAATACCTTTTCCCTGTGTCATTTCTCATTATTTGACAACCTGACAACTTTTGAAAATATGTAGAACAGTGTTACATATTTCTAGTGAGTTATTCTTTGATGTTCACTTAGTAATTTGCTTGCTCATGTACAATGTACCTAATCTGACATTTGGGGAAAGCTACGAACAGTATTTTGTATGGGTTTTAGGCAGGTGTGGATAAACTGCAGCATAGTAAGAATGCTTTAAAAATAGATGTGTTAAGAGTTTAGCAATTAACAAAATGCAAAGTGAATGAGCTGAGGAGAAATCTAAATCAAATCAATATTTGGTGTGACCACCCATTGTCTTCAAAACAGCATCAAGGCATCAATTTTTCTAGGTACCCTTGCATAACACTTTGACAGAACTGAACAAAAATATGTTAGAGAAGCCTGGTCCCTTCAAAAACTGTGAATTGATTAATTCAAATCTAAATTTTTAGTTGGCTTTTATTTCTATGATATTTCTATGATATCAAAGATTTTTCCTTTTACTGGTATAAATAATTAATACATAAAAGTATCAATTCCACAAACCAATCAAACCTCCCGAAAGAGTTCAGTAGGAAGATCCATGTCTCAAACTAATAATGAATCTATGTCCTCTGGTGAGGGGTCATCAAGAATGCAAGTCCCTAAGAAAGGACCAGGGAGATATGGTCATATTTACAACAGGATGGAGACTAGAAATTCAACTAAGAAAAAACAACGTCAGGATAAAAGGAACAACCAAGATCAATCGGATACTCTAAAGGTAATAAATTTAACCGATAGACTATTAACTAAAGATCAAATTTATGTATTACAGCTTGGGCTATCTTTCTCCCCTGTAGCGAATTTTGACCTTTTCACGGATCTACATTTTTTAGTTGGAAGGTCCTACTTAAAAAATATTTTTCCAGAGGACAACAAGATTCAGATATGGATCTGTCAAGGGATGAACGGGAAGCAATAAAAATGCTGGAATCTTTGTTAGCCGAACAAGACAGTGGAAGTTCTTCCACCTTCCCTGCATCTGTTAAAAAACGCTCAACCACCTTCCCACCTTTGTCAGCCTGTCCATCTATAGACTTATTTACTAAGTTAGTATCTCAAGAGTTTAGACAATTGTCAGAAAAAAATAACACGATAATTTAAGTGGACAACAGTGTAAAGCATTAAGGGAACTTCGAAAAATGGATGATGTGGTCATCAAACAGGCTGACAAGGGTGGGAAAGTGGTTTTGTGGTCAAAAAAGAAATATGATTATGAAGCCCTCAGACAGCTTAATGATAACTCATGTTACTCCAAGTTGGACACTGACCCCTCTGGTAGGTTTCGGAATGAACTCTTTGAGTTACTTTATATGGCCCATGACAAGGGCATAATTCCGAAATCTATACTGGAGGGTTTAATGGTCCAATTCCCGACTATTCCAACGATCTACTTTTTGCCAAAGGTGCACAAGAGCCTGACATGTCCAACCGGAAGGCCAGTTGTTTCTGGGAACAATAATCTTTGTGAGCCAGTAAGTAAATTTCTGGACCACTATTTTAAACCCTTGGTGATTGCGCTATCATCTTACATCCGGGATTCCACGGAACTTCTGAATAGACTGGATGGGGTTATGTTAGAGACAGATATAATTATGGCAACTGCTGACGTTGAGTCACTGTACACATCTATTAGTCATGATGATGGTATGGAAGCGGCGGAATTTTTTCTCAGAACCACTAATCTTGACAATCAACTGGTGGACCTCCTTTTATTATTACTTAAATTTATTCTTAAACCCAATTTTTTGTTATTTAAGGACCGTTTCTATCTCCAAGAGAGAGGAGTTGCAATGGGAGGGTCTTGTGCGCCCTCATATGCGAACCTCTTTCTTGGGTATTGGGAACGGTCCATTCCTTTTCCGGATTCTGAGGTTGGCGCAGTCCACATGTGGCTGCGCTTCATTGATGACATGTTTTTTTAATTTGGCAGGGTGAGGTCCATCAGTTGGAAATATTCATATAGCGGCTCAACATCAATACTAACAATATTAAACTCACTTTCACCACCAGCACTGAAAGTATCGAATTCCTGGACATTCTGATCACCAAGAGCAATCATGGTTCTCTGTGCATGGATATCTTTCGCAAGAAGACAGCAGTCAATTCCCTCTTGAATGCCAAGTCCTCTCATCTATTCCAGGTACTTAATTCTATCCCTACTGGACAATTTGTAACAGCACATAGAGTCTGCTCAAGTGATGCCTTGTTTGAAAGTCAGTCTAACGATCTGAGAAGACTGTTTGGGGCCAGACATTACTCCCATCAATCCATCCAAAAGGGATATGAGAGAGCCAAGAGAACGGCACATGATGCATTATTGAAGTCACAATCAAAAACAGCGGATTATACAATCCGATTAATTACCCCTTATCACCACAGTGGCGTGAAATGTCAACAATAATTTCCAAATACTGGCCTGTACTTATGGCTGATCATGATCTGGCCTCTATTCTTACCCGCAGGCCAGCCAACACCCCCAGGAGGTCAAGGACATTGAAAGACTTGATTGTGAGGAGCCATTACGTACCAGAAAAGATCACCAATTTTTTGACAACTAGAGGTCCCAGATAGGCATCCTTTCCCTTTGGTAACTGTGGTGCGTGTCCACAAATGGATCGCGCCTTCGAATTCTGGAACTCCTCACAATCAAGGATTGTCGTTCCTCTAATGTCATTTACTGGGTCATATGCCCATGTGGGTTTATTTACGTAGGTCTCACCACTCGTGAGCTCAGGGTTTTGAATCTGAGAACATGTCCGCAACATTAAAAATGCCGCAAAAATTCAAGAACCTGATGAAATAGCCCAGCTTAAGAATATACCCAAACATTTTAAAGAAAAACATGGATGCAACTGGCGACAATTGAAATTTAGGGGTATAGATAAAGTCAACCTGGGGGTAAGAGGGGGTGATACAAAAAATAATCTCCATAAAAAGCAAGCTTGGTGGATCACAATTCTGGATACCATCAAGCCTAAAGGATTGAATGATGCTGTTAGTTTTAAGCCATTCCTTTTATAGTGTCTGGCCCTTTCTAGCATTCATAATATCTAAGTTGGTTGCAATTTTGATGCTGTGGAGGGTTTGGGGGATGTGTCGTTTCTACCGTGCGTTTTTACCAAAATCGTGATTTTAATTTCACATTTTTCATTATAAATCTGGCTATCCCCTATGATTATGTACTGAGGAGCATCCTTGTGGCAATTTATAAAGAAAAATTGGCATTCAGTGAAATCCAAGCATGAAAAATGTTTCTTTTCATGGACTCTATCCTAATATATACTGTGGTTTGCTTCATGGACTCTATTCTAGACTCTACTATGTTTAAATAACATTATTCGGGATCTGTGCCAAGTAAAATGTCAGTTTCATATACCCGCGCACAGTCCTATTAGAGCAGACTTGCTGTACATATGATTTATCATTTATTTATAGATTTATATTGTATTTAGAAATACTTACCAATTAGACTAGCCACGATCGCAACTAGCCCGGTCCCAGATCCTATCTCAATTATACTTTTATCTTCCATACATAATTCTTTTTCATGTTTCTCCAAATAATAACACAACACAAGGGCCTGTGCAAAAAATATTAAAATATCTGCATCAGTATTCAAAACCAATGTAGGCACCCTGGGTCTTATTACCTATTTTAATGGGAACCTATCAGGAGAGTTCAGTTTGCTACTTCCATTACGTGGCACTAGAGTTCAAGTTCTCCTCCCCTCTGAAGAGGCAATTTTCATATTTAATTTCCCAAGGAACATGCAAAACATTTAAGTCTCCTCAAACTGGCATGCTAGACCTGGCATATCACACTCCACAAGAAGAAAACTTACCCCTTAGATCCCAGTCTTGGCCTCTCATCTAGCCAAATCATATCTCCTACTTTGCACTGATAAGAGGCAATACCCATAAACATGGTGTCTGCAAATTGAGATTGTGGTTTAGCTTATATTTGAAGTCATATGGCAAGGCTCGTTAAAGGGTCAATATTGAGTTTTAGGATTGTTACTGGCCTAGAGTTCAAGTCCTCTTCCTCCTTGTAGAGGTCATTTGCATAATTGGATTTTAGAAATAAAACAGTAACAATGCAGTGACATAAAATGAATCTGTATAACTAATCATTTGCTAAATAGTTGCAAGTCAAATTTATGTATGAGATAGCCAAGATGATTGTCTATAAAATGAAGACAGTCTCACATTAGAAGCTGTAGTGGATGGTGAGATATGGAGCCTGAAAGCCAAAAATTCAAAACATTGTTACCCTTTTGCTCATCAGTGTATTTGCATTGGCTTTAGGAAATCTTCACTTGTCTCATGTAATATCTTCAGTCTGTCAGGCTGCACCTTGGAGCCAACCCATTGGCACCTTTCCAACTACTGGTTGATATTATGTGTCACTTGATAATCTTTTGATTTCTTATCTGACATGTTGTGTGATATCCAAATATTAATTGGATTAGCCACTTGTCTCTTTATGTAGCAATTTATTGCTCCTGACAGACATGTCCCTTGTCTATCCATTTTTCTAAGCAAATTCTAATCAGTCTGTTACATATGGCATTAGAAATACCTGGGCTTATTCTGTGGACAAGTTATCTGAGTTTATAGTCTTGTGTGTGCTACTTAATAACTAAAGATTTATTCTTATTATGTGGTCCTTATACTCCTGTTACTTTGTAGGTTTTCTTAACTATTGAGGAGGGACGTCTACCACTATTCTGGTCAGTTATATAGGCATATATCAATAATATAATATAGTATTCAGTAACTAAATTAATCACGCTTCTTTTGGGGTATGTTCATATGTCGCGGGCGGAGGAGGGGACGCTGCGCTCCCCCACTGCTCGGGACCGGCCGCTGCTACTGCGGCTGCTGCTGCTCGGTGGTGGCTCGAGCGGTGGGCCGGATCCCGGGGACTCGAGTGGCGCTCCTCGCCCATGAGTGAAAAGGGTGGGGATTGGATTGTGGGGATTTGATATTGTCCGTAACCCCACCCACGGTTGTGGTGATATTGGTGACACCACCGCTGCTCTGGATGGGGATCCCGGGAGTGATGACAGGGAGCAGCCTGGATGTTAGTTCTCCCCTCCGTGGGTAGGGGTTGGTTGTCCCGGGGCCCGGTGATGGGGTAGGGATGGATGGCAGGCGGGTTACAGGGCCTGGTGAGGTGCAGGGTCGCGGGGGCAGCGCTGTGCTGCACGGCACGGTGGTACTCACTCAGCCCATGATGAGGACACAGTTCTCGGTAAAACACACGGCTGGATGGACGGGTCCCACAGACGGCTGCGGTGTTGTTTCTCCCGGCAGGTTGATGGTGACTGCCTTTCCCTGCACCTATGTCGTGTAACGGTTCCAATGGGTTCCCACCGGTAACCCGCTCACCAGCTTGAAGGTTGCTGAAGGAGCCCCTTTTGCCCGCCGGCTCTGGCCCTGGGAACTTTAGCCTTGGCGGTGACTTAGTTTCCCTCTCTCGGTTGGACGGTTGCCTTCTGTCGGGACTTGGCTGCTGGGAAACCCAGGAGGTTCCCTTCGCTAACGGATTTGGCAAATTCACGGCGACTCCTAGCCTTGCCGGGGTCCGTAAGCCCCTGCCGGATGGTGCTGGCTTCTCTTTGCGTACCGGTCCGGTACCGCCGGGCCACCGCCCATCCACGGTCCTTACGGTTAGCTCCAATAGGCCACTCCTGCAGACGGTCACCACCGTCTGCCAACCTTGCTGATCCGTCCGGGCCACACACCCGGACCAACTTCAGTCTGCTCCTTTACCACTTTTCCTTCCTTCCACTTTCCACTCTCAAACTGATCTAACTGCCTGCTTTTCCCCCCTCCAGGACTGTGAACTCCTCGGTGGGCGGGGCCAACCACCTGGCCCACCCCTCTGGTGTGAACATCAGCCCCTGGAGGAAGGCAACAAGGGTTTTCGTCTGACTTCGGTGTGCCTGACCAGGAGTGTGGGGTGTGTTGGTGTTGTTCTGTGACGACCTGGCTTGTCCAGGGCGCTACATTCCCCCTTAGTAAAATGCAGACCGTCTACGGGCTGCCCGTCCATCACCGGTTTTATTTTCACAAACTGGAAAAGATAAACGGTAAAACAGGTTACAATTATAATAACATCTTCCCACATCGGGAGGTACTCTTACTTAAACGTTACTAACGGTGTTGGCTTCCGCTCTCTCCCACCCAAGCAACCTGGCCCTGATGCTGCCCCTAAGCAAATAGGCAGCACCCCTTGACCCCAGTCCAGCACAAGTTGCCCGAGCGGGTTCTGTCCTTTTCAGGGGACCCACGTCCATGGGGAACCCCTGAAACCCACAGAGGATCGCCACCGGTTCCGGTGGTGGCTGGGCCCCAGCCTGCTCCACTGTGGGCCCTTCCTCCAATCTGCCTCTCCGGAGGCGGCAACGGTGAAAGCCACAAACATAATTATTTACAAGCCACAAGTTCGTGGTTGCCCTGCGAGTTCTCAGGCTTGTCCATAAGGAGTCCCTTACGCAAAACTTGAAAACAGTCCCCACGGGGACAACGGTGCCGGCAACGACCGGTCTCAATCACGGTTTGTCAATCAGGTGAATCTTCAGTTATCATTCTTTCTTATCATTCTTTCAAAACATTTATAACGGTTACAGGTGGTGGTCCCAACGGGGACAACTTTTAAGCGGAGGACCACCGACTTCACTGCTCGCTTTCATCATCCTCAGCCGGCCCCAAGTGGAGGAACACGGGAATCAGCCCCTCCAGCGCATAGCAGGTGCGACGGGGAAGGGCCGCACGGTACCCATTATTTCCGCTCCGGGGGATGTAAGTGGCCTCCATGTCACACAGGGCAACGACCCCTTCGTCTTCCTCGGAAACAGGCTCTGTGTCCGGTCCGGAGTCGCTATCATCCGTTCCTGCGCCAGGCGGGTCGCCGCCAGCTGCCGCAGCCTCTGGGCTCGCCACTCTCTCAGCCACTGCCACGAAGGGGTGTACGCCAGACGGACCAGGCACAGCACAGTGCACGGGCAACGAAGACGGAGGCGGCATGGGGGCCAGGGGTAGACCGGGTCCCTCAGCCGCAATGACCGGTCCCTCAGGGACACAGGGGCGTGGGTCACTCACCAGCTCCTCCATCATTGCTTCCATTCCATAAACCCAGGCGACCGCAGCTACCTCCTCCACCTCCGCGGTCCACTGCTCCATCAGCCTACATATCTGCCTCCGGTAGTGTCGGCAGATCCCTGCCGTTCGGGCCCTCATCCATGCCGCTGTTCCGGGCACCGGCTCGGTAGCCTCCGCATAGCTGGGTGGAGCGGACATTCTTTGCAGGGGTTAGCGGATCGTTGGGTCCTGGCGTCCCTGCTTTTATAGCCGCGGGCTACATGCGGCCAGATGCCACCAGTCCCCCTTAGTCTCTTTCTGGCTCCTCCTCTACAGGGGCGGGGTTTTGGCCTTCGCGCCTCCACTACTCGAGGAGATGCTCGAGCGGGAATTCTTCGTGCCCAAGATGGCGGCTTCTCAAATTTTCCGGCCGGACACCTCCGGCGGTTACAAAGCGCACCTCTACCAGACGGCAGAGCGGTAAGATCCTGTTCGTGACGCCAAGTTGTCACGGGCGGAGGAGGGGACGCTGCGCTCCCCCACTGCTCGGGTCCGGCCGCTGCTACTGCGGCTGCTGCTGCTCGGTGGTGGCTCGAGCGGTGGGCCGGATCCCGGGGACTCGAGCGGCGCTCCTCGCCCGTGAGTGAAAAGGGTGGGGATTGGATTGTGGAGATTTGATATTGTCCGTAACCCCACCCACGGTTGTGGTGATATTGGTGACACCACCGCTGCTCTGGACGGGGATCCCGGGAGCGATGACAGGGAGCAGCCTGGATGTTAGTTCTCCCCTCCGTGGGTAGAGGGTTGGTTGTCCCGAGGCCCGGTGATGGGGTAGGGGGTAGGGATGGATGGCAGGCGGGTTACAGGGCCTGGTGAGGTGCAGGGTCACGGGGGCAGCGCTGTGCTGCACGGCACGGTGGTACTCACTCAGCCAATGATGAGGACACAGTTCTCGGTAAAACACACGGCTGGATGGACGGGTCCCACAGACGGCTGCGGTGTTGTTTCTCCCAGCAGGTTGATGGTGACTGCCTTTCCCTGCACCTATGTCGTGTAACGGTTCCAATGGGTTCCCACCGGTAACCCGCTCCCCAGCTTGAAGGTTGCTGAAGGAGCCCCTTTTGCCCGCCGGCTCTGGCCCTGGGAACTTTAGCCTTGGCGGTGACTGTGTTTCCCTCTCTCGGTTGGACGGTTGCCTTCTGTCGGGACTTGGCTGCTGGGAAACCCAGGAGGTTCCCTTCGCTAACGGATTTGGCAAATTCACGGCGACTCCTAGCCTTGCCGGGGTCCGTAAGCCCCTGCCGGATGGTGCTGGCTTCTCTTTGCGTACCGGTCCGGTACCGCCGGGCCACCGCCCATCCACGGTCCTTACGGTTAGCTCCAATAGGCCACTCCTGCAGATGGTCACCACCGTCTGCCAACCTTGCTGATCCGTCCGGGCCACACACCCGGACCAACTTCAGTCTGCTCCTTTACCACTTTTCCTTCCTTCCACTTTCCACTCTCAAACTGATCTAACTGCCTGCTTTTCCCCCCCTCCAGGACTGTCTACTCCTCGGTGGGCGGGGCCAACCGCCTGGCCCACCCCCCTGGTGTGAACATCAGCCCCTGGAGGAAGGCAACAAGGGTTTTCGTCTGACTTCGGTGTGCCTGACCGGGAGTGTGGGGTGTGTTGGTGTTGTTCTGTGACGACCTGGCTTGTCCAGGGCGCCACACATACACTGCAGTTTTGTTGTTACCACAAACATGCACTCTATGGCCAAAAAAACGCATCTTGAGGCAAAAAAACCCCAAAACATCAAAAACACGTGTCTTTGGAGCGTTTTGATGCTTTTTTTAAAATTACCAATGGGTTAAAAATGCAGGTAAAAATGCAAACAAAATTGACATGTGGTCACCACAAAAATGCAGCCAAAAAAAGCATATCTGAAATCTCATAGACTATGCTGGGGAAGGAAAAGCATGCAGTTTGTGGTGACTAAAAGGTCACCACAAACTGCACCAAAAACTTAGCAAAAACTGCAGGTGTGCATGGGGTCTAAGGCCCTGTGCGCATTTGCCGGTTTCTGCCACATATTTCCTGCGGATTTGCTGCATCTTTTGCTGCAGAAAATGTTCATAACATCTCTGCAGTGATTCACCAGCAAATCCTATGGGAAAAAAATGCTGTGCGCACTATGCGGATTTTGACAGCTGCATGTTTTGCTGCGGGTTTCCCGCAGCAAAAACAATTCCATGTCACTTCTTTTTCACAGGTAGCTGTGGGATTTCACTCCATTGACTGTAATGTAATCGTGAAATCCTGCAGGGAATACCGCAGGTAGCAAATTCTTTGCGGTTCATTGCGTTTTCCTGCGTTATTCTCTGCGGTATTTCGCGTTTTCGGGACATAATGTTCATCACTGCCTGCGTTTTGCATGGAAGTGATGTCATTATGACAGGAAGAGGAAGCGGAGCAGAGAGTAAACACACACATATCAGACACAGACATATAGAAAACACACACATATCACACTCACACACAGACACAGACATATATAATACACATAGAAATCAAACGTACATATAAAAATAAAAACAAAAAAAAACATGGGCTCCACCCGCAGCTGCCCCGGGACTGTCGCATCCATTATGCGACAGTCCCGGCGTGTCCCCGGCTCTTTCAGATTGCCGTGATGTGATGGCAATCCAGGTAATAAGGAGTTAAATGGCAGCGGATCGCTGCCATTTAAGTCCAGGCTTAATCATGGCAGCGTCTATGAGACAGCTTTCATGATTAACCCGTAAGTAAAGTGAATAAACACACACCGAAAAATCCTTTATTTTAAATAAAAAAGTAAAAAAGCCCCTCTTTCACCCCTTTATTAACCCCTCCCAAAACACAGCTCCGGCGCAATCCACGCAGGTCCCACGACACTTGCATCCAGCCGCGTCTGACACACTGTACAGAATGCAGCCTCGTAACGAGCCTGCAGAGGTAACCATAGGTCATTTCTCACGCTCGGTAATGTGAACACATCACTGCTCATGAGAGCTGCAGTTGATTGACCTGTCCTCTATCTATTGATTATCTATCCCTCTATCTATCCATCCATCCATATATCTATCCATTATCTGTCTATCTATCCCTCTATCTACCCATTATCTATCTATCTATATCTATCCATTATCTATCTATCTATCTATCCCTCCCTCTATCTATCCATTATCTATCTATCTAGCTATCTCTCTCTATATCTATCTCAGAAGGAAATTCCCTTTTTTTTTTTTTTTTTTCTTCAATGGGCTTTATTGCATTGAATGCATTAAAACACATGTACCAACCTGCGGAAAAACCGCACGAAAACCGCACCAACACGCAACAAAACACATGCGGATTTTGGTGCAGGTTTTTTTGCGTTTTTTTCCGTGGGTGCGGTAATCTTTCAGTGCCTGTGGAATTTTCTTAAGAAAATTCCTTTTTCCAGTGCGTACAGGGCCTTATATTTCCTGCTGGGCTCTATGCAGTGATCTGAATTATTACGTATTGATGGATTGTGTTCTGGAGCCGTCATTATTGTGACTTGATACTCATGTTTGTTATAGATAATTAGAGGCTATAGACAGCTGGAGGTGGCCAACACAACCATTCATTGTTACTGGACATAGTCCAAAAAGGCATGCTCATCTAAAATGGCAGACAGCAACAGGAAAACATGATGGGCTTATTGCCAAGACAGAACTGAACAGCAGCACTGTAAAAGAGCAGAATGTTTTACCAAAACGTATCCAGACAAATAAACGCGCACAATAATAGTGAATGTATCATCTGTGCGAGCCTATCCTCAGGATACCTGCCAATAACCTGAGTGCGACAACATTGCAGTGCCCAGCTACGGTATTACCATATATACGTTCACTTTATTTAGTTTTATAGCATTTTTAAGACTCCATATAACATTTCACAAGTAACCTGGAGATCTGTACTGTGTTTGTAAACCCAACAATTAATAATGCCCTAAAACTGGCTTTGTGTCTTTTATCCACCAATCAGAGCATGACTTTTACTTTTTAAATTGCTCTAGGAATTAGCAAAGTGTCAGAAATCTGTGATAGTTGAGATGAGTGTTGGGTAAATCTGAAGACCCACTCACGTCTCGGGGCAATCTGCTCAAATTCCATCATTTTAATATATTTACCCCAGGAATCTTGTGAAAACTTTGATAAATTTGCTCTGAAGGGAGCAGATATTCTGAGCATGTATGAGTCAAAAACTTAAAGGTAAGCTGACACCAGTTTTTTCGCTGATGCCCATCACCTTTACTTTAAGACTTCGGGCACTTTGTGGATGACATAGACATCATCCACTATCATGCAGTTATAAGAGGGGGCTTTTGAATGGACTATGGCGGTGTTTGATAGACTGGGGTGGCACTGATTGCAATCTGTAGACACCTATTCGACCGGACGACGCAATTCACATGCAGCTCGGTTAAGAATAAATGATTTTTTCTGAAGTATGCAGAGACATGTCTGAGGATATAAAGGGATTGCCGGAACCCCATTCACATGATCTTAAAGACGATGGACAGAGTTTATAAGCAAAAAAATGGTGACAGGTTCCCTCTGCAAAACCAAATAGAGCTTACTGTATATGTCTTACATTAATTACATATATTTCCTACATCATAACTTAGGTTGTTGTAATATCATATTATCTATTAGCTCTGTTTTTCCATAAGACTTTAGGTAAAACTACTGCATCTTTAGTTGCTAACTTTGTAAAATGAGGAACACTATTTTATCAGGTATACAGTATTTTAATATCTTTTTAGCTTTTTGAATTGCCATCCTTCACAACTAGCTATTAATCTCCTTTTAAAGAACATCTTATCATGAGCTTTTGGCTACCCCACCTGATATCACAATGTAGGGGCAGAGACCCTGATTCCAGCAATATATCACTTACTGGGATATGTGTTGTATTTTTTTTTTTTATAAATACACTGTTTGCTCCAGATTTCTTAATGGTGAGTTCTGGATAATCCCGCTCACACTTCTGATTGACAGCTTTCCTTGTACACTGTGCATAGGCAGAAAGCTGCCAATCAGTGGTGGGGAGGGGTTATATACAGGTCATGATTAAAGAGGATTACATGGCAATAGGTTTATTAGTCCTCTAGTGATAATCCCCTGCTTTTCAGAAAGCAGTGATTTTTATCAAAATGACAGCAAGCAGCCCAGTAAGTGACACATCGCTGGAATCAGGGTCCATACTGCTCTCAGATTAGGTGGCAAAAAGCTGGTGACAGGTTCCCTTTAAGAGACATTTTACCAGTGTAGAGAGCTGCTTGCTATGCCCCTTGTTGACAGTACAATGCTGTAGGATGGACGTCGTTTGCAGTACCATTACTTACTGAAGGCCAAACAGTAGCTCCGTATAGATCTGTTGATTCCACTATTTTAATCTCATGTCCAGCAAAGTTGAAACCTTCCCAGGCGACACTTTTAAGGTAAGCTGGGACATATCGACGGTCCAGAATTTCTGGCACTATAACGTCGTCATTCTCATGACCTGTGTCAACACAAAAATGAACAAAACTAATGAACGTGTTAATGTGATGATTTCATAACTTATACATTATATGTTGTATTTATTGTTTTTGCTTTCCAAATATGAATGGCTATTAAAAAATCCTAATGTTTCTGTAACTTTTACTCTAGATTGTACCACAAAAACTACAAAATATAATAGGTGACACAATAACAATAATGATAAAGGCTAAGTACAGAGGAATCGCTCCACCGAAAAAAGCTGGAGGAATCTAGAAGCAGAGCAGAAAAAAGAATGAGTGAATATGGGGATCTGCGAGGCAAGAATAGAAGTAATCCATTTGTTTATTTGTTTATTTATTTTGCAACCTTGCCCCAAACTTGATTACTTCTCACACTCCGCACTTCTATTATACATAGTGTCCTTTCTTCCATGGACTTCAAACCTTACTGTTTGTCTTTTCAGACTTCATCTTGAATTGCAGATTTCACTCTGCTCCTTTTTCCTCTGTGCTCTGCTGTCAATGTCATGCTGCATCTGTGGCGCCCCTGACCTGGTCAGGCACCACTGAGTACTGCACCCATGCTGGGGACAGTACAATACAGGTAATCCAGAAGGCTGACCGGGGTGTGGAACACAGGCGCATAGTGACCAGGCCTCCCACATCACCAGAGGGGACCCTTGAGTAGCCAGAAGGAGTTAACTTTCAATTCCCAGCTGGGGGTGTGTTCAGGGGCTGGTTGCTAGGTGGCGTAGGCAAGAACAGGAGAGGAGGAGCAGTGAGTCAGTTAGAGAGAACTCCAGAGGGCTCAGTGAGGAGCAGACCTGTGGGGCTGTTGCTGTCTAACAGCGCCCGCGCAGTGGCTACCGACGGGGGAGAACGGTCAACTAGGAGTGCTACCTGAAAGCCAGCTTCAGCTAGAGAGAAAGCACGGAGTGGGAAGTAAGGAGACTGCTAGAGAGCACCAGGCCCAACCGGGCGGCAGATCCCGAAGCGAAGATAGATCCAGCTTTCTTCTGCTAAACCTGCCGGTGTGGGGCTCTCAAAGCCCACACCACAACACCACAAAAGCCGCAGCCACGTAACCGCAGTGAGGGCCCATAGGTCACAGGAGGCAAGCAGCTGGAGTGGCCTGGTCCGGGGAACAAGCAAACGGCAAACAAAAGGGGGAGAGAGGCTGCAGCATCTTCCCTGGGCGACCCCCTAGGGACTCAAAGTCGGGGTCACCCCAAACCACCAAGGGCTAAGGAAGGCGAGTCAGTAGTCACCCTCATAAAGTCAGCCTGAAGGATACCTGGTTCCCATCTGGTTCATCCCAGCTACGCCCGGGCTACTCACCCTGCCATCAAATGTGAGTAAAGCCCTTGAAAGACAGTTCTGCCTGTGTGAGTCATTCTGCGACTTGTGGTACTACAAACCTACACCGGGCCCTGGGGCTTGCCTCACTCTCAGGAGGCTATTCCAACTAACTGCACACACCATCAGCCCCAGGCGACCCTTCAACCTGCAGTGGCGGTCCCTACTGGCCGCAATACTGAGAGTGGCGTCACGATCAAAACCGAAGATTCCCTACCTGTGACCAGCACCAGCTACGTGGAGTCCCTGAAGGTAATGCACCGACACAACACCTGTGGGGCTTCACATCTGGCGTCACGAACAGGATAAGGACTAGACCTGTTCAGACAGGTGACCATGTGCCTGGGCGGTCCGCTTGAAAAATTGGAAGCGCCGCCATATTGCCACCATGAAAAGCGCGCTGAAAAACAACAGCAGCCCGCGCTGGGAGAAGTTACCGCCCACGAAGAGGTGTGGCTACCCAGAGATCCCCTGCAGAGTTCTGAGCTTGCCAGCGAAGAGAGCGGAAGCGTCCGGGGACGGCGGAGCAGAAGAGAAGCCAGCAGCTTGCTAATGGAGATGGCGTCTGAGAGCAGAGATCCAGAGCCAGGCTCCGCTGCCTGGTGGTGTCGGGAGCTCGCCGAGTTCTGCGATCAACTGGAAGCCAGGGTCGGAAGGCTGATCAGAGAGGGACGCGAGGAGTTCCTATGGATGACCGCAGCGGTTCGGGCCTATGAGGAGAGAGCCGCGCACCGAGTGCCAGATCGGGCGGTGACAACTCAGACCCCGATGCTGTCAACGATGGGTGAGTCGAGTGATGCCCCGGCTAGCGCAAGTGCCCCGACCCCTACTGCCACGCCCGCGGTCCCTGAAGAGGCGCCCGGCGCGGCGACGCTGAGCCAGGCCGCAGCCACGCCAGGTGCGGCCCGCCAAGTCCCGGCCGCCGCAGCGATGCCCTGCTCGGCCCGTCAAGCCCCGGCCGCCGCAGCGATGCCCTGCTCGGCCCGTCAAGCCCCGGCCGCCGCAGCGATGCCCTGCTCGGCCCGCCAAGCCCCGGCCGCCGCAGCGATGCCCTGCTCGGCCCGCCAAGCCCCGGCCGCCGCAGCGATGCCCTGCTCGGCCCACCAAGACCCGGTCCCTGCAGCGATGCCCAGCCCAGCCTGCACAGACCCCATCGCAGCTGCGACGCCGATCCAGGCCGCCGCCATACAGGGCGCGGCCCGCCAAGACCAGGCCGCCGCCATGCCAGGCGCGGCCCGCCAAGTCCAGGCCGCCGCCATACAGGGCGCGGCCCGCCAAGACCAGGCCGCCGCCATGCCAGGCGCGGCCCGCCAAGACCAGGCCGCCGCCATGCCAGGCGCGGCCCGCCAAGACAAGGCTGACGTACCATTTACCCCGGCCCGCAAGGCCAGAGCAGACAAGGCTCCCCAGGTTCAGGAAGTCCCTGCTAGGCAATCCCTGGTAGGTGAGGACTCCGCATACTGGCAGCTAAAAGCCGACCTGGAAGCTAAGTTCCCACGGGAGATGGTGGAGCGGTACATGCTCCCTCCGCACACCCCAAAGAGTATCCCGACAGCTCCCGCAGCAACCACGGCAAAGAGTTCCCCACCTGGGCCGGCAGAAAGAAGTCCATCCCCAGCACTGCTACCCAAGGAGTGCCAGGAAGAACTAAGGGGGGGAGGAGGCCAGGAGGTTGAGGGGCTGACTCCAGAGCCATACCCCGAGCCAGAGATGCTGCCTTATTCTCGCTGGGATGAGGAAGACCTGACACCATCTGCAGAAGAAGAACTGCCCAAAAGCCTTACCTGGGAGTTTGTGAGCTGCACCCTACAGAATCCAGCCCGTAAGACACACCGCAACAGAATGCAACTATCCTCTGCACCGCCATCTCCAGAGCAGAGAGAAGTCACCGCCAGAGACCTGCAAGAAAAACGAGCCCTGAGAAGGTCCAAAGCCCAGGCCAGAGGACCCCTTTTCAGAGGAGTAGTGGAGGACTTCAGCCTCAAGTCAGGATACGGGTTCATCGTAGCACCTGGTATAAAAGAAGGTATTTTTGTCAATCGGAGAGACGTCAGAGCTAATCTGCCCAGAGGACATCCTGGAAGGAACCTGCGTACAGGAGACTCAGTCCAGTTTACTATGCATCAAGGCGAAAGAGGATTGTATGCCCTAGATGTAGTGCCATGTCCCAAACAAGAAAGAAAAGACAGAGATAAAGACACAGATGAAGATCAAGAGAGAAAAGACAAGGAACCTACAGATGAAACAACCACAGACGACGACAGAGAGCAGGAAAACAACAGGTGCCGCAGCCATACAGGCTCAAGCCCTGGTAAAGAGGAGTAAAAGTAAAGTAAAGAAAGAAGTTACCAGTTAAAGTTTTGAAAAGTTTTGGTTTGCAACGTTCTCAAGTTTAAGTAATGTGCCCACAAAAACTATTGTGAGAAATAAACCTTAAGGCTATGAACTGGCTATAGCCACAAACTCTCGCAGTGTAAATAGTTACACCAGAGGGCACCACCGCCACCAGAGTCAGCCTGTTTAGGGGCTTGGCTCGTCTGCAACCAGGAGGAGCCCGTCCGTATATAGGGCCTTGGCTCACCTGCAACCAGAGAGCACGCCTGTTTATGGGGCCTTGGCTCACCACCACAAAGAGGGTACCTGGTCAGCACCAACTGTGGAGGCCGCCTCTGCATCCTGCCAGAAGAGGCTGAAGGCGCGGATCCACCAGGCCAGGTATACCCTGAAAACCACCAGCCCATGAAAGCCGCCTCTACATCCTGCCAGAAGTGGCTGAAGTCACGGCCAACGTGAAAGGGTTTTGGGTGGGTTAACGGACTTGTGGGTGGAGGGTGGTGATGTATGGTACCTGGTGCTTTTAAATGTTTTACATGTTTTAATGTTTTATGCATTTTAAAATGTTGTCTTGCAGCCCGAGGACGTGCTGGTGATAACTAAGGGGGGAATGTGGCGCCCCTGACCTGGTCAGGCACCACTGAGTACTGCACCCATGCTGGGGACAGTACAATACAGGTAATCCAGAAGGCTGACCGGGGTGTGGAACACAGGCGCATAGTGACCAGGCCTCCCACATCACCAGAGGGGACCCTTGAGTAGCCAGAAGGAGTTAACTTTCAATTCCCAGCTGGGGGTGTGTTCAGGGGCTGGTTGCTAGGTGGCGTAGGCAAGAACAGGAGAGGAGGAGCAGTGAGTCAGTTAGAGAGAACTCCAGAGGGCTCAGTGAGGAGCAGACCTGTGGGGCTGTTGCTGTCTAACAGCGCCCGCGCAGTGGCTACCGACGGGGGAGAACGGTCAACTAGGAGTGCTACCTGAAAGCCAGCTTCAGCTAGAGAGAAAGCACGGAGTGGGAAGTAAGGAGACTGCTAGAGAGCACCAGGCCCAACCGGGCGGCAGATCCCGAAGCGAAGATAGATCCAGCTTTCTTCTGCTAAACCTGCCGGTGTGGGGCTCTCAAAGCCCACACCACAACACCACAAAAGCCGCAGCCACGTAACCGCAGTGAGGGCCCATAGGTCACAGGAGGCAAGCAGCTGGAGTGGCCTGGTCCGGGGAACAAGCAAACGGCAAACAAAAGGGGGAGAGAGGCTGCAGCATCTTCCCTGGGCGACCCCCTAGGGACTCAAAGTCGGGGTCACCCCAAACCACCAAGGGCTAAGGAAGGCGAGTCAGTAGTCACCCTCATAAAGTCAGCCTGAAGGATACCTGGTTCCCATCTGGTTCATCCCAGCTACGCCCGGGCTACTCACCCTGCCATCAAATGTGAGTAAAGCCCTTGAAAGACAGTTCTGCCTGTGTGAGTCATTCTGCGACTTGTGGTACTACAAACCTACACCGGGCCCTGGGGCTTGCCTCACTCTCAGGAGGCTATTCCAACTAACTGCACACACCATCAGCCCCAGGCGACCCTTCAACCTGCAGTGGCGGTCCCTACTGGCCGCAATACTGAGAGTGGCGTCACGATCAAAACCGAAGATTCCCTACCTGTGACCAGCACCAGCTACGTGGAGTCCCTGAAGGTAATGCACCGACACAACACCTGTGGGGCTTCACACATCAGTACTGCATAGCACGACAGACTCGGGCCAGTCCATTGCTGCCTGCTGCAGGAACACTCTGCTAAATGAACTTAGGACAAAAGAGCTGCAAAGTCCTTCATTATAACTATGTGGCTCTGGCTCAGCAATCATCTTCATCAACTATTTGTTTTTCTCATCCCCCCTCCATGAAGAAAGTCTGCGGCATAATCCTCACAATATCATCGTACAGGGAGTTCTGGTAACTGAAATGGTTACCCCCTACTACCCCGCTCCCATAATCTAGTTTTATATCTATATATATAATTGCCTTATTCTGTCTGTCTGTCTTGCTCCAAAATGACGTCAATACAGTGACAACCGTCGCATTGGCCGCTCGGCTAGGCCCGGCCCCGCCCCCCGCACGCATTGGCCGCTCGACCACGCCCCCCGCACACTTTGCCGGCTCGGCCACGCCCCCGCACACTTTGCCCGCTCGGCCACACCCCCCGCACACTTTGCTCGCTTGGCCACGCCCCCAGCACACTTTGCCCATCGGCCACACCCCCACACACTTTGCCCGCTCGGCTACTTCCCCCGCACACTTTGTCCGCTCGGCCACACCCCCTGCACACATTGGGCACCTATACACCTCCCCCCAGGACTACTCCACCTATTATACTCCTCTCCCCCAGGACTACTCCACCTATTATACTCCTCTCCCCCAGGACTACTCCACCTATTAGACTCCTCTCACCCAGGACTACTCCACCTATTAGACTCCTCTCCCCCCAGGACTACTCCTCCTATTAGACTCCTAGCCCCAGGACTACTCCTCCTATTATACTCCTCTCTCCCCAGGACTACCCCTCCTATTATACTCCTCTCTCCCCAGGACTACTCCTCCTATTAGACTCCTCTCCCCCGAGGACTACTCCTCCTATTATACTCTTCTCTCCTCAGGACTACTACACCTATTATACTCCTCTCCCCCCAGGACTACTGCACCTATTATACTCCTCTCCCCCCAGGACTACTCCTCCTATTATACTGTTCTCTCCCCAGGACTACTCCTCCTATTATACTCCTTTCTGCCCAGGACTACTCCTCCTATTAGACTCCTCCCCCAGGACTACTCCTCCTATTAAACTCCTCTCTCCCGAGGACTACTCCTCCTATTATACTCCTTTTCGCCCAGGACTACTCCTCCTATTAGACTCCTCTCTCCCCAAGACTACTCCTCCTATTAGACTCTTCTCCCCCCAGGACTACTCCTCCTATTATACTCTTCTCTCCCCAGGACTACTCCTCATATTAGACTCCTCTCCCCCAGGACTACTCCTCCTATTAGACTCCTCTCCCCCCAGGACTACTCCTCCTATTATACTCTTCTCCCCCCAGGACTACTGCACCTATTATACTCCTCTCCCCCCAGGACTACTCCTCCTATTATACTGTTCTCTCCCCAGGACTACTCCTCCTATTATACTCCTTTCCGCCCAGGACTACTCCTCCTATTAGACTCCTACCCCAGGACTACTCCTCCTATTAAACTCTTCTCTCCCGAGGACTACTCCTCCTATTATACTCCTTTTCGCCCAGGACTACTCCTCCTATTAGACTCCTCTCTCCCCAGGACTACTCTCCTATTAGACTCCTCTCCCCCCAGGACTACTCCTCCTATTATACTCTTCTCTCCCCAGGACTACTGCACCTATTATACTCCTCTCCCCCCAGGGCTATTCCTCCTATTATACTCCTCTCTCCCCAGGACTACTGCACCTATTATACTCCTCTCCCCCCAGGACTACTCCTCCTATTATACTCTTCTCTCCCCAGGACTACTACTCCTATTATACTCCTTTCCGCCCAGGACTACTCCTCCTATTAAACTCCTCCCCCCAGGACTACTCCTCCTATTATACTCCTTTCCGCCCAGGACTACTCCTCCTATTAGACTCCTCCCCCAGGACTACTCCTCCTATTAGACTCCTCTTCCCCCAGGACTACTCCTCCTATTATACTCCTCTCTCCCCAGGACTACTCCTCCTATTAGACTCCTCTCCCCCAGGACTACTCCTCCTATTAGACTCCTCTCCCCCCAGGACTACTCCTCCTATTATACTCTTCTCCCCCCAGGACTACTCCTCCTATTAAACTCCTCTCTCCCGAGGACTACTCCTCCTATTATACTCCTTTCTGCCCAGAACTACTCCTCCTATTAGACTCCTCTCTCCCCAGGACTACTCCTCCTATTAGACTCCTCTCCCCCCAGGACTACTGCACCTATTATACTCCTCTCCCCCCAGGACTACTCCTCCTATTATACTCTTCTCTCCCCAGGACTACTCCTCCTATTATACTCCTTTCTGCCCAGGACTACTCCTCCTATTAGACTCCTCCCCCCCAGGACTACTCTTCCTATTATACTCCTTTCCGCCCAGGACTACTCCTCCTATTAGACTCCTCCCCCCAGGACTACTCCTCCTATTATACTCCTCTCTCCCGAGGACTACTCCTTCTATTATGCTCCTCTTTCCCCAGGACTACTCCTCCTATTATCCTCCTCTCCCCCCAGGACTACTCCTCCTATTATCCTCCTCTCCCCCCAGGACTACTCCTCCTATTATCCTCCTCTCTCCCCAGGACTTCTCCTTCTATTAGACTCCTCTCCCCCCAGGACTACTCCTCCTATTATACTCCTCTCCCCCCAGGATAACTCCTCCTATTAGACTCCTCTCCCCCCAGGATTACTCCTCCTATTAGACTCCTCTCCCCCCAGGACTACTCCTCCTATTATACTCCTCTCCCCTCAGGACTACTCCTCCTATTATACTCCTCTCCCCCCAGGATTACTCCTCCTATTAGACTCCTCTCCCCCCAGGATAACTCCTCCTATTAGACTCCTCTCCCCCCAGGACTTCTCCTTCTATTAGACTCCTCCCCCAGGACTACTCCTCCTATTAGACTCCTCCCCCAGGACTACTCCTATTAGACTCCTCCCCCAGGACTACTCCTCCTATTAGACTCCTCTCCCCCCAGGACTACTACTCCTATTATACTCCTCTCTCCCCAGGACTACTCCTCCTATTAGACATTAGACTCCTCTCCCCCAGGACTACTCCTCCTATTAGACTCCTCTCTCCCCAGGACTACTCCTCCTATTAGACTCCTCTCTCCCCAGGACTACTCCTCCTATTAGACTCCTCTCCCCCCAGGACTACTGCACCTATTATACTCCTCTCTCCCCAGGACTACTGCACCTATTATACTCCTCTCCCCCCAGGACTACTCCTCTCCCCCCAGGACTACTCCTCCTATTATACTCCTCTCCCCCCAGGACTTCTCCTTCTATTAGACTCCTCCCCCAGGACTACTCCTATTAGACTCCTCCCCCAGGACTACTCCTCCTATTAGACTCCTCCCCCAGGACTACTCCTCCTATTAGACTCCTCCCCCAGGACTACTCCTCCTATTAGACTCCTCTCCCCCCAGGACTACTACTCCTATTCTACTCCTCTCTCCCCAGGACTACTCCTCCTATTAGACATTAGACTCCTCTCCCCCAGGACTACTCCTCCTATTATACTCTTCTCCCCCCAGGACTACTGCACCTATTATACTCCTCAACCCCCAGGACTACTCCTCCTATTATACTGTTCTCCCCCCAGGACTACTCCTCCTATTATACTCCTTTCCGCCCAGGACTACTCCTCCTATTAGACTCCTCCCCCAGGACTACTCCTCCTATTAAACTCCTCTCTCCCGAGGACTACTCCTCCTATTATACTCCTTTTCGCCCAGGACTACTCCTCCTATTAGACTCCTCTCTCCCCAGGACTACTCCTCCTATTAGAGTCCTCTCCCCCCAGGACTACTGCACCTATTATACTCCTCTCTCCCCAGGACTACTGCACCTATTATACTCCTCTCCCCCCAGGACTACTCCTCCTATTATACTCTTCTCTCCCCAGGACTACTACTCCTATTATACTCCTTTCCGCCCAGGACTACTCCTCCTATTAGACTCCTCCCCCCAGGACTACTCCTCCTATTATACTCCTTTCCGCCCAGGACTACTCCTCCTATTAGACTCCTCCCCCAGGACTACTCCTCCCCCAGGACTACTCCTCCTATTAGACTCCTCTCCCCCCAGGACTACTCCTCCTATTTTACTCCTCTCTCAGCAGGACTACTCCTCCTATTAGACTTCTCTCCCCCAGGACTACTCCTCCTATTATACTCTTCTCCCCCCAGGACTACTCCTCCTATTAAACTCCTCTCTCCCGAGGACTACTCCTCCTATTATACTCCTTTCCGCCCAGGACTACTCCTCCTATTAGACTCCTCTCTTCCCAGGACTACTCCTCCTATTAGACTCCTCTCCCCCCAGGACTACTGCACCTATTATACTCCTCTCCCCCCAGGACTACTCCTCCTATTATACTCTTCTCTCCCCAGGACTACTCCTCCTATTATACTCCTTTCTGCCCAGGACTACTCCTCCTATTAGACTCCTTTCCGCCCAGGACTACTCCTCCTATTAGACTCCTCCCCCCCAGGACTACTCCTCCTATTATACTCCTTTCTGCCCAGGACTACTCCTCCTATTAGACTCCTCCCCCCAGGACTACTCCTCCTATTATACTCCTCTCTCCCGAGGACTACTCCTTCTATTATGCTCCTCTCTCCCCAGGACTACTCCTCCTATTATCCTCCTCTCCCCCCAGGACTACTCCTCCTATTATCCTCCTCCCTCCCCAGGACTACTCCTCCTAATATCCTCCTCTCCCCCCAGGACTCCTCCTCCTATTATACTCCTCTCTCCCCAGGACTACTCCTCCTATTATTCTCCTCTCTCCCCAGGACTTCTCCTTCTATTAGACTCCTCTCTCCCCAGGACTACTCCTCCTATTATACTCCTCTCCCCCCAGGATTACACCTCCTATTAGACTCCTCTCCCCCCAGGATTACTCCTCCTATTAGACTCCTCTCCCCCCAGGATTACTCCTCCTATTAGACTCCTCTCCCCCCAGGACTACTCCTCCTATTATACTCCTCTCCCCCCAGGACTACTCCTCCTATTATACTCCTCTCCCCCCAGGACTACTCCTCCTATTATACTCCTCTCCCCCCAGGACTTCTCCTTCTATTAGATTCCTCTCCCCCAGGACTTCTCCTCCTATTATCCTCCTCTTCCCCCAGGACTACTCCTCCTATTAGACTCCTCTCCCCCTAGGATTACTCCTCCTATTAGACTCCTCTCTCCCCAGGACTACTCCTCCTATTTTACTCCTCTCCCCCCAGGACTACTCCTCCTATTATACTCCTCTCCCCCCAGGACTACTCCTCCTATTATACTCCTCTCTCCCGAGGACTACTCCTCCAACACACACACTGCACAAAACATACCTCCCCTCAAAACACACACACGTACCCCACACACACACACCCACACAAACCGCGCAACACACACAGCACCACACACACACAACACTGCAGACAAACAGCGCTCCACAAACAACGCAACACACAAACAACACCGCTCTCACACACCCACACACCCCAACACCCAGACAACACCCAGAACATTTACAGCGCCCTACACAAACACTTGGCAACTACACACAACAACATCTATAATATAATATAATATAATATAACATATATAACAAAAATCATACATTAACTACACAATAAATTCTAGAATACCCGATGAGTTAGAATCGGGCCACCTTCTAGTATATATATAATGTTGAGGGATCATTGACAGGGTGAATTAATAACAAGGAAAGTAGAGTGTTACCTTAATGATGGCTCTACTGAGGAAAGATTATAACAAACAATTTTAATACAACTTTTACGTAGAGCTAAAATTATCTTACAGAAAGAAATCAAATCAATTTAGAAAATGAGATCTGTGTCTACTTTGACTCAACATGAACATTTATCATTTTTCTGCCTTTATAAAGAACACTTGTATCGGAGTAGAGAGAGTTTGACAATATTCTGTATAACATTCGAGGTGAAATCGGGGAATTACAAATATTGATATCTCTTTATATCCATGTACTAGTGAAAAAGCATGGTCATGTGAGCGAAATTCACTCCTTCTATGCCATTGGCACGTCAAATTAATAAGATTTGTTTTACAAGCACTTGGAGAAATCAATACAGCACACACGTTTGTGGTGTACTGAGAGTTTCTGTTTTGTTACATCATGTGTCCAGCTTATATAGTATCCCAAACAAAGAAATTACTATGCACCAATAAGAGCTGCAGGGGTGTGTATAGAAATGTGAAACTTCCCCACTCATCAGTGTTAGCTGAACCCTATGACATAATTCAGTTAAGACAAGATGGTTTCTATACAATACAAAATAGCTTGTATTCTCTCACAGTCAGTTAACATTGACTTTCTCTTTAAGGCTGGAGTCACACTAGCATATGGCATCCCATGCGATACGCTAGTGTGACCCATTCACTTGAATTGGTCACACTTTCACTTGAATGGGTGCGAGTGATACGGCTATCGCAGAAAATCGCAGCATGTTGCGACTTTTCTCGCATCCAGAATCTGACCAACTTAAAAGCTGACCAACTGCTCTCCCTCATTGACTAACATTGGTCAGAGTGCAGTGCGAGATTTTCTCACCTTGCACTTGTCCGATTTTCATACTCGTGTGAGTGTGCCCTAACCCACATACCAGTATAAGGATGAGCTGGCACCATATTTATGGCTATATTTATTATTAGTATATATATTGGTTCCTTTAGTCAGTAGAACACAGTGGATATCTGGCTTGGGTGCGCTTGCTGCCAACATGTACGGAGAATGTGCATTAATTTGCTTTATTCTCATTTTCTTATATAATGTTGTTTTTTTTTAATACTTCACCATTGGTATATTAGGCATCAAACTGTGAGTACAAGTCTAAGAAGGGAATGGTTTGGCCAATAGCAAAGAAAAATATCCTTTATTGAGGAATAGAATGCCATGGGCACAATGTGTTTCTAGGCACCAGAGACATCAATTTGCTTCCACAATAACTTGTGTAACCCATTGGTTAATGTGCTATTTAAAGATAAAGCCGGGTATCACAGGCCATACTTTCCACATACTCTTGGAGTCCGGATTTCCCCTTCTGTAAACACATGAATACTTCTGTCCTTATTTTTGGTAAATGATCTTTACAATAACCCCTTTTATATATCTTTGTGAATAATGAGCTGAATTGTGCTTAGGGGAAGATAGATCATTTATTTCTAAATATATAGGGCACAACATGTAATATGGATCAGTTTTTTATAGATTATGGTCGTCTCTATCCAAATTATATATATTAACAATTCACTATGTATTATAAGTGTCATTTCAAAGTTTTGCCTTTAGGTGGCACTCATATGTAGATCCAATAGTTCCTCTAAGGGCTCCCTCACAGAAGCGTGTATAAATCAGATGAAAAAAGGGATTGCACTCAGACCTATGTTATTCAATGAGGCAGGGCAGAGGTGCAATATGTTTTGAGCTGTATTCAAGGTGAGGAAAAAAATCGCAGCATGCTGGGAGGGGACGCGTAATTCAAAAGAGACTCACCTATTAAAATCTATGGGTGCGAGAAAAAAACAAACAGATGCCACAAGGACCATCCTAGTGATATCTGTTTTTTACAGATATATTACCATTCGGCAGCATAGCACACTGTAAATGATCATGTAACCTATTGTAAATGAGTATTAGTTGCTGAGAAATAAAATGGCTGCATATGAACAACACACCAATGACAAGTGAGAAAAAAATCCTTCCACTTTTTTGGAAAAAGAAAAATCAAACCAATTTTTTTATACGCTCGTGTGACACCAGCCTAAAGGCCGCTTTAGACGCTGCGATATCATTACCGATATCGCTAGCGTGCGTACCCGCCCCCATCGGTTGTGCGACACGGGCAAATCGCTGCCCGTGGCACACAACATCGCTTACACCCGTTACACGGACTTACCTGCCTAGCGACGTCGCTGTGACCGGCGAACCGCCTCCTCTCTAAGGGGGTGGTTCTGCGGCGTCACAGCGACGTCACTAAGCGGCCGTCCAATAGAAGCAGAGGGGCGGAGATGAGCGTGACGTAACATCCCGCCCACCTCCTTCCTTCCTCATTGCGGGCGGCCGCAGGTAAGGTGAGGTTCCTCGTTCCTGCGGTGTCACACATAGGGATGTGTGCTGCCGCAGGAACGACGAACAACATCGTACCTGCAGCAGCAACGATATTTGGGAAGAGGAGGGCATGTCACCGATTAGCGATTTTGAACGTTTTTGCAACAATTCAAAATCGCTCATAGGTGTCACACGCAATGACATCGCTAATGCGGCCGGATGTGCGTCACAAATTCCGTGACCCCAACGAGATCGCTTGAGCGATGTCGTAGCGTGTAAAGCGGCCTTAAAGCTATGTTTCCACTATGAGCTTTTGATGTTGCAGAAGTTCTGCACCACTTCTGCACCTATTAAGTAAATTAGTAAATTAGGTTGTTTGCATTTTTGAGTGCGTTTTTTTACATATGTGTCACAAACCACCGGGGGGTCACTCAGAAATCCCCCGCGCTGGCTACCAGTACGTCACAATCGGGGGGTAACAAGTGGGGGTCACCCCTCCTTTATACCTCCCGACCGACAGACAGAGCACGTGACGCGCTCTCTAGCGCCCCTCTTATAGTCAGGCCAATTATGGAATTGCCCGACAATAAGCAAGGAGGCCGCTATACTACTTATGCCGATTATTGAAGGGTCCCCGGTGAGAGTAGGGTATATATTCCCCCGACCTCCGCGGGCGGAATATATAAAATCTCCCCGAATCTCACTGGCCTCCCCACAATAATCCTTGGCACAAACTCGCTGCCACCAACCGCTTCACGGTAACTATTAGCCGAACACACAGACGTGGGATTCAAGATCGAGATAACAGAACAGCCCAAGATTAATTATATAATTTAATCAGCCTAAAGCACACTAGAAACTACAATATATACAATAGGGAATCTACAGAATATACATATGTCAGAGTACAGTTACAATCAAAGCATGGGTTACAAACAGGCATACACAGTTCCAGCAGTTACCTTGTTGCGTCTGGCCACAGGGGGGCGCTGTACCCAGGTTTCTAGGATCCTTCCCACAGATGTTTCCTACACGTGCCCCCAGCGAAAAGAACACTGGAAAATGGCCGAAGTAGGGTTATCAACCTGGGCAAATCCAGGTCCCCTCCTACCTTAGTGACCTCAGAG
Organism: Anomaloglossus baeobatrachus; assembly: GCF_048569485.1. Classification (NCBI taxonomy): domain Eukaryota; kingdom Metazoa; phylum Chordata; class Amphibia; order Anura; family Aromobatidae; genus Anomaloglossus; species Anomaloglossus baeobatrachus. The sequence goes on along the minus strand of NC_134354.1, from coordinate 559,212,718 downwards.
GGAGCACTGCTCCACCCCTGGCTTGAGTTATGGACAATCCACAACATGGAATATGGGCCATAACTTTGCCTGGGAGCGTCGTAGGCGGACGCCAATGCTCTCATTGTGACAGTTATGAATTTAGCTACAGAACGAGGGGACTCATGACCTGTCTGCCAGTTCCCCATTGGCTGATATCACGCCTGGGGCATTTCCCAATGTCCTGCTCCCATAAAAAGGGTGTGCCGGCATCGTCCGCATGCGGAGACACCATTTTTATGGTTGCCATATTTATCGGAAATATGGCTTGCGAGATATGAACCATTTTTTACTGGAGTCGTTCTGTCTGGCTATTTCCATAGCCTTGCTAACTAGCTAGCAGCCCCCACTACAGGGTCACGGCAGGGAGTCATCCTGTGTCCATTGTCCCCAAGCCACCTAATTTCCATATCACAGGACATGGCCATGGAGGTGTAAGTGGAACACTGAGAACAAGAAGGGAGGGGGCACTGCCAGGGAGTGATGAGGGATTATGACTGGAGTCATAATTCATCTTCATATCCCGGGATTTGCCTCACACCTCCCCCCTTTTGAGGGCGCTAGGGGGCAGCACACTCCGGTGTTCCCCCGTGCGCCCGTCCGCGACCTCTCCTTGTCGGGACAGCCCGTCTGCGTTACCGTGGTCACGGCCCCTTTTGTGGCGAATGGTGAAGTTGTATTGCTGGAGCGCAAGGCTCCATCGCAACAATCGCCCATTCGTCCCAGAGACGGTGTGCAACCAGCTGAGGGGATTGTGGTCCGTCTCCACGATGAAGTGGCGCCCGTATAGATAGGGTTGCAGACGCTGCAGGGCCCACACTATGGCCAGGCACTCCTTCTCCATCGTGGAATAGGCAACTTCCCTTGGTAACAGCTTCCTGCTCAGGTACAAGACTGGGTGCTCTTGGCTCGCAGAGTCCACCTGGCTGAGCACCGCACCGAGGCCGAAGTCACTGGCGTCGGTCTGTACTACAAACGGCCGCGTGAAGTCGGCTGCCTGTAGCACGGGCGGGCTGGACAGGGCGTCCTTTAGGGCCCGGAAGGCTGTCTCGCAGTCCATTGTCCAATCGACTGCAGAGGGCAGCTTCTTCTTGGTGAGGTCCGTCAAGGGCTTTGCCAGGCTACTATAGCATGGAACAAACCTCCTATAGTACCCAGCGGTCCCCAAGAAGGACATCACCTGCTTCTTGGTCCTGGGGGTGGGCCAGGATGCGATGGATTCCACTTTCTCAGGCTCGGGCTTCAGTGTTCTCCCACCTACCCGGTGACCGAGGTACTGGACCTCGCTCATGGCCAGCTGACACTTTCCCGGCTTGATGGTCAAACCTGCCCGGTGGATCCGCCTGAGCACCTGTGCTAGATGCTCTAGGTGGTCCTCCCAGGTGGGACTGAAGACGGCAATGTCATCCAGGTACGCGGCCGCGTACCCTTCAAGTCCCTTGAGCAGGGTGTTGACCATCCGCTGGAAAGTGGCAGGGGCATTCCTCATCCCGAATGGCATCACCGTGGACTCGTACAGTCCAAATGGGGTAATAAAGGCAGAGCGTTCCCTGGCCTTGCGAGTCAGGGGGATCTGCCAATATCCCCGGCTCAGATCCATGATGGTCAGGTACTGAGCCCCGGCCAACTGATCGAGCAGGTCATCGATGCGTGGCATTGGGTACGCATCGGCGACCGTGACCGCATTGAGCCCCCTGTAGTCCACGCAGAACCGAGTGGTTCGGTCCTTCTTAGGGACGAGGACTACAGGCGAGGCCCAAGCGCTGTTGGATGCCTGGATCACCCCCAGCTTCAGCATCTCGTCAATCTCCTGGCGCATGTGTTGCTGCACCTCCAGGGAGACCCGATATGCTGAACGCCGGATCGGGGGATGATCCCCAGTGTCCACGTGATGGACAGCCAAGTCAGTCCTTCCGGGCTGGTTGGTAAACAACCCCCGGAAGGGGAGGAGGGTGGCCCACAGCTGGGACCGTTGGTCTTCCAAGAGCTGGTGGCCAACCTCCACATCCTCAATGGATCCGCCTGCCCTAACCTGGGCTAGCATATCCAAGAGGGTTTCCGCTTCTCCCTCCTCGGGCAGGTTGCACACGGGGAGCGCACATGCCTCCCGCTCATGATGTGCCTTCATCATGTTCACATGGAAGGGCTTCCGCCTTCCACGGGCAGGGTCCAGGGTGACCAGGTACGTTACAGGGTTGAGCTGCTGGTACACGAGGTATGGGCCTTCCCAGGCTGCCTGAAGCTTGTCCTGTGGTACGGGGACCAGTACCCACACCTTTTGACCCACTTGGTAGGTCCTCTCACAAGCGTTCTGGTCGTACCAACGCTTCTGATCGGCCTGGGCTTGAGCCATATTGTCGTGTACCAGTTGCGTCAAGGCCTGCATTTTGTCCCGGAAGCGCATGACATACTCGATAACCGACACTCCAGGGGTGGCCAAATCCCCTTCCCAAGCCTCTTTCACCAGAGCCAGGGGGCCCCGCACACGTCGCCCGTACAGGAGCTCAAACGGTGAGAATCCTGTTGAGGCCTGTGGAACCTCCCGGTAAGCAAATAACAGGTGTGGGAGATACCGCTCCCAGTCACACCCATGGGAGTCGACCAACATCTTAAGCATCTGCTTTAAGGTGCCATTGAACCGCTCGCACAGGCCATTAGTCTGTGGATGGTACGGGCTGGCCACCAGATGTCGCACCTGGACTTGCTTACAGAGGGCCTCCATCAGCTGGGACATGAATTGGGTCCCCCGGTCAGTGAGCATTTCCTGGGGAAAACCCACTCGGGAGAAAATCTCCAGCAATGTGGTGGCCACCTTGTCAGCCCGAATGGACGACAAGGCCACTGCTTCTGGGTACCGGGTGGCATAGTCCACTACCGTCAGTAGGAAGCGTTTCCCGGAGCTGCTGGGGATGGCCAGCGGGCCGACCAGATCCACAGCCACCCTCCTGAAAGGCTCATCGATGATTGGCAGAGATACTAGTGGGGCTTTGGGGCGTGGCCCCGCCTTCCCCACTCTCTGACAGGTTTCACACGAACGGCAGTAGGCAGCCACATCGGCCCCCATTTTTGGCCAGTAGAAATGCTGGTTTAACCTGGCCTTGGTCTTAGCGATCCCTAGGTGTCCGGCCATCGGAATCTCATGTGCGATCCGCAACAACTCCGTCCGGAACGGATAGGGTACCACCAACTGTCGGTCCCTGGGCCACGCCTCCGGTGAACCCTGCTGGACCGGGGCCCGGTACAGCCGTCCTTGGTCCCAGACCACTCGCTCCGGGTCCGAGTCCGAGGGAGGCTGTGCCGCCTGCTCCTTAAGAGCTTTCAGGCTGTCGTCAGCTTCTAACGCTGCCTGAAACCCCTGACTAGATGTGGCCAGAATCGACGAGACTGTCACATCTTCAGTCAGTACCCCGGGACCTGTGTCCTGGCCTCCACCTGACTCGGCTGCCACTTGGTCAGAAGGGGAAGAGCTATCGGACCTCCGGGAGGCCCCTTGGCTTCCAGCACTCCCACTGCGGGTGACAGCGGCCACAGCCGCTGCGACCGTGGGTTGTGCCTGCTCCTCCTCCGTTCCTGACCAAGTCGCCGGTTCAGGCAGACCTACCTGGCTGCCTGACACCCCGGTTGTGGGGGAACCATGCACCGAGATCTTACCTGGGAGCACTTCCGCTCCTGGACCGGCCCCAATCTCACCTGCCTGTTCCCCTCCTGCAGCAACAGAACCCCGCTGTGAAATCTCTGGGGACCCCACATTTGCTGTGGTAGCCCCCACCCCACACACTGGTCCTCCCCCTGCAGCACCCTGCTCTCTGCTTATCCCTGCAGAGGGCAACAGATCCCAGCTCACAGGCTGGTTACTTGTAGAGGCATTGTCACACCTTTCTCTGACCCCCTCCCCTCCTGTCACAGCTGCAGCTGCGTGTGTGTCTATGGTGTCTGTGCAAGCAGAAATATCAGAGTTCACTCCCTCCTCCCTTACATCATTCATAGATAACACATTAACATTGTCAGGAGTCATGTCAGTACTGGCTGAAGGTTCAGCCCTTGGGGGGGGCCCAAACTGGGAGGTTATCTGCCCCAAATCTGTCCCAAGTAGCACGTTTGCAGGGATCCGATCAGTTACCCCCACCTCCCTCACCCCTCGCCCTGCGCCCCAGTCCACATAAATGTCAGCAACAGGCAGCGCCGGGTCAATGCCTCCAATCCCGGAGACAGCGAGGGTTTTTCCAGGGATCAAGTCTTGGGGGGACACCATCTCAGGCCGCACCAGAGTCACCTCCGAGGCGCTGTCTCGCAGTCCTATGGTCACAGACCGGCCGACGGTGACAGGTTGGAAGCTGTCCAGGGACCTACCACCACCCCCACCCACACAATACACCTTGGGCGGCCCTTGGGACGGGGACGGAGCCGGGGCCTTGGGACGCTGAGGGCACATGGCCTTGAAGTGTCCAGGTAGGTTGCACTGGTGGCACCGTCTTGGTTCCGCCACGGGCCTGGAGAGGGGAGTTGAGGGGGACACCCCCTGCAGTCTAGGGGCAGGTGGGGCAGTCGCAGAATTCATCTTACCCCCTCTCCAGGTGCTGCTGGTGGCCGCTCTCCTGGCCTCAGGGGCCCGGTTGTTGGTGTAGTCATCGGCAAGGGCAGCTGTAGCCGTGGACCCCTTTGGCTTCTGGTCTCGGATGAACTGGCGGAGATCCTCAGGGCAGTTCCACAAGAGTTGCTCCGTGATGAACAAGTCCAGGATCTCCGGTCCGGTGGAAAGCTGCAGGCCTTGGGTCCAGTGGTCGGCAGCTCGGGCAAGTGCCCGCCGGTGGTCAGCCCAGGAGTCCTTTGGTCCCTTCTGTAGGCTCCGGAACTTCTTGCGGTAGGACTCTGGAGTGAGGTTGTACTGTTGGATCAGGGCCCGCTTGATGGTGTCGTAGCCCTGATCTGCCTCAGCAGGCAAGTCCCCAAGGATATCCAGGGCCTTACCCCTTAAACGGGGGGTCAGGTATTTGGCCCACTGGTCCTTGTCCAGATGGTGCTGCAAGCAAGTCCGTTCAAAAGCAGTCAAGAAAGAGTCCAAGTCTCCATCCTTCTCCAGCACTGGGAAGTCCTCAACACGGACCTTTGGAAGTTTGGTGTCTCGAAGGTCACATGTGGCTGATGAGGGCCGGAGCTGAGCTAGCTGCAGCTGGTAGTCACGGTCTGCCTGTCGCTCTCGCTCTTCACGCGCTGCCTGCCGCTCTCGCTCCGCAGCCTCACGCTCTGCGTGCCGCTCCGCAGCCTCAGCGTCACGCGCTGCCTGCCGCTCTGCCCTGCGCTCTGCCAGGAGTTCCTTGTAGCCCTTCTGGTCTCCAGCCTGGAGAAGGGCCATAGCCATTTGAAGAAGGCTATCCGAGCCTCCCAGGCTCGGTGGAATGGCACGTGGTGATCTGCGGCACGCTGCAGAGCTAGGCGATTCACTGTCCCTTTCAGAGCGGAGGGCTGGCATCTGGCTCGTTGAGGAACCTTGGGTGAGCTCCTCCTCATCTTGTCCAGCAGTGCCAGGTTGCGCAATGTCCTCGGCAGAACGGTTTTCTGGCGTCGAGCTCCTGGAGGACTCGTGGGCAACCTCCTCATTGCTGTCCACAGCACCGTCCTCCCTCTCTTCGGCTCCTGCCTTAGCATTGGCCAGTTGCATAGCTCTGCTCCTGGTGCCATCAGCCATTCTTGCAGACTTTTGGTCACTGACACAGAACTGACACCTGATGCCTCCACACACCTTACAGTATCTGCACTCTGACACTCTAGTGTTGAGCTAGTCTGAAGACCCCAGCAGCCACAGCTGCTGCAGGCAGTCTTTAGTGTCTGGGAGTATGGGTCTCACACTCACACACACTATTATCTCGATCCCACCGCTATGCCACCAATATGTCACAAACCACCGGGGGGTCACTCAGAAATCCCCCGCGCTGGCTACCAGTACGTCACAATCGGGGGGTAACAAGTGGGGGTCACCCCTCCTTTATACCTCCCGACCGACAGACAGAGCACGTGACGCGCTCTCTAGCGCCCCTCTTATAGTCAGGCCAATTATGGAATTGCCCGACAATAAGCAAGGAGGCCGCTATACTACTTATGCCGATTATTGAAGGGTCCCCGGTGAGAGTAGGGTATATATTCCCCCGACCTCCGCGGGCGGAATATATAAAATCTCCCCGAATCTCACTGGCCTCCCCACAATAATCCTTGGCACAAACTCGCTGCCACCAACCGCTTCACGGTAACTATTAGCCGAACACACAGACGTGGGATTCAAGATCGAGATAACAGAACAGCCCAAGATTAATTATATAATTTAATCAGCCTAAAGCACACTAGAAACTACAATATATACAATAGGGAATCTACAGAATATACATATGTCAGAGTACAGTTACAATCAAAGCATGGGTTACAAACAGGCATACACAGTTCCAGCAGTTACCTTGTTGCGTCTGGCCACAGGGGGGCGCTGTACCCAGGTTTCTAGGATCCTTCCCACAGATGTTTCCTACACGTGCCCCCAGCGAAAAGAACACTGGAAAATGGCCGAAGTAGGGTTATCAACCTGGGCAAATCCAGGTCCCCTCCTACCTTAGTGACCTCAGAGGGAGCACTGCTCCACCCCTGGCTTGAGTTATGGACAATCCACAACATGGAATATGGGCCATAACTTTGCCTGGGAGCGTCGTAGGCGGACGCCAATGCTCTCATTGTGACAGTTATGAATTTAGCTACAGAACGAGGGGACTCATGACCTGTCTGCCAGTTCCCCATTGGCTGATATCACGCCTGGGGCATTTCCCAATGTCCTGCTCCCATAAAAAGGGTGTGCCGGCATCGTCCGCATGCGGAGACACCATTTTTATGGTTGCCATATTTATCGGAAATATGGCTTGCGAGATATGAACCATTTTTTACTGGAGTCGTTCTGTCTGGCTATTTCCATAGCCTTGCTAACTAGCTAGCAGCCCCCACTACAGGGTCACGGCAGGGAGTCATCCTGTGTCCATTGTCCCCAAGCCACCTAATTTCCATATCACAGGACATGGCCATGGAGGTGTAAGTGGAACACTGAGAACAAGAAGGGAGGGGGCACTGCCAGGGAGTGATGAGGGATTATGACTGGAGTCATAATTCATCTTCATATCCCGGGATTTGCCTCACAATATGTTTTTATTTCGTCTTTGATCTGCAGTTTTTGTCTCTTTGGCTGTGTGCCCACGATGAACTTTTGGCGAGTTTTTGATATTGCAAATTTTTTGCACCATTTCAGCACTTATTAGGTAGATTAGGTTAATTCCATTTTTTACATGCTTTTTTTATCCCATTTTTGACAATGCTTTTTTTTTTGTCTCTTCTTGGTATGTCTTGTTTTTAATAAAACTGCTTTTTTACATGTACTTCCAGGTAATTAGCTTTGACAAAAAATATTTGCTTCTTTTTTCACCTGTCTTTTCTGCAATTCTATGGGGAAAATCAGAACATAAAAACTCAGCATACCTCCAAGAGAAATTGTCATGTTGCTGATTTGGAACTCGCACCGCAGATCAGATTACAGAGAGTAGAAAAGAAGCACAGTGTGCATGAGGTTTCTATAAATCCCATCCACTTTACTGGAACTGTATGATGCTGCGTTTTTGATGCTGCAAAAATACACAGTGTCAAAAACTCACTGTAAAGCTCCTTGTGGGCTGTCGTCCCTAGGCTTCGAAACATAGCGTATCGCTTTAGATTAGTGATGGGCGAACCCCCCCCGATGTTCATGTTTGGATACTCGCCTGAACGTTTTGTAACATTCGAGTTCAGGGTCGGAGATAACGCAAACTTGAGTCTGAACCCCAAACTTGGACTTTACAGATATGTGATGGGGCAGGGGAGGCTGTAAAATAAAGAATATAGTTAATAATAAACATTGTCATTATACTTACAGGTCCCGCGACGTGTTCTACAGACCCGCTCAACCGCTGTCTCTTGGCTGCTTCTGACTCTGGGTCTGATCATTAACTTCCAGTGGTAGTCACTGCACTGCTGTCACTCGGCAGTCTTTGGCCATTTTTGGCCGTGTTTGCGGTGATGTCAGGGTTCACCCGAGTCTATGAGCCATGGATTTGATTGAACTTTGACTGTCCCTGTGCGAGTCTCACATCGGTATCACCTGAAACGGCAAACACTCTCCCGACAGGAGTGGGTTGGCTGCATGTATTTCCATGCAGCTGAGGTGCTCCTCTCAGAAGAGTGTGCTGGGTGATGCCGATGCGAGACTTGCAGGAGTCATACACAAGTGGAATCATACCCTCACTGTCAGCCTGATTCTTGCTCTGTACAGAGTAATAAAGCAGAGCTGACATGGCTCTCCCTGCTTCTCGCTCTGTATAGACGCTTGTCTGCACAGAGCGATGAAGCAGAGCTGACATGGCTCTCCTTGTGAACTTCGCCGGAGTAAGGAGTTTTTTTATAATAAAGATTGAGTCTCTTAATGTTTTTTTTTATTTCTAATAAAAAAAAATAATTATGTACTGTGTTTTTTTTTACTGTTTACTAGAAATTCATGGTGGTCATGTCTAATTTGGCGTGACACCATGAATTTTGGGCTTAGTACCAGCTGAGAATACAAAGCTGGTATTAACCCCTTTATTACCCAACATGCCACCACCATCAGGTCCGCTGAATGAGCCTGGTAAAGCGCTTGGAAATGGAGCTAAAAAACAATGTAGTCCACAGGGAGAGCCATGTCAGTTCTGTTTCATTGCTCTGTGCAGACAAGCGTCTATACAGGGCGAGAAGCAAGGAGAGCCATGTCAGCTCTGCTTCATCGTTCAGTACAAAGCGAGAAGCAGGCTGACACTGAGGGTATGATTCCACTTGGGTATGACTCATGCGAATCTTGCATCGGCATCACCCAGCACACTCTCCTGACAGGAACACCTAAGCTACATGGAAATGTAAGGAGAGTGTGCGCCGTGCCAGGTGATACCGATGCGAGACTCGCACAGTAACAGTCAAAGTTCAATCGAGTGCATGGCTCATGGACTCAGGTGAACTCTGTCATCACCGCGAACATGGCTGAAAACAGCCGAAGACTGCCGAGTGACAGCAGTGCAGTGAATACCACTGGAAGTTAATGATCGGACCTGGAAGCAGAAGCGGCCAGGAGATAGTCTGCAGGAAGTGTCGCGAGACCTATAAGTATAATCATAATGTTTTTTACTAATGTGCTTTTTTTTTTTACAGTCCCTGAACTCGAACTGGACCTGCACTGTAATATGAGCTTCCCAGGAAAGCTCGTGTTCGGGTCCGTGTGCACGAACACTATGTGTTCGGTACAGACCCCGAACTTTACAGTTCAGGTTCGCCCATCAATACTTTAGACATAACAATTATATGAGACATTTCTTTTAAATTCAGAAAGTTGATGGAACCAAAGGGTAAATAGAAATGTGGACTTGGGCAGTCACATATCAACAGGCAAAACCCTAAGACTACCTTCTGACGATCAGTATCTGTTGAGGTTATAATGCTGCAGAATTTCTGCACCATTTCTGCACCTTATTTTACTTGCCTTTCTTTTATTGCGTTTTTGTGTGCATTTTTTACTTTGCGTTTTATCACATTTTTGATGCTGCATTTTTAAAACGTCCTGCTATCGACAGGTGCAGACTACATTAGCTATTGATGTGTTTTCACCATGTAAATGCACTGAAAATGCATGTATATTTTTTACCTGCGGAATTTCTGCATCTAATTCAAGTACAGTTAGGTCCAGAAATATTTGGACAGTGACACAATTTTCGCGAGTTGGGCTCTGCATGCCACCACATTGGATTTGAAATGAAATCTCTACAACAGAATTCAAGTGCAGATTGTAACGTTTAATTTGAAGGTTTGAACAAAAATATCTGATAGAAATTGTAGGAATTGTACACATTTCTTTACAAACACTCCACATTTTAGGAGGTCAAAAGTAATTGGACAAATAAACCAAACCCAAACAAAATATTTTTATTTTCAATATTTTGTTGCGAATCCTTTGGAGGCAATCACTGCCTTAAGTCTGGAACCCATGGACATCACCAAACGCTGGGTTTCCTCCTTCTTAATGCTTTGCCAGGCCTTTACAGCCGCAGCCTTCAGGTCTTGCTTGTTTGTGGGTCTTTCCGTCTTAAGTCTGGATTTGAGCAAGTGAAATGCATGCTCAATTGGGTTAAGATCTGGTGATTGACTTGGCCATTGCAGAATGTTCCACTTTTTTGCACTCATGAACTCCTGGGTAGCTTTGGCTGTATGCTTGGGGTCATTGTCCATCTGTACTATGAAGCGCCGTCCGATCAACTTTGCGGCATTTGGCTGAATCTGGGCTGAAAGTATATCCCGGTACACTTCAGAATTCATCCGGCTACTCTTGTCTGCTGTTATGTCATCAATAAACACAAGTGACCCAGTGCCATTGAAAGCCATGCATGCCCATGCCATCACGTTGCCTCCACCATGTTTTACAGAGGATGTGGTGTGCCTTGGATCATGTGCCGTTCCCTTTCTTCTCCAAACTTTTTTCTTCCCATCATTCTGGTACAGGTTGAACTTTGTCTCATCTGTCCATAGAATACTTTTCCAGAACTGAGCTGGCTTCATGAGGTGTTTTTCAGCAAATTTAACTCTGGCCTGTCTATTTTTGGAATTGATGAATGGTTTGCATCTAGATGTGAACCCTTTGTATTTACTTTCATGGAGTCTTCTCTTTACTGTTGACTTGGAGACAGATACACCTACTTCACTGAGAGTGTTCTGGACTTCAGTTGATGTTGTGAACGGGTTCTTCTTCACCAAAGAAAGTATGCGGCGATCATCCACCACTGTTGTCATCCGTGGACGCCCAGGCCTTTTTGAGTTCCCAAGCTCACCAGTCAATTCCTTTTTTCTCAGAATGTACCCGACTGTTGATTTTGCTACTCCAAGCATGTCTGCTATCTCTCTGATGGATTTTTTCTTTTTTTTCAGCCTCAGGATGTTCTGCTTCACCTCAATTGAGAGTTCCTTAGACCGCATGTTGTCTGGTCACAGCAACAGCTTCCAAATGCAAAACCACACACCTGTAATCAACCCCAGACCTTTTAACTACTTCATTGATTACAGGTTAACGAGGGAGACGCCTTCAGAGTTAATTGCAGCCCTTAGAGTCCCTTGTGGAATTACTTTTGGTCCCTTGAAAAAGAGGAGGCTATGCATTACAGAGCTATGATTCCTAAACCCTTTCTCCGATTTGGATGTGAAAACTCTCATATTGCAGCTGGGAGTGTGCACTTTCAGCCCATATTATATATATAATTGTATTTCTGAACATGTTTTTGTAAACAGCTAAAATAACAAAACTTGTGTCACTGTCCAAATATTTCTGGACCTAACTGTATATGGGGAAATTCCGCCCAGAAGACTCAGTGTACCCGCAAGAGAAATTGACATGCGGCGGCTTAGAAATACACATCACACATGAACTTACGCAGTCTAAAAAAGAAGCACAGTGGACATGAGATTTCTATTAATCCCACCCACTTTGCATGTACTGTACAACGCTATGTTTTTGACACAGTGAAAATAAGCAGCACTAAAAACATGAGTAAGACTCATCATGGGAATGTATCCTAAGGCAGGAATTCATAATTACCTTGTTTATCTGTCATGTTTTCTGATGAAGTGACTTTTCCTTCTCTTGACAATACACTAAATCAAAATAAAAATGAACATTAACATTTATGAAACATTTAATGAATTTTTTAATTTTTGTGCTTTTGTTTTTTCCAAAAGTTTTTGTTTTTCTGTTGACATCGACATATAAGGATTTGATATTTTTTTTTTGTAGTAAAAGCTGTAGTTTTGAATGATTTAATTAATTTTGTCATACAATGTACTGAAAAGTGGAAAAAAAAACCAAGTAGGATAAAATGGTATAAAAAAAAAAAAAATGCATTGCCGCCATTTTGGGGATTTGGTTTTCAGGTGATGAATTTTTCGTAAAAATGACAGAAACATGATTGTCCAGAGGTGAGTCAGATTACGGCAGTACGAAGGTTGCATTAAATTTTTTTTTGTTGTTATTTAAGTGATAAAAAAAAAGTATATATGTGGCGCCCCTGAGTGTATCAGGGTGCCACAGGGTACTCCAATCCTTACCCAGGGTGCAGGGCCTACCCCCCATGGTGTCAGGTTCCTAAGAAACCGGTGTCACTGCCATCAGCACAAATCCCAATCACACCTCACACCATGACCTGTCAGACACACCAGTGGGTTGGTTAAGCTGGAATAGGGCCACCCACCTAGGGGTGCTAGACCGAGGTTGGGTCGCAGATGGTGATCCGGGACCAGAGGAGAAGAGGACCGATGACAGTGACATTGGAAGGGTGCAATGGACATAGTCTAGGAGGACTGTTGGCATCAGAAACCCAAAAGAACTGACCGGTACTGAACACGACGGGGTACAGGACCCTAGGTCAGGAGCATGTTCATCCATCCTGATAATTAACCTGGGAGGGAGAGTCTCTTTATGAACTTCCTTAGGAGCTCAGAGATTGAAGGCGACAGCACACCGCGGGGGATAGGGCTTTCCAGTAACGCAGCCCACTAAAATCCCAAGTGCCAGCCATCAAGAGCACAGCTACATTACAAATATAGTGAGCGGGGGCCCAACAGCTTCACGCCAAGGGGCCACAACAGAGAACTAACTTGTGCACAGAGGCGGCTCCGGATTACCCAGTGACACCGGTGGGAGCGGACACCTGGACGGGCTCCAGAGACTGTGATGCACAGAGTCTTTGGTTTATCTTCAGTGTGAGTGTCTGCTTTAGGCTGGACTCACACGAGCGTATGGCATCCGATGGAAGAGCATCGGATATGATATGCTAATGACCCCCGACTCAGGCTCGGCTGCGAGCGTGAGCCGAGTGTCATGCGACTGTAACCCGATCTTGCGATCGGGTCACAGCTGTAAAGCTGAGTGCAGGAGCTACGGAGAAGAGGGAGGGGTTAATCCTCCCATCTCCTCCATTGTAAGCCTGTGCGTATATCACACTGCACTGGGATAACCTCCGAGTGCAGTCCGGTGTATCTCTCGCATCCATTCACTTGAATGGGTGCGAGATATACGGCTGTAGCAGAAAATCGCAGCATGCTACCACTTTTCTCGCATCCAGAATCTGGATACGATAAAAGCTGCCCAACTGCTCGCCCTCATTGCCTAACATTGGTCAGAGATTTTCTCACATTGCACTCGTCCGATTTTCACGCTCGTGTGAGCGTACCCTCATAATCCTGATCCTGCACCATTACCTACAGTGAGTACCCTGGTTCCCCTGTACCCTGCGCTCCCAAACGTCTCACTAAAAACCCCCGAGTCCGGGGCTTTCCCTACCTGTGGAGGGACTGACACCTTGCTGCTCCCCACCATCTCCCCGGTACTCCTTCCAGCAGCGGCGGTACTCCCATTACCGTGTAGATGGTGTCACGAACTTCTCCCCTGTAAATAATCCCCCTTTCAAGGATCGGAGTGAGTGCCGAGCCCGGGTCCGGACCCCTCGAGCCACAACCATCCCGGATCCGAGTATTCCGGTCTGCGCCGGGGCGGCACATATACTTTTAATATAATTTTTATTTTTCTATTGATGGAGCTTAGTGATGGCTTGATTTTTGCTCAATGAGCTAATGTTTTTATTGATACCAGTATCATGTACATATGATGCTTTGAATGTTAAATGTTTTAAGTAGGTGAGGCGACCAACAAAAAAACAACAGATTTTTTTTTTCTTTATGTGTTTAACATATGGTTTCATTAATTCCATATTTTGTTACATTGGACTTTTATGAACCTGGCAATACCAAACTTTTATATTTTTTTTATATATTTGTATACCTTTTAAAACTTTAAATTTTAATTTTTTACTAGTCGCTTTAGAAGATTTCAACTTGCAGTCCACAATATTATAGTATACAGTATATATAGTATAGTGAGATTGACACTGGAAATTAAATGATTAACAGCCGAGTTCATCTTCAGCTGCTGTAATTAGAAACACATGCCGGCTATGTAATATAGTCGGTATCAACTGCGTGTACAGAGAGCTCAGCTTCTGAGCCCCTTCCATACATGAGGATTCCTTGCCAAAATGTTAATTTACATCCTAACCTAGATAGGTGTTAAAGGGTTGTCCAGTTAAAACAAATCATCAGCTATCTGTGCAGATAGATGGTAACTTAGTGAATGGTGGACGTTGTCCATTGGACACACAATAATGGGTAGATCAGGAAATTTTTATCCTTGTTGCAAGACGGTGCAGCAGGTTGGATGCCAAGCACCACTCTATTCTCTATGGGGCTACCAGGAAAAGTAGAACACCTTTCTTGGCAGCCCCATAGATCAATGGAACAGTGATCAAGAATGTTCACTTCTACTCCATTATTATAGGGATACAAGTCTACTGGAAAAGTTAGGTTACTTAACTTCTAAGTGATATTTTATTACTTTACAGTTGATGAACAAATCCAGTTTCCGACTGTGTTCGCCCAGGATAATGCCAAAAAACGCTTTGCCTCTACGTGTTTCCTTGTATAAGTATCAGGAGGCTCCAAGACATTATGGCAGTGATAGCATCAGTATAATTATGCAATTGTGCATTAGATAATAATAATAATAGATAATAGTGCACATGTTGGAGATGAATCCCTATCACCTATATACTGCGCTATCAATGCCATATCCTCTTGGAGCCTCCTGATGATTATATGGAGCCTTGGAGCATCCTTAATTGTTACAAATGATCCAGTCTAAAGGCAAATAACAGTTTTAAATGTATATCCATGCTAATGGTTGAAATGACAATTAAGTCCTATTGTTCTACTATAGGCTAATGTTTTATAACCACCTTTCCCTTTCCTTTATATTATATCAGAGATACATAAGGGAGAGTGATGGAGAGCTGTCGAGGAGCTGGGGCACCATTCATCGTGATTTCAGGGTGTCAATTTTGGTGGGCAGGTAGTAATCCCCTGGGCCAGACCTAGGCCTATTTCTCTAGCCTTTTTCTATTTAGGGCCCATTCCTTTTGTATAGACTAAACAAAGCACACAGCAGACCCATGTTAAAAAACAGCAACCAACGGGCTTAGCGAGGATTCAGTCTCTGTGTCAACTGCAGATAGTTCTTGTGCTCAGTGTAGATAACTATGGGATGAACTGCCCCTTCTAGCAGGTAACGTCACTCCTCCAAAGCCACCTCTATCGCCAACAGCTCTAGGTGGCCAATCAAATAGTTGTGAACTTGAGCGGAAAAGTCCTTGGAAAAGAAACCACAGGTTACCATTTGCCCACTAGGAGACTTCTGAGTGAGAACTGCTCCAGCCCCAGAGGAAGACGCATCCACGAAAAAACTGCTTACTGGTCTCAGGTCAGAGCAGCAACTGAGCTGATGTGGAGGCCTGCCTTAGAAAGGTAGAAGTGCCCTCAGGCTCCAGAGTACACAATTTTGGATTAGCGCTCTTGCAAATCATGGCAGAGATTGGGGCGGTTCAGGATGAGAAATGTGTTATAAACTGGCTGTAGTAATTGGCTAATCCCAGAAACCGCTGGATGCTTTTACACCGTCATAAGGCCACTTCAGGATCACAGACACCTTCTCTGGATCCATCTTCAACCCAGTATCAGAGATTATGTACCCCAGAAAAGGAAGAGTGGTCTGCTCGAAAACGTACTTCTTGTACTTGGCATACAGATTGTTCTCCCTCAGTCTCTGTAGGAACAGGCGAACATTCTTCCTGTTTATGGACAGATCAGGAGAAAACACTAGGGTGTCGTCCAGGGATACAACCACACACGAGTAAAGAAGAACTTGCGGAATGCCTCCAGGAAGATTTGCAGTTTTGAGATTGAGATCCCCTTTCTCTCATAAGGGGATGAGCCACACAATGGCCTCTCCTCCCATGTGGGACATAATGAATGCCACCTTTGCCCGATCCAAGGGAAATTTATGAACCAAAAATTTAGAGTGCAGCGTGCACTGGTTAATGAACCTACATCATTGCTTGGGGTTGCCATCAAACCCTGAATGAGCAGACAAACTGGGTCATGAGCTAGGAAAAAGAATAGAATAATCTGCTGTGCTGGAGCTGCTAGCTGGACTGATGCACATGAGGCAGCCAGTGCCAGAGCATTCAAATGGGTGTTCTCGCACCGCAGATCAGAATCTGAACCTGCTGTTCCCACTGGTGGGTCTTCTCCTGGTGCAATTCCGAAAGTGTAGGGCAAATGGGGTCAACAGGATTCATGGCCTGAGCAAACTGTCATGCTGGTGGGGGTGGACCTACTGTGCCACAGCTCTGGGCTTACCTTGGAGGGTCGTGACTAAGTGACTACCTCATATACCTATGATGGTGAGGTTAAGCTAGTGCTGGAAGTTAGCCACCTAGTACCATTCCAGTGCAGTCCCCTGTTCTGTAACAGCTCACTCCAGGGGTCAGCCAAGCAGGTTCAGACTTAAGTACAGGCAGGAACAGACTGAATGGCAGGTACTGGCAGGACAGCTGGTACAGACTGGATGGAAGATACTGACAGGACAGCTGGTACAAACTAGATGTCAGGTGCTAGTGACGCACCCCAGGGCTTTGGGGTACTCAGTCCTGGGCTGTATATTACGGGGAAAGTTCACTGGGTGGCCATTGCCCGGTTCCGTGACCCTGGGGGTTGCTTAAAAGGGTTTTTGTACAAGGGAAGAATAAAAATAAAAATGATTTTCGTGACGCCACTTGCGGTATGCGGCTATATGGGGAAAGCTGCCACTGCAAAGTCTCTCACTGCTGGGGCTGGTGGTATTGGGCAGCTTAGATGTAATGGCTCTCCTCAAGCAGAGCTAGGCACCGGGGAAGGATGATGGTGGTTGTAGTATATTGGTGTAGGCGTGTAGGAAGAATTCAGACAACACAGGGGCTGCGGTTTAACTTGTGCTTTACTCACTGGTTTGGAGTTGCTGCTACTCAGTGTGTGCTGGTCTTTACCAATCCGGTATTCCCTTTGTTCCAGTGCCGGTGTAGTGAACTGGTGAGCTTTACTTCCATGCACCCTGTGGTAGTTGGTGGGTCCCCGTGGGTTGGAGCGCTTTTGGGGTCCCCCTCCTGTTTTCTCCGTCCTGGCCCGTACAGCAGGCAGCTTGAACCTCTCTTGGGTCGGACGGCTGTCCCCGTTCCCAGGTTCCCTCTCTGCTGCTGTGCCCCGGACACTAACGTCGGTAAGGTCCTTGATGGTTCCCTCACCAGGCAGGTGTTTATCAGGTAAGCCTGAAGCGTCTTCCTGAACTAGGGCCCTGTGCCCTGCTGGTGCTCAGTCCTGTGAGTACTGGTATGTACTCTCCCAGCAGCTGTACTCCCTTTTACTCAGTAGTCACTTTACACTTTCCTGTCGGCACGTTAACTTCTGAGTGACTTTCTATCATTCTGACAAGATGTCCGTCGTCCGTCCACTTCACTGACTAGCCCCTCCTCCTCCCAGGTTTCTGACTAGTGGATTGGATGCGTCCCAGCCAATAGGTGACCACCGGTCAGGTCCATCTCTAGCCTGTTACCCAGTCTGGGGAAAAGGGCGTGGTTTGTGTGTGTGTTGTGTTAGTTACCAGCACTGGTCTTCCAGGAGTCCAGGGTTAGATGTAGTACTCTGTGGCACCTGACACTCAGGGGCGCCACACTAGCAGGACGGCTGATACAGACTAGACGGCAGGTACTAGCAGGACAGCTGGTACAGCCTGTATGGCAAGTACTGGCAGGATGGCTGGTACAGACTGGACGGCAGGTACTGGCAGAACTCAGGAACTCAGGTACATGAACACAGGACCGGAACGGACTCAGGAACTTGGGTACAGGAACAGTGCACAGGAATGGAGTAAGAATCTCGGGTGTGAAAATATTGGACTGGTACAGAGATAGGAATACTGGTAAATGTATTCAAGGCAGGAAAAAGTTCAGGGGACCAACTAGCAAGCGTGAAGACTACTGACAGGACACACTGCTCGGGTACCTCCCTAAGAGGAAGGATGCCTTAAGTACCCAGTACCTCTCAGCTTAGACTGAGAGGCACTTCTGGATTAAGGGTACTGCCTTTTTAAGAAGAGGGGAGAGAGTGCATGCACATGCCCTAAGCGCGCTAGCGAGAGACCTGTGCAGCGTGCGCAGGCGCCGGGAGCAGGAAGCAGCAGCGAGATACGGATACACCTCTCTGCAGCCAGGAGGGTGAGTGCACTAGCATCACACAAGGTAACTTCAAATATTAAAATGGGACAGTGTAGAGTAATGTAGACAGGGGAATATAAGCACTATGTGTCCCTAATGAAGCCTTATGTAACCCTACCTGCTGGCGGAGGTTAGCACCCTAAAATTGCAAATTGCTGCCCCCACTCATCATCGGTTAGCACTATATGACCCTAATATTGTTTCTAACATGGTTAGAATTTTTTTTTCCAGTAAACGAATACCACTGGCGCTAACTGAAAATACCTTACAAGTCCCTGCTGCAAATAGACGTCCCTGACCACCACACGGTTAACATCTAATATAGGAAATAAGCCAGGCTATTGTGTAATAGCCTGATTTATTTCCTATAAAAAAAATTCCACTTAAGTTTCTTAAGGAAAAGGCTGACATCCTTCGTTCATAGGAAGGGGTTAAACCCAGTGGTATGAACAAATATCAAGACAATCAAAACAGACATTTCCGGCCCTGACAGAGAGTGTGATGGCAAATTGATAATCTGGTTATCATCTGGAATGTCACTACCCCAATGGATTGTTGTTGTGTTTTGCCAAATCTCATAGTTTGTGCAGAGCATCTCATAGACCTGGAGATGCTCTGCGGCATTTATAGATGTGTCAATGGATCTATTCCTTTATGCAAAGCATCTTGCTCTTGGAGATGCTCTGTGGCACCATCCTTAATAATGAATTAGTAGCTTGGTCACTATACTGGAGTCCAGGTTGGTTCTGGGAGATACTGGTTACACAGCTGTTCCAGGATATTTGCTCAGGCTTCTTTACGGAGCATGCTCCCCCAGAACTCTGCCAGTTGTATTCTCTGGCTCTGCTGTGTTGCCATAGTTTGTGTGTCTGCTGTATTCTGATCTTGGTATTCTGCCCCGGACTGTTATTGGACTTCCCTCTGCCCACTCCCTGTTCTTGTCGTGCATTCCTGTCTTGGACCCAGGACCATTATCTGACTACATCTTTGCTTGTTCCCTTTTACTGCTTCGTGCTCTTCTGGTATTATGATACTCGGATTGTGCCCTGACTACGTCTCTGTTTTCCCCTTATGATTATTCATGACTTCATGTTACCAGACCACTGCTCGCCTAACTACACCTCCATTTATGTGACCCCATAAGGTAGTGACAAGCGTTACATCTATTCTCCAAAAAAAAAAAAGAGGTAAAGGAGGCAGAACCCAATACAGAGATGTATTTGTATATTGTCGCTATCTTGACCTGTCCATGCCTTGCCATCTTCTTAACATGCTCCTTCTAGCTCCCCCTTTGGTTAATTTATATCCCTAATACGGATACTTCTGCTGTGATGTTCAAAGTATGACTACTTGTAGTCAGATTAAGTTATGTCTGAAGAGGGGTAAGTACAGTCATGACCAAATGTTTTGAGAATGCTACAAATATTAAGTTTTTCTAATGGCAATTTGCATATACTCCAGAATGTCATAAAGAGTGATCAGCTTAACAGCAATTACTTGCGAAGTCAATATTGGCTAAGAAAATGAACTTTAACCCCCAAAACACATTTCAACATCATTGCATTCCTGCCTTAAAAGGAGCAGCTAACATTGTTTTAGTGATTGTTCCATTTACACAGGTGTGGGTGTTGATGAGGACAGGGCTGGCGATAAATCAGTCATGATTAAGTAAGAATGACACCACTGGACACTTTAAAAGGAGGCTGGTGCTTGGTATCATTGTTTCTCTTCAGTTAACCATGGTTAACTCTAAAGAAACACATGCAGCCATCATTGCTCTGCACAAAAATGGCCTAACAGGGAAGAGTATCACAGCTATAAAGATTGCACCTCAGTTAACAATCTATCGCATCATCAAAAACTTCAAGGAGAGAGCTTCCATTGTTGCCAAAAAGGCTCCTGGGCGCCCAAGAAGGACCAGCAAACGCCAGGACCGTATCTTAAAACTGTTTCAGCTGCGGGATCGGACTACCAGCAGTGCCGAGCTAGCTCAGCAATAGCAGCAGGCTGGTGTGAGTGCTTTTGCACGCACTGTGAGGCGGAGACTGCTTGAGGAAAGCCTGGTTTCAAGGAGGGCAGCAAAGAAGCCACTTCTCTCCAGAAAAAACATCAGGGACCAACTGATATTCTGCAAAAGGTACAGGGAGTGGACTGCTGAGGACTGGGGTAAAGTCATTTTCTCAGATGAATCCCCTTTTCGATTGTTTGGGACATCTGGAAAACAGCTTATTAGGAGAAGAAGAGGTGAGCGCTACCACCAGTCTTTTCTCATGCCAACTGTTAAGCATCCTGAAACGATTCATGTGTGGGGTTGCTTCTCAGCCAAGGGAATCGGCCCACTCACAGTCTTGCCTAAAAACACAGCCATGAATAAAGAATGGTACCAAAATGTCCTCCAAGAGTAACTTCTCCCAACTGTCCAAGAGCAGTTTGGCGCCCAACAATGCCTTTTCCAGCATGATGGAGCACCTTGCCATAAAGCAAAGGTGATCACTAAATGGCTCATGGAACAAAACAAAGAGATTTTGAATCCATGGCCTGGAAACTCCCCAGATCTTAATCCCATTGAGAACTTGTGGGCAATCTTCAAGAGACGGGTGGACAAACAAAAACCAACAAATTCTGGAAAAATGCAAGCATTGCTTATGCAAGAATGGACAGCTATCAGTCAGGATTTGATCCAGAAGTTGATTGAGAGCATGGCAGGAAGAATTGCAGAGGTCCTGAAGAAGAAGGGTCAACACTGCAAATATTGACTTGCTGCATTAACTCATTCTAACTGTCAATATAACCTTTTGGTACTCATAATATGATTGCAATTATATTTCTGTATGTGATGTAAACATCAGACAAACACAATTAAAAACCAGAGGGCAACAGATCATGTGAAAATATAATTTTGGTGTCATTCTCAAAACTTTTGGCCATGACTGTAGTTGTGGCAGGGTTGGGTAGGCCTGTTTCTCCTTACTTTTAGCCAGAACTGTAATAAACCGTTTGTGTTTTCCATCTTTTAGGTTAAGTTGGTATCGTTGGAAATTCTCCTGTTTAGTAGTGAAACCTAGTGCAGACATGGTTAAGGGAATCCTCAGTCAATTAAGTCTCAAAGAAGTTCTTCCAATAAAACTTACATAAATCTAATCTGACTCGAGTCTCTTATCTCCAAAAGTTTCAATGAGCAATTGAGTTTTGTTAGATTCATCTAGTCAATTCAACTTTAAAGGGGATATCATCCGGCATATATTGCCTTTTTTGTCATTTCACTATTGGGCTACATTGAGGCAGGTAAGTAGATATAAACTACCTACCTGCGCTGCTATCAGCCCCTCTCCCGCGGCTCAGAGTTGTCATGTAACCACTCCTGGCATGATTTTGCAGTTTCCTGTGAAGTTACATTAACAGAGGCAGGACCTTGTTGACGGGCTTCACAGCAGATTTCATGTTGCCACCCTGCTGGGTGGGTACCGTGTGTGGAGTCCCTGCCCACCTTCCCCCGCACCCTCCCACACATTCCGTAGTGCAGTGATCTCAAAGACTCTGCCTGTAGGCCACATGTGTGGCGCCCCTGAGGCTTCATTCACCACAGAGGTACTACACCTCAGCCAGAGTTGTGGTATCCCATTCCCGGGTAAGGAGGGGGTCACAAACCAGTATACACACAACACAGACACTCTCATTTAGCAACAGTCCACTGGACCGTGGTTAGGGCAAGTTGCACCTTTAATGAGCTATTGGAACGCACAGTCCGAGCCAAACTTGGGGGGGTGGAGTCTAGTTAGTGGGAGCAGACTGTAGAAAGTTGGCCAGTTGAGAAGGAGCTGTGGAGGAGTAAAAATCTGTGGCCCTGATGCTGCTTGCTTTGTGCAGGCCCGCAGACCCCTTGCTGATCGCTGCCTGTGCTGGGGCCACTGCTGACAGAGCTTTATATCAGAGGATAGATCCCGAGCGCTGCGCAGATTCGCACTCTGTATACAGCTACTGCAATGATCAGCCGCCTGCCAATCAGAGACCAGCAGCTGATCACTGGAGAAGCTGCATAGAGAGCTCGGCCCCGCGCAGCGCCCGGGAATCTGTTCTCTGATATAAAGCGCTGTCAGCAGTGGCTCCTGCACCGGCAACATTCATTAAGGGCTCTGCGGCGGCAAGAAGCAGGACACCGAGGGAACGAGGACAGGTGAGAAGGATTTGTCTTTGTTTGTTTTTTTTGCGTGTGTGAATAATGGTACAATAGGGGAAAATTCTACAGGACAGAGCATTGCTTCAAAAAGAGGACCAGGAAAGGAGACATTACTACAGAATGAGCAGAAGGATGGGGCATAATACTATAGGATGGGTGCAATACTACAAGATGGGCACAAAGATGGGGCACATTATTACAGGATGGGGGCACTACTATAGGATGGGCACATTACTACATTATATGTGCTCATATTGTCCTCTGGTAGAGGTCTGTACTGGACAGAATACTAACAGCCAATGAGTATGCAGAGGGCGGGGCTGGACAGTGAAGCCGGGAGGTGCCAGCTCTGACTGTGAGGTTTGGCAACCAAGGAAAGGAAGAAGTCAAGTCTGCTTAAATAAAGTGTCTGCAGAGAATAAAGGGATAATTCAAGAGGAACAAAAGTCAGAAACAAAAAAAATAATGTAGCGGTGTTTTAGATGACAATAGCTTAAATTTTTTTTTGGAGTTTATGTCGAGTAACTTCTTAAATAGTGTTCACATTATTGGATACTCTTGGATACTCTTCTATAGGACCTCCTTTTCAGGTATAGCCCTTGTGCCACTGATGTTATTTATTATTCAATAGCCATTTGTTTTTCTATAGTATATTTTTCATTCACTGTCACTTTTTAGTTGTGATACATCATGTACCTTTGCTACATATTTGGTATGTGAAAACTGTCAGGAAAGTTTATAAAGTCTCATTCGCAAACCAAAGCTAGCACAGATATGCCTGAGGCTGCCTCCCTCTCCTTGGTACTATGACAACCTTATCTAATCAGCTATTGGAATGGGGTATTTACGGGATGTATGTAGCTCAGGAAAACTGTGCAAAGAAAGTCATCTCGGTTCTTCTAGGTGAAAAATACAATGAACCAAGATTTCAGGTGCCACATTAATATCAGAGATAGGAAAGTTGTTGAAATCCTGGTGAAGTGAAAAATGCAAAGCACCATTTTGCTTCGATGAGCAATTACTAGTATCCCAACAAATGGATATTGGCCAATAAAATCATGCCAGACATGTTGTGTTTCATATCTATGTGAAAGTAAAATCAGGATAGAAAATATGATGCTTGCTAATATACATCACCTGTGAGTACCAGGGGCAAATATATGCTGAAAACTGGAATTTCATAATTTTCTGAAGCTTTGAGCACATCCCACAAGACATCCCCATAAGAGGTCATAGAGGAGAGGGTGATCTGAGGTCATAAAGTCAGCTCCCAGATTTTTGATTTGATCAGTTCTGGAGGACACAGAAAAGCTGTGGTACTGTCCATTTGTATTCCTGGAGATCTTCCCTCCATAAACCCGGAAGTCATATCTGTGGCATGAGTTCAGTAAGCTTCATGTTTATCCGTTTCATTTTTTGTAATTGTCTATATTGTATTGTTTCCCTTTTGTAAAATCTTGTATATTTTTATAAACACTGTCTACTCTTTCGAATTAAATATATAAAATTTAATAGCTTCATTCCTCTTGCTCTAAGTCATGAACCTGAATTCACCTTACGCTATGTAACGGGTGCCAAGCTACCTATAAATGATTGGTGGTGGTAGCAAGAATTTTGCTTGTATTTAATGTGGGGCTTGGCAGGGACAGTACCAGATATATATATATATTCCATCAGCTGGAATTGGTGATATATATACAGTTAGGTCCAGAAATATTTGGACAGTGACACAAGTTTTGTTATTTTAGCTGTTTACAAAAACATGTTCAGAAATATAATTATATATATAATATGGGCTGAAAGTGCACACTCCCAGCTGCAATATGAGAGTTTTCACGTCCAAATCGGAAAAAGGGTTTAGGAATCAAAGCTCTGTAATGCATAGCCTCCTCTTTTTAAAGGGACCAAAAGTAATTGGACAAGGGACTCTAAGGGCTGCAATTAACTCTGAAGGCGTCTCCCTCGTTAACCTGTAATCAATGAAGTAGTTAAAAGGACTGGGGTTGATTACAGGTGTGTGGTTTTGCATTTGGAAGCTGTTGCTGTGACCAGACAACATGCGGTCTAAGGAACTCTCAATTGAGGTGAAGCAGAACATCCTGAGGCTGAAAAAAAAGAAAAAATCCATCAGAGAGATAGCAGACATGCTTGGAGTAGCAAAATCAACAGTCGGGTACATTCTGAGAAAAAAGGAATTGACTGGTGAGCTTGGGAACCCAAAAAGGCCTGGGCGTCCACGGATGACAACAGTGGTGGATGATCGCCACATACTTTCTTTGGTGAAGAAGAACCCGTTCACAACATCAACTGAAGTCCAGAACACTCTCAGTGAAGTAGGTGTATCTGTCTCTAAGTCAACAGTAAAGAGAAGACTCCATGAAAGTAAATACAAAGGGTTCACATCTAGATGCAAACCATTCATCAATTCCAAAAATAGACAAGCCAGAGTTAAATTTGCTGAAAAACACCTCATGAAGCCAGCTCAGTTCTGGAAAAGTATTCTATGGACAGATGAGACAAAGATCAACCTGTACCAGAATGATGGGAAGAAAAAAGTTTGGAGAAGAAAGGGAACGGCACATGATCCAAGGCACACCACATCCTCTGTAAAACATGGTGGAGGCAATGTGATGGCATGGGCATGCATGGCTTTCAATGGCACTGGGTCACTTGTGTTTATTGATGACATAACAGCAGACAAGAGTAGCCGGATGAATTCTGAAGTGTACCGGGATATACTTTCAGCCCAGATTCAGCCAAATGCCGCAAAGTTGATCGGACGGCGCTTCATAGTACAGATGGACAATGACCCCAAGCATACAGCCAAAGCTACCCAGGAGTTCATGAGTGCAAAAAAGTGGAACATTCTGCAATGGCCAAGTCAATCACCAGATCTTAACCCAATTGAGCATGCATTTCACTTGCTCAAATCCAGACTTAAGACGGAAAGACCCACAAACAAGCAAGACCTGAAGGCTGCGGCTGTAAAGGCCTGGCAAAGCATTAAGAAGGAGGAAACCCAGCGTTTGTTGATGTCCATGGATTCCAGACTTAAAGCAGTGATTGCCTCCAAAGGATTCGCAACAAAATATTGAAAATAAAAATATTTTGTTTGGGTTTGGTTTATTTGTCCAATTACTTTTGACCTCCTAAAATGTGGAGTGTTTGTAAAGAAATGTGTACAATTCCTACAATTTCTATCAGATATTTTTGTTCAAACCTTCAAATTAAACGTTACAATCTGCACTTGAATTCTGTTGTAGAGATTTCATTTCAAATCCAATGTGGTGGCATGCAGAGCCCAACTCGTGAAAATTGTGTCACTGTCCAAATATTTCTGGACCTAACTGTACTTTACTCTCACTGTGAGGCCCTCATTAATCGATATAATGGCAGAACAGCAGCAGCCTCATTTATTTATTGTCTGTCAATTCCGTAATTGTCCTGACAATAAGCGGGCACCAGAGAGCTGTTTAATGACAAATTCAAAAACAGAGGTGGGATGTCTGTGTGAGTCACCCCATCTGTTCATGACATAAATCATCACCAATATATTCTGACAATATTATTATTATTTATTATTATAGCGCCATCAATTCCATGGCGCTTTACATGTGAAAGGGGTGTACATAATAGGGACAAGTACAATAATCATAAACAATACAAGACACAGACAAGTACAGGAGGATAGAGGTCCCTGCCCGCGAGGGCTCACAGTCTATAAGGGATAGGGTGAGGATACAGTAGGTTAGGGTAGAGTTGATTGTGCAGCGCTGTATCAGACTGAGAGTTACGGCTGGTTGTAGGCTTGTTGGAAGAGGTGGGTCTTCAGGTTCGTTTTGAAGCTTGTAAAGGTAGGTGAGAGTCTGATGTGTTGAGGCAGAGCATTCCTGAGTATGGGGGAGGCACGGGAGAAATCTTGGATGCGATGGTGGGAAGAGGAGATGAGAGGGGAGTAGAGAAGGAGATCTTGTGGGGATCGAAGGTTATGTGCAGGTAAGTACCGGAAGACTAGGTCAGGGATGTAGGGAGGAGACAGGTTGTGGATGGCCTTGTATGTCATGGTTAGTGTTTTGAACTGGAGTCGTTGGGCAATGGGAAGCCAGTGAAGGGATTGGCAGAGAGGAGAGGTCAGGGAGTAGCGGGGGGACAGGTGGATGAGCCGGGCAGCATAGTTTTGAATAGATTGTAGGGGTGTGAGACTGTTAGAAGGGAGGCCACAGAGCAGGAGGTTGCAATAATCCAGGCGGGAGATAATAAGGGCATGTACTAGGGTTTTTGCAGCTTCGTGGGAAAGGAATGTACGGATCCGGGAAATATTTTTGAGTTGGAGGCGGCAGGAGGTGAATAGGGCTTGGATGTGTGGCTTGAAAGAGAGATCAGAGTCTAGGATTACTCCCAGGCAGCGAGCATATGGCACTGGGGAAAGTGAGCAGCCATTGACAGATATGTCAGGAGGGGGGTTGAGTGAGGAGGAGGAAAGACAATGAATTGAGAAACTAATAACTGGGGAGGAAATTGAGCTTGCAATCTGACATCTGGCCCCCTGTTCAGCTAGGATCCCATGGTGTGGACAGGTAACTTAGCTGATAGATCTGCTGTAAGAAGATGAAAAGCCTCAGTTTTCTCTATTCAGAGGTGGAGACATACTGTTCCACAGGAACCCACAGGAACCGAGGTTCAAAGGTTTGGCTTAGACACTTGGGCACCAGTGGTCAGTGATGAATATTGGAGTTTGTATTGATCTGATATTTATGGGAGGTACATTTTCATCATCATGATTACAAAAGGAAGAGCATGCATCATGTTTTTCAAAAATATGAGATTGTAAGGCCTGCTTATGAGCTCCAAGTTAATATCGCTGAGATGGATGATGCTATCCATACCATGTTTCATCTCTATAAAAAGATAAAATCGTGATAAGAAACATGACCACAATATCTTCCATCTGAGACCTCCAGAGTAAAAAATATCCTGTAAGTTGTGGATCTCCTACAATTCTGAAAGGCCGAGAACATCCCACAAACAGCCCCCACATGAGCTCATCATGGGGAGGTATGTGGATTTAACTTTGATCTAATAAGTAGAAATTGGGATTAGTACTTTGTCCGTCTTTGGAAGGTAAAGCTTGCTGTGGGTTCTGTCCATTTTTTTAAGAAGTACCTCTATCCATTAAGCTCTAAAGCTATTGTAGGGACACCAGGTTTAGTTCTTATGTGTATCCTTTGCGCAATGGAATATATTGTATTGTTTTGTTCCCCTCCCGAACGCCTTTTGTATATTTTTATAAACACTGCTTACTTTTCTGGATTAAATATATAAAATGTAATTTTGTTCTTGCTCTATAAACCACATCCTCAAAGCCATACACTACCTTTAACGGGTGTCCAATTTACCTGTAAAGTGATTGGTGGTGCCAGCTAATAGTTTTCACTTGGTTATTGTGGAGCTTGGCAATGACTGTACTGAGGTATATATTTTAAACAAAAATCTCTATAATATATTATGTGTCAAACCAACAATACAAAAATCCTAACTATCTATATTCTTAAATCCATCGGAAATCTAGGTATAGGAACATTTTGACACTGAATAATAATACTAAAACTTTATTAAATTCCCATCACCAGTGTGGAAGACATGATCATCATTTCTTAAAAAGCTAATATACAGTTTTTATATATGTTATTATATAGCTTTCAGGGATTAGGTGTACAAAAAAAATAATTCATGGTGCCCTCGTTACTGTATTACAAATGAACAAAGGGTAAAAATCAAAAACTACTACATCTAGCATTTTGTATGACCTCCATGATATTTAAGGATGGCAACAAGTCTTCTAGGCATGAAATTAATAAGTTGGTGACATAAAGCAACATTATCTTTTTCAATTTTTCAAGAACGACCTCTCCTAGAGTCTTGATCTGGGATGGAGAGTGATGCTCAACCTGTGTCTTCAGAATTTCCCATAGGTGTTTCAGGTGGGTTCATATCAGGAGACTAAAGGCTGCTTTACACACAACGATATCGCTAGCGATCTCGTTAGCGATGTGACATGTCCAGATCGTTGCTAAGATTTGCCGAGATTGCTCATAGGTCTAAATCTAGGTATTGGAACATTTTGACACTGAATGATAATACTAAAACTTTATTAAATTCCCATCACCAGTGTGGAAGACATGATCATCATTTCTTAAAAAGCTAATATACAGTTTTTATATATGTTATTATATAGCTTTCAGGGATTAGGTGTACAAAAAAATAATTCATGGTGCCCTCGTTACTGTATTACAATTGAACAAAGGGTAAAAATTCTAAGTTTTTGCATCAATATGTATTTATAAAGTGCAGAGTCAAAGGATACATAGCGGTTGGAGCCTGTTCATAAAGTGCCTAGTATCTCATTAGTATAAGGTATGTACCTATTAGTAAAGGAGGACACATTCTGAGGAGAATATATACCTCATACTGTAACTACATAAAAATAAAGTACCTGTACTCAGTGCTCAAAGATCTGTGTGCCTGTCTCCTATCAGTTTTATGAATAAGAAAACTTAGCTTCCAAATGTGTAGACTAATAAACTACTTATTCATCTATCCTGGTCTCCTCCAAAAGCAGCACGGAATTTACCTGCTTTATGCTTCTACTCCGTGGTTGTGGATTTACAACCCCGACCAGGTGAGCATACTAAATCCCTATATACCCTTTACTACTGTGGTAATACCTTTATGCGCTGTCTTCTTTCCAGTTGTTATATATATGCTAGTGCTATATATAGAGATTTTATAATCTAGTGTGTGTGTATAGTTATAATTAATTTTTGTCTGCTGAGATGAAAACAGTTTTGCCTCAGCACACATCTAGATTGCATTCGTCTGACTAATAAATCAGTTCTCAGTGAATCATGGATATGCTTTTATCCTTACTATGCAAATAAGCTGCCTATACACATGTATTATATGTTGTGTAGTAGCGAGATTGTCCAGAATTATGATTACGTATACATAATTTATTAAGGAAAATCAATGTGAATAAAAACAAAACTTTATTGTACTTGTAAGTAAAATAAGGCAATGACTGTACCTTGTACTTGGAGACCAAGATCATCAGACAAGAATAATCCCTGCATTCCTTGCTGGTGGAAACCACTTGAATGTTGGCATTGGATTTTCCCTCCAGAGACAGGGAAACTGTATTCCTAGTGTAAGTTACACATGGCCAATGTCATGATGATGTTTCCCCTATAAGCAGAAAGCTTAATGAATCCTAACAGCTGCAGCAAGAACACAAGCTGGAATGCCCTATCACCACATTCCTAAAATCAGAGCTGGGGAGAAACTGCAGTGACTGACACATTGTTGTTCCTCTGCTACAGATTATGTACACACAGAAAGGTGTTCTGTAATGTGAGATCCTTTCATGACAAATCACTTGTGGAATTTTTATTATTATTATTATTATTATTATTATTATTATTAATAACTAGCTATACTACCCCGGGTTAATAACTGCTGTTAACAAAATAGAATGTATTAACAAAAATGTATTCTGCACACAAAAACCACAAAACAAATAGATAGAAATGTAATTATTAAAAGACAAAAACTAAGCTAATAGAAGCATTTCACAACATATATTTCAACACCACAGATATTCCACACAGATTTAACTAAATTTGCCAAGTAATGTGCTCCGTCTGTCTCTTTTCAGGTCTGTCCCTTTTCAGGTCTGTCTCTTTCCCCGTCTGTCTCTTTTCAGGTGTCTCTTTCCAGGTCTGCCTCTTTCCCCATCTGTGTCTTTCCCCATCTGCCTGTCTCTGTCTGTCTCTTTCCAGGTCTGTCTCTTTCCCCATCTGTCTCCCCGTCTTTTTGTCTGTGTTTTTTCCTGTCTGTCTCTTTCCCTGTCTGCCTGTCTCTGTCTGTCTCTTTCCCCGTCTGTCTCTCTCAAGGTCTGTGTTTTTCCCCATCTATCATGTCTGTCTCTCTGGCTGTCTCCTCCTTCCCTGTCTGCCTGTCTCTGTCCCTGTCTGCATGTCTGTCTGTCTCTTTCCCCATCTGTCTCTTTCCAGGTCTGTCTCTGACACCGTCTGTCTCTGTCTGTCTCTTTCCCTGTCTGTCTCTATCTCTGTCTCTTTCCCTGTCTGTCTCTATCTGTCTCTTTCTGTCTGTCTCTGTCCGTCTACCCACCGACATCCTATTACCTCACATATAAGCTTCTTATACTATGAATGTCTTTTGTTCCTATAGCAATCAATCATAGCTCCTACTAATAACCTGTAGTTCCAGGCTCCATTTACTTTAATGGAGGCATGTTGTTTTGGAGAGTAACTGTAAAGCGCGGTGTTAAATTTGTCTGTCAAAACATAGTCTACGACGTTCCCTGGGTCACATGAGGTGTCTGTGCAAAATTTCGTGATTGTAAATGCGACGGTGTGGATACATTTTTCGTTTCACGTTTATGTGAATTATGTAGATAGGGGCAAAATTGATTATTAAATTGGAACGCGTGGGGTTAAAATTTCGCCTCACAACATAGCCTATGACGCTCTTGGGGTCCAGACATGTGAGTATGCAAAATTTTGTGGCAGTAGCTGCGATGGTGCAGATGCCAATCCCAGACATACACATACACACACACACACACACACACACATTCAGCTTTATATATTAGATAATATTATTATTATTATTAATAATAAAAATAATAATAATTAATAATAATATAACTTTCATCATAAAACCTTCAGTTTTACTCAAATTAGTGGATGTAAAATAAACATACCCCACATCAAAAACTACTGCATCTAGTATTTTGTATGACCTCCATGATATTTAAGGATGGCAACAAGTCTTCTAGGCATGAAATTAATAAGTTGGTGACATAAAGCAACATTATCTTTTTCTATTCTTCAAGAACGACCTCTCCTAGAGCCTTGATCTGGGATGGATAGTGATGCTCAACTTGTGCCTTCAGAATTTCCCATAGGTGTTTCAGGTGGGTTCATATCAGGAGACTAAAGGCCGCTTTAGCGATGTGACACGTCCAGATCGTTGCTACGATTTGCCGAGATCGCTCATAGGTCGTTTTGTAGCGGTCACACGTACCCATCTCACAAACTATGCTACATCGTTCAGCGATATATTGTTTGACCAAGGCGGTTGTGTGGACACCTTCACACAGCATTCCTCCCAACGATTCCGGCAATGAAGGCGTATAATTGTCCATAGCATACACCCTGGCGTGACACCAATCAATCAGAGCGGAGGAGGCGTGGAGCATTGCTCGTAACGACACGCCCGCATCACTGATGACGTACGCACTAACAATGTTGTTCGTCGTTGGCAGGGTGTCAAATGTAGCAATATGTGTGCTCCGTTTGAAACGACGAACAATATTTTGAAAATGAACGACGTGTCAACGATCAACGATTTTCGATATTTTTACGATCGTTCGGAGTCGCTCGTAGGTGTCACACGCAATGACGTTGCTAACGATGACAGAAGTGCGTCACGAAAACCGTGACCCCGACGACATATCGTCAGATAAATCGTAGCGTGTAATGGGGCATTTAGTCAAACACTGAATCACTTT
This sequence comes from Anomaloglossus baeobatrachus, assembly GCF_048569485.1. Classification (NCBI taxonomy): domain Eukaryota; kingdom Metazoa; phylum Chordata; class Amphibia; order Anura; family Aromobatidae; genus Anomaloglossus; species Anomaloglossus baeobatrachus. Next base: position 559,180,674 of record NC_134354.1, on the reverse strand, counting down.
CATAATGTTCTTCAAAAATGCAACAGATGTGTTTTGTGATGTTGTAAAAGTGCACGTCTACCAAGAGCACAAAGTGATGGCAGTATCTTCTATTTCAATATAGAGTAGTACGGGAATTCAAGATACATTAATGAAATGTAGCTCTGCAACAAATAGGTGAAGTTTAAAAAAAAAATAAAAAATTGCATTTACTCTGCAGCCTCTACATTCTTGTTCAGTTCAACAGGAAAATCTGATGAAAGTTTTTCTTTAAGGGCTTGTGCGCACGTTGCATACTGACATGCATTTACGCTGCATATTGTACTGCAGCGTAAATGCATGCGTCCTGCGTCCCCTGCACAATCTATGAAGATTGTGCATGAGACGTGCGCACGTTGCTTTTTTGAACGCAGCGATTTGGGAGCTAAAATTTTGACCCAAATCCGTGCGTACAAAAAAGCAGCATGTCAATTATTTGTGCGTTCTGGATGCAGCTCCCACTCTGTCTATGGGGGGGGGCAGCAGCCATAGCGCATGAAATCTGCTTTTTTTTTTTTAACAAAAATACTGCTTTTTTTATGCACATGTGCTGTCAAATCGCTGCAGAATATTCTGCAGTTACGTGCGCATGAGCCCTAAGGCACCATTTCCACAAATTTTGTTTTTCAACTCTGGAGTGGTGCTTTAAATCTAAGTCACCTGCACCCTTTGTTATACTTATCCTCCAGTGTTTTCATCCTTTTTCTACACCATCTTGTGCCCGTATCTTTTGACTGCCTGGAAGTAAGAAGCTACGTCACAAGCTGTCAATGCAATATGAGAGCCAGAAAGAGGCAAAGAATTGCATTGATCTATGACCTCTGGCACGTTCCATGAAACACTGAAGTTGCCGGTGGGTCAGAAATAGCTAGAGACCGATGGAATAAATGCTAGAAACGGATGAGGAATAACATTTAAAGCACCACTCCAGAGCTGAAAGAAAAAAATGTTTGAGTGGTACTTTAAGTGCTTCCGGCAGCACAGACCTCGGTCAGTCCATTTACAAACATCAAAATTACTTATTTAAAGGGAAGGTGTTGTCCGAAAAAAAAAAAAAAAGAATTCAATAACTGAAAAAATGTAAAGTATTAATGTTTTAATTAAATATTATTTGTTTTCAATTGAACAAAATATAAAAAAATGTAAAACGTTTGATATTTTCCACTCAAACACTATGGGGAGTAGTTGCTGAAATCCTACTGTTGAGCTACTGTAGAATTAACTCACATTACAGCTGCAGTAAAAGTCGGCAGAATCTGCTCTCCTGTGTGTTATGTCACCTCCCCCTCCTAATCTGGGTGTTTCCAAAAGAATAAAAGAGAATGAAGTTTAGGGTCACAGTGTGGAGCCATTTTGCTGGTGACCACAAATCTCTAAAGTGTCACCAAGGACAGCAGGCAGTATCACACAGTATAGGATTAGATACCCAGCTCAGGAGACAGTATCACACAGGATAGGATTACATACAGCTCAGCAGGCAGTATCACACGGGAGAGGATTAGATACACGGTTCAGCAGACAGTATCACACAGGAGAGGATTAGATACACAGCTCAGCAGACAGTATCACACAGGATCGGATAAGATACATGGCTCAGCAGACAATATCACACAGGAGAGGATTAGTTACACAGCTCAGCAGACAGTATCAGACAGGATAGGATTAGATACAGCTCAGCAGACAGTATTACACAGGATAGGATTAATACACAGCTCAGCAGACAGTATCACATAGGACAGGATTAGATACAATAAAATGCATACAACTGCACACTGAAAAGCCAAAAATGTATAAGGGAAAATATGGTACTGCATTACTGCAAAAGAGAGATATTTAGTTTATGTATTGGCCAATGCATGTAAGCCCGGAAACCAACGGCAAGGTAATCTCTCTAATCCAGGAACCTAACTTAAATGCCACTATCTAGGTTAAAAACATCCATGTCTGGGCAAAATGCCACTATTTTTAAGTTAGGTTCCCGTATTACAGAGGATTAGATACAAGGCTCAGCAGAAAGTATCACACAGGAGAGGATTAGATACACAGCTCAGCAGACAGTATCACACAGGAGAGGATTAGATACACAGCTCAGCAGACAGTATCACACAGGATCGGATAAGATACATGGCTCAGCAGACAATATCACACAGGAGAGGATTAGTTACACAGCTCAGCAGACAGTATCAGACAGGATAGGATTAGATACAGCTCAGCAGACAGTATCACAGAGGAGAGGATTAGATACACGGCTCAACAGACAGTATCAGACAGGATAGGATTAGATACAGCTCAGCAGACAGTATCACACAGGAGAGGATTAATATACAGCTCAGCAGACAGTATCACACACGATGGGATTAATACACAGTTCAGCAGATAGTATCACATAGGACAGGATTTACAAGGCTCAGCAGACAGTATCACATAGGAGAGGATTAGATACATAGCTCAGCAGACTATCACACAGGATAGGATTAGATACAGCTCAGAAGGCAGTATCACACAGGAGAGAATTGGATACACAGCTCAGCAGGCAGTATCACACAGTTTAGGATCACCGTGCGGAGCCATTCTGTTGGTGACCACAAATGTCTAAAATGTCACCAAGGACAGCAGGCAGTATCACACAGGATAGGATTAGATACCCAGCTCAGGAGACAGTATCACACAGGATAGGATTACATACAGCTCAGCAGGCAGTATCACACGGGAGAGGATTAGATACACGGTTCAGCAGACAATAGCACACAGGATAGGATTAATACACAGCTCAGCAGACAGTATCACATAGGACAGGATTAGATACAATAAAATGCATACAACTGCACACTGAAAAGCCAAAAATGTATAAGGGAAAATATGGTACTGCATTACTGCAAAAGAGAGATATTTAGTTTATGTATTGGCCAATGCATGTAAGCCCGGAAACCAACGGCAAGGTAATCTCTCTAATCCGGGAACCTAACTTAAATGCCACTATCTAGGTTAAAAACATCCATGTCTGGGCAAAATGCCACTATTTGGACTACAAACCTCCAAGTATGGGCAGCTAGGCTCCTGCTATAAAGGTTATGAACACAGCCAGGTCTTAGGGTGGAGTGCTCAGTCAGAAAGACTCACTACAAATATCCAAAAAAATGAAACGGACATCCAACAAATGTGAATAGGTGCTAGCCGAAAAAACATAGTAACTATAAAATACATACAGCTGCACAATGAAAAGTCAAAAATGTATAAGGGAAAATATGGTACTGCATTACTGCAAAAGAGAGATATTTAGTTTATGTATTGGCCAATGCATTTAAGCCTGGAAACCAACGGCAAGGTAATCTCTATAAGCCGGGTACCTAACTTAAATGCCACTATCTAGGTTAAAAACATCCATGTCTGGGCAAAATGCCACTATTTTTAAGTTAGGTTCCCGTATTACAGAGGATTAGATACAAGGCTCAGCAGAAAGTATCACACAGGAGAGGATTAGATACACAGCTCAGCAGACAGTATCACACAGGATAGGATTAGATACACAGCTCAGCAGACAGTATCACACAGGAGAGGATTAGATACACAGCTCAGCAGACAGTATCACACAGGATCGGATAAGATACATGGCTCAGCAGACAATATCACACAGGAGAGGATTAGTTACACAGCTCAGCAGACAGTATGAGACAGGATAGGATTAGATACAGCTCAGCAGACAGTATCACACAGGAGAGGATTAATATACAGCTCAGCAGACAGTATCACACAGGATGGGATTAATACACAGTTCAGCAGATAGTATCACATAGGACAGGATTTACAAGGCTCAGCAGACAGTATCACATAGGAGAGGATTAGATACATAGCTCAGCAGACTGTATCACACAGGATAGGATTAGATACAGCTCAGCAGGCAGTATCACACAGGAGAGGATTGGATACACAGCTCAGCAGGCAGTATCACACAGTTTAGGATCACCGTGCGGAGCCATTCTGTTGGTGACCACAAATGTCTAAAATGTCACCAAGGACAGCTGCATAGTGCTCCCCACATAGCGCTCTGCACGCCCCGGTCAAGCAATGCTCTGCCGCATGCACACCCACCCGCAATATTCTACCACGTGCACGCCCGCAATGCTCTGCCACATGCACGCACACCCGCAATGCTCTACCACACACACACAATGCTCTGCCACATGCATGCATGCAATGCTCTGCATGCACGCACGCACGCACACAATGCTGTGCATGCAGGCACGCCATGTTCTGCATGCATGCACGTCTGCACGCAATGCTCGCATGCCCTCAATGTTCTACCACATGCATGACCGCAATGCTCTGCCAAAAACACGCACACACCATGGTCTGCCTCACGCACGCCCGCAATGCTCTGCCACACGCACACACGCAATGGTATGCATGCATGCACGCCCGCACGCAATGCTCTGCATGTACGCACGCAATGCTCTGCATAGACGCACGCCCGCACACAATGCTCTGCATGCACGCCATGTTCTGCATGCATGCCCGCACACAATGCTCGCATGCACGCATGCCTGCAAGCAATGTTCTGCATGCACACCCGCACGCAATGCTCTGCATGCATGCTTGCTTGCATTCAATGTTCTGCAGGTATGCACGCAATGTTCTACATGCACGCCCGCAGCGGCTGCGGCAAGGAGAGCGGGGGGAGGGTAGTGGTAGCGCAGGGGAGGGTAGAGCGGGGGGATGTCATTGGAGATGGACAGTAGCAGTGGCGGGGAGAGGGGCGGCGGCAGGGGGAGGGCCACCGATACTCACACAGGCCGAACGGGTGACAGGGGGGAAGTGCAGCACACAACATACTGCTGTGTGCTCCACAAAGATGGCGCTGATCTCCTCCCTCTGCTGTGATATGTTACATATTAGGATACGTGGCTTTTTTCCAATTTATGAGAGCCTGTAGCCTCTTTTTCGCTATAGTATTCTCTGCATTTTGTCCTGAGGAAGAGGACGGATATGTCCTTGAAACGCGTAGACCTGTGAAAATAAAGAAAAGAGATTTACTAACTTCATCTGGACTCCTGTGGTTTGGCGCGGTATCAAAAACCTGCTTTTCTCCTGTTGTCTGAAATCTGCTATGATATGGACAGCCCAGGGGGCGCATCCAGGTCACAGCAGAGAGCTGCCCTGTATTAACTATAGAGTTGGAGTCTCACTAGCAGAGTCAATGCCCTGGGCGCTGCCATAAAGGAGGTGAGTAACTATCGTTACTCACAGCAAATCCAACATGGTAGCCCCCAGTGCTTCAGTAAAACTAGAATTAAATAAAAGCTAAATAAACAGGGAGTTTAATTTTGTATTAAAAATACTTGATTTCATAATCACTATTATTAATACAAAACTAAAAAACAAGGCACCTTCCCTTTAACGCGTAACAATACACAAGAGCTGAGCTGTTGTGTCTGAGCTGAGCTCCTGCTATCCTGCAAGTTATCCTACTAGGCTTCAGAGGGGCTTCTGCGGTGTGGGCCAAGGTATGGCGGGACCCAAAAAACTCCGGTTTGAGGACGGTATTGAGGATGTGGCGGCCAACTTGTGCATCTCATTCTAAGGAGTGATGCCAGAAGAACCCTGTGAGCGTCCTGGAAAACGGGTTCCATGTCCTCCGTCATTGCTGCTCATCATCCCCATGGAGGATGGCAGTCATTTTGGACTCTCCAGCCAGACGTCAGAAGGTGAGGAGTGAGAAGCAGGTTTCCAGTGGTTATAGCCCATATTTTTAATTGCCTCATAATCCCCGCCATCATATATCCGGTTATGTTATTATAGCGATGAGGCTCATACTGAGTGGCACAGACAGCAGCTGGGGAAATTCCTCAATTTGTGTCTTTGAGACATTATCATAGTGACAACATTATAAGTCATATATTCTCCAGTAAATAATATAAAATACTGGCTGGCTGCATATAGAATAAACTGGAATTACAAATGTCATTATAAGAAAGGACATTTCTAATCTTGGCTATATTTAACCTTTACTCCTCATAGCAACAAGTTGGGGCAAAAGTTCTAATGTGGCTGATAAGTTCAAAGAGTTTGCTAGAGGAGATTACCTGGAGACTCCTCGCATGCTGAGGGAACATATTCCTTCTACTACTAAGGCCCGTTTCAGACGGCAGTGATTCTGATAAGTTTGTGCTTTTTTTTATACGTACCAGAATCACTGACATACGCAGACCCATTATAATCAATGGGTCTGCGCACACATCAGTCATTTTCCACTAACCGTGTCTCCGTGCGGTGTACACGCGTGTCCGTGATTGCCGCACGGAGACATGTCCGGTTTTTTCTGGCATCACTGATGTCCCACGGACCACACTATGGTGTGATCCGTGAAACACCTACCAGAAAAAAAACGTGCATATAAAATAAAAATCATTTTCACTCACCCATCAATGGGTCTGCGCACACATCAGTCATTTTTCACTAACCGTGTCTCCGTGCGGTGTACACGCGTGTCCGTGATTGCCGCACGGAGACATGTCCGGTTTTTTCTGGCATCACTGATGTCCCACGGACCACACTATGGTGTGATCCGTGAAACACCTACCAGAAAAAAAACGTGCATATAAAATAAAAATCATTTTTACTCACCCAGCTCCAGCGGCACTCTGTGCAGCCTGTGCTGCCTGCTGCTTCTGAGCTGGCTCATTACAATGCAAATTCATGAATGCACGACACAGCCGACCCGGAAGCAGCTGCTGCGGTGGTCAGTGCCGGCCAGCTGCTGCACCACGGAGAGCGGGAGCAGGCACAGGTGAGTTGATCTCTATGTGCAATCACGGACCACGGAGAAGGCGAACGGAGCCCAGATTGCACATAGACAACCCACGTGTGCCGTGAATTACGGAGGAACATGTGCGTGTTTTACACATCAGTGAAGAACGTCTGTTTTTCACTGATGTGTGAACTTGACCTAAAGCTGTGAACCACGATAAATGTCATGATTCTGATGACAAGGAAGGGGGGGGGAGATTTAACTATGAGGCAAGTTTCTGAACAGCTTTACAGGCCATATCTGTCTGCAAAACTTCTGTAATGGGGAAAACTGCAGAGGTACACTCTGATGTGGGCCTTCTTCATCAAGATATGCAGGCCCTGAGGGATCGTATCACAGAGGTTGAATCAATATTGTCCTGCTTCAACGATAAGATGTCACGCATGGTTACTAAACTACCTAAAGTGGCTGGTTCAAAGAATGCCTAGCACCAGAAAGCAGATTATCTGGAAAATTAGATCTGCCACAATATCATCCATGTAATTTGCCTAACTGAATGCTCAGAGGGACAGCAACCTAAGCATTTCTTGGAAAATTTGCTTACTGTAAGTCTTTGCAGTGGAAAGAGCCCACAGGGTCCCTGCAACACGTCCTCCTTCGGGCACTCCTCCTACAGATTTCTTGGCACAGAATTGTAAAGATAGAAACTGCCCTTTGTCTGGCTAAACAAACAGGCCCTCTTAAATATAACAATTCTGCAATCTCAGTCTTCTTGGACTTTTCAGTAGACCTCAAGAAACCACGGGTTCAATTTATGAATATTGAGAAGAAGCTCAAAGACAGAAAGAAGTAATCCAAGAAAATCCAAGAAAAATCCAGCAATCCCAAACGATAAAAACTTGCAAAGCTTTATTTCACATTTTAAACTTCCACGGTTTACGCTCTATTAAAATGGAAGCAGATGATGCATTTCAGATTCCTCAGATCCTTACTCATGTGAAATAAAGCTTCACAAAATGTTGTTTGGGATTACTGGATTTTTCTTGGATTTTTTTGCATTGCTTCTTCTGGTGACCAGCTGGACTCCGTGCATCCCCTTCCCTATACCAGGAATTGCAGTCGGTGGTGGAGTGGCTGATAAGAATTTTTCTTGGTTCTTGTCAAAGACAGAAATATAATTTACTAGATGGTTTACCCAATTCGCCTTCGCATTATTCATGTCCACCGTTACCAACTCAGAAACCAGTGTATCCTCGCAGCGCACATGATACCTCATCATGGTAGTCAAGTTTCTTCTTTGTGATGCAACCGTGACTTCTCCACATATATGGCAAAAACTATATGCTTTGTTAATGCAAGACGGAGGCACATCTGAAAAACATATAGAAACATGGTAATATGCTATGAAACTAAGCTAAAAAATCCTAAAATTGTATACCTTACAGAGAGAGCATTTATAAAAGTAGATGCACCATTTTAAGTGCTCATCGGCGTTCCCTTGACATGATTGCGGCTTGTCAATGAGTTGCTATGACAGTAGGAAGATGGCTGAAGGCCTTTTTGCTTGTCATAAAAGTGCTCCTTTGAAACCCTACCTATGGGTGTTCAAATGAAACTGATTTTTACTATATACAGCAATGCTGTGGCATTGCAGTACAGTAATGGCCAAACGTTTTGAGAATGCTACAAATATTAATTTTTACAAAGTCTACTGCTTAAGTTTTTCTAATGGCAATTTGCATATACTCCAGAATGTCATAAAGAGTGATCAGCTTAACAGCAATTACTTGCAAAGTCAATATTGGCTAAGAAAATGAACTTTAACCCCCAAAACACATTTCAACATCATTGCATTCCTGCCTTAAAAGGAGCAGCTAACATTGTTTTAGTGATTGCTCCATTAACACAGGTGTGGGTGTTGATGAGGACAGGGCTGGCGATCAATCAGTCATGATTAAGTAAGAATGACACCACTGGACACTTTAAAAGGAGGCTGGTGCTTGGTATTTATCTCTAAAGAAACACGTGCAGCCATCATTGCTCTACACAAAAATGGCCTAACAGGGAAGAGTATCGCAGCTATAAAGATTCCACCTCAGTTAACAATCTATCGCATCATCAAAAACTTCAAGGAGAGAGCTTCTATTGTTGCCAAAAAGGCTCCTGGGCGCCCAAGAAGGACCAGCAAACGCCAGGACCGTATCTTAAAACTGTTTCAGCTGCGGGATCGGACTACCAGCAGTGCCGAGCTAGCTCAGCAATAGCAGCAGGCTGGTGTGAGTGCTTTTGCACGCACTGTGAGGCGGAGACTGCTTGAGGAAAGCCTGGTTTCAAGGTGGGCAGCAAAGAAGCCACTTCTCTCCAGAAAAAACATCAGTGACCGACTGATATTCTGCAAAAGGTTCAGGGAGTGGACTGCTGAGGACTGGGGTAAAGTCATTTTTCTCAGATGAATCCCCTTTTCGATTGTTTGGGACATCTGGAAAACAGCTTATTAGGAGAAGAAGAGGTGAGTGCTACCACCAATCTTGTCTCATGCCAACTGTTAAGCATCCTGAAACGATTCATGTGTGGGGTTGCTTCTCAGCCAAGGGAATCGGCTCACTCACAGTCTTGCCTAAAAACACAGCCATGAATAAAGAATGGTACCAGAATGTCCTCCAAGAGCAACTTCTCCCAACTGTCCAAGAGCAGTTTGGTGCCCAACAATGCCTTTTCCAGCATGATGGAGCACCTTGCCATAAAGCAAAGGTGATCACTAAATGGTTCATGGAACAAAACATAGAGATTTTGGGTCCATGGCCTGGAAACTCCCCAGATCTTAATCCCATTGAGAACTTGTGGGCAATCATCAAGAGACGGGTGGACAAACAAAAACCAACAAATTCTGGCAAAATGCAAGAATTGCTTATGCATGAATGGACAGCTATCAGTCAGGATTTTATCCAGAAGTTGATTGATAGCATGCCAGGGAGAATTGCAGAGGTCCTGAAGAAGGGTCAACACTGCAAATATTGACTTGCTGCATTAACTCATTCTAACTGTCAATATAACCTTTTGGTACTCATAATATGATTGCAATTATGTTTCTGTATGTGATGTAAACATCAGACAAACACAATTAAAAACCAGAGGGCAACAGATCATGTGAAAATATAATTTTGGTATCATTCTCAAAACTTTTGGCCATGACTGTATATTGCACAAGTGATCAGATGATCGTATTTTATAGTCCCCTGATGGGACTATTAACTCCTTCAACCCCCAGCAATTTTCCATTTTTCAGTTTTGTTTTTTCCTCTCCTTCTTCGAAGAGCCTTAACTTTTTTTTATTTTTCTGTCAATATAGCCATATGATGGCTTGATTCTGAAGGACGAGTTGTACTTTTGAACAACACTATTCATTGTGCCTCATATTGTACTGAAATACGGGAAAAAAAATTCCAACTGTGGTAAAATTGCAAAAAAAGTGCAATTGCATGATTGTATTTTGGGTTTTTTATTTACCATATTAACTGTACAGTAAAACCGACCTGGCATTATGATTCCCCAGGTCAGTACAAGTTTGTAGATACCAAACATGAATAGTATTACTTTTATCTAAGTGGGGAAAATTGTTTTAGAAGTTTGTAAAAAAAAAAAAAAAGAATTGCGCTTTTGTCGCCATTTTCCGAGACCAGTAGGGTTCTCATTTTTCGGACAAAAAGCAGATGCTGAACGCTCCTCTGCCACGGCTGTCTGGAAGGAAATTTGGCTCCCCTGTGGACTTTGTGCAGTGGTGCTCGCTGCGTGGACAATACAAGTCCAGGTGAAGTCCAGGTGAAAAATGAAAAAGCGGCACTTGCTGAGACATAAAAATCTGGTCTTTATTGAAAAAAGTGCATAAAAAGATGGTCTAAGACCGGGTGCTGGCACTCAGGAGGACGATGGCCGTTTTGCGCGGCTGCTCTTCTACGGGTCCATACCAATTTCTCATTTTTCGGGATCTGGGGCTCACTGATGGATTATTTTTTGCATCTTGAGCTGGCGTTTTTAATTATAGCATTTTTACGTAGATGCGATGTCTTGGCCTGTTTTAATGCAATGGCTATTTTAATGCAATGTTGTAGCAACAGAAAAAAATTTGGCGTTTGAAATTTTTTTTCTCACTACACCAAATACCAATCAGATTAATTGATTTCATATTTTGATAGATCGGGCATTTCTAAGCGTTGCAATAACAAATATGTGTTTTCTATTATTTTATTTTCAATGGGGAAAAGGGAGGTGATTTGAACTTTTAGTCTGAGTGGATGTTTTTATTGATACTATTTTGGGGTATATATGATGTTTTGATCACCTATTACTTTTTTTTTCTGTTGCTGCGGTGACCGGACATTAATTCTGACATTTATGGTTTTTTTTCTCATTACACGCTTTACTGATCGGATTAATATATTTAGGAGTTTGACAGATCAGACTTTTACAAACACAGCGATACCAAATATGTTTATTTTTTTACTTCTAATTGTTAATGTGTTAAAAAGGGTATGATTTGAACTTTAATATGTTTTTATTCATTTCATATTTTTTAAAACTTTTTTTAATTTTATACAGTATTTGATAGTCCCGTTAGGGGACTTCAACCTGAAATAGTCTGATCGAGTAAAAAGAGACAGTTGGCAGAGTCAGTCGAGTCGAGTGAAGTGTGAGAGATCCTGTGTGAGGGTCGGAGGTGAGGCGATACAGAAAAGGATCGGAGGGACCAGTTCGGTTCACCCCAGAAGTAGCAACCTGGATACTGGAGTCCGAGTCTGCACGGGTTCAGTCAGGCCCAGCAGAAAAGACCGGAGAGCGAAGGGGACACTTGTAGCACCGCCATCAATAGAGCCAGGGACCGCAGCAGAGTTAGTGGTACCCAGGAGAACGGTTCTCATCAACTGCTATACAAGTGAGAGATACAAGAGAGGTCAGGGCCAGGTTTTAGACAGTCCAGGAATTAAACATACAGTAGCAAGAAGGCCTCATAACTCACGAATGTGGAACTCCTAACTGCATGCACATCAAACTTAGATAATGGTATAATGCTATATATCTCCTTTTTCCTAATATTCATAGCAGGTATGCAATTCATTATTCACATGTTCAAATTAGCAAGTAGCATTTTTCATTGTATATTCCAATATTTTTCCATATGCTTGAGGCATTATACCATTATCTAAGTTTGATGTGCAGCCTTATCCTTGTATAGTATGTATTGTTTGGCTTGCACTCATAATATATATATATTAGTGCTCACTTCAGTTATCCTATTCAGTTATATGTAGTTTTTTTTTTCTGAATGTAAACACAGCTCCGCCCCTTTCGGCCATGTTTTTTTTCCATCTCCTATATAAGAAAGTCCTTAGTTACCCCTCTCCACCCACAGCAGTTTTTAATTGCAATGAGATGACACACAGTTAGGGTCACAGAGCTAGGGACCCCAATATAGAGATGTACCTTGACGAGGTTTTGGGGCTCAGTTACATTGATCAATGCGATTGCTAAATATCTCCTTTTTCCTAATATTCATAGCAGGTATGCAATTCATTATTCACATGTTCAAATTAGCAAGTAGCATTTTTCATTGTATATTCCAATATTTTTCCATATGCTTGAGGCATTATACCATTATCTAAGTTTGATGTGCAGCCTTATCCTTGTATAGTATGTATTGTTTGGCTTGCACTCATAATATATATATATTAGTGCTCACTTCAGTTATCCTATTCAGTTATATGTAGTTTTTTTTCTGAATGTGAACACAGCTCCGCCCCTTTCGGCCATGTTTTTTTTCCATCTCCTATATAAGAAAGTCCTTAGTTACCCCTCTCCACCCACAGCAGTTTTTAATTGCAATGAGATGACACACAGTTAGGGTCACAGAGCTAGGGACCCCAATATAGAGATGTACCTTGACGAGGTTTTGGGGCTCAGTTACATTGATCAATGCGATTGCTAAATATCTCCTTTTTCCTAATATTCATAGCAGGTATGCAATTCATTATTCACATGTTCAAATTAGCAAGTAGCATTTTTCATTGTATATTCCAATATTTTTCCATATGCTTGAGGCATTATACCATTATCTAAGTTTGATGTGCAGCCTTATCCTTGTATAGTATGTATTGTTTGGCTTGCACTCATAATATATATATATTAGTGCTCACTTCAGTTATCCTATTCAGTTATATGTAGTTTTTTTTCTGAATGTGAACACAGCTCCGCCCCTTTCGGCCATGTTTTTTTTCCATCTCCTATATAAGAAAGTCCTTAGTTACCCCTCTCCACCCACAGCAGTTTTTAATTGCAATGAGATGACACACAGTTAGGGTCACAGAGCTAGGGACCCCAATATAGAGATGTACCTTGACGAGGTTTTGGGGCTCAGTTACATTGATCAATGCGATTGCTAAATATCTCCTTTTTCCTAATATTCATAGCAGGTATGCAATTCATTATTCACATGTTCAAATTAGCAAGTAGCATTTTTCATTGTATATTCCAATATTTTTCCATATGCTTGAGGCATTATACCATTATCTAAGTTTGATGTGCAGCCTTATCCTTGTATAGTATGTATTGTTTGGCTTGCACTCATAATATATACCGTATATATTAGTGCTCACTTCAGTTATCCTATTCAGTTATATGTAGTTTTTTTTTCTGAATGTGAACACAGCTCCGTCCCTTTCGGCCATGTTTTTTTTCCATCTCCTATATAAGAAAGTCCTTAGTTACCCCTCTCCACCCACAGCAGTTTTTAATTGCAATGAGATGACACACAGTTAGGGTCACAGAGCTAGGGACCCCAATATAGAGATGTACCTTGACGAGGTTTTGGGGCTCAGTTACATTGATCAATGCGATTGCTAAATATCTCCTTTTTCCTAATATTCATAGCAGGTATGCAATTCATTATTCACATGTTCAAATTAGCAAGTAGCATTTTTCATTGTATATTCCAATATTTTTCCATATGCTTGAGGCATTATACCATTATCTAAGTTTGATGTGCAGCCTTATCCTTGCATAGTATGTATTGTTTGGCTTGCACTCATAATATATATATATTAGTGCTCACTTCAGTTATCCTATTCAGTTATATGTAGTTTTTTTTTTTCTGAATGTGAACACAGCTCCGCCCCTTTCGGCCATGTTTTTTTTCCATCTCCTATATAAGAAAGTCCTTAGTTACCCCTCTCCACCCACAGCAGTTTTTAATTGCAATGAGATGACACACAGTTAGGGTCACAGAGCTAGGGACCCCAATATAGAGATGTACCTTGACGAGGTTTTGGGGCTCAGTTACATTGATCAATGCGATTGCTAAATATCTCCTTTTTCCTAATATTCATAGCAGGTATGCAATTCATTATTCACATGTTCAAATTAGCAAGTAGCATTTTTCATTGTATATTCCAATATTTTTCCATATGCTTGAGGCATTATACCATTATCTAAGTTTGATGTGCAGCCTTATCCTTGTATAGTATGTATTGTTTGGCTTGCACTCATAATATATACCGTATATATTAGTGCTCACTTCAGTTATCCTATTCAGTTATATGTAGTTTTTTTTTCTGAATGTGAACACAGCTCCGTCCCTTTCGGCCATGTTTTTTTTCCATCTCCTATATAAGAAAGTCCTTAGTTACCCCTCTCCACCCACAGCAGTTTTTAATTGCAATGAGATGACACACAGTTAGGGTCACAGAGCTAGGGACCCCAATATAGAGATGTACCTTGACGAGGTTTTGGGGCTCAGTTACATTGATCAATGCGATTGCTAAATATCTCCTTTTTCCTAATATTCATAGCAGGTATGCAATTCATTATTCACATGTTCAAATTAGCAAGTAGCATTTTTCATTGTATATTCCAATATTTTTCCATATGCTTGAGGCATTATACCATTATCTAAGTTTGATGTGCAGCCTTATCCTTGTATAGTATGTATTGTTTGGCTTGCACTCATAATATATATATATTAGTGCTCACTTCAGTTATCCTATTCAGTTATATGTAGTTTTTTTTCTGAATGTGAACACAGCTCCGCCCCTTTCGGCCATGTTTTTTTTCCATCTCCTATATAAGAAAGTCCTTAGTTACCCCTCTCCACCCACAGCAGTTTTTAATTGCAATGAGATGACACACAGTTAGGGTCACAGAGCTAGGGACCCCAATATAGAGATGTACCTTGACGAGGTTTTGGGGCTCAGTTACATTGATCAATGCGATTGCTAAATATCTCCTTTTTCCTAATATTCATAGCAGGTATGCAATTCATTATTCACATGTTCAAATTAGCAAGTAGCATTTTTCATTGTATATTCCAATATTTTTCCATATGCTTGAGGCATTATACCATTATCTAAGTTTGATGTGCAGCCTTATCCTTGTATAGTATGTATTGTTTGGCTTGCACTCATAATATATACCGTATATATTAGTGCTCACTTCAGTTATCCTATTCAGTTATATGTAGTTTTTTTTTCTGAATGTGAACACAGCTCCGTCCCTTTCGGCCATGTTTTTTTTCCATCTCCTATATAAGAAAGTCCTTAGTTACCCCTCTCCACCCACAGCAGTTTTTAATTGCAATGAGATGACACACAGTTAGGGTCACAGAGCTAGGGACCCCAATATAGAGATGTACCTTGACGAGGTTTTGGGGCTCAGTTACATTGATCAATGCGATTGCTAAATATCTCCTTTTTCCTAATATTCATAGCAGGTATGCAATTCATTATTCACATGTTCAAATTAGCAAGTAGCATTTTTCATTGTATATTCCAATATTTTTCCATATGCTTGAGGCATTATACCATTATCTAAGTTTGATGTGCAGCCTTATCCTTGCATAGTATGTATTGTTTGGCTTGCACTCATAATATATATATATTAGTGCTCACTTCAGTTATCCTATTCAGTTATATGTAGTTTTTTTTTTTCTGAATGTGAACACAGCTCCGCCCCTTTCGGCCATGTTTTTTTTCCATCTCCTATATAAGAAAGTCCTTAGTTACCCCTCTCCACCCACAGCAGTTTTTAATTGCAATGAGATGACACACAGTTAGGGTCACAGAGCTAGGGACCCCAATATAGAGATGTACCTTGACGAGGTTTTGGGGCTCAGTTACATTGATCAATGCGATTGCTAAATATCTCCTTTTTCCTAATATTCATAGCAGGTATGCAATTCATTATTCACATGTTCAAATTAGCAAGTAGCATTTTTCATTGTATATTCCAATATTTTTCCATATGCTTGAGGCATTATACCATTATCTAAGTTTGATGTGCAGCCTTATCCTTGTATAGAACTCCTAACTGCGACCTGACCACCCGGAATGTACCCAGGACTTAGCTTTGCCAACAACATCAGTAAAGGTACAGAAAGAAAGACCCGTGTGTGTGTGTGACAGTTATTGTTAGCAAAGGTACAGCTCTCACTATGGACTTCATTTGCCTGAACATGGGGAGCTGCACATCAGTGGCCTTGAAGAAACCGGTATGAAGACTCGTGTGGTAAGCTGCCTCCCTGTGTGTAAAATCTTGATCCTTCTCATGGGCCCCGGGGACATCACTCCACCTACGGGGAGCGTGACAAACTAGTTGCTTTATCATCACCCGGAGGTCTGCATCCAGCGCCGGTAATATAACCAGTAACCGTAGTTGACGTCACAAGACACTTTTAGTTTTACTATTTTTTTCACCAGACTTCTTTTACCTGCCACCAGGGTCACGGGACCGGGCACCACCTGTGACAATCCCCTGAAAACTAAAAGCCTGGGACCAAGTACCCCAGGGCCCTGAGTCAGGCATGAACGCCAACCACGGACTGGCTTTCATAGGAGTACTGAGATGACGGACATAGGGGTCATCAGCTGATCCCTGGCTGTCATGACAACACATCGTATCACGTAGCACTTTGCTGAGGGGGCAGAAGAGCGTTCCCTCTTATGGTGCATAGTAAATGCCACTGTCAGAGATTGACAGCTGGATTTAACAAGTTAATAGCTGTGGGCAGAGCACTCCGCAACCCCAGCTGTTACAGGTAGATGAAGGCTGAATCATTCAGCTTTCATCTGCAGGGAAAGTTGCTGGCTTGGATTGCGAGCCCTCATCAAAGGCAGGGAGGCGACTAATGATGAACATATTACGTCATTAGTTGTAAAGGGGTTAATTCCAATGTGTCCATTCTACTTTTCAAACTACCGTAGGAGGATTCACTGGTTTTGGAATTTTTCATCAGATGCAGTATAACCATTTATGTCATACCACTCCAACTAGGAGGATAAACTGGGATATTACATATTTTTTAACCCACTACTGGCAAGTCCAACTCGCTACTCCAAACTAGGAGAGCATACCAGTATTTGGAATAGTGCCATCAGACAGTGTAATCTTGTTCATCTTACCACTCCAAACTAGGAAGATAGATTGGGACATTGAAGGTTTAACCCACCAAATCTCCACAAGGTTGTCTTATGACTCCAAATTAGAAGTATTATCTGACTACAGTGATTTAATCACCTTGGCACAACTGTATCCATCTTATGACTCCAAACTAGCAGGATAGCGGGGACATAGTTGTTACCATTTGAAGTGCTGACAATCCTGTCTTGTTATGACTTCAAACTAGGAGCATTCACTAGACTTACAGTGGTTTTATGCAACTTAGCTCAGCCATGTCCCTCTTGCAACTAAGAGGATAACTGGTATATGGTTGTTCACCACCTTAACACTAGAAGTCCCAGAGAGAGGTCATTTAACAGTTCTACCTTTGGAACCCAGAGAGGGGTCGAATGACCTGAAGGATTTTAGCTAACATCCTATAATCACCGTCTTTCGTTCTGTAATTAAGGCCATTACTGTTGTACCACAGGAGGTTGTTGTTTGCCATTGAGTTTAGCCATTTAATTTATAGTTAGTTCTATTCAGTTTGGACTAAGGGTCATTTGACCCTCTTTCGTGACTTCAGGGGGGAGCTCGAAATTTCTGGGACTTCTAGTGTTAAATGCTGACTAGCCCATCCTAGGACTCCACATGAAAGAATTAACTAGACTTAAAGTGGTTTCACTTGGCTTAGTACAACCTTGTCCATCTTATGACCCCCAACTAGGAGACTAAACTGGAATGTAAATATTTGTCGTCAACTTAAATGTTAAGTAGTTCATCTTATGACTTCCTGACCAGGAGGATCTACTGGACTTGCACTGGTTTTGTTCAGCTTAATGCAACAATGTTCCTTTTACAACTCAAACTAGGAGGATAAACTGGGATGTAGATCTTTAACAACTGAAATGCTGAGCAGTCCATCTCATGACTCCAACTAGAATGATCAACTCGACTTAAAATGTTTTTTTTTTCTGTTTAGAGCAGCCATGTCAATCCTAAAACTCCAACTAGAAGGATAAGCTGGAAACTAGATGGTTTACTAACTTAAATGCCAACCAGTCCAATTTATGACTCCGGACTAGTAAGATTTACTAAACTTACAATTATTTAATTAGGTTTAGCACAACTATAGCACCCAGGGATATAGGGTACTCTGTCGCGGGCAGTGTCTCTCTTGGGAATGTCATGGTGGTGGCCATTGCCCGGTTACGTACCCTGGACCCTTTTTGTAATGGGGATACAGTATTTACAGGGGGTTGTTGAATAAAGTCTATATGTGACGCCACTTGCAGTGTTGCGGCTAAGTGTAGGGAGCTGCCGCTGCAGAATGTCTCTATTTGGGGTGGTGGTATTGGCAGCGAGTATGGTGGTCCCTCCGCAAGTAGGGATTTGCCCCAGTGGGTGTATGGTGCAGTGGGCGTCAGAAGAAGGGAGTCCACGCAGGTATTCAGTGCAACTGGTTTACTCACTTGTTTTGAGTTGGTAACAGGGGGCCCCGAGGCCGGCTGGTTTTACCTCCAGGTTCCCTTTGTCCCAGTGCCAGTCTGGTTTCTCTGGTACCTTCTTCCCCTGCACCTGTCTGGTAAGTGGGTCCCCGTGGTATGGAACACTGGGGGTCCCCGTTCTGTGGTTTGTCCACTTCTGTCCGCCTGACAGTAGCGTGAACCTTGTGGGGTTGGAGTCTCTGGTCCTGTCCCCGGTTCTCCCTTTGCTACGGAGTCTTCGGATTCTTTAGGGTCAGCAAGGTCCTTGATGGTCCCCTTTGCTGTGCAGGTGTTAACAGGTCAGCTTGAAGCTCTTTCCTGTCCTAGGGTCCTGTACCCCATCGGTGCGTAGTTCCGGGAGTACTCCACCGGCAACCACCTCTCCTGGGTACCAGGTCACCGTTAACCCGAGTCAGGGTGTCACTTCACTTCCACCTTTACACCTCTACAGTCACTGCAATTCTCACCACTGACTTCCTGTGTTCTCTCTGTCCACAGTCTGCCCCCCTCCACCTGGTCAACTAGTGGACTGGATTGGCTTCACCTCTAGGTGGCCATTCATGGTCCCACCCTAGCTGGGCACCATTTTATGGGGAAAACTGGGATTGCCTGGGTTTTTGGGGAAAACTGGGATTGCCTGGGTTTTTGGTGTTACTGGCACTGGGGTTCTGGGTCCCTAAGGGGGTAGGCCCTGCATCCTGGTGGGGATGCAGAACCTTGTAGCACCCTTATGGGTTCAGGGGTGCTACACAACCATGACCATCCTACAACTCTAGCTAGGAGGGTAGATTGGGACAAAAATATTTTACTATGTTAAATGTCAATCAGTCCATTTTATGATACCATACACTGGACTTACAATGGTTTAATTTTGCTAAGCTAAACTGTTTATAACACCAACTAAGAGGACAAACTGGGATATAGATGGTTTGCCAACATAAATGCATACCAGTTTCTTCTATGCATCCATACTTCCGAGAAACAGCTGGGCTTATAATGGTGTCAACTTGATTTAGTTCAATATGCCATCCAAGTTGGAGGGATGGATTGGAAATCTGTTGCAGCATCCCTCAGAACTGTATTTTATTAAGGCTAGAACTGACTAGCCTCTTGTTAGTGTATAATACAATCACTACTGACTCCCTGTATCATCTAGAACTTATCCTTACTAAGTTCAGCACTATTGAGCGGCAAGTAAAAGAGTAATGCACCTTTGAGGCAGTAATGAAAAATCAAAAACTATAAAACACGAGTCAGCTGGCTAACCAGGCAAAGCCCATGGCACCAAAGATGATGCATACCACCGAAAGTCACCAGATCACGATGGCCCCATCAAGTCACACCATGAGGCAGCAGGGAAAAGTCCAGATCTGAGGATGCAAGCCATTCAGCAACTACAAATTGGCGGAATAAGACCTCAGGAAAGTCAAACACTGGCAGGCCAAACTGAGGTGGCAGGCCCAACACATGACATGAGGCCAGACATGAAGTGGCAGGCCAAGCTCAAGACATGAGGCAACAGGTCAAGCTTTAGACAGGAGGCCAGACATGAGGCGAGAAGAGACATGAGCCAAACGAGAAACTCAAAGCTTACAGCCAAACGAGAAAAATGAGGCTCCAGGCCAAACAAAAAACATGAGGCTGGCCAGGTCACAGGCTGGACACAAGGCTGCAAGCCAGATAACGGGCCATGGGCAAGACACAGGGCTGTGGGCCAGGCCCAAAGCTGTAGACCAAACATCAAACAAAGCCGTAGGTACTGGAGGCATTAAATCTAGATTTCTCCAAGCTATGGTTAACATCCCAGTGCCCAACAATTCCAATGTAATCACTGCAATTCTTACTAAAGGTTGCTATAGAACACCCTATGAGCGTTCCATGATTCAGGACTGCTCCAGCAGTGTGCGCAAGGCTCCTTCATCCAAGAACAGGAAACCACATTAAAGGAAGAAGTGGGAGTTGCCTTTTTATTTTGTGTTCTTTGTTGTTCTTGGTTTCCTGTCCAGTGATAAAGCGTTTCCCTCTCTCTCAGGTGCTGTCATGAGTGATGGGAAAACAGTTTAATCTGAAGGCACCATGTTATAGAGCAAAGGGAGCTGAAGAGATTGATATACAGTTTTGTAAAAAAAAAAAAAAAGAAGATTCAGTATAACCAAATTATTATTTATTCAAACATCTATTCATTCTGAAATGTTTGGTCTAGTGGGCGGTGCTATCAGTGATTGAGAGTTTCCTTTGTATAAGAGTGCATACAGGGATAGCGGTCAGTCATAGATAGAACCGCCCACTGGACCAAAAATCCCAGAAAGAACAGAGGTTTAAATGGGGAAAAAAAAAAATCACCACGGGTTGCACTAAATCTTTTCTCACAAAACTATATATCAATCTTCTCAGCCCTCCCCCTCTTCGCTAGAACATGGTGCCTGCAGATTAAAGTACGTTTTCATGGTGCCAGATTCCCTTTAATGTTACAGTCCAGCAGAGCATTAGTAGCAGTTTCGAGTCTATGGAGCAGTGGAAGAAAGCCAGAAGGCAGCAGTCGGAGGTCAAACTGCAAAGTGAGCAGGTTAGCAGTGCATGCATATTGAATGTCAGCACATCGGTGAGGAGTCCTCGAGAATCTTATGTTACCACAGGGGACCACCAAACAAATATATAAAACTACCTTTATTGTGAAGTACAAACAATCCAGCACTTTGCTGTGCAGAATATGCATACTTTGTGTATGTATCAATTTCATACTTGAAGACATGGCA
The DNA here is from genome assembly GCF_048569485.1 of Anomaloglossus baeobatrachus. Lineage (NCBI taxonomy): Eukaryota > Metazoa > Chordata > Amphibia > Anura > Aromobatidae > Anomaloglossus > Anomaloglossus baeobatrachus. The sequence continues at coordinate 559,159,249 of NC_134354.1, read as the reverse complement.
GAGAATTGATTTCTTGCGTTTTATTTTTAGACAATGAGAAGAAGCAGAGCTAAATCTGCAGGTTCATACATGGAGCAGAAGGCTGCCAAACTATTTGCTGAAAAGATTAGCTATTCTTAGGCTATGTTCTGTATGGGCGATGGTAGAAAGGTTTGTGTCTTTACACCTAGGCTGTGCGCTGTTATGGTGGTGTCACTAAAGTGCTTATGTTCAATAAGCTCATGTGATTTTCTCACAAAAGCCTGTGTCATCAATGCTAATGATATCCCTGACATTATTTCTATCCTTTACTGATTATTTCAAAAAGTGCTCTATTTTTTTAAATGTAAAAAAGCAACAGCAATGTTTTCACGAATGGAGCAAAAGGCAGCCGGAAAAAAAGTGGAAAAACTAGCTGAAAGGAATAGTCATAGTTATCAGCATAAAGATGGTACTTAAAGCCAAATTTGTTGATGGTCTGTCCAGTTGGGGCTGTGTATTCCTTCAAACCACACTATATTGCAACTTCAGAAACAGATAAACAAGTAATGACTACTAGTGATGAGCGGGCACTACCATGCTTGGGTGCTGGGCACTCGTAACGAGCAGTTGGATACTTGGATGGGCGATATGTGTGTACTGAGTAAAAGGAAGTCATTGGGCAACTCAAGCATTTTTACGGAATAGGTTCTGGAAATGCAAAGCAAAGCGCCTGTGCAGGCTTGCACTTCAACTGCACAGGCTTAAGATTCAAAGGGCCATTTAAGGATGTAGGATAAAGCATCCACATCAATCAAGGCAGGAGAACAACCTTTCTGTCAATAGAGAATGTGCAGACCCCTGACAACCATCAGACCGGACCATGGTGATTAGCATATGGCAAAGGAGACTTACAAGGGGCTGCTCATAAGTCTTTGGCTTTGTGATCTTTTGTTTCTATGGTAACGAATGTTACATCACATGACAGCCTTATGTGTCTAATATATGTTTTGAAAATGTTGTGTTTGTAGCTTATGGCAACAGTGTTCTACGCACACATGAAAACAAAATGGCAGAGGCTAATGCGATATTCACAGCAACGGACACCAGAGGAGTGATAAAATTCTTGTTTCTGCAAGGAAAGTCTGCGAAGGATATTCTGGTGATATGTTGCAGACATTGGGAGATCAATGCTCTTTATATTCCACAGTTAAGAACTGGGTGCCAAATTTAAAACGAGCCACTTCAGCACCAATAATGAGGAACGTCCTGGACGACCAAGAGTGATTGTTGTTCCACAGATCGTCGATGCTATGCACATCCTCATACTGGAGAATCAATGAATTTCAGCTAAAGCAATAGCAGACATCATGGGGATTTCCCATGAACATGTTTGTGTCATTATCCATGAACATTTGGACATGAGGAAGCGATCTGCAAAGTGGGTCCCCAAATGTTTGACAACAGATCAGAGAAGCAGATTTGGTCAAAAATTACAAAATTTTATTAATGATTAAAGATGAATGCCGACTAGCAGAGTAACTAGACCAGGGGCGTCACATGTACAAATATAAAAAAGTCAGGGACAGGTCTCATTGCATAGGTATTACAAATACTATAACTGTTAAATTATTTAGCTATGGAAAGTTTTTTCTCTGTTTTTGCGAGGTCGACGCCCGCGCTCCCTATTCCTCCCCCAAGTGTTGTCAATTCTTGGCTGGCATTCATGTGGGCGGTGCGGGGGCGGCGAGATGCCCCCAGATGCACGTCATTGCCTCCATGCCTCCGGCACCTCCCTTCTGGATGCCGTCAGATACCTGGCTGGCTTCCCGACTGGGGACACGGGGGCGTGTGCTTTGGCTTGCTTTTCCTTGGATGTGCCTCTCGGGTGTGCGCCATCGCAATCACGCCCTCGTGCCTCCTCCCTGGATGTTGTCATTTCAATGGCAGGCGTTCTGGTGGGAGGCACGTGGGCTTCCTGGATGCGCTTCCTGGGTTTGCGCCGTCGCAGTCACGCCCCCTTGTTACTTCACTCTTGTGACTGTCTCTCTCTCAGAGGGCGGGGGGTAGTGTGCTGGCGCGCTTCCCTGAGGGATACTTCCGGTAACGCACTTTCCACCAATGACTGCCACTACCTGCCTGTGAGTGATCTCTATAGAAGCCACTCAAAGAACCCCTCTTACAGACATGCGATATATACATACATGCACCGCGCTCTCCCATTGGACCACCACTGTGTCTCTCCAATACTTAACAGGACCCTAACCATGATGACTCCACCCCCTGACGAAGATGATGCCGAAATGTGCGTGTCAGGGCTGGCGTCACATGTGTACACAGGTCTTTTCCTACACAGGAAAATACTCCCTACGTATCATGTCTCCATTTGGGCGGTTTTTGCATAAACCTGCTCTGGATATTTCTGTATAACGGGCCATATAAGTGATACTTTGTGCTGCAAATAAACAATTTTTTTTATAATATTTTCTCATAATATATTTACAATGTATATTGCAGCTATTACCACTGCACATATCTATGTGAGTGCCACTAACAGTACATATAGTTCTGACCCTTGATACCACCGATGGTCAGCACTATATGTATCTACTTTTCAAACACCACACATTAAGGCTTTTTGTTAACACATGATTTCCATACATACTATGCCTGTTAATATTTGAGCCCATCTTTTATGTTTTTTATATTTCAACTTTCCATAGCTAAATAATTTACCAGTTATAGTATTTGTAATAACTAAGCAATGAGACCTGTCCCTGACTTTTTTTATATTTGTACATGTGACGCCCCTGTTCTAGCCACTCTGCCAGTCGGAATTAATTTTTAATCATTAATAAAATTTTGTAATTTTTGACCAAATCGGTTTCTCTTAGAATTCTTTGTTCTAATCATTCGGTGCCTTGTTACTATCTCCGTAGGTCGGCTACATCCATGTGACCCACACACTATTTGTATTCACATATTTGATACTTTACACTAGAAAATTTATAGTGTTGTGCATGGCTGTTTTTTCTATGATCAATTTCTGTATGAACAGATCAGAGAAGCATGTGAGTGGAAACTTCCCGGTCCATTCGTCAGCATTTCCGGACTGTTATGAACTTCCTGGATCGACTGGTCACTATGGAGGAGACCTGGATTTATTTGTATGACCCTGAAAACAAAGCGCAGTCAAAAGAGTGGAGGCACAGTGGTTCTCCTCGTCTAAAGAAGTTCAGGGTGCAAAAATCAGCCACTAAGGTGATGGCGTCTGTGTTCTGGGACGAGGAGGGCTTTCTGCTAGTGGACTACCTTCAAAAGGGTTCCACTATCAATGCAAGGTATTACATTGAACTTTTGGACCAAATGAAGGCAGCTCTGAAGGCCAAAAGGAGCAGCAAGCTGTCCAAAGGAATCTTGTTCCTGCAAGACAATGCCTCCGCTCACACTGCACAAGCGACCATGGCAAAACTGGCAGAGCTTGGCTTCCAGCTGGTTGACCACTCACCTTATTCACCAGATCTAGCTCCCTACGATTATCATCTATTTCCAAACTTGAAGAAACACCTCAAGGGTACCAAATATCACACCATTTCTGATGCCATGGCTGCTACGAATGCCTGGTTTGAGGCACAACCGAAATCCTTCTTTTTGCTAGGCTTACAGAACTTGGAATACCGATGTAAGAAGTGTGTTGACATCAGTGGAGAGTATATGGAATAAATATACAGTTTCGTCATCCTATCTTGTTTCTTTCTGGGTAAAGCCAAAGACTTATTAGCTGCCCCTCATATAAAAGTAAGTTTTTGCGATATGCAGCATGAGTTGGGGGCTTTCCCTAACAAACAAAAGGGTAATAATGTTTTGAGCTTTTGACTTTCATGCTCCATATCTAACTATCTATTACAACTTTGAGAGTGAGACGATCTTCATTTTATAGACAATCATCTTTGCTATCTCATGCATAAATTTGACTTGCAACAATTTAGCATATGAGTAGTTATACAGATTCTTATCATGTCACAGCATCGTTACTGTTTTGCTTCTAAAAATCTAAACTTAAATTTTTATTATTTTGAATTTTATAAATCCACCTTTGGCTTTCAACACTGCCTGAACTCTTCTTGGCTTGCTCTAGATCAAATTCACACATGTCTCAACCGAAATCCGATCCTAGGTCTTCTTCTATACATTCCCAATGTTGTTGCATACTTGTTGACACACTTAGGCATGTATATAGCTTTTTCTCCAACTCTGGCTACAATTGTTTGATCGGGTTAAGGTGGAGGGCTGTGGGGGCCAATCCAGCACCTCTAGTTCATTGTTATTGAACAATTTCTTTGCCAATATTGACTTATGCTTTGGGTCGTTGTCCTGATGGAACAATATGTCGTTCTTTTCACACCCACAGTACTCCAGTGTACAAAGTAACTCATCTTGTAGGATACTCACATATAGCTTCCTCCACCAAACTTGATAGTTCCTTCAATTTCTCGATTCATTAGCCCCTGGTTTCTTCCAGACCTATTTGTTTTTTTTCAAGTCTAGTCTATTGACTTTCGTCTCATTTCTCCAAATGATAGAAGAAAAAACGATGCACAGCCATAACAATAAATCCTTGTTATAAAGAGGGTGCACAACAATCAAGCAAGGTCATAAATAATGCAGAAAAGCGCTTGATGGCACTCACCCAGAATTAAAAAACAATAATTTTATTAGTGCAATTTAAAAGGAAAATACAAAATATACACACAATAAAAACACACCAAGACACTGAAACCCAATCTGCATCCAAATCCTCCTAATAAGCAGCAATATACTAATAACCATAGATATCAGCAAGGAACTTTTTCCCCATCAAAAAACATATAGATTATTGGGCAAACTATACAAAATAAGCCACATAGAGATGAATATAAACTATTAACCACAATCCAAACACTTTAAGATATAAGAAATACAGTTCTATGGTGCACAATCTCTAAATAGTAAACTAACAAGAGTGGTGCAGAGGAGACCTGGCCCAACGCGTGTCGCTTAACTCAGCTTCATCAGGAACAATGGGTGTCATTAAGGGCATGACGGGTTCAAAAGACCAGTTTCCAATCGGCTACTGTCTACATTTCGTTCTTCTTCGCAAACTCAAGCCAACGCTTCTTGTGACTATATTGAAGTCAAGGCTTCTTCACCTTTTTTCAGGCCACCATTCCAGACTTGTGTAAAGTGTGTCACACTGCAGTTGTGTGCCACCCAGAGCTATGGGGTACTCGGTCCCGAGCAGTGAACTACTGGGATGTGTCACTGGGTGTCCGTTGCCCGGTTCTGTGACCCTGGGGGCGCTTTTAAAAAGGGGTTATATATATATGGGAATTGTTAATAAAGTTCATGTTGTGATACCACTTGCGGGTTGCGGTTATGGTAATGGAACCGCTGCTGCACAGTCTTTCCACTGGGGCTGATGTTGGGCCCTCCCCAAGTAGGGCTGGGGCCCCAGGGAGTAGGTGATGGAGTTTGACGCGAGAATGAGGTAGCCCACACAAGAGTTGCTGTATAACTGGTTCTCTTTACTCACGTTGGTGGGTCCCCGTGGCCTGGAGCATCTGGGGGTCCCCTCCAGTTTGTTTCTCAGTCTCTGGTCCATACGGCGGCAATGTGAACCCTGTAGGGTCGGTGTTCTGTTCCGGTCCCTGGTTCTCCCGTTACTGCTGGTGCCCCTGGACTTCCTAGGTCAGTGAGGTCCTGGATGGTCCCCTTACTGTGCAGATTTTATCAGGTCTGCCTGGAGCATTTGCCTGACATAGGGCTCTGTACCCAGTCGGTGCTATGGTTCCAGGAGTACTTCGCCATACTCCACCAGCAACCACACGCCTGAGCCCTCAGGTCACCATCACACTCCCATGTCAGAGCAGTTACGTCCATCTCCTCTCACTTCCACTCTCTAACTCTGTCTGTTTTGTCCCCTCCCACCTGGTTGTTGTCTAGTGGACTGGATCGGCTCCACCCCCGGGTGGCCATCCATTGGGTCCAAGTTTAGTCTGTCACCAGTCTGTGTGGATGGGGGAAAACTTGGATTATAATGTATTTTGCTGTTACCGGCACTGGTTCTTCCAGGTCCCTGGGGGTAGGCCCTGCATCTTTGAGAGGATGCAGTACCTGGTAGTGCTCTGATGGGTTCAGGGGCGCTACACTTGCACGGACATAATTTGTAGTATACAGGAAGAAAAAAAAAAATTCAAACATCAGGAGCAAAGCAGTAACAATGCGGTGACATTGACAAGAATCTGCATAACTAATCATAAGCTAAATACAGGTACATGTCAATAAATTAGAATAACATCAAAAAGTTAATTTATTTCAGTAATTCAATACAAAAAGGGAAACACATTAGATTCATATACAGAGTGATATATTTCAAGGGTTTAATGGTGATGATTATGGCTTACAGCCAATGAAAACCCAAAAGTCATTATCTCGAAAATAGAATATTACATAAGACCAACTGAAAAAATAATTTTAAACTCAGAAATGTTGGCGCCGACTGAAAAGTCTGTACAGTAAATACTTCGTTGTGGCTCCTCTTGCATGAATTGCTGCATCAATGCGGCATGGCATGGAGGCGATCAGCCTGTGGCACTGCTTAGGTGTTATGGAAGCCCAGTTTGCTTTGATAGCAATCTTCAGCTAGTCTGCATTGTTGGGTCTAGTGTCTCATATTCCTCTTGACAATACCCCAGATTCTCCATGGGTTTTAGGTCAGGCGAATTTGCTGGCCAATCAAGCACAGGGATACTGTGGTTATTAAAGCTGGAAAATGAAATTTCCATTTCCAAAAAGTTTGTTGGCAGAGGAAAGTATGAAGTGCTCTAAAATTTCCTAGTAGACAGCTGCACTGACATTGGTCTTGATAAAACACAGTGGATCTACATCACCAGATGACATAGGTCCCCAAACCAGCACTGATTGTGGAAACTTCACACTAGACCTCAAGCAGCTTGGATTGTGTGCCTCTCCACTCTTCCTCCAGACTCAGACCTTGATTTAAAAATAAAGTGCAAATTTACTTTCATCTGAAACCACCACCTTAGACCACTGAGCAACAGTCCAGTTGTTTTTCTCCTTGGCCCACGTAAGACGCTTCTGGCGTTGTCAATTGGTCACGAGTGGCTTGACAAAAGGAATGCAACAGTTGTAGCCCATGCCCTGGATACGTCCGTGTGTGTGGTGGCTCTTGAAACACTGACTCCAGCAGCAGTCCACTCCTTGATAATTTCTCCCAAATTTTTTAATGGCCTTTTCTTAACTAGGTTATCAAAGCTGGTTATCCTGGTTGCTTGTTTTTCTACCACACTTTTTCCTTCCACTCAACTTTCCATTAATATGCTTAGATACAGCAGTCTGAACAGCCAGATTCTTTAGCAATGACCTTTTGTGGCTTACCCTCCTTGTGTGTGGAGTGTGTCAATGACTGCCTCCTGGACATCTGTCAAGTGCTCAGTCTTGCCCATGATGGTTTAGCCTACTGAACCCAGACAGACTATTTTAAACACTTCGGAAACCTTTGCAGGTGTTTTGTGGTAATTATTCTAATTGTCAGAGATAATGCCTTGTGGGTTTTCATTGGCTGTAAGCCATAATCATCAGGTTTAAAAGAAATAAACACTTGAAATAATGACTAAATAATATGTGTTCCCTTTTGTATTGAATTACTTAAATTAACTTTTTGATGATATTCTATTTTATTGAGATGCACCTGTAGTTACAAGTCAAATTTGTATACGAGACAGCCAAGATGATTGGCTATAAAATGAAGGCAGTCTCACGCTCAAGGATGTAGTGGATCGCGAGCTTTGGAACCCGAAAGTCAAAAGTTTAAACCATTATTACTAGGGATGATCGAATATCACAAATATTCGGCAATATTTGGCTTTCGCGAATATTCGACAAATAGCTCACCATTATGCGAATATTCGATGCGCAATGTAAGTCTGTGGGAAGCCCAAATAGTTGCTATTCGGGTTTCCCATAGAGACTTATTGCGCATCGAATATTCACAAATAGTCAAATAGCGGCGACCTATTCGTCGAATATGGGCGTAGCCGAATAGTTGAGGTATTCGATCAGCCCTAATTATTACCCTTTTGCTTGTCACTGTACATACAAATTTATAAACCACTAGAACAGACCATTGGAAATGAGGTGGCTTTGGGTTACATTGGGAAAATCTGGGGACCTGTAGCCTTTACATTTTCTCCTTCCCTTATAATAGGGTAAATCTTACTGGGGTTTGAGCAATCGATAGGGGCTATGGAATGCATGGCTTTTTCTAGCAGTCCGATAAACAATAAATGGTGCAGAGGTCAAACATTTGTACCTACTCTTGATTAAAGACAGGGCTCTACAGAGTCTGATTCATGGGTCCCAGGACTTCTGGGATCCTGTTGAGTCCCACCGCTTGAACCCCAAAGAATCAAGAAATTATCCATAGGATAGGATTAAGATTAAGATTCACGTCGAAACGCGTAGCTTTGTGGGGTCTAAATATCTATGCAATATCCTGCTGACCGCCTGTAAACTCCTATTTTATGGATTTATAAATAAAGATGATTTTTTACAAGACATTTTGGACCGCGCTGGAAATTCTTCTTCATTAAAATCAATGGGTTTATGTGCACGCACATGTGCAGCCATTGGCCCGTGCCTCCGTGTGGAGCACACGTGAGCCCGTGTGCTCCACACGGATGCATGTCAGTGTTTCTCCGGCAGCACGGGCCCGCACACGTACCACATGGATGTAGTGTGGATGCGGGTCCACGTGACACGTGCCGGAGAAACACACGTGTCATTTAAAAAACACATACTCGCCCCCACCAGCCCTGCAGTCTCTGCCACGGCTGTCGCCTGCATCCGTCCCCCAGTGAATTTGAACAACGCATCTTCTTCACTGGGGGCTGGAAGCAGCGTCAGCGGGGCGTGGCCTGTGCCGAACGCTGTCATTCAACACCACAGACAGCTCCGGAAGAATCAAGTAAGGCGGGGCTTTCCGTTCTCCGTATGTTTCTACGTATAATACACAGAGAACAACCGTAGTGCCATAAACACGGCACACAGAGGGGAAAACGCACCTTTGACACGTCTGTGAAACATGTGCGTTATTTTCACGGACATGTGAAGGGGGCCTTAGAGGTATTCTGTTCAGAAATGTCTCAGCACTTCTAGGGAACCAACCAGCAGAATTTTCATATATAAAGTAAGGCCAGTGCTATACTGGCACTTGGATGCTGAATCTAAGCATACCTTTTGTGCAGAGATTGGACATTTTGATTGACAGGTGCAACAGGGATGGGAATACGTGGGTCAGATTTTGCCATCTATTCCCGCCTGTCTTTATACCTGGCCTTGGTAGATGCTAGACTGTATGGGCTGCATTTCGAACACACCCCTATTATGTGACAGACATGACTCATACCTGAAAGGAGCACATACAGTCTAGCATCTACCAAGGCCCGGCAGTAGACAGGGGCAAGAACAGATAGCAAAATCTGACCCATATACCACATATTCTCACCCCTGCTGCAATTGTCAATAAAATAAAAGTGCATTGCTGGAACTTTACTTGCACATATTTCTCAAATAAAACATCCAATCTCTGAACAAAAGATATGCTTAGACTCCGAATCCTACTGCTAGTACAGCCTGGCTTTACTATGAAAATCCTGATTGTTTGTTCTCTTTAATCACTCTACTGTAATTCCTACAATGTATATTTGAACAGGATTCTGCCAGTAAAATAACCAGTGCACTGGCTGTGTCACATTATGTTAAAGTTTGACTTATTATTAGTGATTGGCGGACTCACAGATAACCAGGACCCGTGATCTTAACTGGATTAAAAAAAAAAAATCCGGTTCTGGCCCGGAATTGATCCTGGTTATCTGGGCGGATGCCGGTCCCCATATAAATATATGGGGACTAGAATACGGCAATTAAAAATGGGGGATAAGGGGGATAGGACCAAGCGGGCTATACTTACCAAGGCTCCTGCGCAGCTGTAATTGCTCCTGCTCATTCACTTTCGGGGCCACTCATTTACCTTCATGCATATGCACTGCTTTCCCCGCCCACCGGCTTCTGTGATTGCAAGCAGTCAGACACACCCCCACCCTGAGTAGCAGCGTATCTGACTGCTTTCAATCACAGACGCTATATGCATCTATAGTGGTATAAAAATGAATAAAATATTTGGCGTAGGGTCCCCCCCCATATTATAACAGCACAGATAAAGCATACAAAATAAGAACCACATGCGGCTTTTTTTTTTCTAAATATATTTTAAACCTGCATGCGGTCAGCCCCCCCCCCAATTTTGATACCCCGCCAAGATTAAACAGACAGTTGTGGGCTAGTATTCTCAGGCTTAGCCCCCTTAGCCTAAAAATAGCAGCCTGCAGCCACCCGGAATTGCCGCATCTATTAGATGTTATCCGGCTCTTCCCGATTGCCCTGATGCAGTGGCAAATCGAGGTAATAAGGGGTTAATCCCAGCTCAAAACTGCCACTAAGCCCCACATCAGGTGAGGTCACTGACTTTACTGAGGTCACCTGAGGTCCGTTTACCTGCAGACACAGGGGGAGAGCCATGGGAACCTCCAGCTGTGACTGCGAATCACCTGAGTGATGTCACCACTGATCACGTGGCTCACTCAGGCTCTACCTGAAGCTCACAGCGGGCAGTCATGTTCTATGGCGCTCCCTGTGAGCTTCAGATGTAGCAGAACTGGAATCGTTGTGGGACCTAGTGTGGATTACGTCTGACCTGCAGGGGTGTTTTGGGGGGGTTAATAAAGAAGTGAAAGTGGGTGTTTTGTATTTTATTTCAAATAAAGGCTTTTTTTCAGCGTTTAGGTCTTTCACTTACAGATTAGTAATGGAGGTCTCATAGACCCTCCCCATTACTAATCTGGAGCTTAGTGGCAGCTGTGAACTGACATTAACCCCTTATTACCACAATTGTCACTGAACTAGGGCAGTTTGGAAGAGTCGGTTAAAGTGCTGGGTGTTGTGAATTCCAGAGATGGTGCTGTCTCTGGGAGTGTTTTTGGACTCCCTCTGGTGGCTAGTGTTGGTAGTGAGTCTGATTCTGCATCTGTCACTCAACAGGTGTAGAAGATTATTGCTGTTTCAGGTAGCCTATTGAGTCCATCCTGGGGGTATAAAAGGAAAGCTGTCTCTGTTTAACCTTTGCCGGTGATAATGGTTTTTGCCTTATGGGAAGATGTCCTGAATCCTTGTCCTCTAGCCTTTTGGACTTTGCCTACCTCTTTTAGGTTTTTGTTTTACCTTTTGAGCCTTTTTTGGATTCTCCAGGAATGCTTTCAACAGCGGTTTTTCGTTCCTTTATATCGGTTCCCATGTAATCCTGAGTCTGCAGCAATGCCTGATAAGTATTTTGCTCTCTTGGTCTGGGCTTGGTTGGGGCTGAATTTGCACTGAAGAGTTTTTCTGCTTAATTTATGCCTTTTCCTGGACCTGTGTTTTGAGATTACCTTTTGTTTCTTGCTGGTGAATGGGTGCTTTTCCTGCACCATTTTTTGGAGAGCGGTTTATTCCCAGCGAGAAAGGGAGCTGTTACTCCCTGTCTGATCAGGATTTGCATTTTTGTTTCTCATGTGTTTTTTGTAGTTATGATCTTTTCTATTACATTTAAATGGAAAATGCAAACATATGTGCACAAGAGTTTCTGATATAGTGGAAGATCTTGTGATCTTTAAGGGAATTTGTTTATGATCAGGTGTTGGTATTTTTCAGGGTTTTTGCTGGCTGCAGTTATCTATCCTATGCTGTTGAAATACAGAAAGTTGTAATGTATGTACTGTATATACTGGTACATTAGGAAAACAGACCACAAATGTATTGTGCCTGTAATATAACTTACAGGTGTGGCCAGATTGTAAAAAGGAGATGCCAATGACCTTGTTGTCGGACTGTAGATGGTCAGTAAGAGCTAGTGTATTAGGCAGAGTGTAGCACAGCTACTGCGCAGCAGTCTTGAGTCAGTGTAAGGAGAGCTCAGTGATTGCTTTGACAGTCTCAAATTCAAAGAGTAACCCTAAAGAGATCCAACATGGTGCATTTGAACCTATGCTTAAGACTAGGTCTGCACTGATGATATTTTGGGTCTTCTAGAAGATCGATTTAGATGAGGACAGCCCAAATTTTGCAAGCAATTTAATATTGATTTTAGGGATTGTCCAGACGAGTATTATAAATACGTGTGTGTGTGTGTGTCCATGTTGAAATCTGATAGCACATGGCTAGCAGATGGACCAATGTTATGGCATGGTGCTCTTCAAATGACAGGTCTATTTTTTCCCATAAGGACCAAAGAGGCAATTCATCAAAGCTTTTAAAAAAAGAAATGTAGCATAAAATGCTTTGAACAGGGGCAACATTTTCCAAAATCCAGAGTCGCACAGTGTGGAAAAGGTCTGACAAAATGGGCAAAACCAGGGAGGAAGCAGGGCATGGCTACACCACCCATCAAATTTAGCGATGATGACTTTTTTTTATGCCAGAAATTCTACTCCATTCCCTGACAGGAGCAGCATTTCTGGTGAGGCGTACGCCACTGAAAAAATGCACTGAATTCTGTAAATGGCATATAATGAAAGAGCGCTATAACTAGGGGCGCCATGATCAGAAACAGATAAGAAATTTATAGATGGACAAAAAGGTATGTATGCTAAAAGTATTTCTGAACAAAGTTTTATCTTCTATTTATATTTAAGGAAATGTTGGCTCTTTTTATCTTACATAATCAGACGGGAAACAAATCCAGCACCGATTTAAAAAAAAAACAAAACTTGGTATTTATTAAATCACATTAAAAAAACGTATTAATGGATCAATACAATCCCTCCATATGCCTTGCTACGCCTTACGCGTTTCAGAGAAGAACTCCTTAATCATAGTCAACTATAAAAGAAATGATTTGTATAGTGGCTTTAAATAGCTCCCATAGACAACCGGATCTACGTATAAAATAGTCATCAGATGGATATCCATACACAAACACCGTGAATTAAAACAAATCATAGAATGTTAAAAAAAAAAAAAAAAAACAAAAACATGCAAAAAAAAAAAAAAAAAAGTTTTTTTTTTTTTTTTACAAAAAACACATCTCAAAACTATTGTTACTAGGATTGTAGGTCTTATTAAAGATACCAAATCCCTTTTGGCTAATTTAAAACAGGTTAATTGGAATGACAGATCAAAGTGGATTACACGTGATGTTTGATCACTTAAATCATGGGGTATGGATGGATAGTCTCGTGGCACTGTCTTTTTTCCCTCAATAAATATAAACTATATCGACCAGAAATTAATCAGTTCATTATCCAGGCCACGGAGTTTTTACTGAAGAATGATTTTTTCAAGTTCAAATCACTCCTTTTTTTTTTTTCAGGTCTGTGGTTGCCCTATGGGCGCGAGCTTCTCCCCCCTAGTCTGCCAATATCTATATGGCCTGGTGGGAGGAGAACTCGATAACAAATGGGTTGAGGCCAGTATGTAAGTCCATGTGATGGTATGGAAGATATCTGGACGACATTCTCATTATATGGGAGTGTCCTCCAGATGTTTTGGATTCTGATACTCAGACTGATAAAGAGAATTTTCTAAATTATATTAACAACAATGAATTAAATTTGAGATTCACAGCTAATGTTGCAGGAGATGAAACCCCTTTCCTAGATCTAAACTTAAGAGGCAGCATGGAGGATGGTAGGATCCACACTAAACTATTTAGGAAACCGCTGAGTGAGAACACGTTGCGAGCTGACAGCTGTCACCCGGCTCACGTCACCCGTAATTTACCGATGGGCGAGATGATCCAGGCATGGAGATCAGCATCAGATAATGAGGTCTTTTTACAGGAGAGCGATCACGTGAACCAAAAAGACTCTAGGATAGGGGCTAGAAACATGATACAATTTTGAGAGCCCGTGGAATAACTCTGGATAGACCACAGAATACACTGCTAAAAGAGAACCGGAGACATAGCCCTTTGACGAGTAATTGTATAGTTTTTTTTCTACTCCGTTCTGTGTAGATTTTACTAAAATTTGCAATAAGAGATGCAAATATACCCCCATTTTAGGTCAAGATGACAAATTGAATAAAATTGTGCAGGGAGGGATCAGATTTGTGGCCCGTAGGGGAGAGAAGCATTGGCAATTCTATCTCGCCTAGCATAATTTGCGGAGGACAGGAAAACAATACAACTTGGCTGAATTTTAAAAGGCACATCCAAGTGTGGACAGCAGAAGTGTAATACGTGTAAATTTATTAAGAAGGGAGATCACATACTAGATAATAATGGCAAGATGTATAAAATCAAAGCCTTCATTAACTAATACGACACATTTAGTATACATTGCCAGTTGTGACACCTGCTGTAAATATTATATTGGTTGCACCACTCGCACATTGAAAAAAACGGATCAGTGAACATGTCTCCTCTGAGTCTCTGGAAACTTTGGTGGGACGTACTACCTCAGGACTTGCCAGACATTTCAGAGATACACATCAGGGGGATGCGAGTTCATTTAAGGTACAATGGGTGGAGAGAGTAAATATATCCTATAGAAGGAGGAGACTGTCAGAGTCTCCTATTTGCTAGAGAAGCTTTTTGGATATTAAAATTAAAAGCACCTTATCCTAATGGACTTAATTTCCGATCAGATTTCTCATATAGTTATTAAAAGTTGCTATAACTAATTGTCGGAGAGGTTTTGAGAATAATGTTTTTTGTAAAAAAAAAACATGTTTTTTGAACACCGTTTTTTAATTCACTGTTTGATTGTGTATGGATATCCATCTGATGGCACTATTTTATACGTAGATCCTGTTTATGGGATCTATTTAAAGTCACTATACACTTCATTTATTTATATTTGCCTATGATTAAGGAGTTCTTCTCTGAAACGCGTAAGGCGTAGCAAGGCATATGGAGAGATTGTATTGATCCATTAATACGTTATTTAATGTGATTTAATAAATTCCAAGTTTTTTTTAAAGACATCTGTGCTGGATTTTTTTTCCTTCCTGTTCCCAGTCTATTGATTATGTCAGCTGTGGACGCCAACCACAGATATCGTGCATCGACCCAAATGGAATTCTATGCAGAAGAGTGGTGAGCTGGAAATTGTTTTTTGTTAATTTTTCTTTTTTTTTTTATCTTACTAAGGGTTAAGTCTTAAGCAAGTTGGAATAAATGGCACTATTTTAGACTGTGATCAACACATGCTCTGCATTCATTTAAGCAACAAGAGCCCAAAAATAAAATTGTTAGACCATGCTGAATAGCCAATAGTGAGGAATAAACTCCTGGGACTTCTATGGACATGCAAAGAACTTGTATTCTGTTCTAGGTGGTCATGCTAGATTGTTTACTTGAAGCAGATTTTGGTTCCAACAACATAACTATTCCAATCTTAAAGTTTATTTTTAGTATTAAGGGTAAATAGTCTCAGATTTTAAGAAAATTTGGATTGTTCTATTCCAGACAGATTTGCACAAGATTGTGTAAATTTGATTTTAGTACAAAATTAAAAAATAAATAAATTAAAAAAGTGTAAGGTATTAATTTTCCGCAGGACAAATGACCTCTAAATGTTAACTGGTAATACCAGATACATTGATAAACAGCCTCCATGCCCGTCCACCCCTAAAAACCATAGTCAGAATACTTTAACCAAAAACCTTGATGTTGCCACAATAATACATTTTTTATAAAATATACAGATAGTATAAAATACACTTAGAAATAAGCCATTTTTTTGAAAAAACAACGAGTATTAAATTAATTCAAACAACAAATTTCACTGATGCAAAAAATTTAATTTAGAAAATAGTTTATGAAAAAAACACGTTCATATTTTAAATTGTTCAAAAAACTTTTTTTATATATTTATTTCTTTTTACGCCGCTGTATTTTTGGTTTACTCTTGTTGCCCTTAAACACTGGCTTTGCAGCTACCATCACTTGATTGTCTTCATCATCACTTGAACTGCTAGTTTCCAGAGTTTCTGTTTTTACACTCGAGTCATCTTTGCTGGATTTGCTTGGTTTTACTCCCTTACAAGTGTCCGTGCAACTTTTGAGTTTTTGTGCATCACTGTCCAACTCCTCAACAAATGATTTTTCATCCTTAGGAGACAATGGTTTGGTCCCAGATCCAAGGAAGCCACCTTCCACATTCTCAGAAGAAGGACTATCCAGTTTTGTCTCCGTTTTCTTCTTCCCCTTCTGGGGTTTTCTACTCTGCTTTGCCTTTTTCACATCCCCATGTGCATATTCCTTCTCTATCAGCATTGTGGCTTCTTCTACGTCTAGAGCTTCACTGTCTTTTTCCTTTCTTTTCATACAAGTCACTGCTCTGCGCAGTCGCTGACTCTTTACACCCGGAGCCTCATGTTTCTCCATCCGAAAAAATGAATCAATCCGGAGCTGGGTCTGTGAAAGGAGAAGCCAGAAGGATAGTTAAATAATTAACATGGCTGAAAAACAACCCCCACCAAATTAATAACCCACACGTCTGTTTAGTCAAAGGAAGGAATAAGAAAGGATAAATAGAAGTGGTATACGTACAATTTTAGTGGATGAACCACAGTATTTAGGTTATTTGTTCTAAACAAAAAATAAGCTTTTTCTTTCTTGCTCAAACGTCAATTGCATATTCTAGATTAGGCCACATTAACATTTTGTAAAGTGGTAGTACATACTTTTCCGTAAGTTCATGCCTCCTGTAATATATGACAATATCCTGATGGAGTTTACTCAGATCATGTATAGGGCAGAATTTGGCATGCACACAGGAAGGAGCTTGAAGTGCTAGTGGACAGGTTATGGTTTAACCCTTGTACCAGATCAAAATTAACCACACAGCTAAGGCACAGGAGGGCCAGCGTCTTCTTATCTCTAAAGTGATCATATTCACTGTCAAAAGACACTAGTTTTACCACCATTGACTGTCATATTCTACAGTATGGATGCAGTCACCCACAACAATTATTTGTTAACAAAACCATACTGGTCGAAACGTTAATTCCATTTGTCGCTTATCTATTGTAGATCTACATCCATTACTTTGCATTTGATACAAGGAGTCTGCAGTAGTTCATTTTGAACAGTTTGCTCATATCACACAGATTCTTCTCCACAAGTGACTCTCCTAGTATTACTTACTCAAGATCATGACACACGCATATGAGTGCAGAGTACCATAACTTTATATTTGTCCACAGTGAACCCAACATGCTAATTGGATGCACAAATACCGAGGTAGTCTAAGCAACCTTGTAAATTGTGAACATCTTTCAGAGACAAAATTTACAACATTGATTGGATATACCCGAAACCACATGAAACAGTTTTGCCCACTACAAATACTAGACTTTGCTGGAATCCTTGACAAAAACTGTAGTCCAGAACATTTTAAATTTTAATAAGTAAAACCTTTAGTCAGATGTTATGGCACCATGTGTGGCACTAGCCTTGCTCATTTATGGGCATTGCATTACTGTGAAACAAAGTCAAATGACAAGATTTGAATTGTCTACATATGAAAATTAGAAAATACTATTGAAATATTCCAGGCGCTGCCAATGGATGAAGGGTATCCAAAGTCAGGTAGCTGAAGAGTTTGTTTTTTTTTGTATGAAGCATTTCGGAATTGAGCCATATCTTTCCTCAGATACGTTAGGACAAAATGTAACAATTCTAAGAAGGTAACATCTGGTTTTATTAATCCACTCACAAGTAACTACTGCAACTTATATAGAAACTTTACTCAGTGACGAGTATGAATAATGTATTTATTTATTCTTGGTTGAGTTGAGCAACAATTACCAAATTCATATTGGGGCTTCAACAGATCCATCAAACTACCATTTTGAAGAATATTCAAAAATTACAGCCTGTAGATGTGCAAAGCTTAAAGAGAAACAGTAATCGCAGTGAAAGATTTTCCTACAAAATATTGACTCAGGCTGAATACAAATGTCACAATTTTCAGATTTATATTTTCAAATATTAAAAAACCCATAGATAATTTCCTTTACACTTCACAAATACTTCTTACTTTGTGTTGGTAGATCACATATAATACCAATAAATACATGTGAGGTTTGGATATCAGCATTATCCAGTACACATGAGGTTTCATTTGTATTTAAAAGGTTTTTATTTTTGTTGGTATAATGAGGTGTCTTTTGGACTTTACTGATAAAAATATACAGATAGCGTAATGTAGCTTGGATGCTTGCCTTATATAAGTGAATATCTTTGTTGTGTACTTTCCTTAGGATAGGTCATCAATAACATAAGTGGGACTCAGAGTTTAGTTAAACTGGAATGAGTTGCAAAGCCATATACAGCCTATTCACAGAAGTGCACTGTTTCTAGGGAAATAAAATGTATACGTATGCAATTAAACAAATTTTAGAATGAACAGGACCTTACCTGTTGTGAATTTAACTGTTTCAGCACTGGCAGTAAAAAGTCATCAGTCTTGGATCGATGCCAACCAAAACGGCTCTCACAAAATGTATTTGGAGTTAAGAAAATTTCTGTAAGCATACAGTTTATCCAAGACGGATGAATTCAATATAAATAATGTATACCGTATTTTTCGGACCATAAGACGCACCCTGGTTTTAGAGGAGGAAATAGGAAAATAAAATTTTAAGCAAAAAAATGTGGTCATGGCACACTGTTATGGGACGAGGATCTGCTGCTGACACGGTTAGAACCTTCTATACAAAATTGTAAATATGTAAAAGGATATTCCCGGATTTCATCTAGGTCTGGCCTGCCCCAGGCAAACACTCCTTTGGAATCATCTACCACAGGTTTCAAATATGCATCAGCTACTGCTGGGTTCGGAAATGCGGGATGCAGCTCCAGATTATGTAATTTCTTCTTCACTTTAGTATAGTGAGGGTTAGCTCTGATTTTCTTATTTTTTTGGGCTTCTGTCCACCAATCCCTGCAAAGATTTGGTTAAAGAGGTTGCTTTAATACCTATTCTTGATCCTGTTCTTAACATAGGTGATCAATATCATATTGGTTGCAAAAGAACATTCGGCATCTCCACCAATCAGATGTTATAAGATCTGGCGGTGCCAAGATGTACAGTAAATGGACAGGGACAAGCAGCCCACTACACTGGCTAGTGGCCACTCGAGTACTGCAAATCAGATTCTAGTCAAACATGTTCGTTTTAAACATTAAAAGGGGACAACTCCTTGAAGGAGTCTCTTACATAACCTTGTTTATAGAATGGCAGGCATTGTAATTGGATACTTTCCACATAATTTCAGGTTCAAAACCTTTGCAAGTTTATACCACCAAATTCGTCACTGCAATTCCAAGTGCCTTTCAAAGTCATCTGTCCGAACAAAGACTTGTAATTAAGAAGCTGTACTATCAGTTCTTAAGAAGATCTGAGTACAGGAAGGTTGGGGCTTCAGTAATAATGGGTGATGGGCAAAGAATATTGTGATCAATTTATAGAATACTAAGAATAATTGTCTGTAAACACATTAAAGTCACCTAACAAAATTAGATTATTTTAAAGGGTAGATTTCAAGAGTATCTGCATCAATATTTTATTAGGGATAAAAAATAAAATGCATTTCTAAAAGCTTTCAATAGATTCATGTTGCGGGAAACTTGGGCAGCACTAATAGCAGCCTGGTTGTGGGACTGCACTCAGGCTATATACTGGTCCAGGCAGCATGAATCTAATGCCATGTTCTCTTTAAAGATGAACTGCTCTCAGGAATTATGTGATTTATTTCTTTAAATCCGCCATAGGATTCCTTGGATATGGGCCTTATTTTGTACTAAGTTTTATGGTCTTTACCAAAGTGGCATTTCTTACTGGGCAATAATGCAGGCCAGCTTAACCGCTTAATGACCACGGGCAGTAAAATTACGTCCCAGCGGTCATAGTGTTAATCCCTCCCGGCTGCTGTGGGCAGCCGAGGGCGATCCGCGCACATGTCAGCTAATTTGTACAACTGACATGTGTGCCTAGCAGGCACGAGCAGATCCGCGATCTGCCCATACCTGTTAACCCTTTAAATGGCGCTGTCAAAATGTGACAGCGCCATTATAATCGTGGTCAATGTTTACTCACTGCCCGACACCAGAAGTGATCACATGGGTCCGGTGGTTGTCATGGTAGCACAGGGTCATGTGAGGACTCCTGTAGCTCACATGACTCACTTCCTGTTTCACACAGCCGAGAGCTGTGATCAGCAGATATGGAAGAGTGATCAGACTGCTGATCCTTATAGTCCCCTGGGGGAATTAGTAAACAAAAAAAACCCAAACCTACAAAAAAGTTCAAAATTGCCCCCCTTTCACCACATTGAAAATTAAAGGGTTAAAAAAAAAAAAAAATAAAAAAAAAAAATATACACATTTGGTATCGCCGCGTTCAGAAATGCCCGATCTATCGAAATATAAAATCAATTAATCTGATCGGTAAACGGCGTAGCAGCAAAAAAAATTCCAAAACACCAAAAATACGTTTTTTGGTCGTGGCAAATTTTGCACAAAATGCAATAACAGGGATCAAAACATAGCATATGCGCAAAAATAGTATCATTAAAAAAAAGTCAGCTCGAAACGCAAAAAATAAGCTATCACTGTGCCCCAGACACCAAAAAATGAGAAAGCTATGGGTCGCGGAAAAAGGCGTAAAAACGTGCGACATTTTTTTATTAACCCCTTAGATAAAAGTAAACCTATATATATTTGGTGTCTACAAACTTGCATCAACCTGAGGCATCACACCAACACATCAGTTTTACTAAATAGTGAAGACTGAATAAAATATCTAAAAAAAAAAACCAAAAAAAACCCACAGTGCAATCTCACTTTTCTGCAATTTTTCCGCATTTGGAATTTTTTTTGCCATTTTCCAGTAGACTACATGGTAAAACTAATAGCTTAATTTAAAAGTACAACTCGTTCCGAAAAAAAAGCCCTCACATGGCTATATTGACGGAAAAATTAAAAAAATAAAAAAAGTTATGGCTATCTGAAAAAGAATGGTGAAAAAACAAAACGGAAAGCGCAACACTGGCCGGTTGTGAAGGCCAGGGGTAAAAGATATGCCCCCCGAGAATCCTGCCACCAGCGTATATTCTCGCATTGGAGAAAAATTGAGCAGATTTAGCAAATCACACTTTGATCTGTGTAGGAGTTTAAAAAAAATAAAAATAAAAAATAAGTCTTCATTGTGTCAATCCATGAAAATTGCACTGCATACAAATGTCATCTGAGTGCAGTCCACTGTTTTCCACAGATGCACTGACTTGCATGGCAGAGTGCAATCCGGTCATCGGATCCAAATAGGACATGGTGGGATTTGTTCCTCAGATTGGCTTGGTCCGAAGAAAAGAAAAAAGAAAGAAAAAAGAAAGAAAAAAAAAAAGAAAAATTTCGACATGTGCACAGGCACATAGAATATCATTGGTCCAAGTGTGATCCCCTAACAGGAATGTAGCAAGGTACTACAAGTGATTTAATAGCCATTTCACAAAAACCTAGCTCTGCATCAAACAGTAAGACAATACATTAGATCATTACTTCCATCAACACTGATAAAAAGGGGAGAAAAACTAAATTAAAGTTAAAAATAAAAAAAACTTTGACAAACAAATCCATATTCAATAAAAAAAAAACCCCTACATTCTAGAAATATATAATACAAATATAGTATATTATATGTGTATAATAAAAAGATTATCCCTTTATATACAGTATACACAAACATACAAGCTACAGAACTTACTTGAAATTGATAAGAGGCTCTAGACCATGCCCAGAAAATTCATTCAGTATCTCCATGGCAGAAACATGGCCAACTGAGGGTATTCCTTCTGTATAATCACTCCCCATCAAGTATGCTAAATTTATAAGTCTAGAACGATCTAAGCCTACAGAATGATAGAATTAGAAGTTACTTAAATATATTTAACACTGCACCCATAACATTTCATAATATTCACTTTCATTGCCAATTTCTAAATGGACAGGGAAATATCAATGACACATTGCTGTTGTGATATAAGAAAATACTAAATAAACAGTATCTAAAAGTTACATACAGATTAGAAAAGTACCAGATTTTTGGACTATAAGATGCACTTTTCCCCCTCAAAAAAAAAAAAAAATTGGGAGGAAAATGGGGGTCCAAATGTAGCTTACCTAGCTTACTATGGTGAATCTGAAAACTGCAAAAAGAAGGTACTCAAAGTTTGGCTACTTACTGGAATTGTCAGGGTTTTGATTTTGTGGCATTCGCCGCTCAGTATAAAGGCTGCTTTACACCTTACAATTTCTCGTGCGATCGCACCCGCCCCCATCGTTTGTGCGTTATGGGCAATTTTCTGCCCGTGTTGCACAATGCTGTAACCCCCTGTCACACGTACTTACCTTCCAAACGACCTCACTGTGGGCGGCGAACATCCACTTCCTGAAGGGGGAGGGACGTTCGACGTCACAGCAACGTCACACAGCGACTGGCCCATAGAAGCGGAGGGGCGGAGATGAGCGGGACGTAAACATCCCGCCCATCTCCTTCCTTCCGCATTGCCGACGGCCGCAGGTAAGCTGCAGTTCATCGTTCACAGGGTGTCACACGGAGCGATGTGTGCTGCCCTGGGTACAATGAACAACAGGACGTGCGATTTTTAGAAAATGAGCGACAAGTCAGCGATGAACGAGAAGGTGAGTATTTCTGCTCGTTCATAGCTGTCACACGCTACGATATCACTAACGATACTGGATGTGCGTCACTTACGACGTGACCCCGCCGACATCTCGTTAGATATATCGTAGTGTGTAAAGCCCGCTTAAAATGACATGCTTGATGATGCCAAATTTATACACACACACACACACACACACACACACACACACACACACACAAAACACACAACGTTTGACTGCACAAACCAAATTCGTGATGAGGATTGGAGGCTTATGTACATTGGCCAATTTACTAACTAATACCTCATATATTTGATATATTTTTTGTACTTTTTTATACGGGGTGCAGCCGGGCCTCTTAATACAGGCCGTGCATAGTGGAGTGTCTGTCCCTTGTGTGCTGCAGTGACTAGTGTCCGGGTAACCCGCCTAATCTAATAGTAAGGGCGTGGTAATAGGTTGCTGGCTGGACACCATGCGCATACAAGTGTGAACAGCGCCCTATGCACGCCACTAGTGTGCAATTTACCTTGCACCTGTGAAGTGTCCATCATGTTGAGAGGTTTGTCTGCATCCTGTTGGTTAATTAGATGTGTTGGCCTGGGCTAACCGGACTGGTTGCCCTGTTTTCTGCTGTGAGTATATTAAATTTTTGGGGGAGTTTTTATCTTCTCTTTTTGTTGCCATTTTTGACAAATCCAAGCAAGTAAACGCAAGACAGTGGTCACAAAGTGGTTAAAGAAAAATGGTTTGTAAATTTTGGTTATTGTTGAAATCACCATTTCCTCACCTTCAGATTAATGTGCATGGGCACCTTAAGGCCTTGTGCGCACTAGAAAATGGAATTTTCTGAAGAAAATGCCGCAGGCTCTGAAAGATTTCTGCACCCGCAAAAAACGCACCGAAATCGGCGTTTTGGTGTGGTTTTTCCACAGGTTGGTACATGTGTTTTAATGTATTCAATGCAATAAAGCACATTGAAAGAAAAAAAAAAAAAACAAAAAACAAAAAAAAAAAACACATTTCCTTCTGAGATAGATAGATACCGTATTTTTTGGACTATACGACGCACCCTGGTTTTAGAGAAGGAAATATATATATATCCCACATCCTGGTATGTGCTCCCATCATGCTATATACTGCCATCCTGGTATGTGCTCCCATCATGCTATATACTGCCAGCTAGAGAGAGAGATATATAGATATACATATATATATACACATATACATATACATATACATATACATATATATATATATATACATATATATATATATATACATATATATATATATATATATATATATATATATATATATATATATATATATATATATATATATATATATATATATATATATATATATATATATATATACACACACATATATATATATATATATATATATATATATATATATATATACACACCATCATGCTGCTCATATACACCATCCTGCTATATGTCCTGCATCCTGTGGCAAACAAAAAAATAAATAAATAAATAAACGTTTATACTCACCTTTCCTCGCTCCACGCAGAATCGCTCCACCTCTGTCTGTGCCGGCAGCGCTGTGTGGAGCCGGCCACGATCCCTGCAGCACCGCGATCTTCTACAGTCTGTGCCGGTGGACACGTGCGCACAGCGATTACGTCATCGCTGTGAGAACCGCTAGTTTCCACACACAGCTTCGCCGGCACAGACAGTAGAAGATCGCGGTGCTGCAGGGGAACGGTGAGTACAGTATACTGATCACTGCACCCCACGCTGATGATTATGCGCGGGGAGCAGTGAATACAGCCACACATGATCACTCCAGGCTGTAGTTTCCAGGGGTGATCATGCGGGCCGGCTGTTTACTATGCGCGCATCCCCCGCTCATCATCCCGCCCACCTGTCAGCACCGACTTCAGCGCTGAGAGATGATGGGCGGGAGAATGAGCGTGCATATGTAATGAGCGGGCCCACGTGGTCACAGCAGGCACTGCTGCAGCCTGCTCGTGCCCCCGATTACCCGCTCCACCCTCATTACCCGCAGCCCTAGACTATAAGACGCACCCCCCACTTTCCCCCAACATTTGGGGGGAAAAAAGTGCGTCTTATAGTCCGAAAAATACGGTAGATAGATAGATAGATAGATAGGAGGACAGATCAATCAATTGAGTCCCTGTGAGGACACACTGCAGTTCTCACGAGCGGTAATGTGTTCACATTACCAACCGTGAGAAATGACCTGTAGTTACCCCTGCATCCTCGTTACGAGGCTGCATTAAGTACAGTGTGTCAGATACGGCTGCAGCAGTCTTCAAACGTCGTGGGACCTGTGTGGATTACACTGGAGCTGTGTGTTGGGAGGGGCCAATAAAAGGGGTGAAAGAGGGGGCTTTTTTGCTATTTTATTTAAAATAAAGGATTTTTCGGTGTGTGTGTGTTTATTTACTTTACTTACGGGTTAATCATGTAAGCTTGTCTCATAGACGCTGCCATGATTAAGCCTGGACTTAGTGGCAGCGATCCGCTGCCATTAACTCGTTATTACCCCGATTGCCACCACATCACGGCAATCTGAAAGAGCTGGGGACACTCCGGGACTGTCGCATAATGGATGCGACAGTCCCGTGGCTGCTGCGGGCTGATATTCTTGGCTGCGGTGATGGGGGCATTAACCCTGGCCCTTGCTCTCCCCAGCCTGAGAATATTGGGCTGCCACTGTGCGTTTACCTCGGCTGGACGGTCAAAAGACAGCGGAGCCCACTTTTTTTTTTCGTTTTTTTATTTTTATATGTACATTTGATTTCTATGTGTATTCTATATGTCTGTGTGCGAGTGTGATATCTGTGTGTTTACTCTCTGCTCCACTTCCTCTTCCTGTCCTAATGAAAATGCAGGGCAGTGATGAACATTATGTCCCGAAAAACGCGAAATACCAAAGGGAATAACGCAGGAAAACCCATTGAAACGCACAGAATTTTCTACCTGCGTTAATTCCCTGCGGGATTTCACGATATCATTACAGTCAATGGAGTGAAATGCCGCAGCTACATGCGGAAAAGAAGTGACATGCAATTGTTTTTTGCTGCAGGAATCCCGCAGCAAAACCTGTAGCTGTCAAAATCCGCCTAGTGTGCACAGCATTTTTTTCCCCATAGGTTTTGCTGGTGAATCACTGCAGAAAGGTTATGAACATGTTCTGCAGCTAAACATGCAGCAAATCCACGGGAAATCCACGGTAAAGTCCGCCAAGTGCGCACAAGGCCTAAAGGCATTTAATTAAAAGGGAACCTATCAAATTTAGCATGGTGTATTATCTATATAGAACAGATATTAGTCATCTTTTGTCTCAAATACATAGCCATCAATCACTTGAGACCACCCACTGGACTCAGACATAAAAAGATCAAAAATTAAAATAAAATAAAAAAAATGAAAGGCAGTTTTTTTTCCACACCCCTAGAAATCTGTTTGCTTAGCTCCTCCTGCCCTTTTCTGGCAGAACAAAAGACAGGGATGCCAGATGCCATTAATCAGGATTTACACCAGGAACAACAGCACTATTTTACACAACAGCTGTTGGTCTTAGCAAGATGTAATGCTGGATAAATGATATCCTTGGCCTATTTGCTAAGCCCCTTTCTAATCAACACCAACAAAAGGCTTCAAGTTCCAAAGTGACAATGTTGTCAAATGGGAGCTTCCAGACATCTAAAAGGTTGTCACCATAAACGTTATTTCTATTTCCATGTCCTGGAAAGCCAAGCGATGAGAACCATGTCTATCAGACATCTATTTCACATCCTTTGGCTTTAGAATAAAATATAATAGACAGCAAGTAGGTAAAATGTCAGATGTTTGACATTTGGCATAAAATGTTGCCACCACGTGCCCAATGTATAGTCTTCTCAAAAAGTGGAGGCTGACATTTTGGTTCTCACCAAGTTTGCCTCTTCAGTATTCTTCAATCTTTTACTTAGCTTGAACCTTGAAGCACAATTACAAGAATAATTAACAAAACACGTCAACGTTATGCAACAACTCAAATTTACAGGGATGACCCTCATTTTTCAAGACTTCAATTTCAATTTTTCCTGATATGCTGGGTAGCAGCTTCTGAGCCATATCCTGACTGAACGGGCAATTTTTTTCATATCTGACCAACATCACTTTGACAGGCAATCTGGAACGCTTCAACAGTGACAGACTTATGAAAAGGCTCGTTAAAAGGCCACTTGACTTTGAGGATTGCTACTTCCAAGAGGTAGCACTAGAGTTAGGGGTACTTCTCACATAGCGAGATGGCTAGCGAGATCGCTGCTGAGTCACAGGTTTTGGGACGTACCAGTGACCTCGCTTTGTGTGACACTAAGTAGCAACCTGGTCCCTGCCGTGAAATCGTTGATTGTTACACTGTTCTGGTTCATTTTTGCTTGTTGGTCTCCCGCTGTGCAGCACACATCAATCAGCGTGTTTGACGGCGGGAGACCAACGAGCACCGACTGTGTAAGCAGCGTACACTGGTAACCAGGGTATATATCGGGTAACTAAGCAAAGCGCTTTGCTTGGTTACCCAATATTTACCCTGGTTACCAGCGTACACCGCTTACAGGCTGCCAGCGCTGCTCCCTGCACACGTAGCTAGGGTAAATATCGGGTAACTAAGCAAAGCGCTTAGCTTAGTAACCCGATGTGTACCCTTGCTACGTATACAGGGAGCCAGCGCGGGCAGCCTGTAAGTGGTGTACGCTGGTAACCAGGGTAAATATTGGGTAACTAAGCAAAGCGCTTTGCTTGGTTACCCGATATTTACCCTGGTTACCAAGCGCAGCATTGTTACACGAGTCGCTGGGGAGATATGACTGTTTGACAGCTCATTAGCAAACCTGTAGCGACGTACCAGCGATCCTGACCAGGTCGTATCGTGGTCGGAATCGCTGGTACGTCGTTTAGTGTGACGGTACCCTTAGTCTTCTTCCTCCCTGAAGAGACAATTTGAATATTTCCCACAGGAGCATTGCAGCTATAAGACTCCCCACTGGCAGCCAGACTGGTTTGTCAGGTCTCCACAAGGAGAAACGTTTTCCCCTTATACCCTACTATAGCATCTCATTTCATATATCATATCTTATACTTTGCACTGACGAGGGGGCAATCACCCTTGAAACACAGTATCTGCAAATTGTGGTTCTGATCTTGCATAAAGTCATATGAAAAGGCTTGTTATAGGGCCCCTTTTGACTTTAACGATTGCTACTTCCAATAAGTGGCATAAGATTTAGTCTCCTTCCTCCCTGAAGAGACAATTTGAAGACTCTTTCGTGACCTATTGTACTTCATGTTACTGGTAACTTTAGGACAGTATTTTTTGGGTTTATTTGTGAAAATATTGGAAATTTGGTTTCAGTGCATAAAAGTTAGAAACTTGTGAAATTTTCAGAGTTGTCACAGGAGAAACAATATTTCCACATGTCAACTTTACATCGGCACCATTTTTGAAAAAAGAGAATTTTGTTTACTTACCGTAAATTCTTTTTCTTATAGTTCCGTATTGGGAGACCCAGACCATGGGTGTTTAGCTTCTGCCTCCGGAGGACACAAAGTACTACACTTAAAAGTGTAGCTCCTCCCTCTGAGCTTATACACCCCTTGGTGAGCCAGTCCCAGCCAGTTTAGTGCAAAAGCTGAAGGAGAATAGCCACCCACAAGTAGAACCGAGCAAGAACCGGAACAACCGGAGACTCTGTCCACGACAACAGCCGGTGATAACACACGGAACAAGAAAATTGCCAACAGGCAACAGGGAGGGAGCTGGGTCTCCCAATACGGAACTATAAGAAAAAGAATTTACGGTAAGTAAACAAAATTCTCTTTTTCTTTATCGTTCCTTTGAGAGACCCAGACCATGGGACGTTCCAAAGCAGTCCCTGGGTGGGAATAAACAGAAAAAACTAAGAAGTAGGCGGAGCCTAACTTCACAAGTGGGCGACAGCCGCCTGAAGGATGCATCTGCCCAAGCTCGCATCTGCCGAAGCATGAGCATGCACTTGGTAGTGCTTCGAAAAGGTATGCAGGCTAGTCCAAGTGGCAGCCTGACAGACTTGTTGAGCCGTAGCCTGTTGCCTAAAAGCCCAAGAGGCACCGACAGCTCTGGTCGAGTGTGCTTTGATCCCTGGTGGGGGAGGCATTTGAGTACTCTGGTAGGCGTCCGAAATGGTCGATCGAATCCAACGGGCCAAAGTCGGCTTAAAAGCAGGGAGACCCTTGCGCCGCCCTGTGGTTAGCACAAAAAGAGAGGTGCACCGCCTAAGCGCAGTGGTGCGAGACACATAAATCCGGAGAGCACGCACCAGATCTAGAGTATGCAGCTCTTTTTCAAAGCGATTAACAGGGGCCGGACAGAAGGAAGGCAAGGAAATGTCCTGGTTAAGGTGGAAGGGAGAGACCACCTTAGGAAGAAAGTCCGGAGTCGGACGGAGAACCACCTTGTCCTGGTGAAAAACTAAAAAAGGTGACTCCGAGGAGAGCGCAGCCAAATCAGAGACTCTCCTGAGAGAAGTTATGGCAACTAGAAAGGCTACTTTTTGAGAAAGACGATACAAAGAAAACCTCCCTAAGGGGCTCAAAAGGGGGTTTCTGCAATGCCGTGAGGACCAAGTTAAGGTCCCAGGGATCCAAGGGCCACCGATAAGGCGGAATGATGTGAGACGCGCCTTGCATGAAGGTGCGGACCTGAGCCAGCCGGGCGAGACGCCGCTGGAACAGCACTGATAGAGCTGAGACTTGTCCCTTGAGAGAGTTGAGGGACAGTCCTAGCTGCAGACGGGACTGTAAAAAATACAGAAGGGTCGGCAAAGAGAATGGCCAAGGAGGATGGCCGGAAGAGCGACACCAGGAAAGGAAAATTTTCCAAGTCCTGTGATAGATCTTGGCGGAAGAAGACTTACGGGCCCGAGTCATAGTGGAGATGACTTCAGGAGGAATACCAGAAGCCGTCAAAATCCAGGACTCAAGAGCCACGCCGTCAATTTGAGTGCCGCAGAATTCGGGCGGAAAAACGGACCGTGCGAGAGTAGGTCTGGACGGTCCGGAAGATACCACGGCATCTCTACGGACAGTTGGAGCAGGTCCGGATACCAAGCTCGCCTGGGCCAGTCGGGTGCAATGAGGATGACTCGACGGCCCTCCATTCTGATCTTGTGCAGGACTCTGGGCAAGAGAGCTAGAGGGGGAAACACGTAGGACAGACGAAACTGGGACCAGTCTTGAACCAGAGCGTCCGCGGCGAAGGCCTGAGGATCGTGGGAGCGAGCCACGTAAACCGGAACCTTGTTGTTGTGACGGGATGCCATTAGGTCCACGTCTGGAGTGCCCCATTTGCGGCAGATTGACTGAAACACTGCCGGGTGCAGGGACCACTCGCCACCGTCCACGGATTGACGGCTGAGATAATCTGCTTCCCAGTTTTCCACGCCTGGGATGTGGACTGCGGATATGGTGGACTTTGAGTCCTCCGTCCATTGAAGGATGCGTTGTACCTCCATCATTGCCAGGCGGCTGCGTGTCACGCCTTGGTGATTGATGTAGGCAACCGCTGTCGCGTTGTCTGACTGGACTCGAATGTGCTTGCCCGCCAACAGGTGGTGAAAAGCTAGGAGAGCTAGAAGCACAGCTCTGGTTTCCAGCACATGGATTGAAAGGGCTGACTCGGACGGAGTCCAAGTGCCCTGTGCTCTGTGGTGGAGATATACCGCTCCCCAGCCGGATAGGCTGGCATCCGTGGTGAGAATCACCCAGGACGGGGTCAGGAAGGAGCGCCCTTGGGACAGGGAGAGGGGCCGAAGCCACCACTGAAGAGAGCTCCTGGTCCGTGGCGACAGAGCCACTAACCTGTGTAAGGAGGAAGGCCGCTTGTCCCAACAGCGGAGAATGTCTAGCTGCAGAGGGCGCAGATGGAACTGGGCAAAGGGAACAGCCTCCATGGACGCCACCATTTGACCCAGCACCTGCATCAGGCGCCTGAGGGTATAACGGCGGGGCCTCAGGAGAGAGCGCACCGCTAGCTGGAGAGACTGCTGTTTGATTAAGGGCAACTTCACAAGTGCCGGCAAAGTCTCGAACTGCATCCCTAGGTACGCAAGACTCTGGGTCGGAGTCACAGTTTATTTCGGAAGATTAACAAGCCACCCGAATTGGGCTAGAGTGGCGAGAGTGAGCGAGACACTCCGCTGACAGTCTGCGCTGGATGGACCCTTGACCAGAAGGTCGTCCAGATAAGGAAGCACTGCCAACCCCTGGAGGTGCAGGACCGCAATCACTGCCGCCATGACCTTGGTGAATACCCGAGGGGCCGTGGCTAACCTGAAGGGGAGAGCCACGAATTGGAAATGATCCTCTCCTATTGCAAAACGTAACCAACGCTGGTGTGAAACTGCGATTGGCACATGTAGATAGGCATCTCTGATGTCGATGGACGCCAGGAAATCCCCTTGGGTCATAGAGGCAATGACTGATCGCACAGACTCCATGCGAAAATGCCGCACCCGAACATGCTTGTTGAGAAGCTTGAGATCCAGGATGGGCCGGAAGGTACCATCCTTTTTGGGAACTAGGAAGAGGTTTCAGTAAAAACCTCTGAACCGTTCCCGAGCGGTAACTGGTACAATCACTCCGTTGGCCTGCAAGGATGCCACGGCCTGCGAGAAGGCGGCGGCCGAGAGAAAAAAAATCTGTTTGGCGGGCTGGAAGAGAATTCTATCCTGTAGCCGTGAGATATGATATCTCTCACCCACTGATCGGAGACTTGCTTTAACCAAGCGTCGCCAAAGTGGGAGAGCCTGCCAACGACTAAGGACGTGGCTGGAGCGGGCAGAGAGTCATGAGGAGGCTGCCTTAGTGGCAGAACCTCCTGCGGTCTTCTGCGGACGCGCTTTTGGGCGCCAGTTGGATTTCTGATCCTTAGCTGAGTTAGCGGACGAGGCGGAAGGCTTAGAGGATGACCAGTTGGAGGAACGAAAGGAACGCAACCTCGATTGATTCCTACCCTGGGCGGGTTTCCTGGTCTTGGTTTGTGGCATGGAGGTACTCTTCCCGCCAGTAGCTTCCTTAATAATTTCATCCAGCTGCTCACCAAACAGCCGGGAACCAGCAAAAGGGAGCCCAGCAAGAAACTTCTTGGAAGAAGCATCTGCCTTCCACTCTCGAAGCCACAAGATCCTGCGGATAACAAGAGAATTAGCTGAAGCCACCGCAGTGCGGTGAGCAGCCTCTAGCATTGCAGACATGGCATAAGATGAAAAAGCTGAAGCCTGAGAAGTTAAGGTAACCATCTCCGGCATAGATTCCTTGGTGAGGGAATGCATCTCCTCTAGAGAAGCAGAGATGGCTTTGAGAGCCCACACTGCTGCAAAAGTCGGGGAAAACGCGGCCCCCGCAGCTTCATACACAGATTTGGCCAGAAGGTCAATCTGACGGTCAGTGGAATCCTTAAGTGAGGTGCCGTCAGCCACCGACACAACGGTCCGGGCTGAGAGCCTAGACACCGGAGGGTCTACCTTTGGGGAGTGAGACCACTCCTTGACCACCTCAGGTGGAAATGGAAACCGGTCATCAGAACCACGCTTTGGAAAGAGTTTGTCAGGACAGGCCCTGGGTTTGGTCACAGCGGTCTGAAAACTGGAGTGGTTAAAGAACACACTCTTTACTCTCTTAGGCGAGGTAAACTGATGCTTTTCTGCCAAAGAGGGTAGCTCCTCTGAGACTGGCGGATTGAGATCCAGTACAGAATTAATAGGAGCAATCAAGTCACTAAGATCTGAGTCACCCTCAGAGAAATCGATGGGATACATAGCCTCCGAGCCCCCCGTGAGGGCATCCTCCTCATCTTGCGAGTCAGCTCTTGAGACAGAGCCGCGGGATGAGGAGGGGGAGGAAACCCTGCGCCTTCTCTTAGAAGGACGGGGTCTGGGACCAGATGATGAATCCTCTGTGAGCTCCGATGGACGGAGGTCAGAGGATAGCAATCCTCTGTCAAGAGTATTAGGAGGCACCCTGTGAGGAGGGCTGATGCATATTCAAAGTCTTGGACAAAAGTCCCATGGACTCAGCAAATGACTGGGATATGGACCTAGAAAAGGACTCTACCCAGGCCGGGGGTTCAGCCACAGGTGCAGCAGCAGCCTGAGAGACCACTGGGGGTGAGACTCCAGGCTGTGGCACCGCCAAGTTAGAGCAACCATCACAATGTGGATAAGTGCTCGGTTCAGGCAGCAGGAGCTTACATGCAGAGCATACAGAATAAAGCTTTGGAGCCTTGCTCCTTGTGTGAGACATGCTGCTGGAGTGGGGGCTTTGCAGCAGGGCTGTGGAGTCGGTAAGCCAAACCTTCGACTCCGACTCCGACTCCGACTCCTCAAATTCTCTTGCACCGACTCCGACTCCGGCTCCGACTCCGACTCCTACATATATTGCTTATAGTTAGGTGAAAAATTTATTGTAGTACATGAATATGTGTATGTGAACATCAGACATTTAATAATTTTTATGATACAATAATCAAGATATTTGGATAGAACATAAAATATATTTATTGGAATACAACTTTAGAACACAAAAAACTGTAATAAATTGTAAATATGTAATACACTATGTAATATACAGTAGATTACATATATATCTTGTGTGTGTATATACACTGTATATATATATATGTATATACAGTGTATATACACACACAAGATATATATGTAATCTACTGTATATTACATAGTGTATTACATATTTACAATTTATTACAGTTTTTTGTGTTCTAAAGTTGTATTCCAATAAATATATTTTATGTTCTATCCAAATATCTTGATTATTGTATCATAAAAACAATTAAATGTCTGATGTTCACATTGTACTACAATACATTTTTCACTTAAATATAAGCATTATACTAAATGTTATTATTTAGTAAAATATTCAGCACATTCTGCATTGCACTCCTGTCCCCAATTTATTATATATTTTAGGAGTCGGAGTCGGTGCATTTTATACCGACTCCGACTCCACCAAAATGAGCTCCGACTCCGACTCCACGACTCCGACTCCACAGCCCTGCTTTGCAGAGAATGAACCCCAGGGAGAATATACAGAGGTCCACAACCGGAGACCGGCTGTGGCTTACCAGACCGCTGGGCGCGGTGTTGTGTGCCCTCCAGATCCCGAAGCCCGGTCCCCCAATGCACAGCACCTCAGCAGAGATGCAGAGTGCAGGATGTCCCAGCGCAGAGTGAACTCTGCCTGAGAAATGGCCGCCGGAGCGAAGAGAGGGGGCGGGACTAGGGGGCGTTCCTATAGGAGAGCGGGAACTGGAGGGCTATAGAGACCTGCAGGGGAGGAGGGACGCCCCAGCAGTGGGGAGTGTCCCTCCCCTGTGCAGAACGGCTGCCGGGAGGAGCAGTGCCTGTCCCTCTGCATGAGTGACATGCGAGGGCAGGAAAACGAAACCAGGCCTCCGGCGAAGCCGGGGCCTAAATTTAAGCGGCGAGGCCGACGCGCAGGCACCATCGGCGCGGTTCTCGGGCAAAAGCTAGAGAACCCGCCGGAAAAGTCAAAATAATCACATACAGCATACTCTCCCCATACAATAAAGAACCGGGACCCCCAATACATAAACGTCTCAGGTACTTAGCTGCTGGGACGCAGGGCCAGGTCCCTGGGGATGAGTGCTCCGGTCCAACAGAATCCTCAAGGGGCTGTGGATGGAGACCGGTCTCCTGCCAGCCATGGAGACCGTGCTGGCTCCCACTTCAAGCCAGAGCCCAGGAGGGATGGTGAAGGAGCGCGGCATGTAAGGCTCCAGCCTTGGAAATCAACCTTAACAACACCGCCGACACAGTGGGGTGAGAAGGGACATGCCAGGAGTCCAGACGTGGACCCACTTTTCTTCAAACTCTTTCCAAAAATCAAACAAATCAGATGAGAATGCATGTGTGGATGTATGCCTCCTGAACACAAAGCGATAAACTGGCTGGGACTGGCTCACCAGGGGGTGTATAAGCTCAGAGGGAGGAGCTACACTTTTAAGTGTAGTACTGTGTGTCCTCCGGAGACAGAAGCTAAACACCCATGGTCTGGGTCTCCCAAAGGAACGATAAAGAAAATACATTTTGTTAAAAAGTTAGAAGTGTTAAAAGTTTAGTGAGCAATTTCTCTTTCTCTAACAAAATTCCCAAACTTTTTTTTTTTTTTTTTTAAAAAGTAAGGACCATATCACATTTGAAGTGACTTTGAAAGGCCTAGGTGACTAATATATAATATATAAAGTTTATATATATAATATATAAAGCGGAGTGTGAGTGTGAGTGTGTGTGTGTGTGTGTGTGTGTGTGTGTGTGTGTGTGTGTGTGTGTGTGTGTGTGTGTGTGTGTGTGTGTGTGTGTGTGTCTCCGCTAAAATAATCCGCACCGTTGCATTTACAATCACGGAATTTTGCACAGACGCCCCATGTGACTGGGAATGTCAGACTATGCTTTGACAGGAAAAATTAGCCCCGCGCTTTAAAGTTACTCTCCAACAAACCTGCCTCCATTAAAGTCAATGGAGCTGCGAGCTAAAGGTTAATAGCTGCAGTGATTGGTTGCTATAGGAACAAAGAACATTCATAGCATAAGAAGCTTATATGTGAGCTAATAAAATGTTGATGGGGAGAGGGAAACAGAGACCAAAACGCAGAGACTTACAAACGCAGACAAAAACACAGATGTTCTGGTAACAGTGGACGATCATGAAAAATCCCCTTAATCAGGAAAAAAACAAAACCACAAGAGTAGTTGGAAACTGAGCTGACCGCAATCCCCTATCAGGCAACACTATAAGTAGCAATGTGATGTTCCTAACACACCTAAACACTTTTTCACTGCCAGAGAAACTTGATACACCTCAAACATAGAAATGAGGAATCCTAACTTGCCTCAGAGCAGTCCCTAAAGAAATAGCAAGCCCTCAACATGCAACAATGGTGATGTAAGAAAACACAATACAAAGATAGAAAATATAGATCAGCAAAGGTGAGGCCCGACTTACTAGATACAACAGGACAGGACAGGACAGGACAGGACTAATTGCAGCAGCAAAACATCCTGCAAAAAAAATACCAATCTCCTGATAAAAAATACTGAGACCACACAGACTCTCCCCCACTATATCAGGTACTCTTGTGCTAGACACTTTAAACACACCTGCAGATATAATGGGAAGAAACAAAATCACAGAACAAATAATATTCTAAAGTGCAAATAATCCAAACATGAACAGAGAGCAAGCTCCCTTTCTTGTTGGAAGAACTGCCCTGCTCACAAAAGCAGAAAGACAGATCCTCACATACAAGAAACCAAACACAGAACCAAATGGAATATGCAGAAACACTCAAGTGCAAATCCAGCAATTAAGCACAGAAAAAGTAAATGTATCTGGAGTAGATTCAAGCACTAAATAAATGGGAAAAAAAAACTGAAGGAAAATCTCCCAGCCATCTTCAGAAGCAGGCAGGAACATTTATCACCGGCCACCGCCAGGCACAAAATGCTCTCCCACATAACCTAGGCTGATCTACAATAGGATTTCATGGATTCTCAATTAATTCCATAACCTGTCTGAATCACAGATTCAAACTTAGCTTCATTACCATTCCTGGCCACCAGAGGGAGCTCCACACCAGCACCCACTCGGATGACATTCACGACAGACAGGCAGAGACAGACACAAAAAGAGAAAGAGACAGAAAGTCAGACAGAAAGAGACATAGACAGACAGACACAGAGAGACTGGGAGAGAGACAGAGAGACAGTTATCCCGGGCAATGCCCGGGAACTACAGCTTGTCCATTATACAGGTGAAACACCTGATTAATCCATTCTTTCCACGAGGCAGCAGAGTTACTCCAGACTCCTCTTGGCCTCTGCTCACCGGTGTCCTTTTCAAAAGATGCACAAAACTGTTATTGTTTTGCTTTTTACACCATTCACGGTGTTGTAAAAGTAATAAGACCGCTTTATTCTTTTGGTCAGTACGATTACAGCGATTCCAAACTTATGCTTGTTTTTTTTATGTTTTGCCAATTTAAAAAACAATTTTCTAGGAAAAAGAATTGTTTTTGCATTGCTGTATTCTAAGCTAAAACTTTTTTATTTCTCTGCCGACTGAGCTGTTTAGTTTTTTTTTTTTCTTCTTTGTGGGACGAGGTTTTTAGCCATACCACTTTTTTATTATTAATTTACATGCAACTTTTTGATTGTGTTTTATTCCATTTCTTTTGGCAGTATAAGAACATACTTTTTATTTTTTTTTTTTTTTTTTTAAGCGTTACATTTTCATAAATTGGATTGTTTCAGAAGTAGCGATACCAAATGTGTGCTTTGTTTATTTTTCACATAAAACATACATATTATTTGTTTGGTTTAATTATTTTGCTTTATTTTGTGATTAAATAAATATATTTACAACTTTTTTTTTTTTATTTAGTACCGCTCTGGGACATTAAAGGTTTATTACACCAATCGCTGATATACTGTATTGCAATGCACCAGGCCCCCGTGATCATATCAAAGGGGTCCCGATTGTATGGGAGGGGGAATGAATTCCCTCTCGCAGCTCCTAAATGCTGCAATCGCTATTAATTGCAGCATTTATGGGGTTAAAAAGTTAGGGGTGGTTGTGAGAGCTGGGTCTCAGCTGTCAGCTAAGCTGATCTCCTGGCAGCGATTTAGTGGGCACAGCTCCTGTGCCCGTGGAATTGCCATTATGTGCCCTGTACGTCATCAGTTGGGAACCCCTTGGAGATCATAATGCACAAGATATGTCATATGTTATGAAGATGTTAAAGGGAACCTCTCATCACTTTTTTTGGCTATAAGCTGTGGCCACCACCACAGGGCTCTTATATACAACATTCTAACATGCTGTACATAAGAGCCCAGGCCGCTAAGACTACATAAAAAAAACACTTTATAAAATACTTACCCAACGGTCGCGCTGCGGTGGAATTGGGTCACGGAGGAGTCTCCGTTGTCCAGTGCCGGCGCTGCCTCTATTGGCCATCTTCGTCCTCATTCTTCTGAAGCCTGTGTGCATGACGCGTCTACGTCATACACACTCGCCAGTCCTGCGCAGGCGCACTACAATACTTTGATCTGCCCTACTCAGGGCAGATCAAAGTGCGCCTGCTCAGGACCTGAATGCCGGCGAGTGTGGATGATGTCGGACACGTCATGCACCGCAGCTTCAGAAGAAAAAGGAAGAAGATGGCCGAAAGAGGCGGCGCCGGACAACGGAGACGCCTCCGTGACCCAATTCCACCGCAGCGCGACCGCTAGGCAAGTATAAAGTGTTTATGTAGTCACAGTGGCCTGGGCTCTTATATACAGCATGTTAGAATGCTGTAAATAAGAGCTCTGTGGTGGTGGCCGCAGCTTATAGCCAAAAAAAGTGGTGACAGGTTCCCTTTAAGCAATTACCAGATATTCTCATTAGCATTAGGTTTTATAAAGTTTCCAAGCCAAGGATACAAGACTTTTGTTCACCAAGCCACTTAGCTAATCACTTTTGCCTTGTGACATTGTGCTCCATCAGGCTGGAAAATACATTGCTCATCATTAAACTGCCCCCTGGATCATTGGGAGACGTTGCTCTTGAAGAATGTTTAAATACCATTCTTTATTCATGGTAGAGTTTTTAAGCCAATCTGCGAGTGAGCCCACAACCTTTCATGAAAAGCAACCAAGCAAATGATTGGTCTTTGATACTTTACTGTTGGCATGACACAGGACTTCTGGAAGTTTTAATCTTTTCTTCTCCTGACAATCATTCTTCTAAATCAGGGGTGGGAAACCTCCGGCCCGTGGGCCGTTTGCGGCCAGTGATTACTTTTTATGCGGTCCGCGGGCACATTCTCGGGAACCGCAGTGCTCCAGCGGCAGCTGTGCTTTTGCCGGCCGCTGGCCCTTTAAATCCTAGTGCATGATGGAAGGAAGCGCACGCCCTCTGGGTAGATGCTAGAATGTATGGGCTTCTTCCAGATACTGATTAAAGCTTACCTCATGGGCTGGGTAAGCAGTGCGCTGGGCTCCCGTCACAGAAGGGGTGCAGCAAATTTACTGGCCTCCCTGCTGTAATGCCTCCCGGATCTTAGCTGTGTGACTCCTCCTCCTCCACAGTGAGTCTGCAACCCATCTCTGCCCCCCCTCCAATGCTGTGTATGCCTAGTGCTATGTACCCCCTAGTACTGTGTGTACCCCCTCAGTGCAGTATAAACTGTGCTGCCACCTAGTGCTCTCCGTGCCACCGCCAGTGGTGTCCATGCCCCAGCATCTCCTGTGATGTATACGACCCTCCTGTAATGTATAAAATCAACAGCCCCTGCAGGGATGTATATGCCCCAGCCCCTCCAGGGATGTATATGCCCCAGCGTCTCCTGTGTTGTGGTTCCACAGCCAAATCCTCTGGAGGAGATAGTCCTGACACTTGCTGAACTTTCTTGGATGTCCTGAAGCCCCTTCTCAGAAATGTAATGTTATGGGGGTGCTGTATGATAGAATATAGATGGTAAATAATCAGACAGCCAGGGTCCACCGTGCGGTGATATTAGACCGCTGCCAACAATAAACGGAATTAAGGTAGTCTCCGTTAAATCACGGAGATACGTAAATTAGAATATATGCAAATTAAAGTAGAATGCCATTAAACTTATACAAATTGTCTCTCCAGTAAAGGAGACAAACTCTAGCACAGCGCCACCTATTGGAAGTAGCTATCCTAAAAGTCACAAGTGGATTTTCAACAATCCTTTGCAATATGACTCAGGATATATAAGCCAGATCAGAATCCCAATTTGCAGACACGGTGTTTCGGGGTGCTTGCCCCTCGTCAGTGCAAAGTATGGGGGTGTCTGATCTGGCTCATGAGAAAGCTATGTGGGGACCACGGGGGAACACTATTCTCCTTAAGGAGACTTTGCAAGCCAGTAGCGACTACAGGACATAAGGGTATAAAAGGAAGTGAACCTCTGTTACGTCACAGAGGACACCTATGTATAATAGGATAAGGACTCTGCTAACATTCATGGAGTCATAACAATAAAGCCTCTGTTGCCTCACAAAAGGTAAATAGTATAAGTATTGAGTACGATGTGTGAAGTGCACACACACACACACACACACACACACACACACACACACACACTATAAAGATGGATAACAGCAGCACTAGCCGTACTAGCTGTTATCCAGGCTCAGTGTTAACCACACTGACCTGCGTGTACCAGGTGCTAACCGCACAGTAAGAAGCGTACCATGTGATACCTGCACTTGCCTGACAGCTTGGGTGTAACCCACAGCTAAATCCTACTCTCAGAAGAATGTGCCTAACCGGCTAATGCAAAGCAAAGGGAGTTGATAGCTGCTGAAGCGGCAAGTATAGAATCGCTATTGTATGGGTAGCGAATCACTATGGTAGTATAGCAGGAGAGCACATACATGGGCGGCTACCACATGCATGCACAAGAACGACTGAGCGCTGAGCGGAGTGCTCTAGGGTCTCTTATTAACTAAGAACCACCCACAAGATGGTGGCGTCCAGGGCAAGACCGAACCTGAACCAATAGCATTAGTGAACGTCAGAACTGACGTCACTACAGCCAATCACATCAGAGGTGACGTCACCAGCGGCCAATCAGGTAATGCCGCGTCACATGCCGAGAATCACGTGATCACCGCGTCATCGGTGACGTCACCTGCTACGTATGGACGGATGCCACGTGACAGACCTGCGCAGAACAAATTAACCCACACTTAGTGCAAAAATGCATTATTTACCTTAACGCATGCGCAGTTGTCCTGTTCTTTGGACTTGGTCCTAGAACCACACAGAATTCAGCCCAGAAACGGAGAAGCAGACCGACAAGTGGAATGCCGTGATAGGGAAGCAGATAGAGAGGAATACGACCGAAGCAACGCAGGATCTTGGCCCGTAACATTTAACCTCTCCATTTGAGGTTCTTGATTCAAATAATTGACTTAGGGGCAATCTTAAAAAGTCAGCAATGTCCTTGCCAGTAAAGCCTATTTGATGCAAAGCAATGATGACCTTACATGTTTCCTTGGAGATAAACATGGCTAACAGAAAAAGCCAGTCTACTCTTATTTTAACTAGTAGAGTAATATCAGAAGCCTTGCCTTCATTAACACTTTCTACTGAGATAACAAACTATTCTCTGAATAGATGAGATCATGTTATGGCAGGGCTGATATTTCGTGGAATTTTTTTTGTGATTAACTTTATTGTCCCAGCAAGGAATAACTTTGCATTTAATATTGGATTGTTATGAAGAGATAGATTAATTGCAAAACAAATGCAAATTGGTACTATACAAACTGAAGCAGAAAACTATGAAAACTAAAATTTGGGCCAGTCTCAAAAACACGACTGTAGTAAAAGCTTAACAGGTTAACAGGACTGTCATGCTTTATACTCAAGATGGCAATAGACCGCCCATTTTGCAAATTGTACCCTTTAATGTACTCACCCAGCTGATTCTGAATATCAGAAAACTGGTAATATTCCACATATTTATTCTGAGAAAAGAAATTCTTGTAGACATGCCGAGCCCCAAATAGCCAGATATCGCTATCATCTGTGATAGTGCCTGAGGTTTGGTCAGTCAGGTCCAGAATAGCACATTGAGCCTCTGCTTCCATAGGGGCGACAACATAAGGAATACCAAACAGACGCAATAACTCCTATAGAGTGGAAGATACAACAGAGGATTACTTTGTACATTTATAATTATTCAGAACTGGCTTACCTGGGCTGAAACGTTTTGCATGTGCAAATTAATGTACCATGATCACATAGTAAGTGAGCATTTTTATTTTTCACTGGAACTAAAAAAAAAACCTGACAGCTTTATCAACTGTGCAGCATTACAGGGACTGGTCCAAATGCCATATTACAGGATGAGTAAATGACCAAAAGTAGTAGTTACATTTTTGCTGTAGGGTATACAAAAAGTACATTATTTACAATATATAACTTATTCGAATACCATTTTGATTTGTAGATGGCACAATGACCGCTCAAAAGTAAAATATATACAAGTCAGGGTAGAATGTGTATAAAAGAAATTCTTGCAGAAATTAGTAGCTGTAAATTCCCAGTGAAGCAATCAGAGGAAAAATCTAGCTCGTAATCCCAAAAAAATATAGCATTGTATAGCATCGCAGAAGGAACTAACCTGGCTTTCCAGGTACATCTGTCCCGTCACAGATGCAGCAACACGTTCCTGCTGCTGTCTCTGCGCCTGGAGGGAGGTTTGCTGGACAAATAGATTGCTCTCCAAGGACTCTAGCTCCTCCTGAAAGAAAATACAAGAGTTTAACAAGCATAGAAATAGAACACCCAGCTCCTGGTAGATGAATAAAGA
This sequence comes from Anomaloglossus baeobatrachus, assembly GCF_048569485.1. Taxonomy (NCBI): domain Eukaryota; kingdom Metazoa; phylum Chordata; class Amphibia; order Anura; family Aromobatidae; genus Anomaloglossus; species Anomaloglossus baeobatrachus. Next base: position 559,117,050 of record NC_134354.1, on the reverse strand, counting down.
TATTAGATAGATTTATATGGAAATATAATTTTTTAGATCTATATACATTTTAAAAAGGAGTCTAACAGTTTACAAAAATGGCAGAAAAATCTGTTAAAAACCCCTGACCCATCTGGTATACCCGATGCCGGGCCAGTATCAATGGCACAGTGATTGCCTACAATATTTGCTTACAAGCAAGCACGTGTACAATCACTGGCCAGGAAGTACAGCACATGACCATGGTTTGTGTACATGCCAACAGCAATAATGTGCCAAAGACTGGCAGATAAATACCAGACCAAGGACGCCGGGGGAATAATCAGTAATATTTTAATAAAGTTTCCTATTTGGAACATAGAGATCTAACGAGCTATAGATATGGTATACTGTATATAATTTCCCTTGTTTACTAGTTTCATTTTGTCTCCAAGTTATATTTGAAAATTAAATTACCAGAGTCTTAATATTTACTTAAAAAGACAATGTTGATCACAAACGAGACAGAGAAGCGAATATGTTAGTATGACAGGGAGGCTAGACTTCACCTACAAGGGATGATGAAAGCAGTCAATATCATTACCATACTTATGTCCAGCCATTCATTGGATTCTCCTTCTTCCGGCTCCTCATTCTCCTGCAGGGCCGTGCCCTGGTCATCTGCCTGACCTTCTCTGAAGGAGGTTTCTAACCGTGAAGTAGAGGTAGACGCTTCCTCAGTGAAATCATTGGTTTCTTCTTTTTCTGTATCCAGAGATTCAGTGGCTTTTACGAATGGTGAATTACTGTCATGCAAGTCACCTTCTACTTCAATGAAGCTACCTACAAAAAAGAAGACCATCTCACAATACAAGTATAAAAGAAGATATAAAATGTACACACAGAGGCACCTCTAAACTTGATGCTTTTGATGAAAGAGATTGTACCATACACAACATATATCATTATCCACAAGGTAGGTGATAACTCGATGGTCTGACTTCCAGTGATCATCTAATAGATCTGAGACTGATCATGAGAACTGGAGCCTTACTATTGCTCCATTCACATAGGGCCCACCGTTCAAGAGATCAATGAGGGTCCCACTGGACAACTCTCAAGAGATCAACCCTCATAGAAGATTCGGAGCAGGAAAAGACTGCCAATTGTAGAAATGTCATGCTGAGACTGCTAGCCACAAAGACTGAATATTGTCAGATTGAAAGAGTACTCAAACATCTATTAAGGATGTGCATATTTATACAATCACATTATGTTAGTTCTTTAGTTTTTCTTTTCCACCAGAAAATATTTCAGTTATTGCTCACTTGAATTGTTAAATTATTAGCACCCGCTGTTCATGTACGGTTCAAGTCGGAAGTGGGCTCAAAGGCTTAACCCGCCCCATACCTGGTAAGTAGGGACTGTGTTTCACAGCCAGGAACTGCCTTTAACAGTCATGGCTAGAAGCAATCTGTGCACACAACGTTTAACCTGTTAAAAATACTGCTGTCAACTTCTGACAGTACTCTAAAGGCCACTTTACACACAGATAAATAAGCAGCAGTTGCAGTGAAATTGTGGACAATCAGTGCCAGGTTTGTGGCTGTGTACAAATGGAACAATATGTCCATGATTTCACTGCAACCACAGATCTGCCAAATATTTATCTGTGTGTAAAGTGGCCTTTAGGGTGTAGGCCAACAATCCGGATGAGGGAGCGCTCTGGATGTGGTGTACTATTTCTTCCTGTGACACAAGCGTTCTAGGCACGATCATGATTACTGATGCAACGTAATTTTGATGTGTTCTCCTGACGACAACAATTGAGTCTCCACAAGAATAAATTGACATGCTGCGGCTTGGAAAGCCGAGCCGCATGTCAGTTTACGGAGCATCTAAAAGTTGCACAGTGGGCATGGGATTTCTGTGAATTCCATCCACTGATCTTGTATTGTACAATGCAGTGTTTTGAATGGAGAGATCAACATGTTGATTCCAAAACGATGACAATCCTGATTGTGGGATCATACCCTAAAGAGTGTGCTGGCAGCATTATGTACGCTCCCATAGGCCACTCCACGATGATAATGGGTTGCAATTGCTATCAGGAATCTGTTGACAATCCCCATGCTTCTTATCATCCCAGGAAAGATCTTTGAACAATTTGTTAAACAGCATGTGTGCAAATACCAGGATGAGAATGAAGTGATTAACCAGAGCCAGCATGGGTTTGTTTCTAATAAGTCATGTCAGAGTAACAATTTCGTTCCATAACAGACTCACCAACTGTATCAGGGAAATGCAGTAGATATAGAATATCTTGACTTCAGCAAAGCATTTGATTAAGTATCTCATACAATCCATATTGAAAAAAAATGACCAAGTATGGAATGGATAAAGCAACAGTTAGGTGGATGCATAACTAGCTTCGTGATCGGACCCAAAAGAGTGGTCATAAATGGCTGTATATTGAGTTGGAAGAATGTCTCAAGTGGTGTACCACAGGGCTCTATCCTGTGCCTTGTGTTAAAAATCTATATCAAAGATTAAGATGCAGGAATCAAGGGTAAACTGATTAAATCTGCTGATGACACAAAGCTAGGAGGATTAACTAATACTAGATAAAAGAGAATTCCAAAAAAAATCTAAACAAACAGTGGGCAGTAACAACAGAATGGTTTTTAACAGGGAGAAATGCAAAGTCCTACATCTGGGCAAGAAAAATGAAGAAATAAAAACAAAAAAAAAAAAAACAACAAAACATACAGAATGGGAGAAGAAGGGAATTTTGTTTACTTACCGTAAATTCCTTTTCTTCTAGCTCCAATTGGGAGACCCAGACAATTGGGTGTATAGCTATGCCTCCGGAGGCCACACAAAGTATTACACTAAAAGTGTAAAGCCCCTCCCCTTCTGCCTATACACCCACCGTGCTCACGGGCTCCTCAGTTTTGGTGCAAAAGCAAGAAGGAGGAAAAAATTATAATTGGTTTAAAGTAAATTCAAGCCGAAGGAATATCGGAGAACTGAAACCATTCAACATGAACAACATGTGTACACAAAAAACAAGGGCGGGTGCTGGGTCTCCCAATTGGAGCTAGAAGAAAAGGAATTTACGGTAAGTAAACAAAATTCCCTTCTTTGTCGCTCCATTGGGAGACCCAGACAATTGGGACGTCCAAAAGCAGTCCCTGGGTGGGTAAATAATACCTCATAATAGAGCCGCAACCGGCTCCGTCCTACAGGTGGGCAACCGCCGCCTGAAGGACTCGCCTACCTAGGCTGGCATCTGCCGAAGCATAGGTATGCACCTGATAGTGTTTTGTGAAAGTGTGCAGGCTCGACCAGGTAGCTGCCTGACACACCTGCTGAGCCGTAGCCTGGTGCCGCAAAGCCCAGGACGCTCCCACGGCCCTGGTAGAATGGGCCTTCAGCCCTGAGGGAACCGGAAGCCCGGAGGAACCATAAGCCTCGAGAATTGGTTCCTTGATCCACCGAGCCAGGGTTGATTTGGAAGCTTGTGTCCCTTTACGCTGGCCAGCGACAAGGACAAAGAGTGCATCCGAGCGGCGCAGGGGCGCCGTACGAGAAATGTAGAATCTGAGTGCTCTCACCAGATCTAACAAGTGCAAATCCTTTTCACATTGGTGAACTGGATGAGGACAAAAAGAGGGTAAGGAGATATCCTGATTGAGATGAAAGAGGGATACCACCTTAGGGAGAAAGTCCGGAACCGGACGCAGAACCTCCTTGTCCTGGTGAAACACCAGGAAGGGGGCTTTGCATGACCGCGCTGCTAGCTCAGACACTCTCCGAAGCGAAGTGACTGCTACTAGGAAAACCACCTTCTGCGAAAGGCGTGAGAGAGAAATATCCCTCATTGGCTCGAACGGTGGTTTCTGAAGAACCATCAGTACCCTGTTCAGATCCCAGGGTTCTAACGGCCGCTTGTAAGGAGGGACGATGTGACAAACCCCCTGCAGGAACGTGCGTACCTGTGGAAGTCTGGCTAGGCGCTTCTGGAAAAACACAGAGAGAGCGCAGAGACTTGTCCCTTAAGGGAGCCTAGTGACAAACCCTTTTCTAATCCGGATTGAAGGAAGGACAGAAAAGTGGGCAAGGTAAACGGCCAGGAAGAAACACCCTGAGCAGAGCACCACGACAGGAATATTTTCCACGTCCTGTGGTAGATCTTGGCGGACGTTGGTTTCCTAGCCTGTCTCATGGTGGCAATGACCTCTTGAGATAATCCTGAAGACGCTAGGATCCAGGACTCAATGGCCACACAGTCAGGTTCAGGGCCGCAGAATTCAGATGGAAAAACGGCCCTTGAGACAGCAAGTCTGGTCGGTCTGGTAGTGCCCACGGTTGGCCGACCGTGAGATGCCACAGATCCGGGTACCACGACCTCCTCGGCCAGTCTGGAGCGACGAGGATGGCGCGGCGGCAGTCGGCCCTGATCTTGCGTAACACTCTGGGCAACAGTGCCAGAGGAGGGAACACATAAGGGAGTTGAAACTGCGACCAATCCTGAACTAAGGCGTCTGCCGCCAGAGCTCTGTGATCTTGAGACCGTGCCATGAACGTCGGGACCTTGTTGTTGTGCCGGGACGCCATTAGGTCGACGTCCGGCATGCCCCAGCGGCGACAGATCTCCTGAAACCCGTCCGGGTGAAGGGACCATTCCCCTGCGTCCATGCCCTGGCGACTGAGAAAGTCTGCTTCCCAGTTTTCTACGCCCGGGATGTGAACTGCGGATATGGTGGAGGCTGTGGCTTCCACCCACAGCAGAATCCGCCGAACTTCCTGGAAGGCTTGCCGACTGCGTGTCCCGCCTTGGTGGTTGATGTATGCCACCGCTGTGGAGTTGTCCGACTGAATTCGGATCTGTTTGCCTTCCAGCCACGGCTGGAACGCCTTTAGGGCAAGATACACTGCCCTTATCTCCAGAACATTGATCTGAAGGGAAGACTCTGTCTGAGTCCAAGTCCCCTGAGCCCTGTGGTGGAGAAAGACCGCTCCCCACCCTGACAGGCTCGCGTCCGTCGTGACCACAGCCCCCTTCGACAGAGAAGTGGGAAGAAGCCACCACTGAAGGGAAGCTTTGGCTGCCCGAGAAAGGGAGACGTTCCTGTCGAGGGACGTCGACTTCCTGTCCCATTTGCGGAGAATGTCCCATTGAAGTGGGCGCAGATGAAACTGCGCAAAAGGAACTGCCTCCATTGCTGCCACCATCTTCCCTAGGAAGTGCATGAGGCGCCTCAGGGGGTGTGACTGACCATGAAGGAGAGACTGCACCCCTGTCTGTAGTGAACGCTGTTTGTTCAGCGGAAGCTTCACTATCGCTGAGAGAGTATGAAACTCCATGCCAAGATATGTCAGTGATTGGGCTGGTGTCAGATTTGACTTTGGAAAATTGATGATCCACCCGAAACTCTGGAGAGTTTCCAGAGCAATGTTCAGGCTGTGTTGGCATGCCCCTTGAGAGGGTGCCTTGACAAGGAGATCGTCTAAGTAAGGGATCACCGAGTGTCCCTGAGAGTGTAGGATTGCAACCACTGTTGCCATGACCTTGGTGAAGACCCGTGGGGCTGTCGCCAGGCCAAAAGGTAGTGCTACGAACTGAAGGTGTTCGTCCCCTATGGCGAAGCGCAGGAAGCGCTGATGCTCTGGCGCAATTGGTACGTGGAGATAAGCATCTTTGATGTCTATTGATGCCAGGAAATCTCCTTGGGACATTGAGGCGATGACGGAGCGGAGCGATTCCATCCGGAACCGCCTGGTTTTCACATGCTTGTTGAGCAGCTTTAGGTCCAGAACGGGACGGAAGGATCCGTCCTTTTTTGGCACCACGAACAAGTTGGAGTAAAAACCGTGACCCCGTTGCTGAAGAGGAACCGGGATCACCACTCCTTCCGCCTTCAGGGTGCCCACCGCCTGCGTAAGAGCCTCGGCTCTGTCGGGGGGTGGAGATGTTCTGAAGAAACGAGTCGGAAGACGAGAGTTGAACTCTATCCTGTAACCGTGAGATAGAATGTCTCTCACCCATCGGTCTTTTACTTGTGGCAGCCAGGCGTCGCAAAAGCGGGAGAGCCTGCCACCGACCGAGGATGCGGTTTGAGGAGGCCGAAAGTCATGAGGAGGCCGCTTTGGGAGCGGTGCCTCCGGCGGTCTTTTTAGGACGTGACTTAGACCGCCATGCATCGGAGTTCCTCTGATCTTTTTGAGGCCTTTTGGACGAGGAAAATTGAGATCTGCCCGCGGTCCGAAAGGACCGAAACCTCGATTGTACTTTCCGTGGTTGAGGTCTGTTTGGTTTGGACTGGGGTAATGATGAATCCTTTCCCTTGGATTGTTTAATGATTTCATCCAATCGCTCACCAAACAAGCGGTCGCCAGCCAATGGCAAGCCGGTTAAGAACTTTTTGGAAGCAGAGTCTGCCTTCCATTCACGTAGCCACATGGCCCTGCGGAGTACCACCGAGTTGGCGGATGCCACCGCCTAACGGCTCGCAGAGTCCAGGATAGCATTAATGGCGTAGGACGCAAACGCCGACGCCTGATTGGTTAAGGACACCACTTGCGGGACAGATGTACGTGTTACTGCATGAATCTGCGCCTGACAAGCTGAGATAGCTTGGAGTGCCCATACGGCAGCGAATGCTGGAGCAAAAGACGCGCCTATAGCTTCATAGATGGATTTCAACCATAGTTCCATCTGTCTGTCAGTGGCATCTTTGAGTGAAGCCCCATCTTCCACTGCAACTATGGATCTAGCCGCCAGTCTGGAGATTGGAGGATCCACCTTAGGACACTGAGTCCAGCCCTTGACAACCTCGGGGGGGAAGGGATAACGTGTGTCCTTAAGGCGCTTGGAAAAACGCTTGTCTGGACAGTCTCGGTTTTTCTGGATTGCGTCTCTGAAGTCAGAGTGATCCAGAAACATATTTAATGTACGCTTTGGAAACCTGAAACGGAATTTCTCCTGAGAAGCAGACTCCTCAATTGGAGGAGCTGGGGGAGAAATATCCAACACCTGATTGATGGTCGCTATAAGGTCATTCACTACTGCGTCACCTTCAGGTGTATCTAGGTTGAGAGCGGCTTCAGGATCAGAATCCTGATCTGATACCTCCGCTTCATCCTCCAGAGAGTCCCCCTGCTGGGACCCTGAACAGTGTGATGAAGTGGAGGGAATTTCCCAGCGACCCCGCTTGGGCGGCCTGGGACTGCAGTCCGTGTCAGAGACCTCACCCTGGGACCTATGGTTTACCCCCGGGGCACTTTGCCGTTCCAATTGAGGGGGACCAGGGGTCAAGGATTGGATAGAGCCCGGGGCCTGAATCACCGGTCTGGACTGCAAACCTTCCAGTATTTTAGCAGACCATTTATCCATAGTCTCAGACAGTTTGTCAGCAAAGGCTGCAAACTTCGTCCCTGTCACCTGGACAGTGGTAGCAGGTGGATCCACCTGGGCCACCTGTAGCAGAGGCTCCAGCTGAGTATGCTACAGGGGCCGAGCATTTCACACAATGGGGGTCAGTGGAACCTGCCGGTAGTACAGCTGTACATGAGGTACAGGTTGCAAAATACGCCTGTGCTGTGGCACCCTTGCTTTTTGCAGATGACATGTTGTCTCCTCTGAGAACAACCAGGAGGGTACATAGCCAAGAATCAACAGAGCGACCGTACAGTGCAATGTATAGCATATTATATATATATATATATATATATATATATACATACACACATACACTTCGGTACTCAGTGGGGCCAGCACCACAGGTGCTGCTTACCGACCGCTCAGAGCGGTTGTGTGGTCACCAAATTCCCTGCCTGGGTCTCCCTGTTGTCTCTCCTCTTCAGCGTCTGAATCGCTGACAGGAATGGCTGCCGGCGTTCTGTGAGGAGGAGGAGACCGTGGGCGTGCCCAAGAAAAGTGCGGGAACCCAGTGCCCCACTGTACTGAGTGAGGAGGGAGGAGGATACTAATGTATGCTCCAGCCCTCCGCTGACGATCCGTGCAGCGTCCCGCCCCTCCCCTGACTGGCAGGCCTGTGGGCGGGAATATACGACACTAGGCCGCAGAAGCCGGGGACTAAAGTTATAAGCGCGGCCGGCAATAAGCGCGGCCGCGCGTAGTCCCCCGGCGCACTAACACCTCCAGCAGTGCTGGAAAGTGTCTGGCACAAGCGCCCCATGTCCGGCGCACTAACACACCCAGCCGAGCTGGAAAGTGTCTGGCCCAAGCGCTCCATGTCTGGCGCACTAACACACCCAGCAGTGCTGGAAAGTGTCTGGCACAAGCGCTCCATGTCCGGCGCACTAACACACCCAGCAGAGCTGGAAAGTGTCTGGCACAAGCGCTCCATGCGCGGTCCCCACGGGGACACAGAGTACCTCATAGTAGCAGGGCCTTGTCCCTGACGATACCCAGCTCCTATCCAGCAGATTCCCAGGGCTGCGGAGGGAGCACGGTCCCAGTGCCTGGAGACCGTTCGGATCCCACTTCGCCCAGAGCCCATTAAGGGATGGGGAAGGAAAACAGCATGTGGCTCCTGCCTGTGTACCCGCAATGGGTACCTCAACCTTAACAACACCGCCGACAAAGTGGGGTGAGAAGGGAGCATGCTGGGGGCCCTGTTATGGGCCCTCTTTTCTTCCATCCGACCTAGTCAGCAGCTGCTGCTGACCAAGCTGTGGAGCTATGCGTGGATGTCTGCCTCCTTCGCACAAAGCATAAAAACTGAGGAGCCCGTGAGCACGGGGGGTGTATAGGCAGAAGGGGAGGGGCTTTACACTTTTAGTGTAATACTTTGTGTGGCCTCCGGAGGCATAGCTATACACCCAATTGTCTGGGTCTCCCAATGGAGCGACAAAGAAATAGGGCTAAGCAACAGCACATGTGAAAAAGACTTGGGTATACTAATATATCACAGACTGAACATGAGTCAATAGTGGGATGCAGCAGCGAAAAAAGGCAAACCGCCCCCACAATATTTTGGGATGTATTAACTCCTTTACGTCCAAGGACGTACTGGTATTTATTTCACCACATACATGATATCGGGATACTCAGAAGAAATTGCATAACAAATTGTATGGCGCTTTTTCTCCTGTAACCTTTGTGGAAATGTAAGATTTGGGGCAAATGTAATTTTTTTTTTTTTGGGTGGGGGGGTGGTAAGTAATGAAATGCCTTCCTTTAGTTCCTGTGAAGCACCTGTACGGTTTTGACAACTTTGAGGGGTGGAGTTTTTAGAACGGTCTCACTTTTGGGTATTTTCTGGTCACATAGGCCCCTCAAAAGTAATTTCAAATGTGATGTGGTCCCTAAATTTAAAAAAAAAAATTTTTTAAACTGTTGGAAAAAATTATAAAATTGCTGAAAACTCAACTTCCTAACAAAAACAAAAAAAATTGTGTCATAACTGGTACTGATGTAGAGTAGACATTTGAGAAATGTTATTTTTTTTTTTTAACTATTTTGGTAATATCTATCTGGTTTAAGGGCATTCAAATTCTAAAATTTGAATATTGTTAAATGTTACATTTTTTTTTGTCAAGTTTTTGATATTGTCATAAATGAAAGCAAATAATATTGCCCAAAATTTACCACTAACATGAAGTACAATGTCATGAAAAAAAAAAACCCACAAACAAAAAAAAAAAACCCTCAGAATCACTGGGATACATTGAAGCTTTTCAGAGTTATTACCTTAAGAAGTGATGCTGATCAGAGTTATAAAAAAAAAAAAAAAAAAAAAAAGAAGGCTTGGTTATTAACGTACAAAGTGGCTCGGTCCTTTTAAAAAAATTAAAAAAAATGTTTTTATGTGGAAACGTCACTTTTGTAAAAGTCCATTTAAATTATTAAAATGACATGAACCATTTTGAAAATAAAAGAAAAATGAAAAAAAATTCTCAAATTCTGTCTCCACATGTTTTGGAAAATTGCACATATCTGAACAATCAATGCTATAGGTTGTTTAACACACAATGTGAACAATGTACTGTATATAACAAAAAAAAAAAACAAAACAAACAAAATAAAAAAACAAAAAAAACCACAAAAACAGAAGTGTGGGCTTTCCCCACCCTTGTTTTCCAGTACACTATATGGCAAGATAAATGGCGTCATTCAAAAGTACAAAAGGAAAAAAACCCTTCATAAAATCTGTGTAAACGGAAAAACAAAAAAGAAAAAAAAAAAAAAAAAATTAGTTATAGCCCTTGGAATAAACGAAAATGCAAAAAGTTGGAAATTGGCCATGTTGGAAAGGATTTAAAACTGTACAAAAGAAGGGAATTTTGTTTACTTACCGTAAATTCCTTTTCTTCTAGCTCCTATTGGGAGACCCAGACAATTGGGTGTATAGGCTATGCCTCCGGAGGCCGCACAAAGTATTACACTTTAAAAAGTGTAACCCCTCCCCTCTGCCTATACACCCTCTCGTGCATCACGGGCTCCTCAGTTTTGGTGCAAAAGCAGGAAGGAGGAAACTTATAAATTGGTCTAAGGTAAATTCAATCCGAAGGATGTTCGGAAAACTGAAACTATGAACCAAAGGAACAATTCAACATGAACAACATGTGTACACAACAGAACAACCAGCCCGAAGGGAACAGGGGCGGGTGCTGGGTCTCCCAATAGGAGCTAGAAGAAAAGGAATTTACGGTAAGTAAACAAAATTCCCTTCTTCTTTGTCGCTCCATTGGGAGACCCAGACAATTGGGACGTCCAAAAGCAGTCCCTGGGTGGGTAAAAGAATACCTCGATAAAAAGAGCCGAAAACGGCCCCCTCTTACAGGTGGGCAACCGCCGCCTGAAGGACTCGCCTACCTAGGCTGGCATCTGCCGAAGCATAGGTATGCACCTGATAGTGTTTCGTGAAAGTGTGCAGACTAGACCAGGTAGCCGCCTGACACACCTGCTGAGCCGTAGCCTGGTGCCGCAATGCCCAGGACGCACCCACGGCTCTGGTAGAATGGGCTTTCAGCCCTGAAGGAACCGGAAGCCCAGAAGAACGGTAGGCTTCAAGAATCGGTTCCTTGATTCACCGAGCCAAGGTTGACTTGGACGCCTGCGACCCTTTACAATGGCCAGCGACAAGGACAAAGAGCGCATCTGAACGGCGCAGGGGCGCCGTGCGAGACACGTAGAGCCGGAGTGCTCTCACTAGATCTAACAAGTGCAAATCCTTTTCACATTGGTGAACTGGATGAGGACAAAATGAAGGTAAGGAAATATCCTGATTGAGATGAAACGGGGATACCATCTTAGGGAGGAATTCCGGGACCGGACGCAGAACCACCTTATCCTGGTGAAAAACCAGGAATGGGGCTTTGCATGACAACGCTGCTAGCTCCGACACTCTACGGAGCGACGTAACCGCCACTAGAAAAGCCACCTTCTGCGAAAGACGTGATAGAGAGACATCCCGCAGCGGCTCGAAAGGTGGTTTCTGAAGAGCCCTTAGCACTCTGTTAAGATCCCAAGGTTCCAGCGGCCGCTTGTAAGGTGGGACTATGTGGCAAACTCCCTGCAGGAACGTGCGGACCTGCGGAAGTCTGGCTAGACGCTTTTGAAAAAAACACGGAAAGAGCCGAAACTTGTCCCTTGAGAGAGCCAAGAGACAAACCCTTGTCCATTCCGGATTGAAGGAAGGAAAGAAAGGTGGGTAAGGCAAATGGCCAGGGGGGTAAAACCCTTATCAGAGCACCAGGATAAGAAGATCCTCCAAGCCCTGTGATAGATCTTGGCGGACGTTGGTTTCCTGGCCTGTCTCATAGTGGCAATGACATCTTGAGATAACCCTGAGGACGCTAGGATCCAGGACTCAATGGCCACACAGTCAGGTTGAGGGCCGCAGAATTCAGATGGAAAAATGGCCCTTGAGACAGCAAGTCTGGTCGGTCTGGGAGTGCCCACGGTTGACCCACCGTGAGGTGCCACAGATCCGGGTACCACGACCTCCTCGGCCAGTCTGGAGCGACGAGGATGGCGCGGCGGCAGTCGGACCTGATCTTGCGTAACACTCTGGGCAGCAGTGCCAGAGGAGGAAACACATAAGGTAGTCGAAACTGCGACCAATCCTGAACTAATGCGTCCACCGCCAGAGCTCTGTGATCTTGAGACCGTGCCATGAATGCCGGGACTTTGTTGTTGTGCCGAGACGCCATGAGATCGACGTCCGGCGTTCCCCAGCGGCAGCAGATCTCTTGAAACACGTCCGGGTGAAGAGACCATTCCCCTGCGTCCATGCCCTGGCGACTGAGGAAGTCTGCTTCCCAGTTTTCTACGCCCGGGATGTGAACTGCGGAGATGGTGGATGCTGTGGCCTCCGCCCACAGCAGAATCCGCCGAACTTCCTGGAAGGCTTGACGGCTGCGCGTGCCGCCCTGATGGTTGATGTACGCGACCGCCGTGGCGTTGTCCGACTGTATGCGGATCTGCCTGCCCTCCAGCCAGCGATGAAACGCCTTCAGGGCCAGATACACTGCCCTTATTTCCAGAACATTGATCTGAAGGGAGGACTCTGTCGGAGTCCAGGTTCCCTGAGCCCTGTGGTGGAGAAAAACCGCTCCCCACCCTGACAGACTCGCATCCGTCGTGACCACCGCCCAGGATGGGGGCAGGAAGGATTTTCCCTTCGACAGAGAAGTGGGAAGGAGCCACCACTGAAGAGAGGTTTTGGCTGCCAGGGAAAGAGAGACGTTCCTGTCCAGGGACGTCGACCTCCTGTCCCATTTGCGGAGAATGTCCCATTGGAGTGGACGCAGATGAAACTGCGCAAAGGGGACTGCCTCCATTGCTGCCACCATCTTCCCCAGGAAGTGCATGAGGCGCCTCAAGGGGTGTGACTGGGCCCGAAGAAGAGAGTGCACCCCTGTCTGCAGCGAACGCTGTTTGTCCAGCGGTAGCTTGACTATCGCTGAGAGAGTATGAAACTCCATCCCGAGGTAAGTCAGCGATTGGGTCGGTGTCAGTTTTGACTTTGGGAAATTGATGATCCACCCGAATCTCTGGAGAGTCTCCAGAGCCACGGTCAGGCTGTGTTGACATGCCACCCGGGAGGGTGCTTTGACTAGGAGATCGTCCAAGTAAGGGATCACCGAGTGGCCTTGAGAGTGTAGGACCGCCACAACGGATGCCATGACCTTGGTGAAGACCCGTGGGGCTGTCGCCAGGCCGAACGGCAGTGCCACAAACTGAAGGTGTTCGTACCCGATGGCGAAACGCAGGAAGCGTTGATGCTCTGGTGCGATCGGCACATGGAGATAAGCATCCCTGATGTCGATTGATGCTAGGAAGTCTCCTTGGGACATCGAAGCGATGACCGAGCGGAGAGATTCAATGCGAAACCGTCTGGTTCTCACATGTCTGTTGAGCAGTTTGAGGTCCAGAACGGGACGGAATGATCCGTCCTTTTTTGGCACCACGAACAAGTTGGAGTAAAACCCGCGACCACGTTCCTGAAGGGGAACGGGGATCACAACTCCTTCTGTCTTCAGAGTGTTCACCGCCTGAAAAAGTGCCTCGGCTCGCTCGGGGGGCGGAGATGTTCTGAAGAAACGAGTCGGGGGACGAGAGCTTAACTCTATCCTGTAACCGTGAGACAGAATATCTCTCACCCATCGGTCTTGGACATTTGGCCACCAGGCGTCGCAAAAGCGGGAGAGCCTGCCACCGACCGAGGATGCGGTTTGGGGAGGCCGAAAGTCATGAGGAGGCCGCCTTGGAGACGGTGCCTCCGGCGGCCTTTGGCGGACGTGACTTAGACCGCCATGAATAAGAGTTCCTCTGGCCCTTCTGTGGCCTGTTGGACGAGGAAGGTTGGGACCTGGCTGAGGGCCGAAAGGACCGAAACCTCGATTGAATTTTCCGTTGCTGAGGTCTGTTTGGCTTGGACTGGGGTAAGGACGAGTCCTTTCCCTTGGATTGCTTAATAATTTCATCCAATCGCTCGCCAAACAATCGGTCGCCGGAAAATGGCAAACCGGTTAAGAACTTCTTGGAAGCAGAGTCTGCCTTCCATTCGCGTAGCCACATGGCCCTGCGGGGACTGCCACCGAATTGGCGGACGCTACCGCTGTACGGCTAGCAGAGTCCAGGACGGCATTGATGGCGTATGATGAAAATACCGACGCCTGAGAAGTCAAGGACGCAACTTGCGGAGCAGAGGTACGTGTGACCGCATTAATCTCAGACAGACAAGCTGAGATAGCTTGGAGTGCCCACACGGCTGCGAAGGCCGGGGCAAAAGACGCACCTGTGGCTTCATAGATGGATTTCATCAGGAGCTCTATCTGCCTGTCAGTGGCATCCTTGAGCGATGAACCATCTGCCACTGAAACTACGGATCTAGCCGCCAGTCTAGAGACTGGCGGATCCACCTTGGGACATTGAGCCCAACCCTTAACTACGTCAGAGGGGAAGGGGTAACGTGTGTCATTAAGGCGCTTATTAAAGCGCTTGTCCGGAAATGCTCTGTGCTTCTGGACAGCCTCTCTGAAGTTAGAGTGATCGAAAAACGCACTCCGTGTACGTTTGGGAAACCTAAACTGGTGCTTTTCCTGCTGCGAATCCGACTCCTCTATAAGTGGAGTTGGGGGAGAGAGATCTAGCACCTGGTTGATGGACGCTATAAGGTCATTTACTATTGCGTCCCCTTCAGGTGTATCAAGATTGAGAGCAACGTCAGGTTCAGAGCCCTGAGCTGCGACGTCCGCTTCATCCTCCAGAGAGTCATCAAGCTGAGACCCCGAACAACGTGATGAAGTCGGGGAAGATTCCCAGCGAGCCCGCTTAGCCGGTCTGGGACTGCGGTCCGTGCCGGAGTCCTCCCCGTGAGACCTAGGGGCCACCCCAGGAGCACGCTGCGGCGCAGCCCGAGAGGGGCCTGGGGGCGATGATCCTACAGTGCCCGGGGCCTGTGTAAGGACCGGTCTGGACTGCAAGGCTTCTAGTATCTTAGCAGACCATCTGTCCATAGACTGAGCCATGGATTGTGAAAGCGACTCAGAGTTTCTCAGCCAAAACTGCAAACTCTGTCCCTGCCACCTGGATAGGGGCAGTCGGCGGTTCTACCTGAGCCGAGGGTCCCACCAGTGCCCGAGGCTCCGGCTGAGCGAGTGCAACAGGGGCCGAGCATTGCTCACAGTGAGGGTAGGTGGAACCTGCAGGTAACATAGCCGCACAAGAGGTAAAGGTTGCAAAATAACCCTGTGTCTTGGCACCCTTGCTCCTTGTGAACGACATGCTGTTGTCTCCTAGGAGAGTGATCACTGAGGGTATATAGCCAGGAAAAACAATGCGGCCGAACAGAGAAAATGTATACAGATATATATATATATATATATATAAATATACACTTCAGCACCCCAGGGGGACCAGCACCGGTGACCGGTGTGGCTTACCGACCGCCCAAAGCGGTTGTGTGACCACCAGATTCCCTGCCTTGGGCCTCCCAGAGCTGCAGAGCTCGTTCCTGAAATCCTCCACCGGCAGAATGATTGTAAAAATGGCTGCCGGAGCTCTCAGGGGAGGAGGGGGCCGTGGGCGGCGACTAATAAAGTGCGGGAATCTGGTGCGCTACAGTGATCAGTGAGGGGGGAGGAGGACACCTAAAGTATGCTCCAGCCCTCACTGTCGACGTCAAGTCGACCGTCCCGCCCTTACCCCTGACTGGCAGGCCCGGGGGCGGGAGTTATGGTACTAGGCCGCAGAAGCCGGGAACTAAATTTAATACTGCGGCCGACAAACAGGCCCGGTCGGCGAGGTAGTCCCGGCCGTCATAAAAATACAGCAGCCGCTGCGGTGTCAGTGACACGAGCGCTCCATACACCGTCCCCAAGGGGACACAGAGTACCTTTTGGATGCAGGGCCTGTCCCTGATGATATTAAGTCTCCTGTCCGGCAGATTCCCACAGGGGCTGCGGAGGGAGCCCGGTCCCAGTGCCTGGATGACCGGTTAGGATCCCACTTCTCCCAGAGCCTCTAAGGGATGGGGAAGGAAAACGGCATGTGGCTCCAGCCTCTGTACCCGCAATAGGTACCTCAACCTTAACAGCACCGCCGACTTAGTGGGGTGAGAAGGGAGCATGCCGGGGGCCCTGGGGCCCTCTTTTCTTCCATCCGATATAATCAGCAGCTGCTGCTGACTAAAATGTTGAGCTTGAGTGAATGTGTGCCTCCTTCAACACAAAGCACAAAACGGAGGAGCCCGTGATGCACGGGAGGGTGTATAGGCAGAGGGGAGGGGTTACACTTTTTAAAGTGTAATACTTTGTGCGGCCTCCGGAGGCAGAAGCTATACACCCAATTGTCTGGGTCTCCCAATGGAGCGACAAAGAAAGATATTTAATTATTCTTTTTGGTAAAGTTTTTTTTTTTAACATGTGTAAAACGCATTTTAATAGTGATGTGTACACTTTTGTATCCAATGTATCTGAAGTCAGGGTGAGGCTGTGTGGCAAGTGGTAGAGCTGTACATCTACTGCGTAGACTGTGTACGGGTAAACGCTTTCCTCCTCCAATGCCTATTAGATAAGAGTGATGTTTTTTCAGTAAGGGATTAAACCATATCACAACATAAATCAGGTTAAACTAGTAAATAGTGGCCACTGAAAACAAACATAAATCATATAAAAGGCACTTACTATTTGAGTCTGAATCAAGTTCTTTATCTCGGTCTGGCTCTTCATCAATTATAGGCATGCTTTCTGGAGTCATGGGGTTATATTCTGCAAATCTTCCTGATGTACAAGATGCTTCTTGACTACAAGCCCTCTCCTCACCAGTGGGCCTCTGCTGGGGTGGTAGTAGGGCTTCCTCTTCAGGTACTAACAACACCGGAAAGTTTAGCACGGATTGTGATGAAAAAGCTGGTGTCTTGTATGGTACAGACTTATTGCTGGGAGAAAGCATAGGGATCTCCAATTTCTGGTAAAAAACAGGAGTAATATTCCATGCAAGTGGGTTACTGCTCTGAGGGGAATGTTCTAAAGAGTGTGGTTTGTTAATATCACTGGGTACAGATGTATCCTGGGACTGGAAAAGAGCTCTCTTCGCATCCTGAACTTCCTGCGCTGTCTCATCTGATTTGGTCACATTTTCTTTGCGAGCTAACCGATCCATGATTCTGGATTCATCATTGTCACCTGTAGGACAGATTAAGCCAGTGATTGCTTCAGATACACCTGGCGGAGTTCTTTCTTTATTCTCAAAAATCAAGGCTTCATCTTCCTCATCTGAGCTACTAATTACCTCAACCTTGGCTTTAGTTTTCTCCATCTGGACCAGATTTTCCTCTATACGCCTTTTCTTGCTCAAACCCATTTCATCTTCTGCAATAGCCTCCTGAATTGCTTTCATGGTTCTCGGTGAGACACTGCCATCTAAGACCCCAACGGACTCTGGCGAACTATTGGAGCTTTGTGTTATCCCACTGACATTGGGTTCTTCATCAGAGTTGCTCTCCATCATTGCTTGTTGTATTGCAAAACATGTTCTTGGGGAGGGTGGCGCCTCATCTGGAACATTATCCTTTGCTTTCTTAGGTTTATGAGCAGAAGCCAGCTTCATATCAAGGTAAGTTTTTGGTGTATCACTAGAACTAGACGGCATTGCTTTCTCAGGCATATCATCTTTCTTATCTTCTGTTTTTGACTTAACTCCTAGAGTAAAAATTGAAAAAAGAAAAAAAAAAATATATATATTATTTCCATTCAATTAATGTTAAAAATGACTAGCGATACTAAGTTTAAAGGGGTTGTCCAATACAATATTGATACTTGATCAAGCATCAAGGTGCTCGGGTACACTCAGTACTCGACCAATTATCGCGGGTGCTCGGATGCGTCATTCATGATCAATCCAACATAAAAAGCTGGCTCCCTTCAGTGAATGATGGGTGCTGGCACCACAGTGAGAGCTGCTATGTGTGTGAAATATATATATATATATATATAAAATATATATATATATATAAAATATATATATATATATATATATATAAAATATATATATATATATATAAAATATATATATATATATATATATATATATATAAAATATATATATATATATATATATAAAATATATATATATATATATATATAAAATATATATATATATATATAAAATATATATATATATATATATATATAAAATATATATATATATATATATATATAAAATATATATATATATATATATATAAAATATATATATATATATATATATATAAAATATATATATATATATATATATATAAAATATATATATATATATATATATATATATAAAATATATATATATATATATATAAAATATATATATATATATATATATAAAATATATATATATAAAATATATATATATATATATAAAATATATATATATATATATAAAATATATATATATATATATATAAAATATATATATATATATATATATATAAAATATATATATATATATATATAAAATATATATATATATATATATAAAATATATATATATATATATATATAAAATATATATATATAAAATATATATATATATATATAAAATATATATATATATATATAAAATATATATATATATATATAAAATATATATATATATATATAAAAATATATATATATATATATATATATATATATATATACTGCCCTCAGTAGACATGCTCCGTTTATGGCTGGCAGTATTCGGACTGAGAGGCGACCTGCCCAAGCATTGACTTCCATTATACTGGTTACTTGAATCGAGACAGTCAGAGCATCCAACTTGCATAAGGCAATGTCCGCACGTTGCTTTTTACCTGCTTTTTCAACTGCAGCGTTTAATGCTAAAATGGTTGTGTTCTGCTTTTCAAGCAAAGTCTATGGGAATTTGGGTTTCTTGTCCACACTATGCAGTTCAAACTGCAGCCTTTTTGTTGCAGAACTTTGGTCAAAAACTCAGCTTTGCAGTGCAAAACCCAAATGGCAAAAACAATTCACATGCCAGTTGTTTTTGCCATTTGGGTTTTGCACTGCAAAGCTGAGTTTTTGACCAAAGTTCTGCAGCAAAAAGGCTGCAGTTTGAACTGCATAGTGCGGACAAGAAACCCAAATTCCCATAGACTTTGCTTGAAAAGCAGAACACAACCATTTTGGCATTAAACGCTGCAGTTGAAAAAGCAGCAAAAAAGCAGGTAAAAAGCAACGTGCGGACATAGCCTAACTTGAGTAAAGAGCATTCGAGCATCGTACTGTTCACTCATTATTTCTTCGCAAACTTTCCCCGAAAGTCAGAGCTGCGGGCTACTATCAGCTACTGATTGACTGGAGAGATGACATTTTCCCCACTGGAAAAGGAAAGGAGGAGACTGGCTGGGCAAATATAATATTCATAAGCCCAATATGAAAGGATTGTAACAGTCTTCTGCTCTGAGATATAATGGATAGTTGCTCTGTAAGAGCCATCCTTGTATTACTAAATGAAGCCCTTTATCTGAATGATCACCATGTAATGCTACATTTCTTCTGCAACACCAAATGTCTGGCTGGCAGCAGCTTACCTCAAGAGAATCAGATTTTAGCAAGGATAGCCAGATACAGTGAAAAGAATTTTATGATCCCTTGCCTTGCTAATTTTCTAAGTTGGGTCACTGACAAAGACATGAACAGTTTATAATTTTAAGAATAGGTTAAATTTTAAAACAGTGAGAGATAGAATATCAAAAATAAAACCCGGAAATCACATTGCAAAGAAGGGAATTTTGTTTACTTACCGTAAATTCCTTTTCTTCTAGCTCCAATTGGGAGACCCAGACAATTGGGTGTATAGGCTATGCCTCCGGAGGCCGCACAAAGTATTACACTTAAAAGTGTTAAGCCCCTCCCCTTCTGCCTATACACCCCCCGTGCTCCCACGGGCTCCTCAGTTTTGGTGCAAAAGCAAGAAGGAGGAAAAAGAATTATAAACTGGTTTAAAGTAACTTCAATCCGAAGGAATATCGGAGAACTGAAACCATTCAACATGAACAACATGTGTACACAAAAAAACAGGGGCGGGCGCTGGGTCTCCCAATTGGAGCTAGAATAAAAGGAATTTACGGTAAGTAAACAAAATTCCCTTCTTCTTTGTCGCTCCATTGGGAGACCCAGACAATTGGGACGTCCAAAAGCAGTCCCTGGGTGGGTAAAATAATACCTCGTAAGAGAGCCGTAAAACGGCCTCTTCCTACAGGTGGGCAACCGCCGCCTGAAGGACTCGTCTACCTAGGCTGGCATCCACCGAAGCATAGGTATGCACCTGATAGTGTTTCGTGAAAGTGTGCAGGCTCGACCAGGTAGCCGCCTGACACACCTGCTGAGCCGTAGCCTGGTGCCTCAAAGCCCAGGACGCGCCCACGGCTCTGGTAGAATGGGCCTTCAGCCCTGAGGGAACCGGAAGCCCAGCCGAACGGTAGGCTTCGAGAATTGGCTCCTTGATCCACCGAGCCAGGGTTGATTTGGAAGCCTGTGACCCTTTACGCTGGCCAGAACCAGCAGCACCCTGTTCAGATCCCAGGGTTCTAACGGCCGCTTGTAAGGAGGAACGATGTGACAAACCCCCTGCAGGAACGTGCGTGGAAGTCTGGCTAGGCGCTTCTGGAAAAACACAGAGAGCGCTGAGACTTGTCCCTTAAGGGAGCCGAGCGACAAACCCTTTTCCAGTCCAGATTGAAGGAAGGACAGAAAAGTGGGCAAGGCAAAAGGCCAGGGAGAAAAACCCTGAGCAGAGCACCACGACAGGAAAATTTTCCACGTCCTGTGGTAGATCTTGGCGGACGTTGGTTTCCTAGCCTGTCTCATAGTGGCAACGACGTCTTGAGATAACCCTGAAGACGCTAGGATCCAGGACTCAATGGCCACACAGTCAGGTTCAGGGCCGCAGAATTCAGATGGAAAAACGGCCCTTGAGATAGCAAGTCTGGTCGGTCTGGTAGTGCCCACGGTTGGCCGACCGTGAGATGCCACAGATCCGGGTACCACGACCGCCTCGGCCAGTCTGGAGCGACGAGGATGACGCGGCGGCAGTCGGCCCTGATCTTGCGTAACACTCTGGGCAACAGTGCCAGCGGAGGAAACACATAAGGGAGCTGAAACTGCGACCAATCCTGAACTAAGGCGTCTGCCGCCAGAGCTCTGGGATCTTGAGACCGTGCCATGAACGTCGGTACCTTGTTGTTGTGCCGGGACGCCATGAGGTCGACGTCCGGCACCCCCCCGCGGCAACAGATCTCCTGAAACACGTCCGGGTGAAGGGACCATTCCCCTGCGTCCATGCCCTGGCGACTGAGAAAGTCTGCTTCCCAGTTTTCCACGCCTGGAATGTGAACTGCAGAGATGGTGGAGGCCGTGGCTTCCACCCACATCAAAATCCGCTGGACTTCCTGGAAGGCTTGCCGACTGCGTGTGCCGCCTTGGTGGTTGATGTATGCCAACGCTGTGGAATTGTCCGACTGAATTCTGATCTGCTTGCCTTCCAGCCACTGCTGGAACGCTTTCAGGGCAAGATACACTGCCCGTATTTCCAGAACATTGATCTGAAGCGAGGACTCTTGCTGGGTCCACGTACCCTGAGCCCTGTGGTGGAGAAAAACCGCTCCCCACCCTGACAGACTCGCGTCCGTCGTGACCACCTCCCAGGATGGGGGTAGGAAGGATTTCCCCTTCGATAATGAAGTGGGAAGAAGCCACCACCGAAGGGAAGCTTTGGTCGCCTGAGAGAGGGAGACGTTCCTGTCGAGGGACGTCGGCTTCCTGTCCCATTTGCGTAGGATGTCCCATTGAAGAGGACGCAGGTGAAACTGCGCGAAAGGAACTGCCTCCATTGCTGCCACCATCTTCCCCAGGAAGTGCATGAGGCGCCTCAAGGGGTGTGACTGGCCTTGAAGGAGAGATTGTACCCCTGTCTGTAGTGACCGCTGCTTGATCAGCGGAAGCTTCACTATCGCTGAGAGGGTATGAAACTCCATGCCAAGGTATGTGAGCGATTGGGCCGGTGTCAGATTTGACTTTGGAAAATTGATGATCCACCCGAAACTCTGGAGAGTCTCCAGGGTAGCGTCGAGGCTGTGTTGGCATGCCTCTTGAGAGGGTGCCTTGATCAGGAGATCGTCCAAGTAAGGGATCACCGAGTGACCCTGAGAGTGGAGGACCGCTACTACAGTAGCCATAACCTTGGTGAAAACCCGTGGGGCTGTTGCCAGGCCGAACGGCAGTGCCACGAACTGCAGGTGTTCGTTTTCTATGGCGAAGCGCAAGAAGCGCTGGTGCTCTGGAGCAATCGGTACGTGGAGATAAGCATCTTTGATATCGATCGATGCAAGGAAATCTCCTTGGGACATTGAGGCGATGACGGAGCGGAGGGATTCCATCCGGAACCGCCTGGTCGTTACGGGTTTGTTGAGAAGTTTCAGGTCCAGGACAGGACGTAAAGACCCGTCCTTCTTTGGGACCACAAACAAGTTGGAGTAAAAACCGTGGCCCTGTTGCTGAAGAGGAACAGGGACCACCACTACTTCTGCCTTCAGAGTGCCCAGCGCCTGCAGAAGAGCCTCGGCTCGCTCGGGAGGCGGGGATGACCTGAAGAATCGAGTCGGGGGACGAGAGGTGAACTCTATCTTGTAACCGTGAGACAGAATGTCTCTCACCCAACGGTCTTTTACCCGTGGCAGCCAGGCGTCGCAAAAGCGGGAGAGCCTGCCACCGACCGAAGATGCGGAGTGAGGAGGCAGAAAGTCATGAGGAAGCCGCTTTGGTAGCGGCACCTCCGGTGGCCTTTTTAGGACGTGACTTAGACCGCCATGCGTCAGAGTTCCTTTGATCTTTCTGAGGCCTTTTGGACGAGGAGAATTGGGACCTGCCCGCGCTTCGAAAGGACCGAAACCTCGACTGCCCCTTCCTCTGTTGGGGTATGTTCGGTTTGGGCTGGGGTAAGGATGTATCCTTTCCCTTGGATTGTTTGATGATTTCATCCAAACGCTCGCCAAACAATCGGTCGCCAGAAATTGGCAAACTGGTTAAGCGCTTTTTGGAAACAGAATCTGCCTTCCATTCCCGTAGCCACAAGGCCCTGCGGAGTACCACCGAATTGGCGGCTGCAACCGCCATACGGCTCGCAGAGTCCAGGACAGCATTAATAGCGTAAGACGCAAATGCCGACGTCTGAGTGGTTATGGACGCCACCTGTGGCGCGGACGTGCGTGTGGCTGCGTCAATTTGCGCTTGACCTGCTGAGATAGCTTGTAGCGCCCATACGGCTGCGAACGCTGGGGCAAAAGAAGCGCCGATAGCTTCATAGATGGATTTCAACCAGAGCTCCATCTGCCTGTCAGTGGCATCTTTGAGTGAAGCCCCATCTTCCACTGCAAGTATGGATCTAGCTGCCAGTCTGGAGATTGGAGGATCCACTTTGGGACACTGAGCCCAACTTTTGACCACGTCAGGGGGAAAAGGATAACGTGTATCCTTAAGGCGCTTAGAAAAACGCTTATCTGGACAAGCATGGTGATTCTGGACTGCCTCTCTGAAATCAGAGTGGTCCAGAAACATACTCTGTGTACGCTTGGGAAACCTGAAACGGAATTTCTCCTGCTGAGAAGCTGACTCCTCCACCGGAGGAGCTGAGGGAGAAATATCCAACATTCGATTGATGGACGCAATAAGGTCGTTCACTATGGCGTCCCCGTCCGGAGTATCAAGATTGAGAGCGGCCTCAGGATCAGAATCCTGATCAGCTGTCTCCGCATCATCAACCAGAGATTCCCCCCTCTGAGACCCTGCACAATATGATGATGTCGAGGGAAAATCTAAGCGAGCTCGCTTAGTCGGTCTGGGGCTGGGGTCTGTGTCAGAACCCTCAGCCTGGGATCCATGAGATACCCCGGGAGGACATTGTTGGTCCAGCTGAGGTGGGCCAGGGAACAAAGATTCAACAGAGTCCCTGTGCTGAGATACCGGCCTGGACTGCAAGGCTTCTAGTATCTTAGCCATAGTCTCAGAGAGTTTTGCAAACTCCGTCCCCGTCACCTGAACAGTGTTAGCAGGTGGCTCCCCCTGGGTCCCTCTTAGCAGAGGCTCCGGCTGAGTAAGAGCCACAGGGGCCGAACAGTGCACACAATGAGGGTCAGTGGAACCTGCCGGTAGGGGGGTCGTACATGCGGCGCAGGCAACATAATAAGCCTGTGTTTTGGCAACCCTGCCTTTCGTGGGCGCCATGCTATTATCTTCCCTGAGTAACACAATAGGGTATATAGCCAGAAATCAACTGTGCACCATACAGTGTAAAACATATATACCATAAACATATAATGTTACACTACTGCACAATGGGGCTAGCACCACAGGTGCTGCTTACCACCCGCCTAAAGCGGTTGTGAGGCCACCAGAGTCCCTGCCTGGGTCTCCCAGACTTTGTCCCCCTCTGCAGCGTCCGAGGAGCTGACAGGAATGGCTGCCGGCGTCCTGAGGAGAGGAGGGAGCCGTGGGCGTGACCCCGAAAGAGCGGGAACTGGTGCCCGCACTGTGCACAGTGAGAGGGGTGGAGTATGCAAAGCATGCTCCAGCCCTCAGTGCTGCTCGTTCTGTGCAGCGTCCCGCCCTTCCCCTGCCTGTCAGGGCTGTGGGCGGGAGGAAAGGAAACTAGGCCGCAAAAAGCCGGGGACTCTAGTAATAAACGCGGCCGCCGTAAAAGCGCGGCCGGCGTGAAAGTCCCCGGCGCACTACAAGTCCCAGCCGCGCCGCAGTGTTTCCATGGCCGTGGCGGTCAGTGCGGCAGTCCCTATACATAAACACACTCAGCAACGCTGAGTGTGTAATGGCACATATTAACCCGGTCAGCGCCGTGGTCCCCGGTGCACTAGCACACCCAGCAAAGCTGGAGTGTTGCTGTGCGCTGTCCCCACAGGGATACAGAGTACCTCCAAGTAGCAGGGCCATGTCCCTGAACGATACCCGGCTCCTATCCAGCAGGCTCCACAGGAGTTGTGGATGAAGCACGGTCTCAGTGCCTGGAGACCGATAGGATCCCACTTCACCCAGAGCCCTGAGGGGGATGGGGAAGGAAAACAGCATGTGGGCTCCAGCCTCCGTACCCGCAATGGATACCTCAACCTTACAACACCACCGACAAGAGTGGGGTGAGAAGGGAGCATGCTGGGGGCTCTATATGGGCCCACTTTTCTTCCATCCGACATGGTCAGCAGCTGCTGCTGACCAATCTGTGGAGCTGTGCGTGCGTGTCTGACCTCCTTCGCACAAAGCAAAAAACTGAGGAGCCCGTGGGAGCACGGGGGGTGTATAGGCAGAAGGGGAGGGGCTTAACACTTTTAAGTGTAATACTTTGTGCGGCCTCCGGAGGCATAGCCTATACACCCAATTGTCTGGGTCTCCCAATGGAGCGACAAAGAAATGCAAATTTATATAATTTTATACAAAGAGAAATAAATAAGTAAGTATTTGATCCCTCTGGCAAACCGGACTTAAAACTTGGTGGCAAAACACTTGTTGGCAAGCACAGCAGTCAGACTTTTTTTGTAGTTGATGATGAGGTTTGCGCACATGTCAGGAGGAATTTTAGTCCACTCCTCTTTGCAGATCATCTCTAAATCATTAAGATTTTGAGGCTGTCGCTTGGCAACTCAGAGCTTCAGATCCCTCCTTTAATTTTCTATGGGATTACGGTCTGGAGACTGGCTAGGCCACTCCATGACCTTACTGTGCTTTTTCAGTCACCCCTTTGTTGCCTTGACTATATTTTGGGTCATGGTCATGTTGGAAGACCCAGACACAATCCATTTTTAATGTCCTGGCGGAGGGAAGGAGGTTGTCACGCAGAATTTTCCAGTACATGACTCCATCCATTGTCCCATTGATGCGGTGAAGTAGCCCTGTGCCCTCAGAAGAGAAAAACTCCCAAAACATAATGTTTCCACCTCCATGCTTGACAGTGGGGACGGTGTTCTTTGAGTCATAGGCAGCATCTCTATTCCTCCAAACACGGCAAGCGGAGTTAATGCCAAAGAGCTCAACTTTTGTCTAATCTGACCTCAGCACCTTCTACCAACCACTCTCAGAATCATCCAGTTGTTCATTGACAAACTTCAGACGGGCCTGCACATGTGCCTTCTTGAGCAGTGGGACTGTGTTACCAATGGTTTTCTTGGTGACCGTGGTCCCAGTTGCCTTGAGATCATTATTAAGTTCCCCCAGTGTAGTTTTAGGCTGATTTCTCACCTTCCTCATGATCCTGGATACCCCACGAGGTGATATTTTGCATGGAGCTCCAGATCGATGTCAATTGACACTCATTTTGTATTTCTTCCATTTTCTCACTATTGGACCAACAGTTGTCTCATTCTCACCCAGCGTCTTACTTATGGTTTTGTAGCCCATTCCAGATCTATGATCTTGTACCTGATATCCTTAAAGCTCTTTGGTCCAGTCACACACACACAACGACTTACCAGCGATCCCGACAACGATACTACCTGATAAGGTCACACAGACCTTACCAACGACGCAGTAACGATGAGCGACCTGTATAACGATCTCGGCGGACATTGGGACCGTGTTAGGAGGTCGTTGGTAGGCGTCAAACACAGCGATGCGTCCTGCCCAGCAGGACATTGCCTTTGAAGAAAATGGTGCGGACCATTCGGCTACGACA
The DNA here is from genome assembly GCF_048569485.1 of Anomaloglossus baeobatrachus. Classification (NCBI taxonomy): domain Eukaryota; kingdom Metazoa; phylum Chordata; class Amphibia; order Anura; family Aromobatidae; genus Anomaloglossus; species Anomaloglossus baeobatrachus. The sequence goes on along the minus strand of NC_134354.1, from coordinate 559,090,385 downwards.
AGCGATCTCACAGCAGGGGCCTGATCGCTGGTAGGTGTCACACATAACGAGATCGCTGGCGAGATCGTTGCTACGTCACAAACTGTGACTCAGCAACAATCTCGTTAGCCATCTCGTTGTGTGACGGGGCCTTTAGTCCCATGCATCCCCCAGGAGATTTACATCAAACTACCCAAATCCTCTTCTTCCTGTTTGTTACTGTGATTTATAAATGTTGTCTCATGTTAAGCACTTTGCACTTTTCTATGTGATTTTTTTATACTCAATAAAATCATTCAAGCATTAACTCCTTCTCCTGAATTTGTAGGTGAGAATTTAAGACAGCGGTCTTTAATGCAGGTAATAAGTTGTTTAGGAGCGTCAAAGTGGTCTGTAGGAGTCAGAACTCTTAATTGGTATGGGATCAAATACTTATTTCTCTCTGCAAAATGCAAATAAAATTTATATAATGTGATTTTCTGGATTTTAATTTTGGATATTCTCTCTCACTGTAAAAATTAACCTACCCTTAAAAATTAGACTGTTCATGTCTTTGTCAGTGGCAAAATAACAAAATTAGCAAGGGATCAAATAATTATTTCCTTCACTGTACATTTTGAAAATACTAAAATAAAAACATTACGTTCCCTACAAATCAAACGCAAAGCATAAAAAAAAAAAAAAAAAAAAAAAATTATCAACAGTGCGAAAATTAATAATAGAAGTTGATTATTTGAAAGTTGAAGACAAAGATAATGGTTTACAATATTAATTAGGTCTGTGCAATAACGCGTAAAATTTCCCCTCCTACCATCTGATGTGGCACAGCTGGCTCTGTTCATATCAAGCACTTGCTGCCCTGTGTACTTATACCTTTAATTAGAATATAATGAGAAGTGTCCTCCGAGACCAGACGCCGTGTTTCAACCTCTTTCATAAATCCACCTTCTGTCTCAAACTGCGCGCGGACCTCCCCCGTGTACTGCTGGTTCATCTCTTTCCGCACATCATCGAGGCACCTGTTCAAGTTATTTTTTTTCAGCAATCCTTTCAGCTGATACTGGGAGAAATCACCGGAGTCCTGAAAAGAAGGCAGCATGGCAAAAGATGAAGACGTATCCATGATTGCTGACTGACGGAAGAACAAATTCGACAAAACCTTACTGATAAAAATGATATTCATTATTACGCATTTTTGAACTGAACTAAAGATGCATCCAAACATTGCACCAAACTAGGCCTCATTATTTACTTCTAGGATTTATTTCCCTAAAAAGGAGTGGTCTTATTCTGTAGAATTGGTAAAATTGTGATGTGCTCAAAAACCTCTTGCTAAAAATTGTTTGATTACTGCTTATTGCTTTAGGGTACGTTCCCACGAGCAGTGTCTTCGGCATTCTGGATGCAGCGTGTTTTCGCAGAGTCCAAAATGCTGTGTTGTACAGTACAAGCACAGTGGATAAGATTTATAGAAATCCCATATGTCCACTGCGTTTCTTTTTGTCGGAGCGTGAACTGACATGCGGTGTGGTTTTCTGAGCTGCAGCATGTCCATTTATGCTTGTAGAGACAGGAGTGTTCTCAGTGGAGGGGGGGGGGGGGGGAAGCACAGCAACAGTCCGTTGCGCCCAGAACCCTGATCATCTAGAATGTAGTGTTCCTGGATCGTGGGCCCATACCCTTAGTTACTGGCCACCTCTGCAGTCTATGCTAGAGTATATGAGCACTGCTATTAAACCAACTGGATGACTACATTTTGGCAACCTCAGGGTCCCTGCACTCTTGCTTCAAGATGCAAGGTTGTATCTGCCAGTTGAATGGAAAAAGCACACAGTTTCACTTGGCAGCACAAAGATGCTACAAGTCTGAATTGCCAGTCTTCAAGATTGTAACACTACCAACAAGCCGGGAGGCAGGCGAGCAATGTGCTCCTGACAACCCGATCAACCCTTTGAAAACCACACTCTAGTGATGAGGGTTAGTCTGGATAATCATCATCTTTATTTCTATACTGCCAACAGACTCCACAGCGCTTTAAAATTCAGAGGTTCATATACAAACATTCATAAGTTACAGTTAAAAGATACAATAATTAAAGCAAAAATAATTAAAAAAGGAAAAATCAAAAGACAATCCTGCTCATAAGCGCTTACAATCTACAATGGGGTGATGCGGGGGGTTACAAGGTACAAGTGATTATTTACAATGACTGTTCAGATATCTCAAAGAAATGGGGGATAGAGAAAGGCTGCAGGAGCCAGTCACCAAGCAATCTTTGTGATGCTTTTGGGTGAGGTGGAGTGTGATGGAGAATTATGTTATGAGAAATATTGGAGGGCCATATATGAATTGACTTCGATTAGGCAAGGCGATAGGCCACCCTAAAAAGATGTGTTTTAGGGAGCATCTGAGGCTGTACAAGTTCTGCAAAATCGTAGTTTCTTGAGGTAGAACATTCCAGAAGATTGGTGAAGCTCGGCAATCCGAGGAGTGGAGTGGGAGTTACGGATTAGTGTGGATGTTAAAGCAGGAGCAAACGACTTTCGACTAAAAATTGACTGGAGAGGGGAAAGTCTAGTGAGGGAGAGGCCAATTAATAGAGAATTACAGTAATCAAGGCAGGAGTGGATCAAGGCCACAGTGAGTTTTTATTATTTCCATGGGGAGAAAGGAGCAGATTCTAGAGCTGTTCTTTAGGTGCAAGCGACAAGAGATTGTATATAGGAGGTGAAGGAAAGATCGATGTCAAGCATAACACCCAGACAGCGAGCCTGGTGCCCTAGGGGTTATGATGCCGCACACAGAGGGAGATGTCAGATTTAGAGAGGGAAGTAGAAAGAGGGTGTTTTGAAAGGTTAATGGTTAGACAGAGCACACATGCTGTTTGAAACTGCAGACAGACATTGGTGTTCAGTAGTACAGTGAGAATATGGTCAGGGGATAAAGTCTAAAATGATGTATCAGAGTAAAGATGCATAGTGGAAGCCAAATTTCCTAATGGTCTGTACACTGGGGGCAGTGTAGAGAACAGCCAAGAGGGCCAAAAGGACTGAACCTTGAAGTACACCCAACAGTGAGAATAAGAGAAGAGTATGTGGAGCCAGCAAATGATACGCTGAAACAGCGCTCAGAAAGATAGAAAGAGACGAGAACCAGGAGAGAGTGGTGTCCTTTAGGCATATTAAATGGAGCATAGCGAGTAGGAGATGGTGGTCAACAGTGTCAAAAGCTGCAGAGAGGTCAAGAAGAATAAGCAGAGAGTAGTCAGCATTACATTTTGCTGTCAAAAGGTCACCGGTCACTTTGATGAGGGCAGCTTCTCTGAAATGTAGGGGGTGGAAGCCAGACTGTAATGGATCTAGAAGAGAGTGAGTAGAGAGGTAACTGGTAAAGCAGGAGTAGACCTGGCGCTACAAGTGTTTAAAGATGAAGGAGATATTGGAAACTGGTCTGTAATTGTGCAGGATGGGTCAAAATAAATATTATAATATATATATATATATATATATATATATATATATATATATATATATATATATATATATATATATATATATATATATATATATATATATATATATATATATATATATATATATATATATATATATATATTTATTTTATTTTTTTTTTTTTTAATAATGTAGTAATGATAGAGGTATTTGAAGGAGCAGGGGGAGATACCAGATGAGAGGAGAGATTGAAAGTTTTAGTTAGGCGATTAGTGACGACCGGAGAGAAAAACTGAAGTAGGTGTGAGGGAAAGGGGTCAGTAGTGCAAGTGGTAGTACGAGAAGAAGAGAGAGGACCTACAACCAACAATTCAGATTCACAAAATAAGTCATTCATGCCACCGGAAGTGCGGTGAAACGCACGTCGAGGTGGGAGTGGCGCTTAGGGCTGCGGCTATTGATTCACACATGGCTTCAGGTAATTATATATACACATATATGCTTACTGGCAATAGATGTGTTATCAAGTTGTTTTATGTGGATGCACTTACTATGATGTTCCCAGTGTGAGTTGTAAGGTCTGTGAGGCCAGCACAGTACATCTGTATGTCGATTCTATGCACTTCTTTTTTGATTGATTTACTATATGGACTTAGATTGTGATCTGTATAAATGTTTAAATAGGATGACTGGGTGATTTTCTGTTACATCTAAAGGTTAGATTCAATGCTGTATGAATTTGAGCCAGTCCTCCTTGTATCCATATACTATGCAGTCATGATATTGTGTGCTAGTTAATACATCTGTGTGCATTTAAATTTTGCATCCCTAGTCTGCCACTATGTAGTGCGACATATTTCCTCTAGTACCTTAGTAGCTGTAGCTTATGAATAAATTATTATTAATAATTGTTTGTATTTTTCACAATATTTAAATAAATTTTCTATGAATTACTTTTTTGTGGACCTGAATTTTTGTTGTAGCTTCTTATACATTTATCAGGGACATATATTGTTATCTCTTTAGAGGCTATTTTTGTTGTGTAAGAAGAGAGGAGCTTGGAGACTTCTGCTTCTGTGACTGGGTCAAATGTGGAGAGTGAGCCAGACAGATGTGGGGAGGGATGGGAATCATGATTCTTGGTGACAGAGAGCAAATTTCCTGATGGATGTTTTCTATTTTCTCTGTCAAGTAGGATGCCAGTTCATCAGCACAAAGGTCTATGATAGGGGGCTGCACTTTAGGACTGAGTGAAAGTGAAAGGTGTCGAAGAGCTTTTTTGGATTGTTGGAAAGTGATGAGATCAGGGTGGTGAAGTAGGTTTGTTTGGCGAAGTGAATGGCAGAGTTATAGGTTCTTAACATAAAATTTATAGCAGATAAGGTTTTCTGGTGTGCGAACTTTCCTCCACAGGCAATTGGCACTCCTAGCGCATCACTGGAAAAAATTGGTGTTTGCAATGTGAGCCATGACTGTTTTACTTGGTGCTTGAAGGTTTTGAAAGTGAGGGGTTCTACTTGGTCCAGGGTGCCTCTGAGAGCGTTATTGTAGTGATTTACAGCCAGATCAAGACAGGAAAAAGAGGCGATAAGGGACAATGATGAGTGAAGAGAGTTTAAGTCTATGTGGGTTGATGCCCTGTAGCTTTCTGAATGTGTGATAGGTGGGAGTGTGATGGGATGGATGTATTTGAGAGTGAAGGAAAGGATATTGTGGTCAGAGAGGGGGAAGAGGTTAGTTATCAAAGTGAGAGATTGAGCAGAGGCAGACAAAGACCAGGTCAAGGGTGTTACCGTCTTTGTGCGTCTCAGCAAGTTTGAAAGCTGTGAGAAGCCAAGGGAGGTGGTAACAGATAGAAGCTGGGATGCAGATGGGGCTGTTCATAGGGATGTTGACGTCTCCCAGGATAAAAAGGGATAGTATTTTTTCAAGGACATTCTTACTGAAAACATAGAAATATCTTATTTAAATAGGCTCTCCATTTCATAAGATCTGCTACCAAAAGCCAATACAGTTCTACAGCAAATTTTAGATTCCTAAAAATAAACTAAAATTGGGTCAAGGAGAATCAAGGAACAATCTATCAGAACAGACAGGATGACATTTTGATTTTCATCCAGCTTCTCAATGTCTATCTACTAAATAAAAACAACTAGCTGTACAGATACACCTGATATAAGACGCAAGATGTGCATATCCCCATGTACAGCCGCATTATAAATACATAAGCCAAATGCAGTCAGAGGTGCAAAGGTGAAATGTTTAATTACAGTCATGGCCAAAAGTTTTGAGAATGCTACAAATATTAATTTTTACAAAGTCTGCTGCTTAAGTTTTTCTAATGGCAATTTGCATATACTCCAGAATGTCATAAAGAGTGATCAGCTTAACAGCAATTACTTGCAAAGTCAATATTGGCTAAGAAAATGAACTTTAACCCCCAAAACACATTTCAACATCATTGCATTCCTGCCTTAAAAGGAGCAGCTAACATTGTTTTAGTGTTTGTTCCATTAACACAGGTGTGGGTGTTGATGAGGACAGGGCTGGCGATCAGTCATGATTAAGAAAGAATGACACCACTGGACACTTTCAAATGAGGCTGGTGCTTGGTATCATTGTTTCTCTTCAGTTAACCATGGTTATCTCTAAAGAAACACGTGCCGCCATCATTGCTCTGCACAAAAATGGCCTAACAGGGAAGAGTATCGCAGCTACAAAGATTGCACCTCAGTCAACAAGCTATCGCATCATCAAGAACTTCAAGGAGAGAGCTTCCATAGTTGCCAAAAAGGCTCCTGGGTGCCCAAGAAGGACTAGCAAACGCCAGGACCATATCTTAAGAGTGTTTCAGCAGCGGAATTGGACTACCAGCACTGCCGAGCTAGCTCAGCAATGGCAGCAGGCTGGTGTGAGTGCTTCTGCACACACTGTGCGGCGGAGACTCTTTGAGCAAGGCCTGGTTTCAAGGAGGGCAGCAAAGAAGCCACTTCTCTCCAGAAAAAACATCAGGGACCGACTGATATTCTGCAAAAGGTACAGGGAGTGGACTGCTGAGGACTGGGGTAAAGTCATTTTCTCAGATGAATCCCCTTTTCGATTGTTTGGGACATCTGGAAAACAGCTCATTAGGAGAAGAAGAGGTGAGCGCTACCACCAGTCTTGTCTCATGCCAACTGTTAAGCATCCTGAAACGATTCGTGTGTGGGGTTGCTTCTCAGCCAAGGGAATCGGCTCACTCACAGTCTTGCCTAAAAACACAGCCATGAATAAAGAATGGTACCAGGATGTCCTCCAAGAGCAACTTCTCCCAACTGTCCAAGAGCAGTTTGGCGCCCAACAATGCCTTTTCCAGCATGATGGAGCACCTTGCCATAAAGCAAAGGTGATCACTAAATGGCTCATGGAACAAAACAGAGATTTTGGGTCCATGGCCTAGAAACTCCGCAGATCTTAATCCCATTGAGAACTTGTGGGCAATCAAGAGACGGGTGGACAAACAAAAACCAACAAATTCTGGCAAAATGCAAGCATTGCTTATGCAAGAATGGACAGCTATCAGTCAGGATTTGGTCCAGTAGTTGATTGAGAGCATACCAGGGAGAATTGCAGAGGTCCTGAAGAAGAAGGGTCAACACTGCAAATATTGACTTGCTGCATTAACTCATTCTAACTGTCAATATAACCTTTTGGTACTCATAATATGATTGCAATTATATTTCTGTATGTGATGTAAACATCAGACAAACAATTAAAAACCAGAGGGCAACAGATCATGTGAAAATATAATTTTGGTGTCATTCTCAAAACGTTTGGCCATGACTGCACATCACTCAGGATCACATAACAATTAAACAGAGAAAAGAAGAAGTTTGTCGTTTGGTTGTGGTCAAGTGAAAATACAAAACTTATAAAATCTGTGTGTCCAGATATTGGTTAACTAACAAATACTAGAAAATTAAACCATACAATTTTGGACACAAAAAAAAAAATATTTTCTAATACAACAGCATGACCAGCTGATTCGCCTCCTCACACTTCATTCTTTTATCTCCATCTTCCAAGAGCCATTTTTTTAATCCTTCCCTCAGAGCTGCTCTGTGGGATCATATTTTTTTCATTAGCTGCATTTTGTGAACTATAAAATATATTGTTAAAAAAAAAACAAAAAAAAAACACGAGTACTTCATGGGAGGTGGAAGTGGGAAATAAAAAAAAGTCATTAATATATACTTTTAATTAAAAGTCTCAAAAAAATATAGAGAACACTAAAACAACACAATGTAACTAAGGCTAAGTTCACATTTCCGTTGTTTTGCATCAGTCACATGCGTTGCCTGACGCATGTGACTGATGCGCTGTACAACGGATGACAAAGAACAGAATTTTCTTTGTCGGACTCCGTTGTGTGCGGGGGGGGGGGGAGGAGCGCAAGGTGGCGGAGTTCGGGGTGGGTGGAGCCGAGCGAGGCCATGGCACTGAGGACGTCAGTGCCGCGGGGACTGCAGGGCTGGGGACAGGCGAGTGTCATGCTGAGTGCGGGAGGGGGCGGAGCCGAGCGGGGAAGTGTCGGGTTCTGTGCACAGCCAGGGTAAATATCGGGTAAAAGCAAAACACTTTGTGCTTGGTTACCCGATATTTATCTTGGTTACCAGCATACACCGCTTAGCGCTGGCTCCCTGCACACGTAACCACTGTAAATATCGGGTAACTAACCAAAGTGCATTGCTTGGTTACCCTATGTGTATCCTGGTTACGGGGGCAGGGAGCCAGAGATAGCATGCGCAGCAAAATCCTACGGATTGCGCTGCTCAAAAAACGTTACAGGCTGCATTGCTCCCGCCCGGCAGTCAGTTAAAAAACGACTGACCGCGACGCAGCGGATGCAATGCAGCATCATCAGTCGCAATCCATCACTAATAGAAGTCTATGGGGAAAGACAGGATTCCTGCAAAATATTTTGCATTGATACCGTAATTCCTCAAGGCGACAGATTGTGACTGATGCAAAACAACGGAAATGTGAACTTGGCCTAAGTCAAGCACACTTCTGTGAAATCAACCTGTCCAGCTATTGTGAATCAATGTTTCCTGCTGTGTAAATGGAACAAAAAAACAGGTAGAAATGATAAGTAATTAGCAAGACACCCCCTATGAAGGGTGGTTCTTCTGGTGGTCACCACAGACCATTTCTCTGTTCTCATCCTTTTTGGTCACTTTTGCATCATTGCTTTCATGCCTAGAGGAAGCATGTAGCAGTGTTTACAACCTCAGGTGGTACAGTTCATCCAGGATGGCACATCAATGCGAGGTGTGGCAAGAAGGAAAGGGAGTTGGTCATCACAGTGTCCAGATCCTGGAGCAAATACCAGGAGACAGGCCATTATACCATGAGACATGGAGGAGACCGTAGGAGGACCACAACCCAGCAGCAGGACCGCTACATCCTCCTTTATGCAAGGAGTAACAGGAAGAGCAGTACCAGAGCATGGAAAATTACCTCCAGCAAGCCACTAATATCCATTTGCCTGCTCAACCTGTTAGAAACAGAATGCATGGGGGTGGATTTGAGGGCTCTGTCCACAAGTGGGTGTTGTGCTTACAGCCCAACACTATGGAGGGCGACTGGCATTTGCCAGAGAACAACAAGATTGGCAGATTTTACATTGTTGCTCTGTGATCTTCATGGATAAGAGCAGGTTTACACTGAACACACGTAACAGACATGACAGAGTCTGGAGACGCCTTTGAGAATCTTCTGCTGCCGGCAACATCCTCCAAAATGACCGGTTTGGCAGTGGGACAGCAAGTGTGGGGAGGCATTTCTTTGGAGGACCGTAGAGAGGTACCTTGACTTTCATTATGTACTGGGATGAGTTCTTCAGACCCATCATGAGACCATATGCAGATGCAGTTGGCACTGGGTTCCTTCTGAAGCACAAAAATGCTTAGTCTTATGGGGCTCCAGTATGTCAGCAGTTCCTTCATGATTAATGCATTAATGCTACGGACTTTTGAACTGTGTGTAGGTAGATAATTAGTAAGAAAAGTGTACTAGAAGTAACTAAAGAAAAAACAGATATTTTATAACTGCTGGAGTGGCACTTTAAATCCACGTTCCCTGCCCTTTGTAGTGTGCATGCGCGGGCGGTCTTTCACTTTTCCTTGCGCCTGCGCAATACAGTACTTTGAACTGCCCTAAGGGCAGATCAAAGCGCACCTGTGCAGGACCACAATGTCAGCTTGTGTGGATGACTTAGGACAAATCATCCATATTGGGCTGGGTCGAAGGAGGACAGCGATCGCAGCAGAGAGGAGGCACCGAACTAGAGAGTAGCGACACACACAGGATCGGACAGCCCCTTAGGTGAGTATTATAAAAGTGATTTTTACATTCTACAGAGAGGGGGCTTTTATATACAGCATTCTGGAATGCTGTATATAACAGCTCAGTTGTGATGGCCGCTGGTTATAGTCCCCAAATCAGGTGACAGAGTCCCTTTAAAAGTTACTATTAATATAATATGTTCAATTACTACTAGTGTACTATGCACTTTTAGTTAATTTCTAATTTATGATTATGTTAAAATCACTTTACCACAGTTGCTCTATTTATAGATAAAAATCAGTGGTAGACATATAGCCGATGCAGCTGCACTGGGGCTCAGAGGGGAGGGCAGGGGCCCTCACAATCAGGATCTGACTGGCCAGGTAGGACAGCCGTGGATCCCCAGTTGGGCCACACGTGTTGGATATAAAAAGGGGCCCGCCACAGGTAACAGCAGTCGTTCAAATGGTTTTATCAGAAGACGAGCGCGTATTAGGTTCACTAAAATGGCTGTTGGCCTTTGGGTCATCAAATGTCCCTGCTATGTGCCCCGCACTGTCGTCAGCATACGGCACACAGCAGTGACGGTAAAGGCTGTTGGCCTATCAAAGGCACCGGGTGTCAGCGAGCGGCCTCTGATGATAGCAGTGCGGGAAAACTCCATTTTTTTTCCCCCTCTCTTTGAAAACTGCCAGACTGCTGGATCCCCGGGAAGAAGGAAGTGAGACATCTAGTGGGTGAAACAATATAGTGCATCTCACACAGAACCATCTGCAGGATACTGCCTCCCTCTAGTGGCCATCATACAGAACTGCATCTTGTAAACTGATTGCTGGCTTCTGAAGGAGCTGACAGTAAGCCACTCATATACTTAGACCCTCACACTACAATTTATTGTCTCCCCTCGGTAAAGGGACAGCGCTTTTGCAACTTACAGACCTGTGATTTATGGAGCGGTACCTCCTACGTAGTGCACAAAAAATGGATTCCTCCCACGTAAGAGACAGGGCCACCAGCGAAGGGGAGGAAGAAATGGCACTGAGCCCCCTGGAAGAACAAGTCTCTGTTGATATATCTCAACCGCTTCACAATGCCTTTATGAGTGAATCTGCCGAACACTCTAATGACAGCAACAAAGAAGCTGACACGCACATGCAAACGGTAGACTTTAAAACAATGGCAACAGAGGTTACAGCTAATTATCATGCCAGAGATCCAGAAAACCATAGAAAAAGCTATCCAGAATGCCCTCCACAGCTTTCAGGGGCAATTAAACAAACATAAAGGACAGATAGATGAGTTGGAACAGAGAGTGTCATCCCTGGAAGAAGATAAAAGTAGTAGAATAGGGTGTCCAAGCCGTGCCAATGACTAGCCGATCATGAAGATTGTAGATTAATGTTACTTTTATAAAAATATGAATTTTAGTCCTTGAGACAGATATAAGAGATTGTAAAATGTTTTATTACAAGAATTGGTGAATATAACATACTATGTCATTTGGTTTTTTCAATGTATGGATTCCCGCCGATTTTTTCTAAAAAGGGGTGGATCATGACGTCATCAGTGAGGTATATAATGCTGTAAGGATTCCTTGTAAAGCAGATTTGATGTTTCTTGCCAGTCTGTCCTGAGGAAGGGAGCTGTGTCTCCCGAAACGCGTTGCTGTGCATTGAATAAAAGCAACATTAATCTACAATCTTCATGATCGGCTAGTCATTGGCGCGGCTTGGACACCCTATTCTACTACTCTCTGTTATCTGCCATTTTGGGGACCGCTGCCGTGGCTTGGAGTAACTTACATGCTGTTATAGGAGTTGTGACTTTCACAACCCCTATAGGTGAGTAATACCACCCCTCTTCATCATCCCCCTTGCTACAGGGGTAAGACCAGATTGTGCTTCTTTTTCCACAGTTTATCTCCCATCCCTGGAAGATAACAAGCAACTGTCCTCACAGTTAGAGGAAACGGTCGCAGAAACGAAACGCCTCGAGGACAAGGTTGAAGATCTCGAGAATAGGTCCAGGTGGAGCAACCTGAGAATGGTGGGGCTATCTCAAGCGGTTCCCGTAGCCGAACTTCAGCGTTTATGTGAAAGAGCTCTCTCGGCGGCTCTGGGAATTAATAAGGACTGTAGAGTCGAAAGGGCTCACAGGGTGGGCCCAGATCTGCGCTCCCATGCCCAAAAATCTGGTGATCAGACAAGACCACGCCAAGTGATCATGAAATTTTTGGACTAAAACGACAAGTTTGACATAATAAAGGGCCTACAGAAAGAGAACCCAACCATTGATCATAAGAGGAATGAAACTTCTTCTGTTCGAGGATTATTCTGCAGATGTGGCCAAGCGAAGAAGATCTTTCAGCAAAATATGTGTGTCTCTGCATCAAGCTATGAAGAGCTTCACACTTCAGTACCCAGCATTACTGAGGATTTTTCAAAAAGATGGTGTCAACATTGTCTATAACTCGGCAAGGGACTCCGAAAGAGTCATTGAAAAAATATTGCAAACGGCAAAAACTGTAGAGAGAAGAGGAGATCGAGAGGGGGACAACCGAACAATGTCACTGAAATCCCAGAGGTCAACAGGTCGTAATAGGTGAAGCAACCCAGTGATAACTTGTGAATGGTGATGTAGTATATACCCTTACCCGCTTTCCCTTAAAACGGTCTGGACTCTTATCTGAGCCGTTTGTGAGATGATACCAAGATAATGAATGAATGAACTTTTTTTGGGAGGAGAGGAAGTGGGGGTTGGTGGGGGAGGGGCCAGGAATGGGTTATGTCATGTCATGTGGGGCCTGCCATGCCAGAGGACGCTTGTTCACATCATCTCTATCCCCATCTGGAGATGTGTCCTGTGGTTTGGTGGGGGAGGAGGTGGAGTGGTCTGTTTAGACAAATTGTGAGGGGATAGTTGGGGGATACGGATGTCGTCCCGATTGATATTCCCTACATTTCATGTGGTGCAGGTTGAGTTTCTCTAATATGCTTGTGTAATCAACCACTTTCCCAATCTCAGAAAAAAGTGAAGTCCATAGCACTTCTGGTGGGGTGCGCAGTTCGGAACACACAACAGTGCATTTCGAATTTAGAGTTATTGTTGCCCTAGAATATTTTTCCTTGTGTATTTCTTGTTTTTTTTTTTTGTTTTTTTTTTTAACACCTTTCTTCTTTCAGGAGTCACAGATAGACTCTGCATGCTGTTTAACCCTTCCACAAGTATTAAGTATCTGATAACAGGTAGTAACCAAAACTAACAGGGACTCCTATGATTGTCATTTCCTGGAATGTAAAGGGTCTACGATCTCCGAACAAAAGGTCTGAGATACTGAGGCACCTTAAACGATTCTCCCCAGACATTGTACTACTTCAGGAGACTCACTTAAGGGAAGAGGATTTTTTCAGGCTTAATAGATTCTGGGTGGGGACAGTAGTGGGATCGGCAGCACAAGGTAGACATGCAGCGGTAGTGATTTTGTTCCACCGCAACTTCGTTTTTAAATTATTGTCTCAGAAGTGTGATGACCAGGGGAGATGGGTAGGGGTCACTATAGACCATGGAGGAGAAACCTATTCTATATATAAAACATTTATGGCCCCAACGGTTCAAACAAATCCTTTTTTGAAGATAGAGAGAAAAAAATTGTCCTGGATAATTCTCCCTTGATAATTAGTGGAGGTGACTTTAATACGGTACATAGGATAGAGGAAGATAGAAGGAGTCAGGGTAGGACCCCCCAGAGAGAGGAGAACGCACTCACCTCTCTACTTAATCAGACTGGGCTGAGGGATGTCTGGCGCTGGCTGCATCCTGATGCTAGAGAATTTACTCACTTTTCCCATGTCCACCAGTCCTGGTCAAGAATTGACTACCTCCTGACCTGTGAGAGTCTATTAAACAGGCTGAAGTCGGTCGAAATTTTTGATCTGGTTATATCAGATCATGCCCCAGTGGGTATGGAACTGACGGACAGGGTGGTCAAGGGAACAGACTTTATATGCAGGTTTCCAGCCTTCCTGACAAAAGGACGAGGGATTCAATGACAAATTGCGCTGCTGGTGGGATGAGTTTGTATCTGATAACAGAGAACACGTAGATGAAACTGCTCTGTTTTGGAACACGGCAAAGACTGTGCTGAGAGGCAGAATTTTAATGTACGTCTCTTCCCTTAAGAAAAAAGTGAAGGAGGGGTATTCTGAATCGAGTGCAAAACTCAGACATGCCTATACTGAGTTCCTGCAGAACCCTTAACCTCAAAACAGAGAACATTGGAAACTGACCAAACAAGAGTTTGAGACGTGGATAGACAGGAGGGAACAGGTGTATAGATCTAGGCAAGAGGTTGAATTACTTAGATACGGCAACAAAGCGGGTAAGCTTCTGGCGAAATTGGCAGAGACGTTTACAAGTATCACCCATAGTCAGAATAAAAGATGGACAAGGAAAGGTAACATCTGATCCCAAAAAAAATAAATTCCACTCTACAAAATTTTTATAAAGATCTATACAAACGCTCACACACAAATACGACAGAGGGTAGAGCCTTCCTCCAAAGCTCATCTCTCCCTAAACTCACGCAGGAGCAGCAGGATGTAATTAATGCAGACATAACGGAAGAAGAGGTGAAGCAAACTATAAGTCATCTTCAAAATGGAAAGGCACCCGGTCCTGATTGGTATAGTGGGGAATTGTACAAAGCATTCAAGGAACAGGTTTCCCCGGTATGGACTACTTACTACAACATTTGGACAACAGGAGATATTCCAGGTAGATCCAGGGAGACTTATATCAAAGTAATTGCAAAGCATGGCAAAGACCCCTTGGAGGCTGGTTCCTATAGACCTATTTCACTTATTGACTTAGACTAAAAGATTATATCCAAAATAATGGCCGACCGCTTAGCAATGGTGCTTCCCCAACTGGTGAAGCCAGCTCAGGTGGTATTTGTTAAGGGAAGAGCTGCAGTTAAAAACATAACAAAAGTCTTGACAGTGCTGGACGAGGTAGGACGACAGCAGCATTTAGGAGACAGACCAGCCCTCCTAACTCTTGATGCAGAAAAAGCATTTGATAACGTTAGTTGGGAGTGGCTGGGGGCGACGTTGGACTCGTTCAATTTAAAAGGCAAATTTAGAACATTTTTGGATGGGGTCTACAATAGCCCTACAGCTAGAGTACACACACCAGGATTCCTCTCTGATTCTTTTCACTTGCACAACGGGACCAGACAGGGATGTCCAATGTCATAAATTGCTGTTCAACCTGGCCATGGAACCCTTTGCTAGATTTATGGAGGAGTCAGATCTATTTGACGGAATCAGAGTAGGCAAAGATAAAGTTAAGATTGCTCTATTTGCGGATGACGTCATACTTTTTTTTTTGTCAAAACCACTAGAGCAGCTGAGGAAGATCTTTGACTTTATTCAGAAATTCAGTGAATATTCTGGGTACAGGATTAACATCAACAAAAGTGAACTTCTAGAATTAGGAGACAAAATACCTCAGGAGCAATGGGTCAAGCTAGGTCTGGACCTACGTGTCTCAAAGTCATACATAACGTATTTGGGGATAAAGATAGGGAGGAGACCAGATCAACTCTATTCACTTAACTACACCCCCCTTATAGGTAAAAATTGGGAGAACTGCAGCAGTGGCATCACTTACCAATATCTCTTTTGGGTAGATGTCACCTGGTTAAAATGGTTAGCTTTGCCAGGCTCCTATACCCCTTGCAAACCCTGCCCTTGATTTTAAAACATTTAGACATAAATAGACTGAAGAAGGCCTTTACACATTTTATTTGGACAGGTAAAAGACCCAGAATTGCACTAGAAAAACTGATGCTACTGAGAAGTGAAGGCAGGGTTAATTTTCCAAATATACGTGCTTATAATATCGCCTCTTTATTTAGACATGTAGTGGACTGGATACACGACACTAGTTGCTACTCAAACACCCATCTAGAACGACAGTTAGCTGCCCCTTGGGATCTGACCGCTCTGATCCACACAAGACAAGCTAAACTGCCACAGATAGTGAGATCCTCCTTTTTACTAAGGGACACCATAGTATGTTGGAAGATAGTGAGGAAGGCCTATCAGCTTCCCTTTCTGGTTTCCAAACATATGCCAATATTTGGTCACCCCGAGTTCCCCCAGGGAGCTGAAATTAAGAGGGCCATTGATCAGAGCTGTGATCAGTTGCAAACAGTGGGGTCCAATATGTGCCGGGAAGAAAAACGGTGGATGTCTCCACAAGAAATTAGGGACAAATTCAAGATACACAGGAAACATTTCGTACAGGTCCTGCAGCTTCATTCTTTTTGTCAGTCCAGACTCAGAAAGTTGGAGAGGGAATCTGTCTCTTATGCCTTAGATGACAGTATAGGCCCACACACCCAAATGGCAACTATCACCTCATTGTACAACACCATGAGGCACAAATTTGTTAAATTAAAACAGAGCAAAATGTTCAGAACATGGGAGAGGTGGACAGGAGATGAGATAGCGAAGACAATATTACAAGGGTGGGAACGGGTGAGAAAATCCATCTTGTGTGAGAGATGGAGGGAGACTTATTTCAAGCTCATGCACACAGCGCTGTATGGCTTTAACATCCCACCTTCACCTAGCTGCCCTGGCCGGATTACAGCGTGTACTAAGTGTGGGGTGCCCTTTATGAATCTGTGGAAGAGAGTTCTTTCGGTCTGTCTAACTTGCGCAAAAAGGACACTTGCTGGTATTATTTGTTGTACTTTAATGAGTATATGCTCCTATTAATACAACGCGTTTCAGCAGATATATGCTTTCATCAGGTACCTGATGAAAGCATATCTGCTGAAACGCGTTGTATTAATAGGAGCATATACTCATTAAAGTACAACAAATAATACCAGCAAGTGTCCTTTTTGCGCTACGTTAGACCGAAAGAACTCTTTTCCATATACCCACTCCCTAAATGGGATTCGGTAGTAGCTGCAAAGGACCTGCTAACCCATTATAGAATTCAGCTGGGAACTGGAGGATCGTGGAGGAAAACCTGAATTCCAAGGTGCCGGTGGAACTCGGGAGCCGACAACGATACCACAAGTCTGGATTCAATAAGCCTGGACACTGGAATCAGAACGGAGGGTTTCTCCAGACTGATAAGCTTTCACTGGACAACCTGCAAAGGTGAGCAGTTCTAAATATTTAAATACCTAAATTCATCCACGGATGCTTCTCATATTGCGCTTGTCTCCTTATCTTTATGAATCTGTGGCATGGGGTGTGGGAGTGCACAGAAGTAACAACATATTGGAAGCGAGTAAGGGACCAGATTCAAGCATGTTGGGGAACGAAACTTCCACAAACACCACAGGCTCTGCTCTTCCAACAATTACGCCCCCCGAATCTGAATATCAGAGTATGGTAGACAAAGTAAAGATTCCTAGAAACATCCACACATTTTTAGTGGTGGCTCTTCGTGCTTTGTTTAGTGAGTGGCTTAAACCAAACACTCCATCGATGGGAGCAATAATATCTCAAATGAAACATCTCTTGGGACTGGAACTGATAGAAGCAGAAAAGAGTAAAGAAAAGTCAGCAGGAAAATTTTTGCCGCTGTGGAAAAAATTCATTGGTTTTCATTATAGCCTCAGGAAATCCTGAAAATAATTAGCCCTTTCCGCCATACAGAATGTTATTGTCTGGAAGACCTGGGAGGGACGTTGGGGGTTTTGGGACCATCATTAGACACTTAGTATGTACCATATGGAGATGGTAGTCGACACCATAGCAAGAACATAATTGTGGAGGGGTTCACACTCACATTCTTATATTTTGTGATACCTTTTATTTTTTCTTCCTATGCAAAGTTTACAGTTACAGTTGCATTGACAAACAAATCAATCTTGTGTAAGCTGATGTTTACTATTTGACCATGGAATTGACTGTTTAATTTTTTTGTTATGTTTAAAAATTTGAATAAAAAAAGATGTAGAAAAAAAAAAAAAAAAAAAAAAAAAAAAAAAAAGACTGCTGGAACACCACCATTGTAAATGTGAACAGGGTGATAGCCAAAATATATAGCCAGGTCCCTGGCTTCCCATACACAAGCAGGTTTCAACCGCATATAGAGGTAACATTTGGTTAAGGACCCCATAAATAAGATTACGGTGAAGTTGTTATTTGGCTAATGTATTGATCAATTCATTACTGCCCCATATCTCTCATTTCAATTTTTCATATGGCTAATTGTATTTTTCATTCCTTATGTAATATAAAGCAGTTATGCTTGTTCATATTTCTCTGAATTTGGTGTGCAGCTTTCACTTCATAAAGATTGTGTATATTTTGGCTAGCACCCTGTTCACATTTACAATGGTGTTCCAGCAGTCTTTTTGCTTGTTAGCCTATGTGCCAGGAGCTGCCGGCAGCATGCAGTAAATAGCTATGACACTTAATGGCATTCACTGCTTACCGCATCACACTGTTCCGCGGAGGCGGCAATGACACGGCGTCAGAGACTCTGATTGCACATTATGGGACAGTATGTGGGGTGGGGGTGTAGGAGGTGATCGATTCAATCCCACTCCTACTAAGCAGTGTTTCCCCTATTGTACAGTGTTGTAATATAAATGTACTTAACGTTGAATGTATACTAGTGCGGCTGTCAGCAATGCAGTAGAGCCAAGGCAACGCAGCAGTCGGATCTATCTAGTGGCCGATATGTTATAGTGTTTTATTGAATATATTTAATTTATTGCTAGTGTGCGTTTTAGAGTAATGTATGAGGTAATATGTCTAATATGTCTTTCCCAATGAGCTGTGTCAGGTGGGAGGGGCAGTTTAGGGAGTCATGGAAAGCATATATAGGACGAACAGGTATAAACAATACAGAATGTTTTAGGTTAAGATTTAGTGTAACGTAGGGACAAGGAATGCAGGAGGGGGTGAAGTGATAGTTTGTTAGTACAACAGTAGACATGAGCTGGCAGGCCTAGAGTGTGATACAGGTGGTAACCTACAAGGCTTAGAGACAGAGGGAGGAGCAGAGGATTGTTTAGGCAGACAGGCGAGAAAGTCAGTGGAGTTCTGCAGAGTGGTTCCAGGAATATAGATGGGCCTTGTAGCTTGGGCCTGTCCAGGAACTGGGAGGAAATCTCCCTTGTGTCCATAGCCTAAAGGCTGCTTTACATGGTACGACCGATTGTGCGATTTCACAAATCGATCGTACCCGCCCCCGTCCTTTTTGCGTCACGGGCAAATCGCTGCCCGTGTCGCACAAAGTCAGTAACCCCCATCACACATACTTACCTCTCGCGCGACCTCGCTGTGGGCGGCGAACGTCCACTTCCTGGAGTGGGAGGGACGTTCGGCGTCACAGCGACGTCACACGGCCGCCGGCCAATGGAAGCGGAGGGGCGGAGATGAGCGGGACGTAAACATCCCGCCCACCTCCTTCCTTCACATAGCCGGCGGCGGCCGCATGACGCAGGTGAGCTGCTGTTCATCGTTCCCGGGGTGTCACACGGAGCGACGTGTGCTACCCCGGAAACGATGAACAACTAAATTAAACGATATTATGGAACCTAGCGAGCAGTACACGACTCACGATTTGTGAGCGATACTGCGTCGCTAGGAGGTGTCACACAGGCCGGCATCGCCAGCGATGCCGGATGTGCGTCACAAAAACCGTGACCCCGACGATCTATCGCACGATAGATTGTCTGGTGTAAAGCAGCCTTAAGGCTCACCCCGAGGATCGGGTTAGAGAGCATCCCAGAATCAGTAGGACGCTGGGGTAGAGCATTGCCAGCGGATCCTTGTACTGGTCAGGAGCTAGAGAGCCGTCTGGGGTTGTGTTTAAGACACGATTGCCGCAAAGACAAGTAGAGTGGAAGAATTACAGAGTAGTCTCGGCTGCTGAAGGGCTAATACCTAGAACAAGTGTTAGAAGCAAGAGTACCCCCAGGACACAGTGGCAACAGAACACTAAAGGCCATGTTTGTCCTGATGAACTTGTACCAAGAATACACTAAAGTTACTTACCGATAGCAGTTTTTTGCAGAACCCATGACAGCACCACGTGAGAGAGGGATCTACACAGCGAGGACAGGAAACCATTCTGAAATAAAAGGGCGGTACCTCTCCCCTTCGTCAATTGATTACCGAGAATTGAGAGGACCTCCAACAATCGTTAGAACTAAACTCCACCACCAACTATAAAACACACACACACACACAAAGGATGAAAAAGGGAGGGATTATATGGGTGCTGTCATGGGTTCTGGAAAAAACGGCTACCGGTAAGTAACCTTGGTGTTTTCCCTTCAGCCATGACAGCACCACGTGAGAGATTCTCAGAGAACCACTTTGTTTAGGGAGGGACTACCGCCTCAAGCACCCTTATACCTAACGAAAGATCTGCCAAGGAGGATAGATCCAACCAATAGTGTCGGAAGAAAAGTAGATTGGTAGGACCAGGTGGCAGCCCTACAAATCTGGTCAATAGATACCTGCGCCTTTTCAGCTCAGGAGGTTGACACCGCTCTGGTGGAATGGGCCCAAATGTCCACGGGAACGGTCGCACCACTAGATGGAGTAGGCTAAAGCAATGGCCTCCCTAATCTACCGAGCAATAGTGCTTTTTGATACCCCCAGACCCTTTGTACTACCCTGAAAGGCTATGAATAAGGATTGTGTTTTCCTCACCTTGTGTGTCCCAGAGATGTATTGAAGGAGGGCCCTCCGCATATCTAATGTGTGAAACCTGAATACCCCCGAATTAGTGGGATTGCTGCAAAAGGAGGGTAGAACTATTTCTTGTGACCTAAGGAAACGATAGGTGACCTTTGGGAGATTAGCCGGGTCTGGCCGTAATATAACCCTATCATCGAAGACTTGCGTGTAGGGCTGCACTACCGATAAGGCCTGTAAATCACTAATTCTACGAGCTGATGTTAAGGCGACTAGCAAAATTGTATTTAACGTTAGCAACTTCAGGGAGAGCTCTGTAAGGGGTTCAAAGGGAAGACAAGTGAGGGCATCAAAAACTAAATTTTGGTCCCATGGTGGAACTTTAGGTATGACAACTGGTTTAGTCCTATCACATGCTGATATAAACCTTTTAACCCACTTGTTAGCTGCTAGGTTACAATTGTATAAGACCCCTACGGCAGAAACGTGAATCTTGAGAGTGTTTACCGCTAGTTCTAGGTCAAACCCTTTCTGTAAGAATTCTAAGATGTATGCAATAGGAGCCTCCGTACCCAGGGTACTATTTGTGAATGAGGGTATCCTCAGCTCACCTGTTCCTCGGGCTGCCAGTCCTTGCGGGTGCCTGGGATCCATCGGTAAGTCCCAACCGGTTTAGGAATGGATGCAAAAGGAAAGGAAAGGATCCGGCACAAATACCTTTGAATAAAATGTCGAAGCTTTATTGGCAAGTATTAAAAAGGTTCCATCCGTGTAAACAAAAAGGAGGGAGTTACCCCATGGAAACTTTACGCGTTTCGGACTTCCATATTAAAAGCAAAGAGTCCTTAATCATAAGTAATCCATGTATACCACTCAGCTACTAAAATAGACTAACTCACTATGTGGACACAGAAGAAAAGCTGGTCATCACTAATTGCAATCAACTGGCAGTGGGTGTAAACATTCATACATAATTGCAAAAGATGAACAAGCAAGACAATACACGGTTAAAAATAAAATCAAAATACATTAAACACAAAAAAAAATTACATTAATAGTAATGGAAAGGGTCAGTGATCCAACCGCTTTAGTATCAAAATCATATAAATATATCAGCGAATATACCAATGTATATATGAGTGAACAATCAGGTATAAAGACAGCTTATATTAAAACTCGTCATCAGGTGGGCAGGAGTCACAATAGGAGTCACAATGAGAATGCATGTGTACGTCAAAAAAAGAGAGCATTCCCAATTGTAAGCACAAGACCTCCAAAATATTCACAAATTACATAAAGATGCATATATGAAAAAATATTTATTTATTACTTTATCTTCATTCTCTAATGCCCTT
This sequence comes from Anomaloglossus baeobatrachus, assembly GCF_048569485.1. Lineage (NCBI taxonomy): Eukaryota > Metazoa > Chordata > Amphibia > Anura > Aromobatidae > Anomaloglossus > Anomaloglossus baeobatrachus. The sequence goes on along the minus strand of NC_134354.1, from coordinate 559,068,587 downwards.
ATTCTTTAGTTATTTTATTTATTTTCTCATTTTTTTAAAAATACTAATTTATTTATCCATATACACCCATGTCCATATATGTGTATATAATTAAATAATTGTCCCAAATGGGAGGAATATGCATACCAAGGTACAAATTAATCTCAAGCCACATGCATTCCCATTTATATGACATGTTCCCAAAAAAAAAAAAAAATTTTTTTCCCCTCTTTCCCTTTTCTTTCCTTTCCCTTTCCCCTTCCCCTTTCCTTCTTCTCTTCCTTTACTTTTTTCTTTTTCAAATATTTTAAATACTGTCCAAAATTCAAATATAGCATATACCAATTTAATCCTGTATTTAAGGCCAAACCCCAATTTATATACTCACACATAAAGGGAAAACCTTCCCCTAATGAAAGTAAGGAAAAGAAGGGAATTTTGTTTACTTACCGTAAATTCCTTTTCTTCTAGCTCCAATTGGGAGACCCAGACAATTGGGTGTATAGCTATTGCCTCTGGAGGCCACACAAAGTATTACACTTAAAAGTGTAAGGCCCCTCCCCTTCTGGCTATACACCCCCAGTGGGATCACTGGCTCACCAGTTTTAGTGCCAAAGCAAGAAGGAGGAAAGCCAATAACTGGTTTAAAGACCAATTCAATCCGAGGAAACATCGGAGAACTGAACCATACCACATGAACAACATGTGTACCCGAAAAAACAGAAAAACCCCGAGAAAACAGGGCGGGTGCTGGGTCTCCCAATTGGAGCTAGAAGAAAAGGAATTTACGGTAAGTAAACAAAATTCCCTTCTTCTTTGTCGCTCCATTGGGAGACCCAGACAATTGGGATGTCCAAAAGCAATCCCTGGGTGGGTAAAAGAATACCTCATGATAGGGCCGTCAAACGGCCCTCTCCTATAGGTGGCCAACCGCCGCCTGAATGACTTATCTACCTAGGCTGGCGTCTGCCGAAGCGTAGGTATGCATCTGATAATGCTTGGTAAAAGTAAGTAGACTCGACCAGGTGGGTGCCTGACACACCTGCTGAGCCGTAGCCTGGTGCCGTAATGCCCAGGATGCACCCACGGCTCTGGTAGAATGGGCCTTCGGCCTTGAGAGAACCAGAAGCCCAGTAGAACTGTAGGTTTCAAGAATTGGTTCCTCGAGCCCCCGAGCAAGGGTGGATCTGGAAGCTTGCGACTGTTTACGCCGACCAGCGAGAAGGACAAAGAGTGCATCCGGGTGGCGCAGGAGCGCCATGCGGGAAGTAGAACCTGAGTGCTCTCACCAGAACCAACAGATGCAAATCTTTCTGAAATTGATGGACTGGACGAGGACACAAAGAAGGTGAGGTGATATCCTGATTGATATGAAAATGGGATACCACCTTAGGGAGAAATTCCGGAACCGGACGCAGAACTACCCTGTCCTGGTGAAGGACCAGGAAGGGAGTTTGTATGAGAGCGTTGCTAGCTCGGAAACTCTCCTAAGAGACGAGACCGTTACTAGAAGGCCACTTCCCGTGAAAAACGGGAAGGGAGACATCCTTCAAAGGCTCGAAAGGCGGCATCTGGAGAGCAATTAGAACCTTGTTCAGATCTCAGGGCTCTAACGGCCGCTTGTACGGAGTGCTGAGAAGACAAACTCCCCGTAGGAACGTGCGTACCTGAGGAAGTCGTCGTTTCTGAAAAAATACAGATAGCGCTGAGACTTGTCCCTAAAGGGAACTGAGCGACAACCCATTTTCCTACCTAGATTGCAGGAAGGAAGGAAACATAGACGATGCAACCGGCCAGGGAGAAACACCCTGCGCCGAGCACCGAGATAAGAACATCTTCCACGTCCTGTGGTCAATCTTGGCGGACGTTGGTATGCTAGCCTGTCTCATGGTGGCAACCACGTCCTGAGGTAATCCTGACGACACTAGGTTCCAGGACTCAATGCCACACCATCCGGTTGAGGGCCGTAGAATTCAAATGGAAGAATGGCCCTTGAGACAGCCAGTCTGATTGGTCTGGTAGTGCCCCCGGTTAGCCTACCGTGAGGCACCACAGAACCGAGTACCACAACATCCTCGGCCAATTTGTAGCGACGAGGATGGCGCGGCCGCAGTCGGTCTTGATCTAGCGCAGTACTCTGGGCAACAATGCCAGAGGTGGCACCTAAGGTAGCTGGAACTGCGACCAATGCTGAACTAAGGCGTTTGCCGCCAGAGCTCGATGATTGTGAAACCGTGCCATGAAGCTGGCACATTGTTGTTGTGCCGTGACGCCATTAGATCGACGTCCGGCCTCTGTCAGCGGCGCCAGATCTCCTGAAACCCGTCCGGGTGAGGAGACCATACTCTTTCGGCCACACCTCAGCGACTTAGGAAGTCAGCTTCCTAGTTTCCACACTTGGGATGTGAATTGTGGATATGGTGGATGCCGTGTCTTCCACCCACATCAGAACCTGCCGGACTTCCTGGAAGGCTTGCCGGTTGCGCGTTCTTCCTTGGTGGTTGATGTATGCCACCGCTGTGGAGCTGTCCGACTGAAGTCGGATATGCTTGCTTTCCAGCCGCTGTTGGAAGGATTGTAGGGCAAGATACACTGCTCTGTGTTCAAGAACATTGATCTGAAGAGTGGACTCTTGCTGAGTCCACGTACCCTGAGCGCTGTAGTGGAGAAAAACCGCTCCCCACCCTGATAGACTCGCGTCTGTCGTAACTATCGCCCAGGACGGGGATAGGAAGGACCTTCTTTTTGACCAAGAGGTGAGAAGAAGCCACCACCGTAGAGATTCCTTGGCCGCCTGAGAAAGAACGACGACTCTGTTGAGGGACGTCGACTCCTTGTCCCATTGGCGGAGAATGTCCCATTGTAGTGGACGCAGTAAAACTGCGCGAAAGGAACTGCCTCCATTGCTACCATCTTACGTAGGAAGTGCATGAGGCGTCTCAATGTGTGCGACTGGTTCTTAAAGAAGAGCTTGCAGCCCGTAGTGAATGCTGTTTGTCTAGCGGCAGCTTCACTATCGCTGAGAGAGTAAGAAACTCTATGCCTAGATATGTTATCGATAGGGTCGGGGTCGGATCTGACTTTAAAAAGTTGATGATCCACCCAAAACTCTAGAGAGTCTCCAGCGCAACGTTCGGGCAGTGTTGGCATGTTTCCTAAGAGAGTGCCTTGACAAGTAGATCGTCTAAATACGGGACCACAGAGTGACCCTGAGAGTGCAGGACTGTGACTACTGCTGCCCTGACCTTGGCGAAGACCAGTTGGACTGTCGCTAGCCGGAAGGTAGAGCTACGAACAGAGGGTGTTCGTCTCCTATAACGAAGCGTAGAAACGCTAGTGCTCTGGATCAATCGGCACGTGTGGATAAGCATCCTTGATGCCTAATGATGCTAGGAAATATCCTTGGGACCTTGAGGCGATGACATGGCGGAGGGATTCCATCCGGAACCGCCTGGTGTCCACGAGCTTGCTGAGCATTTTTAGATCCAGAACGGGACGGAACGGCCCGTTGTTATAGGTACCGCAAAGAATTTGGGGTAAAAACCGTGACCTTGTTCCTGAAGAGGAACGGGGGTCATCACTCTTTCTGCCTATAGAGTGCACCCTGTTTGCAGAAGAGCAGCGGCCCGGCCGGGAGGTGGAGAAATTCTGAAGAATCGAGTTGGAGGACGAGAAGTGAGCTCTATCCTGTACCCGTGAGACAGAATGTCTCACACTCAATGGTCATTGACCTATGGCAGCTAAATATCGCCAAGGCGGGAGAGCCTGCTACCGACCGAGGCCGCAAGTCATGAGGAAGCCGCCTTGGAAGCGGGTTTTCAGACTGTCGCTTTCTTGGGCGAGACTGAGCCCGCTAAGAATCTTAGCTCCTCTGATCCTTTTGAGTCCACATTGGACGAGGAAAAATGGGACCTGCCCGAGCCTCGAAAAGGCCGAAAACCCCGACTGCCTCTTGCTCTGTTGGGGTTTGTTGTGTCCGGGCTGAGGAAAGGATGAATCCTTACCCCTGGACTGTTTGATGGTTACATCCAACGCTCACCAAACAGTCGGTCAGCAGAAAAAGGCAACTGGTTAGGCAACCTTTTTTGGAAGCAGAATCTGCCTTCCATTCACTTAACGAGCAGACCAGGCTCTGCTTAAAAACACGGAGTAGCGGAGGCTACCGCCGCACGGTTCGCAGAGTCCAGGACAACCTGAATCGCGTAAGAAACAAATGCAGACATTTGAGAGGTTAAGGATGCCACCTGCGGCACAGATGTACGTGTAACCGTGTCAATCTGTGTAAGACAAGCTGAAATAGCTTGGAGTGCCCCAAGGGAGAGAATGCCGGAGCCAACGGTGCGCCGACAGCCTCATAGATGGCTTTCGACCAGAGATCCATCTGTCTGTCAGTGGCATCTTTGAGTTTGCAGTTCCATCTCCCACTGCAACTATGGATCTAGCTACAAGCCTGGAGATTGGAGGATGCCGCTCGGGACATTGGGTCCAGTCCTTGACCAAGTCAGGGGACAGGGATAACGTGTATCCTAAGCCGTTTGGAGAAGCGCATATCTGGATAAGCGTGGTGTTCCTGGACTGCCTCTCTGAAGGCAGAGTGGTCCAGAAAAATACGTGAAGCTGACTCCTCCACTGGAGGAGCTGTGAGAAATAACCCACATTCTATAGATGGACGCTATAAGATTATTTACTATGGCGTCACAATCAGGTGTATCCAGATTGAGAGCGGTCTCAGGATCAGAATCCTGAGCCGCTACTTCCGCCTCATTACACAGCGAGTCCTTCTGTTAGGACCCTGATGAAACCGAGGCCGCTCATAGCGAGCCCACTTAGGCTGTCTGGGACTGACGTCCGTGCAGAGCCGTGACTCTGGGATGCGTGTGACATTCCCGGAGCTGTTAGTTATTCACACTGAGGGGGGCCATGGATCAATGATTCAACAGTGCCCATATTGTGAGAGACATGTCCGGACTGCTAGGCTTCTAGTATCATAGCCATAGTCTCAGAAAAACTGTCAGTAAATACTGCAGACACCGTCCTCATCCCCTGGCCATTAGTGCATACAATGGGAGTCTATGTACCTGCCGGCCGTATAGCCGTACATGCTGTACCAGCTGTATAGAAAAACATGTGGTTCTGCACCTTTGTTTTACACAGAGAATATGCTGATAACTCCTCCGCATAATCCAGGAGGGTATATACAACGTGCGACCAAACAGTGCAATGTATATAGTACAAGCATATCTATAAGTGCACTTCTGCACTAGTGGGGTTAGCACCACAGGTGCTGCTTAACGCCTGTTACAGCGATTGTGTGACTATCAGAATGCCAGGGTCTTCCACACTTGTCTCTGTATCGTACAGAAACTGACACTAATGGCTGCCGGTGTCCTTGTAGAGAAGGAAGCCGTGGGCGTGCCTGAGAAAGTGCGGGAATCCGGATTCACAGTGCACACAGTGAGAGGGGTGGAGTATGCAAAACATACTCCAGCTCTCAGCTCTGCTCTATGCAGCGTCACGCCCCTACCCTGACTGTCAGGGCTGTGGGCGGTAACGAAGGGAGACTAGGCCCAGAAGCCGGGGACTCGAGTTAACAGCGCGGCCGCCGTAAAAGCGCGGGCCGCGCTGAAGTCCCCGGCGCACCACAAGTGCCAGCCGCGCCGCTGCCAGCGGCCGGCGCGACCGATTCCTGGAAGTGGCCAGCGTCCCGCCCCTCTCCTGACTGGCAGGTCTGGGGGCGGGAACGAACGGAAGCAGGCCGCAAAAGCCGGGGACTCTATTATCAGCGCGGCCGCCGTAAAAGCGCAGGCCGCGCTGAAGTCCCCGGCGCACTACAAGTGCCAGCCGCGCCGCAGTCCCAGCGGCCGGCGCGACCAATTCCCATAAGTGAGCCTGCTTCAGCAAAGCTGAATGAGGCCATGGCACAGGCGCCGCAGCGCTGATGTCCCCCGGCGCACTACAACACCCAGCATGCTGCGGTGTGAGCGCCAAATGCACGGGGACACAGAGTACCTTGAGGAAGCAGGCCATGTCCCTGATGTACTCCGCTCCATCCAGCATCTTCTCCAGGGGCTGTAGATGGAGCACGGTCTCAGTGCCTGGAGACCGGTAAATCCCACTTCACCCAGAGCCCTGTAAAAAGGGATGGGGAAGGAATCAGCATGTGGGCTCCTGCCGCCGTACCCGCAATGGGTACCTCAACCTTACAAACACCTCCGACATACAGTGGGGTGAGAAGGGAGCATGCTGGGGACACTATATGTGTCCTCTTTTCTTCCATCCGACATAGTCAGCAGCTGCTGCTGACTAAAAAGTGGAGCTATGCGTGGATGTGTTGCCTCCTTCGCACAAAGCACAAAACTGGTGAGCCAGTGATCCCACTGGGGGTGTATAGCCAGAAGGGGAGGGGCCTTACACTTTTAAGTGTAATACTTTGTGTGGCCTCCAGAGGCAATAGCTATACACCCAATTGTCTGGGTCTCCCAATGGAGCGACAAAGAAAACACCAATTATTATCCGCTAATAAGGAACTTCTAAGAAGCCAGAATCAGAAAATATATTGCAGATCCGAGCGGTAATTAAAACCGCCTGGGTATCTTGAATCTAGCCGCAGGATCCATTTGGCCACAGCCAGCAAAAGAGCCTGAAACCAGTCCCCCCCCGCGGGGGGGTCTAGGTACAGATTCCACACCTGTAATCCTCAATGACGAAAAGTCTGCTGAATGACATTCAATATAATGCCTAGTGAGACCAGATAATGAACGCTTTTTAACCAACGCTACATAATTTAAAGAATTACTATCCAGGGCTGCAGACGGAATCCGAACAGGCTCAGAGATCCTAGCTCTCAAGGCTCTTGAGGTGCAACCTACATAATTTTTAACGCATAGTGTGCATGTGGCTACATAAACCACATGTGTCGAGGCACAATTAATGAAGGATCGTATGTTAAAAGAGTTTTCACCATTAATCAAAAGGGATGTTATTACCCATAAAGCGACAGAGGCCACAACGATTAGATCCACATTTATATGAGCCAGTAACATTCAACCAGGTTCTATTAGCTTTTTTAGAGGAAAATAAACTGGGAGCCACTAGATTGCCTATAGTACAAGCTCTTCTGGCCACAATATTAACCCCTGAGTGGAGAATCCTATCCAAAATAGCATCTTGCCGCAAAAGAGGAATAAAACGCTGAACAATCCGTTTTATTTGAAAAAAGTCGGTACTAAAAGGGAGTAGAAAAAGTAACCCGGTTTTTAGTAGTAGGCATGACTACACGATCCTTCAATAAAATCAGATCTACTTCTACTAGCCGCTATAGAGGTCGCTCTATTAAGAGTGCGGTTAGAATACCCTCTCTCACTGAGTCTATGTTTAATATGTGCCGCCTCAGTATTGTAGGATTCTTCTAGTGTGCTTCGCTCTCAAAAATTCTCCCACTGGTAAATTGAGCAATGTGTGGGGCATATGACAACTGCCAGCGTGAAGAGAAGTGTTCCCACAAATAGGCTTTCTATAAAGGGAGGAATGAATAACTCCAGATACCGCATCAAAAAACAAAATAAAAAAAAAAAAAATATTTTTATTATATATATATATATATATATATATATATATATATATATATATATATATATATATATATATATATATATATATATATACACATATATACATATATACATATATACATATATATACATACATATATATATATGCTAGATTTGAATTGGACAGTATTTAAAATATTTGCAAAAGAAAAAAGGAAAGGAAGAGAGAAAGGAAAGGGGGAAGGGAAAGGAAAGAAAAGGGAAGAAAAGGGAAAGGAGAAAAAAAAAAAGAAAAAGAATTTTTTTTGGGAACATGTCATATAAATGGGAATGCATGTGGCTTGAGATTAATTTGTACCTTGGTATGCATATTCCTCCCATTTGGGACAATTATTTAATTATATACACATATATGGACATGGGTGTATATGGATAAATATAAATAAATTAGTATTTTTAAAAAAATGAGAAAATAAGTAAATAAAATAACTAAAGAATAAGGGCATTAGAGAATGAAGATAAAGTAATACATAAATATTTTTTCATATATGCATCTTTATGTACCGTATTTTTCGGACTATAAGACGCACCGGACTATAAGACGCACCCTGGTTTTAGAGGAGGAAAATGGGAAAATAAAACTTTAAGCAAAAAATGTGGTCATGACACACTGTTATGGGGCGAGGATCTGCTGCTGACACTGTTATGGGGGTAATGTCCCCAAATTCTCTACTAAGGTATCCCATCCTGGTAATGATCCTCCTGCCTTGTATATGATCCTGCTCCTATACCAGCATCCTGCTCATATTCCCCCATCCTGTTCATATACCCCGATCCTATTGGTATACCCCCCATCCATCCTGCTCATACTCCCCCATCCATCCTGTTCATATACCCCCATCCTGTTCATATACCCCCATCCTGCCTGTTCATATACCCCCATCCTGCCTGTTCATATACCCCCATCCTGTTCATATACCCCCATCCTGTTCATATACCCCCATCCTGTTCATATACCCCCATCCTGTTCACATACCCCCCCATCCTGTTCACATACCCCCCCATCCTGTTCACATACCCCCCCATCCTGCCTGCTCATATACTCCCATCCTGCTATATGCCCCCATCGTGCTCATATACCATCCTGGTATATGGCCTGTATCCTATAGCACAGAGAAAAAAAATAAACGTTTATACTCACCTTTTCCTCACTCCCTCCAGCACCGATCATCTTCCTCTCTGCGCCACTGACCTGTGTGTGTGGAGCCGTTCCCCTGCTGCATCGCGATGTCTTCCTGTCTGTGCCGATCAGCTGACCAGCTCAGCACAGATCAGCTGACCGGCACAGACAGGAAGACATCGCGTGCAGCAGGGGGGCGGCTCCACACACGGGGACGGGTGAGTGTACTGATTCACTGCACCCCGCGCTGGTAATGACGCGCGGGGGGCAGTGAATACAGCCGCACATGATCACTCCAGGCTGTAATTGCCAGGGGTGATCATGCGGCCGGCTCTTTGCTATGCGCGCGTCCCCGCTCGTCCTCCCGCCCACCTGTCAGTGCCGGCTTCAGCGCTGAGAGATGGGCAGGAGGATGGGCGTGCATATGTAATGAGCGGGCCCACGTGGTCACGGCAGGCGCTGCTGCTGCCTGCTCGTGCCCCCGATAACCCGCAGCACCCTCATTCCCAGCCGCAGCCCTATAGTCAGACCATAAGACGCACCCCCAACATTTGGGGGAAAAAAAGTGCGTCTTATGGTCTGAAAAATACGGTAATTTGTGAATATTTTGGAGGTCTTGTGCTTACAATTGGGAATTCTCTCTTTTTTGACGTACACATGCATTCTCATTGTGACTCCTGCCCACCTGATGACGAGTTTTAATATAAGCTGTCTCTATACCTGATTGGTATATTCGCTGATATATTTATATGATTTTGATACTAAAGCGGTTGGATCACTGACCCTTTCCATTACTATTAATGTAATTTTTGTGTTTAATGTATTTTGATTTTATTTTTAACCATGTATTGTCTTGCTTGTTCATCTTTTGCAATTATGTATGAAGGTTTACACCCACTGCCAGTTGATTGCAATTAGTGATGACCAGCTTTTCTTCTGTGTCCAAATAGTGAGTTAGTCTATTTTAGTAGCTGAGTGGTATACATGGATTACTTATGATTAAGGACTCTTTGCTTTTAATATGGAAGTCCGAAACGCGTAAAGTTTCCATGGGGTAACTCCCTCCTTTTGTTTACACGGATGGAACCTTTTTAATACTTGCCAATAAAGCTTCGACATTTTATTCAGAGGTATTTGTGCCGGATCCTTTCCTTTTGCGACTATTTGTGAATGTCAGGAATTTATGCCACACTCTCCCATAGATTTTTGTGGTAACTGGCTTACGGCTCTTCAGCAATTTAGAGATTAGGTCAGGGGAAAACCCTTTGCACCTCAACAGTGACCTCTCAAATTCCAAGCTGTCAAGTGGAACCCCATCTCCTGTGCATGGAATACTGGCCCCTGCACTAAAAGGTCCGGGACATCCGGCAGAAGAAAGGACCACAGAAATAATACCTCTAAAATTAAATATTTTATTTAACAAAATCTAAAATAGGACTTACAATGTCTCTCTTCAACGAACATGAAGGACAAAACAGTGGGAGAGTGTGGGGTGACAGCTACTTTAGCGGGTCTTCTACAGCTCCACCTAACAACTACCATCTAATTCTGACTAAAGCATTTAGTCTAGTCAGAAACCAAAATCCATAACGCTATTGTGTTTTAGGTTTGTATTTACTTCACTTTATCACCTGGTTTTGGTGGTGGACACCCCTTGGTTAGAGATCGGGACAGCCACCCCGAACGGGGAGTGTCGTCCCTCAAATTACGACACCCTCCGTCGATAGGAAGGGCCAATAAAGGCTATGAGATTAGTGATCTGACGTATCTTTGACTACCTACCTATCGCTATTTTTCCTCACGCTGAAACTATCTTTTTCCAATATTTACTGGCACTGTTTTGTCCTTCATGTTCATTGAAGGGAGACATTGTAAGTCCTATTTTAGATTTTGTTAAATAAAATATTTAATTTTAGAGGTATTATTTCTGTGGTCCTTTGCTATATCATACCTCGATACTACATTTCTTTGTGGTTCTAACCTCCGGCAGAACCCAGGGATCCGTGACCGACATTGCCCTCAGGAGAGAAAACCACGGTCTTTTGGGCCAGAAGGGGGCGATAAGAAGAACACTCACCTGATCTTCCCTGATTTTCTGTAGAACGGTCAGCAGCATGATGATTGGGGGAAAGGCATAAGTCAGTTTGAAGGTCCATGGAACCTGCAGTGCGTCCACGGCGAAGGGCTGGTCTGACAGGTTTAGCGAACAGAATTGCACTACCTGTCTGTTCAGTCTGGTGGCATGCCCCATAGAGTCACTATCTGTCGAAAAATCCGGGGATTCAAGGACCATTCTCCTTGTTGCAGTCGATGGCGACTGAGGTAATCTGCCGTGGTATTGAGACGACCCCGTATATGTGGAGCTGAGAGGAAGAGGAGATTCTGCTCTGCCCAGTGAAAAAGTCTGTAAGACACCTGCATGAGGGATGGGGAGCTTGTGCCCCCTTGGTGGTTTATGTACGAGACTGTGGACTGATTGACATTATACGAACATGTAGCCCCCGGAGGTGGGGAAGAAAGGCTTTTAGCGCTCGCTCCACTGCCCACAGTTCACGGAGGTTTGAGGGTTGTGCTGCTTCCTATATTGACCACCATCCCTGGGATATCTGCTCGTTGAGGTGAGCTCCCCAGTCGGACTTGCTGGCATCGGTAGTGACCACCTTCCGATCTTGTGGTAGCCAGGGAACACCCACAGACAGGTTTGTCCATGGACGTCCACCAAAGCAGGGAACTTTTTACCTCCCAAGATAGGAAACTATTTAGAAGGGGACATCACCCTAACATTCTCTGGGCAGACAGGATGTGCCATTGGAGAGCTCTCGAGTGGACCTGACCCCATGGAACCGCCGGGAAGCATGATGTCAGAGTGCCCAGCAGGGACATAGTTTTCCTCAGAGACATCTCGGGATGGTGGATCGCTTGCAGGGCCAATTCCGAAACCTTGAGAACCTTTCCCGCTGGTAAAAGGCACCGCTGACAGAGTTGAGTGTGAGACCGAGAAACGTTTGAGTCGTAACCGGGTCTAACTTTGATTTTTCGTGGTTCACCAGCCATCCTATGTCTTGTAGGGTCTTTTGGAGGTACAGCAGATGTCCTGTACATTGCTGTTTGAAGTTCCCGATCACCAGGAAATCGTCCAGGTAAGGAACCAGCAGAATATTCTGAACCCGCAAATGAGCAGTCATCTCTGCCACTATTTTTGTGAAAATCATGGGGGCGATAGACAGCCCGAAGGGAAGGGCTCTGAACTGAAAATGATGAAGTCTATTTTTGATGAAAAGGGCCACCCGTAGGAACTGTTGAAAATGTTGATGCATAGGGACATGGTAATAGGCATCTCTTAAGTCTATCACTGCCATATATCAGTCGCGGAACAACAGCTTTGTGGCCATCTTGAACGGGTAATACTGAAGAAACAGGTCGAGACGTTTGAGGTTGATTATTGTTCGGAAGGAACCATACTGTTTCCGTATGAGAAAAAGAGGGGAATAGAAGCCTTTTCCCCTTTCCGAAAGTGGTACCTCGCCCAGGACTTTCTTGTCTAGTAACAACGTGACTTCTGATTCTAGAGCCTGCTGTTCTTCCTCTGACCTCCGAAAAGGCGTGATGATAAAATGTTGCGGGGGCTGATAGAAAAAAAAAAAATTGCAATTTTAGACCTTCCTTTATAAAGGCCCGCACGTAGGTGTTCGAGGAAATACTTTCCCATGCCCCCAGAAAATGAGAAAGGCGTCCCCCAACTGGCAGCCTGGCATCACTGAGATGATTTCTTTGAGGAGGCTGCGGAACCCCCGAACAAGAAGCCTGACTCTCGCCTGGGCTTACGTTCCCACCTCCGATTATCCGGGCGTTTTCCCTTGCTGAATTTTTGCCTCCGAAAGGAACGAGAGGAGCCAGAGTGGAACCTCGGGAAGGACTTCTTGCTATCAGATGCTTTCTCCAACGCATCATCCTCTAGCGGTTTTCCAAAAAGGAGTTGACTGTCACAGGGCAGCAAACACAATTTATGTTTGGATTGAAGATCCCCTGGACAAACCTTTAACCACAATGCCCTTCTGGCTAGATTGGATAAGCCTGCTGAGTGTGCTCCCAGCCTGATCACATCCGCTGAGGAGTCAGCAAGAAATGTCGCTGCTCCTTGTAGAAGCGGTAACTTAGAAAGGATTTTCTCCCTAGATGTGTTATCCCTAAATTCATCCGCCACCTGTTGGAGCCATATCATTAAAGCACGGGTTGTGCAGGTATTGGCAATATCCGGCTTCAAAATCCCTGCTGATGTTTCCCATAAGTGTTTAAGGCAGCCATCCGCTTTTTTGTCTAGGGGATCTCTTAACGTGCCCGAGTCCTCCAGGGGAATGCCTCCTTGCTTAGAGGATTTTGCTACGGCTGCATCGATTCGTGGGGCCTAATCCCATAAAGCTGTCTTGTCATCATGAAAGGGATACTTCCGCTTTGAGGAGGAGGGGAGAGAGCCTACTTTGTCAGGACGTTTCGATTCTTTCTGAATAAGCGCCTCAATCTTAGTGTTAACCGGAAAGGTACGCTTCTTCCGTTCTTCCAATCCACCAAACATAACATCCTCCACCGATTTAGAGGAGCTCTCCTCTGTTAACCCCATAGTAGCCCTGACTACTTTAACCAGAGTCCCAATATCATCAATGGAGAAGCACGGTCTGCCCCCATATTGCTATCTGAGGACGAGGAGTCTGAGTCCAAAGAAGCACTGGATGAAGATGAAGAAACGGATTTTGTGTCTACTGGCTTTGACTTCCTCTTTTTCAAGAAAGCCTTCATGAAATCTTGTACTTCCGATCGGATTACAGACCGAAGGTCAGCCGAGATCCCCGGAGATTCCTCTGCAATTGTGTGATGGATACATGCCGCACACAATTTCTTTTGCCACTGATCCGAGACTCCATATACTGGGGACACTGATCCTCCGCCTTCGGGTCCCAAAAGAGGCCTCTCCCCGTCGCCCCATTCTCCCAGCGGTGCACAGGCAGTGGGCGCCATTACCAATCATTCCCACTGCCCTTTTATATTTTTACCGCTGTATGGGCGCCGCCATCTTCTTTCTGATGACGTCACGCAGGCACGCCCATTACCCAGCATGCCCACCGTGCACCACAGCGACCCGGAAGTCCATAGGCAGCAGGGGAGCGTGAGGTGGGGAGGATGAAGCGGCGGACTGGGACCTCTGGAACTGGTCCTGCCCGACACCAGGTTCCCCAAGGATTGGTGGATGGCACTTCCAGCCCCGAAGAATTGTGCTACAGGACTCACCCTGCTCTTCCAGACACCGGACGGGGCTGGGTAAGCAGACAACCTGCCATCTTTCTTAACCGCCGTATTCAGAAAACCAAGGGTCTCCCATGAAAAACAGGAAACCAACTGACGAAGGGGAGAGGTACCACCCTTTTATTTCAGAATGGTTTCCTTTCCTCGCTGGGCGGATCCCTCTCTCACGTGGTGCTGTCATGAGAGAAGGGAAAAAAAAAGCCGTTCCTGTTGATTGTCTTTAAGACAGACTGTGTCTGCTACGTCTCTGATTGGGATCGGCAGCGGGGTGATGGAGGAGACTGAAGGCTGCAGTAACTGCTACACACCTCAGGCGGAGCAGGTCTCAGACACATAGCATTAATGGAGCAAGGGTGCGGACGACTTTGGCCCGGAGGTCGCCCCCCTCCTCAGGTGGACCACATGAAAAATGGGGGGGGCACAGTAAAATTGAAGGAAAAGCATAAAGGGGGGGGGGGCAGTTTGGAGAGGTAAGAACATGACAAAAGGGGGGGGCAGGGGAGTAAGGATAAGTGGGAGCATGGGGGGGAAACAGTGTGGACAAGTGGGAGCATGGGGCGCAGTATGGATAAGTGGGAGTGTAGGGTGGACAGTATGGAAAAGTGGAAGCATATGGGGGACGGTATGGAGAAGTAGGAAAGTAGGAGGGATAGTATGGAGAAATAGGAGAACTGTATGGAGAAGTGGGAGCGAGGGTGGACAATATGGAGAGGTAAATCTGATGTTTTCTGATAAGCTTACTATTGTTAAAGAAGCCTCACGTTGAATTTTGTATTCATTAAATCTGTCTATGTGCAAGTATTGTAGTGAACGTGATAATATACTCACCTACGGCTGCTTTCTCCGGTGTCCAGAGCCGGTCTTCTCAGGGACGTCACTGCTCCCCAGACTCTTCAGGACACGCTGCTCTACGTGTCCCAGGGGTGACTTTTAGCCACGGAGGGGGCGGCCCCACAAACAATTCTTGCACAGGAGCCCTTTGGATAAAATGTTTATGCAATTTTTACTTTATAATTATGCATTAATAACTCAATGAGCAGTGGTTTAACTCATTGCTCAGAGCACTTTTAAAAGACTTTTATTCAGCCTCAACATATATTTTTTGTTGCACATTTCATGTGTACATTAATTACCATCATCTTCAGCTTGTGTTCCTCCATGTAATGATTTTTAAATTGTCTTGACCTACTGATTTGGTGTAAAACCTTATATATTTAATGTGGTCCAATTTGGTGCTTTACACAGGAATATATTATTATATATATATATATATATATATATATATATATATATATATATATATATATATATATATATATATATATATATATATATATATATATATATATATATATATATATATATATATATATATATACACATATACATATACATATACTAGAAGGTGGCCCGATTCTACGCATCGGGTATTCTAGAATTTACGTATTGTGTAGTTAATGTATGATTTTTGTTATATATATACATATATACACATATATTATATATATATATATATATATAACAAAAATCATACATTAACTACACAATACGTAAATTCTAGAATACCCGATGCGTAGAATCGGGCCACCTTCTAGTATATATATATATATATATATATATATATATATATATATATATATATATATATATATATATATATATATATATATATATATATATATATATATATATATATATATATATATATATATATAGATGTTGTTGTGTGTAGTTACCAAGTGTTTGTGTAGGGCGCTGTACATGTTCTGGGTGTCGTCTGGGTGTGACGGGGGGTGAGAGCGGTGTTGTATGTGTGTTGCGTTGTTTGTGGAGCGCTGTGTGTGTGTAGCGCGGTTTTTTGGGGGTGTGGTGTGTTTTGGGGGGAGGTATGTTTTGTGCAATGTGTGTGTGTGTTGCGTGGTATGTGCGTATATTTATGTATGCCGCGGTGTTTGTGTGTTGGGTGTTGTGTGTGTGCAGCGTTGTCTGTGTGTGTGGGTGTCTGTGTACGGCGGTGTTTGTGGTTCCCAGTGTGTGTGTGGTGTGTTGTGTGTGTGTGTGTGTGTTGGGGGGGGGGGTGTGCACCTCCCATCGTGCTCCATCCCCCATGCTGCGCACCCCCCATCGTGCTCCATCCGCCATGCTGCGCACCCCCCATCGTGCTCCATCCGCCATGCTGCGCACTCCCAAACGTGCTCCATCCGCCATGCTGCGCACTCCCAAACGTGCTCCATCCGCCATGCTGCGCACTCCCAAACGTGCTCCATCCGCCATGCTGCGCACTCCCAAACGTGCTCCATCCGCCATGCTGCGCACTCCCAAACGTGCTCCATCCGCCATGCTGCGCACTCCCAAACGTGCTCCATCCGCCATGCTGCGCACTCCCAAACGTGCTCCATCCGCCATGCTGCGCACCCCCCATCGTGCTCCCAGCCTCCCCCAGCATCAGCCTCCCCCTCCCAGCCTCCCCCAGCATCAGCCTCTCTCCCTCCCAGCCTCCCCCAGCATCAGCCTCCCTCCTCCCAGCCTCCCCCAGCATCAGCCTCCCCCTCCCAGCCTCCCCCAGCATCAGCCTCCCCCAGCAGCAGCCTCCCCCTCCCAGCCTTCCCCAGGATCAGCCTCTCTCCTCCCAGCCTCTCTCCTCCCAGCCTCCCTCAGCATCAGCCTCCCCCTCCCAGCATCAGCCTTCCCCAGCATCAGC
This sequence comes from Anomaloglossus baeobatrachus, assembly GCF_048569485.1. Taxonomy (NCBI): domain Eukaryota; kingdom Metazoa; phylum Chordata; class Amphibia; order Anura; family Aromobatidae; genus Anomaloglossus; species Anomaloglossus baeobatrachus. Next base: position 559,051,879 of record NC_134354.1, on the reverse strand, counting down.
CTCTCTCCTCCCAGCCTCCCCCAGCATCAGCCTCTCTCCTTCCAGCCTCCCCCAGCATCAGCCTCCCCCTCCCAGCCTTCCCCAGGATCAGCCTCTCTCCTCCCAGCCTCCCTCCTCCCAGCCTCCCTCCTCCCAGCCTCCCTCCTCCCAGCCTCCCTCCTCCCAGCCTCCCTCCTCCCAGCCTCCCTCCTCCCAGCCTCCCTCCTCCCAGCCTCCCTCCTCCCAGCCTCCCTCCTCCCAGCCTCCCTCCTCCCAGCCTCCCTCAGAATCAGCCTTTCCCTCCCAGCCTCCCTCAGCATCAGCCTTCCCCAGCATCAGCCTTCCCCAGCATCAGCCTCTCTCCTCCCAGCCTCCCCCAGCATCAGCCTCTCTCCTCCCAGCCTCCCCCAGCATCAGCCTCTCTCCTTCCAGCCTCCCCCAGCATCAGCCTCTCTCCTTCCAGCCTCCCCCAGCATCAGCCTCTCTCCTTCCAGCCTCCCCCAGCATCAGCCTCTCTCCTTCCAGCCTCCCCCAGCATCAGCCTCTCTCCTTCCAGCCTCCCCCAGCATCAGCCTCTCTCCTTCCAGCCTCCCCCAGCATCAGCCTCTCTCCTTCCAGCCTCCCCGAGCATCAGCCTCTCTCCTTCCAGCCTCCCCCAGCATCAGCCTCTCTCCTTCCAGCCTCCCCCAGCATCAGCCTCTCTCCTTCCAGCCTCCCCCAGCATCAGCCTCTCTCCTTCCAGCCTCCCCCAGCATCAGCCTCTCTCCTTCCAGCCTCCCCCAGCATCAGCCTCTCTCCTTCCAGCCTCCCCCAGCATCAGCCTCTCTCCTCCCAGCCTCCCCCAGCATCAGCCTCTCTCCTCCCAGCCTCCCTCAGCATCAGCCTTCCCCTCCCTGTCTCCCCCAGCATCAGCCTCCCCCTCCCAGCCTTTCCCAAGATCAGCCTCTCTCCTCCCAGCCTCCTCCAGCACGCCGTGCTCCTCTGCCGACACTCACAGATCCGATCGCATACACTCACACACACCCGATCGCATACACTCACACACACACTGACGATATCGCACATCCACGCTCACACTCACAACATCCGGAGATACCACATGCTTCTGGCCATGTGATCCTCCGGCAGGTCCTGGAAGGTCACAACAGCACAGTATAGAGGCCGAGAAGCAAGCGATATCTCCGGATGCTGTGAGTATGTGGATGCGATGTGATGTGTGTGTGAGGTGTGTGTGAGAGTGAGTGTGAGCCGGTTTACACTGGTAACTATGATACACATCGGGTAACCAAGGGACCTTAGTTACCTGATGTGTATAATGGTTACCAGCGTTCACGGCCTCCGTCAAGATCCCAGCATCGTAAGGTTATGTCTGGCGCTGCTGGGATCATGACGGAGCCGGTTTACACTGGTAACTATGATACACATCGGGTAACCAAGGGACCTTAGTTACCCGATGTGTATAATGGTTACCAGCGTTCACGGGCTCCGTCAAGATCCCAGCATCGCAAGGTTATGTCTGCGATATCCCAGGATGTTGTGAGTGTGTGGATGTGATGTGTGAGGTGTGTGTGAGAGTGAGTGTGATCTGATGTGTGTACTCACCTGGGAGTCGGAGCTCCGTGTCAGTTGGGCCAGAGCGAGCGTGCATTGCGTGAGGGGGGCGGGGCCTGCAGAGAGCCAGGGCGAGAGGCCAATCCGTGTGGGGGGACGGGGCCATGGCGAGCCCAGCGGCCAACCAGCTTTGTGTCACCGTAAGGACACAATTTTGGAGCATGACAGACAGACAGACAGACAGAATAAGGCAAATATAAATATATGCGCTTTGGATGCAGGTCCCGCTCTGTCTACGGTGGGGGCGGAATCCAGAGCGCATGAAATCGGCTTTTAATTACGGATTGTTTCTGCAGCGATTTGAAGAGCACGTGTGCTGTTCAAATTGCTGCAGAAATTTCTGCAGGGACAGGACGCAACGTGGGCACACAGCCTTACTGTTCTACATATTTGCATATCACTCCCTCCTTTCAGGTGTTAATTTGCTATTATGTAGCATGCAGGGTAGTTTCACTCGATTGTTTAAACAGTCAGTTTCATCCAGAAAAGTGGCACCATTTTTTTTCTCACTTGTCTTTTGTGTGCAATTAGTTGGGGTTTTTTGTTTAAAACTGTAGCTTTTATTAAATGTTATCAAAGTTCACAAAACATACATAGAAACATTCACACAAAGCTTGTATGAAAGGGTAATGCTCAATATCACATATGAGATAAAATGAAAATTCAGCAATTAACTAATAGACACCAATGAATAAGAGGTCTTCTTGAATGCTTTGTTAGGTTACCCCACCATATCGAGTCTATAACTTAACCAAAGACACATTATGGACACAGAAGGGATGTGTGGGCTATGAAAAGATCAGCCATTATATTGGGCCCAAAATATTCCCCGTTTAGGTTGTTTTTTCTTTACAGTAGCAGCTTTTACATGACATCATACAGAATTGTAATGTACCTATAAGAATTGGATGCTATACTGGGGCAGCAGACTCTCCCACTCCCCCCCCCCCCCAACAGACTTGAACGGGTGAGTCTCGCCTGATTTACAGATGAAAATTGAGTGTGCTGCGATTTCAGATTCAGTCAGTGGAGGAAAAAAAAAAATGTTCATCTGCACTTTCTCGTTGAATAACATTGGTCCAAGTGAGAATAGTTGCGTTGGTTTTTTTTTGTTTTTTTTTGTTTTGTTTTTTTACAGATCGCACAGATTTACAATATGGTTGTATGAACGTACCCTAAAAAGGGACAGTCAGCACAGGATGATTGTGCAAACTACATACAGGTGCATCACAGCAGGGCTAATCATTTAATTCACCTTTCCACCTGCTTGTTACCCCTCAATCTCCACCCCACCCCTCTTCTGTGATTCTTCTTCTCTGGCTCTACGAAGCCAGAGCTGACAGAGTTAAAAAAAAAAAAAAGGGTGTTAAACCACCAAGATCAGATTCATCTCATCTCTTATCCTAGCAGATGCAGGCAGGGGTTGTATAACACACTGGCATCTGCTGCCTGTGCAGGGGACGCAGTTACTGAGCCCACCCATACCAATTTTTGACATGATGTCTAAAGCGCTGTGGAATTAATGCTATTAAATGTCGCTAAAGGAGTAAAAAGGTAGATTCAGGTGAAGCCGGAACACTTAAATTATAGTAATGAAATCTGTGCAGATGAAAAACTCACTCGGCAGCTTCTGATTTAACCCCTTAACGACCGCGGGCAGGAATATTACGTCCCAGCGGTCATAGTGTTACTGCCTGCGGTCTGCTACCAGCAGCTTGCAGTGATCAGCGCACATCTTAACTGATTTTCCCAGCTGAGATGTGTGCCTGCCAGGCACGAGCAGAGTCGTTATTTGCCCGTGCCGTTTAACCCCGTAAATGGCGCTGTCAATATGTGACAGCACCATTATAACAGCATCAGCGGTAAACATTTACTCACCGGCCGATACCGGAAGTCACAAGACGTGATCACGTGACTTCCGGTGGTTGTCATGGTAGCACAGGGTCATGTGAGGACTCCTGTAGCTCACATGATTTACTTTCGGTTTCACCCGGCCTGGAGCTGGGTGACACATGAAATGAGTATATCTGCTGCTTACAGCTGTATAGCTGTGATCAGCAGATATGGCAGAGCGATCGGATTACTGATCCATATAGCCCCCTAGGGGGACTAGTAAAATAAAAAAAAAAAAAATAAAAAATAAAAAAAAAGTTTTAAAAAAATTAAAAAACAAAACCTTAAAGTTCAAATTAGCCCTTTTTCGCCCTATTGAAAATTAAAGGGTTAAAAAAATAAAAAAATACACATTTGGTATCGCCGCGTTCAGAAATGCCCAATCAAAATATAAAAGCAATTAATCTTAAAAAAAATCCAAATGCCAAAATTACGTTTTTCTGATCGCCACAAGTTTTGCGCTAAATGCGCATCAAAACGTAGCATCTGCACAAAAATAGTACCGTTAAAAACGGCAGCCTGAGACGCAAAAAATAAGCTGTCACAGCCATAGAACCCAAAAAATGAGACCGCTAGGGGTCACGGAATATGGCGTAAAACGTATGCCACTTTTTTCGAACTTCTAATTTTTTTTTTAACCCCTTAGATAAAAGTAAGCCTATACATGTTTGGTGTCTACAAACTCGCACCGACCTCAGGCATCACAGCGACACATTAGTTTTATCATATAGTGAACACTGAATAAAATTTTAAAAACAAGTGTTATTACACTTTTTTTTGCAATGTTTCCGCATTTGGAGTTTTTTTGCTGTTTTCCAGTACACTATATGGGAAGACGTATGGTTTCATTTAAAATTACAGCTCGTTCCGCAAAAAATGAGACTTCACATGACCATATTGACTGAAAAATAAAAAAAAAAGTTACATCTTTCGGAAGAAAAATGGCAAAAAAAAAAAAAAAAACAAAGCGAAAAATCGGCCGGTCATGAAGGGCGGCAGGCCGTTTCGCAAACAAGATTGCTTCTATGGGTCAATCTTGTTTGCGAAACGGCCTGCCGCCGTCTGGCGTTGCACACTCCTACCCTCCCCCACCACCTGTATCCCTGACCTGAATATGGATTAAAGTCTGTTCAATCTAGAACCGTGGAGTGCGACCTTTCTTGTCTTATTTTGGAATTCGCATGGTCTGTGCTCTTTGGACTCGCACCCAGGCTCTTCGGTCTCCTTATCAAGATTGTGGTGGTTTATTATCGGTGGAACAACTGTGCCTGGTACCAAATATAATATATATATATAATATTTTATTATGGTTCTTGTGTACTAACTGTGTCCTATGTCTAGTAGCCTGCTCAGTTCATGCACATGCAGGTGGAGCCATCTAGTGGCACATTTCTACATAGGTGACCAGTTCTACCATTTGCTTTTCACATGAGGGGGGGGACAAACAAACAAAAAAAAAAAAGGTGCAAGTAATTGATACATTTAGTGCTAATCTCCAGATCATACAGGTATAAGAGACTGCCCTGATTATAATGGTGTCACTTTGCTTATAGGGACTTCGTCTTTTCTGTCTTATGTATAGTGTATGCCTGTTGAGTTTAATGTACTTACCTCTGGCATAACTTCATATAACGTCCTTCTACGTTTTGCAAACTCCTTCATGTCGGTCAGTATTTCATGCTTTACCTCTGGAGGCAGGCTACCAAAGTCTTCAGATTCTATGTCCACAGAATTAGGATTAGCCAAGATTTCATCCTAGACATACAAAATACTACTTATAATACAGAACATGTGCAAGAGGCAAGAAAATTAATCTCTCCAGTGATTTCTACAGATGCCAGCCATTTTCCTGAGAATGTGGAGAGCAGAGGGTCTGTCCTAAGAAGATGTGTGGATGTATGTTAAAAGGGAACCAGTTAGATGGAAAAATGCTATTAACCTGCAGATATGGGGTTATCTGCAGGTTTATAGCATACTGAACCTGCCCGGCGCCTGCCAAGAAGACATTAAGTTTAATCTTCCCAGGAGCGTTCCCGTTTCAGTCCTCGCCCTGGGTATGGAGAGCGGCAGCAGTAACTACTTCGCCCTGCCCTGACTGACAGCTGGTTCTAATGAGGAGTGGCTGTCAGTGTGGGGAGCATAGCGTCAGCAGCCGCTCTCCATACAGAGAGCGATGACTGAAACCGGACCACTGTCGAGTGGATTGACGTTCTTTTCCTCCTGGTAGCAGGGTTTAATGTGCAGGCGCCAGACAGGTTCAGAATGCCATTAACCTGCAGATTAATAGCAATTTTCCACGACAGGTTTCCTTTAACCCTTTTAAACAGTCACTGGCTCAAACACGGCATAAAATAAATGAAAAAAAAAATATATATTATTATAATAATGTTACATGCATGGTTACTGATTTCTGTTACAGCTCAGTTTTTTGACTGCTCTGTTGCTTTAGTGCAAGTTGGGGGCACAGCCCTCCCTATACTGGACAATTTATTTGCTTCCCACTGCGCTGTGTATTTAATCTGGAAGCCAGGTGACCACTTGCTACTATTCACATTGGAGTTTTGACATGACACAAGTCAGTTATATATAATGGTTTTAACTTTAGTTGGTTAGGGACTGCCCCAGATTGGTACACCGTGACGAGGTGGGATGGCTTCTTACCTTTTTGCAAAAATGTATGTACGAAGTACCCCGTTATTAAACACTTGCATTTTATTTAGTCTTATTCAGGGTATTTTTCATACAATTTTGCTCTTTGGTTTTATCCTGTCTAGATGCTGCCATTTACATGCTTGTAAATGTTGCATGGTTACTGATTGTTTGTTACAGCTCAGTTTTTTTTTTTTTATTATAAATACTACTAGCTGTAGTACCTGGATGTTGCCCGGGATAGTAACTGTCTGTCTCTCTCCCAGTCGCTGTCTGTCTGTGTCTCTTTGCCCGGCTGTGTCTCTTTGCCCAGCTGTGTCTCTTTGCCCAGCTGTGTCTCTTTGCCCAGCTGTGTCTCCATCTCACCACCGACATCTTTTTACCTCACACATAAGCTTCTTATACTAACAGTTTATTTTGTTCCTATAGCAACCACTGACAGTTGCTATTTATAGCCTGCAGCTCCCATCTCCATTCAGTTTAATGGCTTCAGGATTTTTATAGAGTAACTGGAAACCACGGGGTTAAATTTTCCCGCCCAAACATAGTCTATGACGTTCCCTGGGTCACAAAGGGCATCTGTGCAAAATTTCGTGATTGTAAATGTGACGGTGCAAATTCCTTTAGCGGACATACATACTGCGCTTTATATTAGATATTATTATTAATAATAAATGTACCTGAAGTAGTCGTTTTTTATTCATTCGTTCTTCCCATTCCCTTTCTTCTTCCTCTTCAGAGCTAAAACCAAAGAGACAGTATGAATGGACACTAATCATTCAATAGCACTGAAGCAGAACAATAAAGTAACTTAAACTCGACCAAAATGTAACCAGGTTAAGGAAATATAAGAAATACGATTTTTCTCCGAACTGTCAGAAGTCAGTCTGCATTGTGTGAGACTACAGACAGACAGGACGGACGAATAAAAACTTTAAAATTTAAAACAACTATCTACAATAACCCTCAGTCCAGTAGACCACTGCGCAACCAGCTCTGTCCTCACCTATTGTACCCTCACCCATTCCCTGTAGACTGTGAGCCCTCGCGGGCAGGGCGCTCTCTCCTCCTATACCAGCCTGTTTTGTACTGTTAATGACTGTTGTACGTATACACTCTTTCACTTGTAAAGCGCCATGGAATAAATGACGCTATAATAAATAATAATAAAAACAAAACAAAATCAATCTATACATAATATTTATTGGGGTATGTGTAGACTGTATTGGAAATTTAAATTATGAAAGTATTGCCTTTTTTTCATTCTTGAACTTTAGCCACAGTCTTGTCTGGTGCAATGTCACATAGTAGGTCAGACACCGAGCCATCTTCATATACACACTATATCTGGTGCTGTAGCTCTGGACAAGATAATGGGGCAGATCTGCAATACCAGACCCACATGATAGGTAGAAGAGAGTCTGATAAATGCCAGAGGGGCTGTGAGGCTTCACACAGCAACAAGCCCGTTTGATTTTAACCGAGCATCCAAATGGTTGGAGCCACTGAGATCACATATTGAGGTTTTATCCTGGCTATATATCATAAATAATTTGTTTAAAGAAGGGAATTTTGCTTACTTACCGTAAATTCCTTTTCTTCTAGCTCCAATTGGGAGACCCAGACAATTGGGTGTATAGGCTATGCCTCCGGAGGCCGCACAAAGTATTACACTAAAAGTGTAAAGCCCCTCCCCTTCTGCCTATACACCCCCCGTGCTCCCACGGGCTCCTCAGTTTTGGTGCAAAAGCAAGAAGGAGGAAAAAATTATAAACTGGTTTAAAGTAAATTCAATCCGAAGGAATATCGGAGAACTGAAACCATTCAACATGAACAACATGTGTACACAAAAAAAAGAGGGGCGGGTGCTGGGTCTCCCAATTGGAGCTAGAAGAAAAGGAATTTACGTTAAGTAAACAAAATTCCCTTCTTTGTCGCTCCATTGGGAGACCCAGACAATTGGGACGTCCAAAAGCAGTCCCTGGGTGGGTAAAATAATACCTCGTAATGGAACCGTAAAACGGCCCCTTCCTACAGGTGGGCAACCGCCGCCTGAAGGACTCGTCTACCTAGGCTGGCATCCGCCGAAGCATAGGTATGCACCTGATAGTGTTTCGTGAAAGTGTGCAGGCTCGACCAGGTAGCCGCCTGACACACCTGCTGAGCCGTAGCCTGGTGCCTCAAAGCCCAGGACGCGCCCACGGCTCTGGTAGAATGGGCCTTCAGCCCTGAGGGAACCGGAAGCCCAGCAGAACGGTAAGCTTCGAGAATTGGCTCCTTGATCCACCGAGCCAGGGTTGATTTGGAAGCCTGTGACCCTTTACGCTGGCCAGCGACAAGGACAAAGAGGGCATCCGAGCGGCGCAGGGGCGCCGTACGAGAAATGTATAATCTGAGTGCTCTCACCAGATCTAACAAGTGCAAATCCTTTTCACATTGGTGAACTGGATGAGGACAAAAAGAAGGTAAGGAGATATCCTGATTGAGATGAAAGGGGGATACCACCTTAGGGAGAAATTCCGGAACCGGACGCAGAACCATCTTGTCCTGGTGAAACACCAGGAAAGGGGCTTTGCACGACAACGCTGCTAGCTCAGACACTCTCCGAAGAGAGGTGACTGCTACTAGGAAGACCACTTTCTGCGAAAGGCGTGAGAGAGAAATATCCCTCATTGGCTCGAATGGTGGTTTCTGAAGAGCCACCAGCACCCTGTTCAGATCCCAGGGTTCTAACGGCCGCTTGTAAGGAGGAACGATGTGACAAACCCCCTGCAGGAACGTGCGTACCTGTGGAAGTCTGGCTAGGCGCTTCTGGAAAAACACAGAGAGAGCGCAGAGACTTGTCCCTTAAGGGAGCCGAGCGACAAACCCTTTTCAAGTCCAGATTGAAGGAAGGACAGAAAAGTGGGCAAGGCAAAAGGCCAGGGAGAAAAACCCTGAGCAGAGCACCATGACAGGAACATTTTCCACGTCCTGTGGTAGATCTTGGCGGACGTTGGTTTCCTAGCCTGTCTCATAGTGGCAATGACCTCTTGAGATAATCCTGAAGACGCTAGGATCCAGGACTCAATGGCCACACAGTCAGGTTGAGGGCCGCAGAATTCAGATGGAAAAACGGCCCTTGAGACAGCAAGTCTGGTCGGTCTGGTAGTGCCAACGGTTGGCCGACCGTGAGATGCCACAGATCCGGGTACCACGACCTCCTCGGCCAGTCTGGAGCGACGAGGATGACGCGGCGGCAGTCGGCCCTGATCTTGCGTAACACTCTGGGCAACAGTGCCAGCGGAGGAAACACATAAGGGAGCTGAAACTGCGACCAATCCTGAACTAAGGCGTCTGCCGCCATAGCTCTGGGCTCTTGAGACCGTGCCATGAACATCGGTACCTTGTTGTTGTGCCGGGACGCCATGAGGTCGACGTCCGGCACCCCCCAGCGGCAACAGATCTCCTGAAACACGTCCGGGTGAAGGGACCATTCCCCTGCGTCCATGCCCTGGCGACTGAGATAGTCTGCTTCCCAGTTTTCCACGCCCGGGATGTGAACTGCAGAGATGGTGGAGGCCGTGGCTTCCACCCACATCAAGATCCGCCGGACTTCCTGGAAGGCTTGCCGACTGCGTGTGCCGCCTTGGTGGTTGATGTATGCCACCGCTGTGGAGTTGTCCGACTGAATTCGGATCTGCTTGCCTTCCAGCCACTGCTGGAACGCTTTCAGGGCAAGGTACACTGCCCGTATTTCCAGAACATTGATCTGAAGTGAGGACTCTTGCCGGGTCCACGTACCCTGAGCCATGTGGTGGAGAAAAACCGCTCCCCACCCTGACAGACTCGCGTCCGTCGTGACCACCTCCCAGGATGGGGGTAGGAAGGATTTCCCCTTCGATAATGAAGTGGGAAGAAGCCACCACCGAAGGGAAGCTTTTGTCGCCTGAGAGAGAGAGACGTTCCTGTCGAGGGACGTCGGCTTCCTGTCCCATTTGCGAAGGATGTCCCATTGAAGAGGACGCAGGTGAAACTGCGCGAAAGGGACTGCCTCCATTGCTGCCACCATCTTCCCCAGGAAGTGCATGAGGCGCCTCAAGGGGTGTGCCTGACCTTGAAGGAGAGATTGTACCCCCTTCTGTAGCGACTGCTGCTTGATCAGCAGAAGCTTCACTATCGCTGAGAGGGTATGAAACTCCATGCCAAGATATGTCAGCGATTGGGCCGGTGTCAGATTTGACTTTGGAAAATTGATGATCCACCCGAAACTCTGGAGAGTCTCCAGAGTAGCGTCGAGGCTGTGTTGGCATGCCTCTTGAGAGGGTGCCTTGATCAGCAGATCGTCCAAGTAAGGGATCACCGAGTGACCCTGAGAGTGGAGGACCGCTACTACAGTAGACATAACCTTGGTGAAAACCCGTGGGGCTGTTGCCAGGCCGAACGGCAGTGCCACGAACTGCAGGTGTTCGTCTCCTATGGCGAAGCGCAAGAAGCGCTGGTGCTCTGGAGCAATCGGTACGTGGAGATAAGCATCTTTGATATCGATCGATGCAAGGAAATCTCCCTGGGACATTGAGGCGATGACGGAGCGGAGGGATTCCATCCGGAACCGCCTGGTCTTTACGTGTTTGTTGAGCAGTTTCAGGTCCAGGACAGGACGGAAAGACCCGTCCTTCTTTGGGACCACAAACAAGTTGGAGTAAAAACCGTGACCCTGTTGCTGAAGAGGAACAGGGACCACCACTCCTTCTGCCTTCAGAGTGCCCAGCGCCTGCAGAAGAGCCTCGGCTCGCTCGGGAGGCGGGGATGACCTGAAGAATCGAGTCGGGGGACGAGAGGTGAACTCTATCTTGTAACCGTGAGACAGAATGTCTCTCACCCAGCGGTCTTTTACCCGTGGCAGCCAGGTGTCGCAAAAGCGGGAGAGCCTGCCACCGACCGAGGATGCAGATTGCGGAGGCCGAAAGTCATGAGGAAGCCGCTTTGGTAGCGGCACCTCCGGTGGCCTTTTTAGGACGTGACTTAGACCGCCATGCGTCAGAGTTCCTTTGATCTTTCTGAGGCCTTTTGGACGAGGAGAATTGGGACCTGCCCGCGCCCCGAAAGGACCGAAACCTCGACTGCCCCCTCCTCTGTTGGGGTATGTTCGGTTTGGGCTGGGGTAAGGATGTATCCTTTCCCTTGGATTGTTTGATGATTTCATCCAAACGCTCGCCAAACAATCGGTCGCCAGAAATTGGCAAACTAGTTAAGCGCTTTTTGGAAGCAGAATCTGCCTTCCATTCCCGTAGCCACAAGGCCCTGCGGAGTACCACCGAATTGGCGGCTGCAACCGCCGTACGGCTCGCAGAGTCCAGGACAGCATTAATAGCGTAAGACGCCATTGCTGACGTCTGAGCGGTTATGGACGCCACCTGCGGCGCGGAAGTGCGTGTGGCTGCGTCAATTTGCGCTTGACCTGCTGATATAGCTTGTAGCGCCCATACGGCTGCGAATGCTGGGGTAAAAGAAGCGCCGATAGCTTCATAGATGGATTTCAACCAGAGCTCCATCTGCCTGTCAGTGGCATCTTTGAGTGAAGCCCCATCTTCAACTGCAAGTATGGATCTAGCCGCCAGTCTGGAGATTGGAGGATCCACCTTGGGACACTGAGTCCAACCTTTGACCACGTCAGGGGGAAAGGGATAACGTGTATCCTTAAGGCGCTTAGAAAAACGCTTATCTGGATAATCATGGTGATTCTGGACTGCCTCTCTGAAATCAGAGTGGTCCAGAAACATACTCGGTGTACGCTTGGGAAACCTGAAACGGAATTTCTCCTGCTGCGAAGCTGACTCCTTTACCGGAGGAGCTGAGGGAGAAATATCCAACATTCGATTGATGGACGCAATAAGATCGTTCACTATGGCGTCCCCGTCCGGAGTATCAAGATTGAGAGCGGCCTCAGGATCAGAATCCTGATCAGCTACCTCCGCGTCATCAACCAGAGATTCCCCTCGCTGAGACCCTGAACAACATGATGTCGAGGGAATTTCCAAGCGAGCTCGCTTAATCGGTCTGGGGCTGGGGTCCGTGTCAGAGCCCCCAGCCTGGGACCTATGAGATACCCCGGGGGGACATTGTTGGTCCAACTGAGGGGGGCCAGGGAACAATGACTCAGCAGAGTCCCTGTGTTGAGATACCGGTCTGGACTGCAAGGCTTCTAGTATCTTAGCCATAGTTTCAGAGAGTTTATCTGTAAAGACTGCAAACTCCGTCCCTGTCACCTGGAGAGTGTCAGCAGGTGGCTCCCCCTGGGCCCCTCTTAGCAGAGGCTCCGGCTGAGCAAGTGCAGTAGGGGCCGAGCAGTGCACACAATGAGGGTCAGTGGAACCTGCCGGTAGCGGCGTCGTACATGCGGCGCAGGCAGCATAGTAAGCCTGTGTTTTGGCACCCCTGCCTTTTGTGGGCGCCATGCTATTGTCTTCCCTGAACAACACAATAGAGTATATAGCCAGAAAACAACTGTGCACTATACAGTGTAAAGTATATACCATAAACATATAATTACACCTCTGCACAATGGGGCTAGCACCACAGGTGCTGCTTACCACCCGCTTAAAGCGGTTGTGAGGCCACCAGAATCCCTGCCTGGGTCTCCCAGAATTTGTCCCCCTCTGCAGCGTCCGAGGAGCTGACAGGAATGGCTGCCGGCGTCCTGAGGAGAGGAGGGAGCCGTGGGCGTGACCCAGAAAGTGCGGGAACTGGTGCCCCACAGTGCACAGTGAGGGGGGTGGAGTATGCAAAGCATTCTCCAGCCCTCATTGCTGCTCGTCTGTACAGCGTCCCGCCCTTCCCCTGCTTGTCAGGGCTGTGGGCGGGAGGAAGAAAGACTAGGCCGCAAAAGCCGGGGACTCGAGTAATAAGCGTGGCCGCCGTAAAAGCGCGGCCGCGCGGAAGTCCCCGGCGCACTACAAGTCCCAGCCGCGCCTCAGTGTTAAACATGGCGGCGGCGGTCAGCGCGGTAGTCCCCCTACATAAACACACTCAGCGACGCTGAGTGTGTAATGGCACATTTAACCCGGTCAGCGCCGCGGTCCCCGGTGCACTAGCACACCCAGCAATGCTGGAGTGTTGCAGTGCTCGGTCCCCACGGGGACACAGAGTACCTCCAAGTAGCAGGGCCATGTCCCTGAACGATACCCGGCTCCTATCCAGCAGGCTCCCAGGAGTTGTGGATGAAGCACGGTCTCAGTGCCTGGAGACCGATAGGATCCCACTTCACCCAGAGCCCTAAGGGGGATGGGGGAAGGAAAACAGCATGTGGGCTCCAGCCTCCGTACCCGCAATGGATACCTCAACCTTAACAACACCGCCGACAAGAGTGGGGTGAGAAGGGAGCATGCTGGGGGCCCTATATGGGCCCACTTTTCTTCCATCCGACAGTCAGCAGCTGCTGCTGACCAATCTATGGAGCTGTGCGTGCATGTCTGCCTCCTTCGCACAAAGCATAAAAACTGAGGAGCCCGTGGGAGCACGGGGGGTGTATAGGCAGAAGGGGAGGGGCTTTACACTTTTAGTGTAATACTTTGTGCGGCCTCTGGAGGCATAGCCTATACACCCAATTGTCTGGGTCTCCCAATGGAGCGACAAAGAAAGGCACTGTAGCAATAAAGTTAGTAATCACCTATCTACAGGATAGTGGACTCCGAAACCTCCAATACAAAGAATGGGGCTGTAGAGTTCAGCCCCTTAGAGAATGAATGGAGCACAGGTGCGCTTGTGAGACCATCAATCCTTTTAAACTTGGCACTTGACTGTCTTGTTCTCAGGATTGAGGGGAGTCCCGGCTGTAGGACCCGTCAGCAAATTGTCATCACAACTTTTAAATGAAAGAGGGAATAGCCTAATATTAGGCATCAGCTAAAAGGGGCAGTCAAGAAAGAATAAGTTGATATGTTTTACCTTGTAGATTTGTGTGGGTCTGACCAGCCATCACAATCACCAGGAGGAACTTTTGCAGAAAGTGGCGGTTAATAAGAACGGGAATGCACATGATCATTAGCCATGAGATTTTTGGAAATAACCAAGTGCTGTACCCCTCTACCTCTGACAGTCCCACAGAAAGTGAATGGAGAGCTATGGTTTTACTCAACTGCTGCCCCAGTCAAAAGCAGCTTAAGAGTCTCTTGTTCCCGCGATCAGTAGGGTCTCAGGGTTTAGACAATTTAGAATTTACCAACAATTTCTGAAAGGTGATAATAAATCACTTCTTAACAGAATACATCTTAACCTCATAACGACGGCCGTACTACTTAAAGCGGCGGCAAAATAGGGTACTTATTCTGTTCCGCCGCTTTAAAGCGGCGGCCCGAAAAAACCCTGTAGCGCCCCCCAGCGACCGAAAATCTCGGGGGTTTCAGCTACCGGGGGTAGCTGAGACCCCCCAGATTATGAATCGGGGTGTTTTTTTTGGACCCCGTTAATGTGATCGCCAGTATACACCGTATACCGACGAACACATGAAAAAAAAAAAGAAATGGCCGGTAAAACTGATTTCTTTTTCATCTGACATGATCAAACATGTCAGATGAGAAAGAAATCTAAACCCCTAGTGCCCCCAAAGCCCCCGGTACCGGAGAGTCCCCCCACCACCCCTACCCCCCCTCCGGAGCACTCAAAATGGCGCCGAAGCGCACAGAAAACTGCCGCCGCCGGCTCTGCATTCATTTCCCTCCGATCTGAAATGATCAAACATTTCAGATCGGAGGGAAATGTCCTCCCCCTGACCCCTCCTCCGGTACACCGGAGATCTCTGGTCCCCGGAGCCCCCTCCGGTCTCCAGAGCCGCCTCCCCCCTCCGGAGCGTGGAAGATGGCGGTGCGCGGCCGCATTCATTCTGCTCTTTCTGCCGCATGTGACACGTCACATGCGGCAGAAAGGTGTCCCCAGCTCCCGCTAGGTCACCCCCCGTCACCCCCTCCCCCAGCCCCCGGTCATACGTTACCTGTCTGGTGATCCGTCCCGCGATCACGCCGCCTCCTTCTTGAATGCTGGCGGCGCATGCGCAGACAGCGGCTGTCAGCTGGATCCCTGGGACGCTGACGTCGCTGCTGCACAGGCTGCTCCACTGTGGACCGGGGGAGAGTGAGTGCAGTAATCAGCAGTCTCTCCATGTGAGGAGTGTGGTCCTCACATGGAGAGACTGCTGTTCCAGAAAATGGGGGGTACGTTCTGTGAGCGTGCCCCTCATATTCTGGAATGAGGTTACTGCAGGTCACTCTGCCCTAAGTTGGACCGGGGCAGTGTGAGTGCAGTAATTCTCAGATTACTGCACCCACACTGCTCATGGAGAGCTTGCTCTTCCAGAAAATGGGGGATACGCTCCCTGAACGTGCCCTCCATATTCTAGCAGATCCAGAGTCGGCGTGGGACCTCCAAAATGGATTACAGCGACCGGAATTTCTTTATTTTCAATAAATTGGGGAAAGAGGAATGTTTCGGGGAGTGTTTTTTCAAATAAATTTTTTTTTTGTCTTTATTTTTTTCTATTACTTACTGGGTTAGTGATGTCTGGTATCTGTTCAGATGCCGTGACATCACTAACCCCAGGGCTTGATGCCAGGTGACATTACAGCTGGTATCAACCCCATATATTACCCCGTCTGCCACCGCACCAGGGCGCGGGATGAGCTGGGGCGAAGCGCCAGGATTGGCGCATCTAATGGATGCGCCACTTCTGGGGCGGCTGCGGCCTGCTATTTTTAGGCTGGGAAGAGTCCAATAACCATGGCTCTTCCCACCCTGAGAATACCAGACCCCAGCTGTCCGCTTCACCTTGGCTGGTGATCTAATTTGGGGGGGGGACCCCACGTTTTTTTTTTGTTTTTTTTTTTTTAAAACGCCTGGGGAGCCCTCCAAATTGATCACCAGACAAGGTGAAGCTGTCAGCTGTGGTTTGCAGGCTACAGCTGTCTGCTTTACCCTAGCTGGCTATCAAAAATAGGGGGGACCCCACGTCGTTTATTTTAATTATTAATTTTTTGGGGGGCTAAATACAAGGCTAGGCACCCTTTAGTGCCACATGAAAGGCACTAAAGGGCGCCAGCTTAGAATATGCAGGGGGTGGGACATTATATATGTTTGACATCTATCCATTCATCCATTGTAGCATTTTAGGCTGTGCGCCCACAATCGGGATTTGCAGCGTTTTGGGCGCAGAGTGTTTTCCCTGCGTCCATAGCGCTGCGTTGTGCAGTAGAAGCACAGTGGAAGGATTTTTAGAAATCCCATGCCCAATGTGCTTGCCCAATGTGCTTCTTTTCTCCACAGCATAAACCGACCTGTGGTGCAGCTTCCCGAGCCTCAGCATGTCAATTTATGCTGCGGAGATGAGTGTTCTCTGCAGGTAGCATAGAGCTCCACAGCGGCCTGAACCCAAATCGTGGGCATGGGCAGCTGCGTTCTCCCGTGGACAACACTCACATCTCTGCAGGAGGCTGAAACACTGTACTAGACGCCGTGTCGCTGTATCATGGCCACATAGCCTAAACGTGAGACATTTGTTGCAGCAACATTTTTTGTGAAGTACCTGTGGATTCAAAATGCTTACTATACTCCTGAATAAAATCCAGTTTCCAAAATGGGGTCACTTGTGGGGGGTTTCTAATGTATAGGTACCCAAGGGGCCCTGCAAATGTGACATGGTGCCCGCAATTTATTTCAACTTTTCCAGAATTCAAATGGTGCTCCTTCCATTCCAAGCCCTCCCATTTATCCAAACAGAGGTTTTTGGCCACATGTGGGGTATCCCTGTGCTCATAAGACATTGGATAACAACCTGTTGGGTCCACGGTTTGTTGTTGTCTCTTGAAAAAGTGAGAAATTTGATGCTGAAGCAACATTTTTGTGAAAAAAAATGAAAATTTTCAATATGGCAACCTAAGCTTATCAAATTCTGTGACGTATTCGTGGATTCAAACTGCTCACTATACACCTAGATAAAAGCCTTGAGGTGTCTTGTTTCCAGAATGGAGTCACTTCTGGGGGACCGCCACTGTTTAGACACCT
Organism: Anomaloglossus baeobatrachus; assembly: GCF_048569485.1. NCBI lineage: Eukaryota > Metazoa > Chordata > Amphibia > Anura > Aromobatidae > Anomaloglossus > Anomaloglossus baeobatrachus. The sequence continues at coordinate 559,034,716 of NC_134354.1, read as the reverse complement.
CAGGGGCTCTCCAAATGCAACCTGGCGTCCGCTATTGATTCCAGCCAATTTTGCAGTCAAATGGCACTCCTTCCCTTCCGAGCCCTGCCATGCGCCCAAACAGTTGATTTCCACCACATATAAGGTATCGCCAAACTCAGGAGAAATTGCACAATAAATGTTATGCTGAATTTTTTCCTTTTACTCTTGTAAAAAAAAAAAAAAAGCTACCTGGTTGAAATAACAATTTTGTGGTAAAATTTTATTTTTTTTTTTTCATGGCTCAACGTTATAAAATTCTGTGAAGCACCTGGGGGTTCAGGGTACTCACCAAACATCTAGATAAATTCCTTGAGGGGCCTAGTTTCCAAAATGGGGTCACTTGTGCGGGGTTTCTGCTGTTTCGGTACCTTAGGGGTCCTCCAAATGTGACATGGTGCCCGCAATCTTTTTCAGCCAAATTTCCTTTCCAAAATTCAAATATTGCTCCTTTCGTTCCAAGCCCTCCCATTTGTCCAAACAAAGGTTTCAGACCACATGTGAGGTATCACCGCGCTCATAAAAAAGTGGGTAACAAACCTTGAGGTCAAATTTTTGGAATTACCTCTTGAAAAAGTGAGAAAATTGATGCTAAAGCAACATTTTTGAGAAAATTATTAAAATTTTCAATATGACAACGTAACGTTAACAAAATCTGTGAAGTACCTGTGGATCTAAAATGCTCACTATACCCCTAGATAGAAGCCTTGAGGGGTCTAGTTTCTAAAATGGTGTCACTTGTGAGGGGTTTCTTCTGTTTAGGTACCTTAGCGGACCTGTAAATGCAACATGGTGCCCGCAATCTATTTCAGCCAAATTTGCTTTCCAAAATTCAAATATTGCTCCTTCTGTTCCGAGCCCTCCCATTTGTCCAAAGTATCGGCGCACTCATAAGAAAGTGGGGAACAAGTTTTGGGGTCCATTTTGTTGTGTTATTTCTTCTAAAAGTGAATAAATTTGGGTTAGAGCAACATTTTTAGGTAAAATTTAATTTTTGCTTTTTTTCATTCCAATTGCTTTTGTTCATGTGAAGCACCTGAAGGGTTAATAAACTTCTTGAATGTGGTTTTGAGTACTTTGGGGGGTGCAGTTTTTAGAATGGTGTCACTTTTGGGTATTTTCTGTCATCTAGGCCTATTGAAGTCACTTCAAATGGGATGTGGTCCCTAAAAAAAATGGTTTTGTAAATTTTGATGTAAAAATGAGAAATCGCTGATAAACTTTGAACCCCTCTAACTTCCTAACAAAAAAAAATTTTGTTTCCAAAATTGTGCTGATGTAAAGTAGACATGTGGGAAATGTTATTTATTAACTATTTTGTGTCACAGAAATCTCTGGTTTAACGATATAAAAATTCAAAAGTTGAAAATTGCTAAATTTTCAAAATTTTTGCCAATATTCAATTTTTTTCATAAATAAACGCAAAAAATATTGTCCTAAATTTGGTACTAACATGAAGTCCAATATGTGACGAAAAAACAATCTCAGAATCACCGGGATCCGTTGAAGCGTTCCAGAGTTATAACCTCATGAAGTGACACTGGTCAGAATTGCAAAATTTGGTCTGGTCATTAAGGTGAAAATTAGCTCAGTCACTAAAGGGTTAAGTAGCAGAAGACAAAGATAATAACAAGGATTTTTTTTTTACAATTTACCTATTTTTCTCATTCTCCTCCAAGGCAGGAAGGGCATAAATATCGTCTTCTTCCTTTTTTCGTACATGGGAGAGGCTTGGAAATGTTTCTTCACTTTATATAAGAAAGAAAAAAATATATATGTAGCAAAGACATTGATTTACTTGTATCCACATAGTAAATGTAAACACTGATGCCTGGGAGCTCTGGTATATACCTCTGCTTGTTTCCCGATAAGGCGGCTTTAATAACTTGTCTTTTTAAGAAGGTTTTCAGTAACTTCTCATTGGTTTTCTTGGCCTCGCTAGCTGCTGTATCTTTCTTCTGTCTTCTTTTTGCCTAGATAAAATAAAAATACCCCTTTGGTCAGTAGGATTAGTTATTTGGGAACAGTTTTGGTTTTCTTATAGCACCTACAAAATAAACAAATACTTACAAGAGTCTGTTTCTTCAGAAGCGGCGCCTCTCCATCAAACACAAATACGGGCCGGATTCTGAAGAACAATAACTTACACAGCCGATGGAATAAGGTGAGCAGATGAGCGTACTGCACAGCATTCCCATGACGATCTCGAGCTCCTTTTATTGCTTGATTTAGCCAAATGCTGATATCTTAAGAGATTATTAACGAAAATAATAATCTTCATATTACACATGGAACAGAAATTGAGAAAACCTGGACCGTTGTAATACCGTATTTTTCGGACTATAAGACGCACCCTGGTTTTAGAGGAGGAAAATAGGAAAATAAAATTTTAAGCAAAACATGTGGTCATTATACACTTATGGGGAGAGACTGTACTGCTGACACCGTTATGGGTGTAATGTCCCCAAATTCTCTACTAAAAGGTACCCAATCTTGGTAATGATCCTCCTGTCTTGTATATGATCCCCATCCTAGTATATATGTCCCTCATCCTGGTATAGCCCCCATCCTGCTCATAATATACCCCCATCCTAATATATGGCCTGTATCCTATGCCACAGAAAAAAAAAAAAAAACCAAACATTTATACTCACCTTTCCTCACTCCCTGCAGCATCGATCATCTACCTCTCTGTGTCAGCAGCAGCGCCGCTGACCTGTGTGGAGCTATTCCCCTGCAGCATTGCGATGTCCTCCTGTCTGCCGGCTCGCTGATTGAGGAGAGCGGTGTGCACAGGGATGATGTCATCTCTGTGTTCACCGTTCTCTACACAGATCAGCAGGCAGGCAGACAGGAGGACATCACGATGCTGCAGGGAACGGTGAGTATACCATACTTATTCACACAAACCCGCGCTGATGATGTGCAGGGGGGGCAGTGAAGTCAGCCGCACATGATCACTCCAGGCTGTAGTTGCCAGGGGTGATCACACGGGCCGGCTGTTTACTATGCGTGCACCCACCACCCATCATCCCGCCCACCTGTCAGCGCTGGATTCAGCTCAGAGTTGGAAGGGAAGATGCATGGAGGATGAAATGAGCGGGCCCACGTGGTCACGGCAGGCGCCTCTATGGCCTGCTCGTGCCGCCGATGACCCGCTCCACCGCAGCACCCTCATTCCCCGTAGCCCTACAATCAGACAATAAGACGCACCCCCCACTTTCCCGCCAACATTTGGGGTAGAAAAAGTGCGTCTTATAGTCCGAAAAATACGGTACTTGTGAGCCTAAACTCAGATGATAAAAAAAAAAATAATAATAAACTGCATCTATTATACATTGCAGTGGTTAAAATTTACACAAACAAAAATGGTTTCCTATATTAATAAGTGCAATAAAACCACAAGTACCAGATGATATACAGTTGATCCGGGTGCGATTTTATTTTTCGCACCCACAGAATTTACCGTAATGGTAAAGTCTCATCCAAAATACGGAAGACACTAGAGCATGCTGTGAATTTTTTTTCTCTCACATGGATATTTGATCATTTTGAAGAAATGGTCATCTGAACAGCCCAGACCTAGTTTTGCCCCTGTGAGGCCCGCTTCCTCCCATTTACAGCACTCGGACCAAAAATACAGTGGTGTGAACATATGCTTACACAAGGTGGTGGCAGAGAATAGAATAACCTATAACTGTGGTTTATTAACACACAGATGCCAAGAAATTGCAACACGCCACAGTTTTGTCAAAATGTCACAAAACCAAAATAGCATTTTATCACAATTTTGTAGTAATCACACTATACAAAACAAAATTCGTCCAGACTGAGTGACTAAGCCTTCAGGTAGTTATGGGATGTCCTTCCAAAACTAATAAATCAACTTTATTATCCCCTAACCTTTATTATTCCACAGGTAAAGAAAACCCTCTAAAATCCCTATACACATTACTAGACCGGGGTGGGTGGGGGGGCCGTCCAGCTATCTTACGTGTAAACGGACTTTTTTACTCTCCCCTCACAAATGACGTCAAAAGGGATTGGGCTGTCAAATTTCAACACAGGATCCTTTAGTTCTCAGGTGAAATATGTCACAGCTAGAGATGGAAAAAGAACAAACAACTCAATTTTACACCAAATCGAGCCGGACATGTCACTCGAAGCAAGGATCACCATGCTACGACTTGTCTACTTTGGACACATCATACAAAGAGAGCAAATTACTGAAGAAGGACATCATGGTCGGAAGATTAGAAGGAGCAAGGTGAAGAGAAAGGCTAGCAAGCCAATGGCTTGATACTATTCATATCATGGCGGAGAAGCACTTGGTCTACCTATCTAGGCTCTACAAGACCGATCTTCCTACAGAAGATTTATCCATCAAGTCGCCATAGTTCGAGCTGAAGGCCATTAAAAGAAGAAAGATGTGACCCCCTCGACAAAACAGAATATGCATGTACATGGCAGGGGGGTGGGGGGGGCGGAAAAGAGAAAGGCTTGAGATCTTGTGGGACAGAAAAAAAAAAAAAAAAAAAATTGCACAGAACTGATGGTTACAAGTAATGCAGGAGGTGAAAGTAGTGGTAGTGAATGTCAGATTAGGAAGTGTCGATGACTGACGCCTCTTGCAAGATCTAAATCCATTCATGGACTGACTAGCAAGTATAATTCTACAAGACGACAACATGGACACCAGAGGTACAGAGAACAAGTATTTCTTGCATTTTTATTAATGTGTCTCTCTCTCATAGATTTGCTCCTTTGGAACTAAAGTAACGGTCTCATCATGCAGATACTGTTCAACTTACAAACTATTCTGTCTTCACTACATGATTCAAATTACTAATACAGCGGAACCTCGCTTAACGAGTAACCCAGTTAGCGAGTATTTTGCCTAACGAGACAGCTTGCTGTAAATTTGTAACTCGATTTACGAGCAAGCTTTGCTGTATGAGCAAAATACTCACCGCACACACTTCCGGTTCCGTACATCCACCGCGCTCTAACCCGCTCTTCCAGTTCACACAAACAAACAAACCCGCACGCACATATATTATGCTCACCTTACCTTCTGTTCCCTCGCCAGCCTCCTGGAACTTGCATGTATCGGGTAACCATCGCGATCGATACAGGACCTTCCGCTCCCAGCGCGCTGACGTCAAAGGCAGGAGCCTTTGAGTAGAGGCTGACAGGGGAAGGTCCTCCCTGATACACATGCAGTAGCGGCGAACTACAAGAACCATGAGGCCGGCGATGGAACGGAAAGTACACATTATGCTCACCTTACCTTCCGTTCCATCGCCGGCCTCATGGTTCTTGTAGTTCGCCGGTATTGGATGTGTATCTGGTAACCATCGGCGACGAGGCAGAAACTTCCCGTCAGGCGCTAATCAATGGCAGCACGCTGGCCAATCAGAGGCAAGTGGCTCCTGCCTTTGACGTCAGCGCGCTGGGAGCTGAAGGTCCCGCATCGGTCGCCTTGGTTACCCAATACACAGCTCGTACGGGCGAACTACAAGATCCAGCAGGCCGCCGATGAAACGGAAGGTAAGGTGAGCATAATGTGTGTGTGTTTGTGTGTGGAATGGCACAATAGGGGACCAGGATGGGAGATTTAACAAGTTGTGGAACGAATTGTCTGCATTGCAATGATTTCCTATGGGAAATCTTGCTTTGCTGAACGAGTAACTTGGTTAACAAGCACACTGCCAGAACGGATTGTTCTCAATAACCAAGGTTCCACTGTATATACTCAAACAGAGCAATATGCTAATAACTAGTAATACAGTTTGTGAAAATATTGGTGGAGGAGTGTCATGTATAAGACTTTTGTCTCAGGTCTATATATATTACAAGGATACCAACAGCTAGGATTTTTCCCTCCAGGGTCTCTGGATTTATCGGTCTTCCGGAACATTCAAGAAGTTTCCAAAGACCTTGAACTCCCATACTGATGACATATGTGGCGTCCTTATAGATTCACCTACAAAATAAAGCAATAGCTTAAAAAAGGTTTGCAATTCACTGCTGTATTGTACAGAAGTATTACTGGATATCTCTATGTGCTTCATATATTTTAGCACCGGTCGAGTACACCAGGATGAGAAGAGGTTTGAGAACCTTGCCTGCAAGTTACTAGCACTAGAGGTGAGTGGACCCGTTGAAGTTTGGTTTGGCAGGGTTCAGCCAGACATTAGATAAAGTTCAGTTTGGGACCTGGAGTTGACCTGAACCCCAATGGAAGTCACTAATTGGGCAGTTCCAGTCTCCACCCACTAGTAGCCAGCCATAAACAGGTCATTTACAGGGGGCAGGATTTTTCAAATTTTTTTTTTGGTTCACACTACATCCGATCATGCTGTTACCCCGAGTGCGAGCCGTTCAAACACTGCAATCGGCTCGCACTAGGCTGAGCACCGAGCACAGTGATGCTTGCAGCAGTGGTTTGCATATGTATTTTTTTGTAAAGTCTGTTTGGTACGGACACTGAACCTCAGGCTCTCATCTCTAACCAGCTATAGCTCTCATATATGGTTATTATATGGGATTATACAAACTTTGTATGGATGTAATCTTATTTGGGGGCTAGAGAGAAGGCTAATGAAGAAAATACATGTACAATTCATTTTGAGGATATAAAAAAAAAAATAAAATGGGTAACAATCTTTGTATCCATACACAAGGAGCAGACTAGGTTAGGACCGTGAGGAAGGCGGACAAGGAAGCCGAAACGCATAGTCCCATCTGCGATTTCTCCTACCAACTAACTGTTGTTCCTGAGTCTTGTGGGTTGTTAATTTTTATGGATATTAGAAATAAAGAAGAAGTTTTACTACAGCACCGGTGCTTCTAAGTCTTTGCTGGATTTAATAGAAAAAAAAAAATATATAATATAATATAATATAATATAATATAATATACACACACACACACACACACACACAGTAATGGCCAAAAGTGTTGACATCCTTGTAATTGTTCAAGTAAAAGTATCTCTCCAAAGAAAGTTATTGCAATTACAAAAGGTTGTGTTGTTATACACATTTATTTCCTTAATAATTAAATATAATTTCACACAAATACCCAAAAATGGGCAGGACGAAATTGTTGGCACAGTTGCAAAATTGCGGATAAACTGTTTAAAGCATGTGATGCTCATTCAAACTCACCTGTGGCAAGTAACAGATATGGGAAATATGAAAATCACCTGAAACTACATAAAATGGAGAGAAGTTCACTTAATCTCTGCATTCTGTGTCTGCCACACTAAGTATGGAGAACAGACAGAAGACTATAACTGTCTGAGGACTTGTAACCTCAAGACTGTTTATATTTTGGTTCTCAAGTCAATCTTCAGAGATCTTGATGTCCCCTTGTTCACGATGCTCAACATAATATAGCAGTTTACAACCCATGGCACTGTAGCTAATCTACCTGGACAGCAGAGAAAAATTGATGAAAGGTTTCAACACAAGAAAGTCCAGATGGTGGATAAGCAGCCTCAATCAAGTTCCAAAGCAATTCAAGCTGTCCTGCAGCCTCAGGGTACATCCGTGTCAGCACAAACCGTCAACATTTGAATTAAACGAAAAGCTACAACACGAGATCCAGGAGGACCCCACTGCGGACACAGACATAAAAAAAAAAAAAAACTAGCCAGCAGTTTGCCAAAAAGTACGTGAGTAAACCAAAATCCTTCTGGGAAAGTGTTTTGTGGATAGAGGAGTCAAAGATAGAGCTTTTTGGTAAAGCACATCATTCTACTGTTTACTGAAAATGGAATGAGGGCTACAAAAATAAGAAAACTGAACCTCCACAATATTTGATTGTAGGTACTAAGATGTTTTGGGGTTGTGTTTTTTCTGCCTCTGGCATTGGGTTCCATTGTGTGCAAAGCATCATGAAAATCAGAATTACTAACCAGTAAAGGTTTTTTCCAGTGCCACGACAGCACCACCAGAGCGATAGCTCCGCCCCTCATTTGTACAGGAAACCCACTAAAATAAAAGGGCGGCACCTCGCCACCGCATTAGTTAAGTTACAGAGCACAGAGAGGAGTACAAGGAAAAAACAAAAGGTTAAACAAACACCAAGGATCACACCCACTAATCGTGGAAGTCAAAAACGTGAGCGAAAAGGAAAAAGGAAGTGGCAAGTAGAGGCGCTGTCGTGGCTCTGGAAAAAAAAACAATACCGGTAAGTAATCCTGATTTTTCTTGTCGCCACCAGAGAGATTCTAAAGATAACACCATTAGGGAGGGACCACAGCCTGGAGAACCCTTCTACCGAAAGTCATCTCAGACGTGGCTGAAAGATCTAGCTGGCACTGCTTAAAAAAAAAAAGCACATCCGCACGTTCCGCCCAAGAGGTAGAGACCAACCTGGTAGAGTGTGCAATAACACCCTGTGGCACTGGCCTGCCCTGAGCTATATATGCTTCTCTAATTGCCTCCTAGACCCATCTAGCAATAGATCCCTTTGAAGTTGAACAGCCCTTTCTTAAACCCTGGAAACAAAGAGCGACTAACTAATCCTCCAGGGTGCCGTGACCTCCAGATAATGAAGCAGAGCCCTTCTAACATCTAGGGAATGAAACTTCTCCTTTGGGCTCTGTGGATAGGGACAGAAGGAGGGAAGGCCGATCTCCTGCGAATGGTGGAAAGTCCCCGCCACTTTTAACAGAAAGGCAGGGTCTGTACGCAGGATGACCCTATCATCCCTAATGTGGGTGCATGGAGGGCTAATTGAGAGGGTCTGAAGGTCACCAACCCTATGGGCTGAGGTCAGTGAAATCAGGAAAAGGGGCCCCCATAAGGGCATCTAAAAGCAAGTTAAGATCCCAAGAGGGGAAAGCTAAGCAGGGGACAGGGGTCTGCCTGTGACAGGAGGAAATGAATCGTTTAACCAATCTATTCCCCGCCAAATTGCAATTCTACAGAGCCCTTAAGGCTGACATTTGAACTTTTAAAAAAAAGGTACTGACTGACAATCCCAACTCCAGACCGCCCTGAAGAAACTCCAGAATCGCATGGGCAGGAACCTCTCACCCCGGGGAACTACATGTAGAGGAGAGAAACCTCCTCCACACCCTGACATAAATCCTATTGGTGGAGAATTTCCTACTTCATAAGAGAGTGGAAACCAGGTTTGAGAAAAACCCTTACTTTCTAACAGTTGCCTTTCTAACTCCAGGCCAACAGATGGAGGCTTGAAACCTGAGGATGAAGTAGAGGGCCCTGGGAGAGAAGATACGCTCTCTCCAGCAGAACCCAGGAATCAGCCACCGGCAGTCTCTTGAGCCAATAGAACCAAGGGCTCCTGGGCCAGAAGGGGGCGACTAGGATGACACGAGACCCATCTTCTCCGATTTCCCTCAATACCGCTGGGACTAAAATCAAGGGAGGAAAGGCGTAGAGGAGACCTGAAGACCAAGGGATCTGAAAGGCATCTACCGCCCAAGGCCTGTCATTGGGATTCAGGGAGCAAAACATGGTTACTTTCCTGTTGGCTCTGGTTGCAAACAGATCCAGATCCGGGGATCCCCAAAGGCATACTATGCTCCAGAAGACGTCTGGGTGAAGGCACCATTCCCCTTGAAGGGTGCAACTGCGACTAAGGAAATCAGCCACCGTATTGTCCACCCCCCTGATGCGTAGGGCTGAGTGACGATAGGTGGACTTAAGCCAAGGAAAAGATGTGATGGGCGCACCCCATTAGAGTGGTCGACCTGGTGATTGATGTAGGGACACCGCCACCCTGTTCTCTGAGAGAATCCTAAGATGGCACCCTGCTAGCAAAGTCCCACAAAATTGGAAGAACCTTGGCTTTCTAAGTGACTATCCCCCTTGAGCTATATGGCCCTGTAGGTGAGCCTACAGCCGAGTGCGCTGGCATCGGTAGTAATAGTATCTGAAACTGGGAGTGCCCAAGGAACGCCAACCAACAAATTCTGGATCTGCACCCACCAACAGAGAGAATGACAATCCTGCGAAGAGATTGCTATGTGCCTGTCCAAACACCCTCCTAAGCGTTGCTGCGCTAGCAAGACCTTCCTCTGAAGTGCCTGGGAATGTAGTGCTCAGGGGATAGCTAGAATACAAGCCACCAGGGATCCCAACAATACATGGCCTCTTATAGGGTCAGGACTGGAGAAGAGATGGCCGTGCGTACTTTTGCCATCACCGAGGCCACCTTCTCTTGGAGCAGGAAGCACCGTTTGGCTAGAGAGTCCAGGATCAGGCCAAGTAAGACCTGCCTGGTGAGAGGATTTAGTCTTAATTTGTCAAAGTTGATAATCCACCACAGGCTCTGCAGGAAAGAGATGACCAACTGAACGTGAGCCGTACAATGAGCCTCTGATGTGCCCACTATTAGGAAATCGTCCAGATAGTGACTTTTAGAATCTCCCTCTCTTGAACGTGTGCTATGACTTCTGCTATCACCTTCGTAAACATCCATGGAGCCATCGCTAAGCCGAATGGAAGGGCTCGGAATTGGAAGTGCCTCATCCATCCGTTCATAGGTAGGGCCACCCTCAAAAACTGCTGGTGTGAAGGAGAAGAGAGTCTACCTCCCACAGGAATAATGGGCTCACTGGGCAGACTTCTTACCTCCCTGGGGAGGCCCAAACATGAACGCCAACCGTCACCTTTTACTCTCCGTCCACTTCTCCTGTGGAGGTAGAGCAGGCTGCTGATGGTATATAGTGAGGTCTTATACACCCACCAGTGACACCCTGAACCCCCAACTAGTGCACTCATGCTGTAACAACACAGCAGCCGTACAATAACAGACTATGGTACTTCCAGTGTAAATTAAAAGGGGGTTCCCACACAGTTAATTTTAATCAATAGATCTTGGAATAATTATTTCCACAATTGGATGGGTTTAAAAAAAAAAAAAAAAAAATGTTCCTATGCGGAGATAATCTTATATATGTACCTCTGCTATGTACTGTGTAATGGATGTGTCCAACCTTACAGGAACATGGTCTGATCATAGCACATCTCCTGGGCAGGGAAGGAAGTAAAAGAGAATACAGACAGAACAGCAGAAATCACAGTTTACTCTTTTTGTGAGGTAAAACATTTCACTGAGTGTTTTAAAAAAACGTTTTACCTCAAAGAAAGAATACTTTGTGATCCCAAGCTGTAATGGGATCACACGGCCAGTGCACACACTGTTATAAGATTATGTTGTGTTTTGGTTTGTTTTTTTTAAATCCATACAATTGTGGAAATTATTATTCAAAGATGTATTGATTAAAATTAACTTTGTTCATGGGAAAACCACTTTAAGTAATCAGCACAATTCTCAGCTAACTGCGCCCTCATCTCCTTATTGCAATTAAATGCTGATTTCTAGAGCCTGTCTGGGCTTCTGGTGCAGGCACTGCTTGCTATGTATTACTAGACAAAGCAATGACCAGGAGGCCGGCAATCACATCAGAAGTGACATGGCCCCCGAGGGCAGCGCAGCGAGGCCATCCCGCCAGTCAGCGGCACGGCACGGCACCGCCATCCCTCCAGTCAGCGGCACGGCACCGCCATCCCTCCAGTCAGCGGCACGGCACCGCCATCCCTCCAGTCAGCGGCACAGCACGGCACCGCCATCCCTCCAGTCAGCGGCACAGCATAGCACCGCCATCCCTCCAGTCAGCGGCACAGCATAGCACCGCCATCCCTCCAGTCAGCGGCACAGCATAGCACCGCCATCCCTCCAGTCAGCGGCACAGCATAGCACCGCCATCCCTCCAGTCAGCGGCACAGCATAGCACCGCCATCCCTCCAGTCAGCGGCACAGCATAGCACCGCCATCCCTCCAGTCAGCGGCACAGCATAGCACCGCCATCCCTCCAGTCAGCGGCACAGCATAGCACCGCCATCCCTCCAGTCAGCGGCACAGCATAGCACCGCCATCCCTCCAGTCAGCGGCACAGCATAGCACCGCCATCCCTCCAGTCAGCGGCACAGCATAGCACCGCCATCCCTCCAGTCAGCGGCACAGCATAGCACCGCCATCCCTCCAGTCAGCGGCACAGCATAGCACCGCCATCCCTCCAGTCAGCGGCACAGCATAGCACCGCCATCCCTCCAGTCAGCGGCACAGCATAGCACCGCCATCCCTCCAGTCAGCGGCACAGCATAGCACCGCCATCCCTCCAGTCAGCGGCACAGCATAGCACCGCCATCCCTCCAGTCAGCGGCACAGCATAGCACCGCCATCCCTCCAGTCAGCGGCACAGCATAGCACCGCCATCCCTCCAGTCAGCGGCACAGCATAGCACCGCCATCCCTCCAGTCAGCGGCACAGCATAGCACCGCCATCCCTCCAGTCAGCGGCACAGCATAGCACCGCCATCCCTCCAGTCAGCGGCACAGCATAGCACCGCCATCCCTCCAGTCAGCGGCACAGCATAGCACCGCCATCCCTCCAGTCAGCGGCACAGCATAGCACCGCCATCCCTCCAGTCAGCGGCACAGCATAGCACCGCCATCCCTCCAGTCAGCGGCACAGCATAGCACCGCCATCCCTCCAGTCAGCGGCACAGCATAGCACCGCCATCCCTCCAGTCAGCGGCACAGCATAGCACCGCCATCCCTCCAGTCAGCGGCACAGCATAGCACCGCCATCCCTCCAGTCAGCGGCACAGCATAGCACCGCCATCCCTCCAGTCAGCAGCACAGCATAGCACTGCCATCCCTCCAGTCAGCAGCACAGCATAGCACTGCCATCCCTCCAGTCAGCAGCACAGCATAGCACGGCCATCCCTCCAGTCAGCAGCACAGCATAGCACGGCCATCCCTCCAGTCAGCAGCACAGCATAGCACGGCCATCCCTCCAGTCAGCAGCACAGCATAGCACGGCCATCCCTCCAGTCAGCAGCACAGCATAGCACGGCCATCCCTCCAGTCAGCAGCACAGCATAGCACGGCCATCCCTCCAGTCAGCAGCACAGCATAGCACCGCCATCCCTCCAGTCAGCAGCACAGCATAGCACGGCCATCCCTCCAGTCAGCAGCACAGCATAGCACTGCCATCCCTCCAGTCAGCAGCACAGCATAGCACGGCCATCCCTCCAGTCAGCAGCACAGCATAGCACGGCCATCCCTCCAGTCAGCAGCACAGCATAGCACTGCCATCCCTCCAGTCAGCAGCACAGCATAGCACTGCCATCCCTCCAGTCAGCAGCACAGCATAGCACCGCCATCCCTCCAGTCAGCAGCACAGCATAGCACTGCCATCCCTCCAGTCAGCAGCACAGCATAGCATAGCATTACCTCAGGTCAGCAGCACAGCATAGCACGGCCATCCCTCCAGTCAGCAGCACAGCATAGCACCGCCATCCCTCCAGTCAGCAGCACAGCATAGCACCGCCATCCCTCCAGTCAGCAGCACAGCATAGCACGGCCATCCCTCCAGTCAGCAGCACAGCATAGCACCGCCATCCCTCCAGTTAGCAGCACAGCATAGCACGGCCATCCCTCCAGTCAGCAGCACAGCATAGCACGGCCATCCCTCCAGTCAGCAGCACAGCATAGCACTGCCATCCCTCCAGTCAGCAGCACAGCATAGCACTGCCATCCCTCCAGTCAGCAGCACAGCATAGCACCGCCATCCCTCCAGTCAGCAGCACAGCATAGCACTGCCATCCCTCCAGTCAGCAGCACAGCATAGCATAGCATTACCTCAGGTCAGCAGCACAGCATAGCACGGCCATCCCTCCAGTCAGCAGCACAGCATAGCACCGCCATCCCTCCAGTCAGCAGCACAGCATAGCACCGCCATCCCTCCAGTCAGCAGCACAGCATAGCACGGCCATCCCTCCAGTCAGCAGCACAGCATAGCACCGCCATCCCTCCAGTTAGCAGCACAGCATAGCACGGCCATCCCTCCAGTCAGCAGCATAGCATAGCATTACCTCAGGTCAGCAGCACAGACTGCTCTCCACGTATCCTCCCTAACTACGGTAGGTATTAAAATCCGTACTGACAGGCAACACAGGAACTTAGAGAACACGAGCAGATGTTATTATTGACACTTCCTGTATGTCTAGAGTTTATTGGTTAATTTAACACACGTGATTATCGGTGCGGAAGTAGCTTCTGGGAACTGTAGTTTCACGCTTGGGAAGAAGTTCAGTTACTGCGCACTGCTGGACTACAATACCCACAGTTCAATAACACGATGGACAATTCCACTACAGTGACAGGAGGAGCGCTCTCCTTGCATGCAAACAACGGGGATTAGTTTCCACTTCTGGTGATTTGGCTTCTCCCTTGAGTGTCTGCACTTTTCACAGCGCCGTCTGCAGGATGGGCGGAGTAACGACTGTTCTTTGAACTTCGTAAATTGAGTGTATTTGTCAGTGTGCAGAGAGCAATGTCCTGCAGACAAGGAGTCCAGCACTGAGCACAGTGGCTGTCATGGCCGAGCGGGTCACAATACTGAGTGGAGGCTTATCTACTGAGCTGGAAGCTGCTGGGCTCCTCATACAGGTAACGTGTCAGCTCTGGGGTTTAAAGGAATTGTTTAGGATTTTATGAGAACTATTGGCAGCACAACTATTCAGAGAGACCCAGGTGAGGGATTATAGCACAGGCAGTCTCCTAAGTATTGTTTTAGAGCCCTGGACATCTTTACCATCCCTGGTATATTAAGAAAAATTCTGTTTAATTGTAAATATTCCTTGTTGTGTTTTTTTTTCTATTACTCTAGGGAGATCCACTTTGGAGTGCAAGACTTCTTCATACCAATCCTGAAGCAATAAAGACTGCACACACTAAGTATGTGATCACTGGAGGAGACGTGTATTTGTGTCCATGTTTTTGTCCTCTGGGTATAGTTACCTCAGAGAGGAGCAGGTTGCGTCTGAGAGGAGCAGGTCGCGTCTGAGAGGAGCAGGTCGCGTCTGAGAGGAGCAGGTCGCGTCTGAGAGGAGCAGGTAGCGTCTGAGAGGAGCAGGTAGCGTCTGAGAGGAGCAGGTAGCGTCTGAGAGGAGCAGGTAGCGTCTGAGAGGAGCAGGTAGCGTCTGAGAGGAGCAGGTAGCGTCTGAGAGGAGCAGGTTGCATCTGAGAGGAGCAGGTAGCGCCTGAGAGGAGCAGGTTGCATCTGAGAGGAGCAGGTTGCGCCTGAGAGGAGCAGGTTGCATCTGAGAGGAGCAGGTTGCGTCTGAGAGGAGCAGGTTGCGTCTGAGAGGAGCGGGTAGCGTCTGAGAGGAGCAGGCCGCGTCTGAGAGGAGCAGGCCGCGTCTGAGAGGAGCAGGCCGCGTCTGAGAGGAGCAGGCCGCGTCTGAGAGGAGCAGGCCGCGTCTGAGAGGAGCAGGCCGCGTCTGAGAGGAGCAGGCCGCGTCTGAGAGGAGCAGGCCGCGTCTGAGAGGAGCAGGCCGCGTCTGAGAGGAGCAGGCCGCGTCTGAGAGGAGCAGGCCGCGTCTGAGAGGAGCAGGCCGCGTCTGAGAGGAGCAGGCCGCGTCTGAGAGGAGCAGGCCGCGTCTGAGAGGAGCAGGCCGCGTCTGAGAGGAGCAGGCCGCGTCTGAGAGGAGCAGGCAGCGTCTGAGAGGAGCAGGCCGCGTCTGAGAGGAGCAGGCCGCGTCTGAGAGGAGCAGGCCGCGTCTGAGAGGAGCAGGTCGCGTCTGAGAGGAGCAGGTCGCGTCTGAGAGGAGCAGGTCGCGTCTGAGAGGAGCAGGTCGCGTCTGAGAGGAGCAGGTAGCGTCTGAGAGGAGCAGGTAGCGTCTGAGAGGAGCAGGTAGCGTCTGAGAGGAGCAGGTAGCGTCTGAGAGGAGCAGGTAGCGTCTGAGAGGAGCAGGTAGCGTCTGAGAGGAGCAGGTAGCGTCTGAGAGGAGCAGGTAGCGTCTGAGAGGAGCAGGTAGCGTCTGAGAAAAGCAGATTATGTCTCGGGGGTTTTCAGACATCCCCTGCTATGTATACGGATCGCTTTGTGTGAGGGAAGGCAGTAGACATCTGCACAGCATAAGGGTTCTTTTATTCGAGCATGAAAGCTGACAAAGAATAGGACACTTGGCTTTCAGCTTGTAAAATACTTCAGATGAAGGCTTTGCAATGCGCGTCTCCTTTTTAGTTACTGAATAAGAGAGTGCTTGGATCCTGCTGTCCTTTGCCCTCTGTATGGAGTAACATTTGTGAGCCCTGTGGACACAGCTGCGTTCTATGTGACGGAATCCATTGCCAACAAGCCTTTCTTTTTCTGAAATTGCACGATTGGGGTCAGGGGCTTACACCCCTCTGACCCCCATCGCCCAGATGCCCAGCAGTGTGGCTGCTCAGAGCACGTCTGAGTCCATACACCACTGCGCAGAGCCCATCGCAGTGACAAATACACCTTGATGTAGGTGATGTGGGATAGAAAAGTCTCTGGGGCCACGTGCACATATTGAGGATTTGGGGAGTTTTTAACTTCAGTATTTGTAAGTTACAGCCAGGAGTGGGTGATAAATACAGAAGTGTTGCCCGTGTTTCTATTATACGTTTCCTCTGATTGTTCCACTCCTGGTTTTGACTTACAAATACTGAGGTAAAAAAACTCACTAAATACTCAACATGTGCACGTGGCCTTAAAGGGAACCAGCCACCGGGATTTTGCTATATGAAGTAAAAGCAGGGCCATACTGGCACTAGGACGCTGGATCCAAGCATACCATTTGTTAAAAGATCGGATGCTTGGTTGCTGAAATA
This sequence comes from Anomaloglossus baeobatrachus, assembly GCF_048569485.1. Taxonomy (NCBI): domain Eukaryota; kingdom Metazoa; phylum Chordata; class Amphibia; order Anura; family Aromobatidae; genus Anomaloglossus; species Anomaloglossus baeobatrachus. The sequence goes on along the minus strand of NC_134354.1, from coordinate 559,018,004 downwards.
TCTGTAATAAAAGTTGTAGAAATTCACATCACTTTGATTGGCGTTTTCAGCAGGGGTGGGCCTTTGTGGGTCGGGTACTCGGCGTACATTCCTCCTCCTATATCTTGTATTGCATGCCCCCTTTCCTTTATGTAAATATCGTGCCATGCTGCCATTGCTGCTGTTGCCAGCATATGCACATTACCTCAATCATAAATTTGTCTTCATTAAAATGATGCCAAAGACCGTGCATGCGCATACCACTATCTCTGGCACTACTTTATTAAGGATACTGCGGTGAAGACTATGAGCGGCATCTGTGCGTGCACAGATATAAAAGAAAATGTGTGCGTGTGCCGATGCCGCTCATAGTCTTCTCCGCAGTGTCTTTAATAAAATGGTGTCAGAGATGGCGGTACAAGCATGTGCTGAGTCCGGCGTCATTTTAATGAAGACATAATTATTGTGGCGCACGCACCACTAACAACAGCAATTGCGTCATGGCACAATATTTAAATAAATAAAAGGGGGCATTCCATATATACACAGAGGACTGACTCACAAACACCCACACCACTGCACACGTCAATCAAAGTGCAGCGCATTTCTGCAACTTTGATTAAAGGGAACCAACCACCAGGATTTTCGTCTATAAGGTGCAGCCAGTGCAGTGCTGGCACTATCAGGCACAGTGTGTACATACCATCAGGGGGCAGCTCGGGTGTTTAGGCAGTGAAATACAACTTTATAAAGTTTGAAATTTCGTGCACTTTTTGATTGACGTGTGCACCTCTCTGTTAATGTCCGGGCGGGTTATGCAGGAGTTCCCCGCCCCCCCGCGCCGCCTGTTCCTCCCCCTCTCCTGATGTCCGGGCGGGTTATGCAGGAGTTCCCCGCCCCCCCCGCGCCGCCTGTTCCTCCCCCTCTCCTGATGTCCGGGCGGGTTATGCACGTGTTCCCCGCCCCCCCCGCGCTGCCTGTTCCTCCCTCTCTCCTGATGTCCGGGCGGGTTATGCACGTGTTCCCCGCCCCCCCCGCGCTGCCTGTTCCTCCCTCCCTCCGGCTGTATGTAAAATGCTAATCTTCAGAAACATGGCGCCGGAGTGGGCCTCTGCGCATAGCGCTTATCTCCGGTGCCATGTTTCTGAAGCCCGCATTACACAGCTTGGTGTCTGCAGACTGCAGAACAGCTGATCGGAGGACGCGATCAGCTGTAGCTATGATGACGTGCCGCCTCAGGACACCGGGCCAGGACAGGAGCTTGCCAGCGACATCGGGGGTCAGGTGAGGTAAGCTCACCATGGACTCACATGACCCCGTGACGGCAGTGCTGCGAGACCCGGTCACGGTAGTGATATTATCGGGTGGCACTGTCTTCACGGGGTCAGGTGAATGAAATTACTAGCACCTGTGATGTCATTGCCCCAGCAGGCACGCACACATTATACACACACTATATATATATATATACACACACACACACTGCTGTGTGTGCGCCCCTGCGTTGACCTGGGCTCACCTTCTGAGTTCCAGGTCACTGCAGGAAAGCACTCACAGCTGTGTGTGTGTATAATGTGTGTGTGCGCGTGTGTATAATGTGTGTGTGCGCGTGTGTATAATGTGTGTGTGCGCGTGTGTACAATGTGTGTGTGCGCGTGTGTACAATGTGTGTGTGCGCGTGTGTACAATGTGTGCGTGCGCGTGTGTATAATGTGTGCGTGCGCGTGTGTATAATGTGTGTATGCGCGTGTGTATAATGTGTGTATGCGCGTGTGTATAATGTGTGTATGCGCGTGTGTATAATGTGTGTATGCGCGTGTGTATAATGTGTGTATAATGTGTGTATAATGTGTGTATGCGTGTGTGTATAATGCGCACGCGCGTGTATAATGTGTGTGCGCGCGTGTGTATAATGTGTGCGCGCGCGTGTGTGTGTGTGTGCGCGCGTGTATGTGTGTATGCGCGTGTGTATAATGTGTATGTGTGTATGCGCGTGTGTATAATGTGTGTGTGTGCGCGCGCGTGTATAATGTGTGAGTGCGCGCGCGTATAATGTGTGTGTGTGTATAATGTGTGTATAGTGTGTGTGTGTGTGTGTATAATAGGATAATAATGATGGAGGAGGAGAATGATGATGGAGAAGTAGGAGGAGGTGGAGTATTCATAGAGCTTACCTATCCCCGCTGCCTGCCGCGTCCTCGCTACCTATGCTGCTGCTACTTGCGGTTGTATAATGAATTTTTCATCGATATGTATGTTGGAAGTTGGCTTGTGCAACCAACGCACCAAAACCGCAGGAAAAACGCATGCGCTTTTCCTGCAGTTTTCGCGCGGTTTTTCCACAGGTTGGTTCCTGCGGTTTTTTTATGCTGAACTGCAATAAATAATATACCGTAGATAATCGATAGACAGATAATGGATAGAGGGAAAGATGAATAGATAGATGAGAAAGACCTATATAATGTCCCACCCCCCCTGCATATTCTAAGCTGGCACCCTTTAGTGACTTTCATGTGACACTAAAGGGTGCCTAGCCTTGTAATTAGCCAAAAAATAAATAAATATTTTAAAAAAACGATGTGGGGTCCCCCCTATTTTTTGTAGCCAGCTAGGGTAAAGCAGACGGCTGCAGCCTGCAGACCACAGCTGGCAGCTTCACCTTGGCTGGTAATCCAAAACAGAGGGCACCCCACGCTGTTATTTTACATTAAATAAATAATTTAAAACAAAAAACGTGGGGTCCCCCCCAAATTGGATCACCAGCCAAGGTAAACCGGACAGCTGGGGTCTGATATTCTCAGACTAGGGAGGTCCACTGTTATTGGACACTCCCAGCCTGAAAATAGCAGGCTGCAGCCGCCCCAGAAGTGGCGCATCCATCAGACGTGCCAATACTGGCGCTTCACCCCAACTCATCCCGTTGCCCTGGTGCGGTGGCAAACGAGGTAATATATGGGGTTGATAACAGCTGTGAATTGCCAGCTGACATCAAGTCCTGGTATTAGTAATGGGTGGGCATCTAGTAGACACCCCCATTACGAATTCCTTTATTTGAAAGTAATACTTTTTATTAGAACAAAAAAATCCCCGACGCCATCCCTCGTTGACCAATTTATTAACAAAATTATTAAAATGCTAAAGGTCCGCCGTAATCCATTTAAATGTCCCCCGACGTTCTCCAAAGTTGACCCTGAAAAGACATAAAAATAGAAATTAGAACACAATAGACACCATCTTTTCAAATTTAATTCCCTGGGACATCCATAATCCAGGTCCACCGAAATCCAAATCTGGGGTTGATCCCATAATCCCTGGTACGTTCAATGCAGAACTAAAAGTCCCCCATTGATTGTGAGAGCAGCCCCTCACTTCCACCTGTGACGTCATTGCCCCAGCAGAGAGGCGCGCGCACGCGCGCGCGCACACACACACACATACTATACGCGCGCACACACATTATACACACACGCGCACACACACATTATACACACGCGCGCACACACATTATACACACGCGCACACACACGTTATACACACGCGCACACACACGTTATACACACGCGCACACACACGTTATACACACGCGCACACACACGTTATACACACGCGCACACACACGTTATACACACGCGCACACACACACGTTATACACACGCGCGCACACACACGTTATACACACGCGCGCACACACACGTTATACACACGCGCGCACACACACATTATACACACACACGCGCACACACACATTATACACACACGCGCACACACACATTATACACACGCGCACACACACATTATACACACGCGCACACACACATTATACACACGCGCACACACACGTTATACACACGCGCACACACACGTTATACACGCGCACACACACGTTATACACACGCGCACACACACGTTATACACACGCGCACACACACGTTATACACACGCGCACACACACGTTATACACACGCGCACACACACGTTATACACACGCGCACACACACGTTATACACACGCGCACACACACACGTTATACACACGCGCACACACACATTATACACACATTATACACACACACAGCTGTGAGTGCTTTCCTGCAGTGGTCTGGAACTCAGAAGGTGAGCCCAGGTCAACGCAGGGGGCACACACAGCAGTGTGTGTGTGTGTATATATATATATATAGTGTGTGTGTATAATGTGTGCGTGCCTGCTGGGGCAATGACATCACAGGTGCTAGTAATTTCATTCACCTGACCCCGTGAAGACAGTGCCACCCGATAATATCACTACCGTGACCGGGTCTCGCAGCACTGCCGTCACGGGGTCATGTGAGTCCATGGTGAGCTTACCTCACCTGACCCCCGATGTCGCTGGCAAGCTCCTGTCCTGGCCCGGTGTCCTGAGGCGGCACGTCATCATAGCTACAGCTGATCGCGTCCTCCGATCAGCTGTTCTGCAGTCTGCAGACACCAAGCTGTGTAATGCGGGCTTCAGAAACATGGCGCCGGAGATAAGCGCTATGCGCAGAGGCCCACTCCGGCGCCATGTTTCTGAAGATTAGCATTTTACATACAGCCGGAGGGAGGGAGGAACAGGCGGCGCGGGGGGGGCGGGGAACACGTGCATAACCCGCCCGGACATCAGGAGAGAGGGAGGAACAGGCGGCGCGGGGGGGGCGGGGAACTCCTGCATAACCCGCCCGGACATTAACAGAGAGGTGCACACGTCAATCAAAAAGTGCACGAAATTTCAAACTTTATAAAGTTGTATTTCACTGCCTAAACACCCGAGCTGCCCCCTGATGGTATGTACACACTGTGCCTGATAGTGCCAGCACTGCACTGGCTGCAGCTTATACACGAAAATCCTGGTGGTTGGTTCCCTTTAAAGATATTAAAGCAATCAAGCATCCGATCTTTATACAACAGGTATGCTTGGATCCAGCGTCCTAGTGCCAGAATGGCACTGCCTTTACTTCATATAGCAAAATCCTGGTGGTTGGTTCCCTTTAAATCTATTTACTGTCTTGAAGACTGACCCTAATTCTGAGTAGTGCTTCCTTAGGAACAAGACTACTGACCTTTTATGTCACACAATGGTGATCATGGCTCAGTGCGAAACCTACAAGGACAAAAATGAAGACTGAGACTGTGGGGGCAGGCAAGTGTATGTTCTATCATCTGAGAGGTTTGGGCCTATTATATAACTCTCTCTGATCAGTGCATGAATAGAGTGTGATCTGATTCCCTCAGATGAGAAGATGGAGAAAAAAAAATCTCCATCTTCTCCATTTTGTCAGTCCTTGAAACTCGATGTCATTTGAGTGTAGTGCAGTCCGATATTTTCCACGGACTCTTTGATTTGCATGGCCAATAATCAAATCCAACTCAAACATCCTGGGATTTTTTTTTCTTGGACCGAGGCAAAAATCTGATGTGAGTTGCCCCATTGAGTAACATTGCTCTGAGTTCGATCAGATGTTTTGTCAGATCACCTTGAGACCAAAAATACGTTCATGTGCACGAGCCCCAAGACTCATGGTCTGTAGTAGAGCAGATGACTGGCAGCTTTCTTGAGTGATAAATGATCAGCTATATGGCTATGTTTCCATTGCAGAGTCTCGGGGATTACTCCTGGCATGGGCAGATGGTCCTGAGTCAGGCTATGTGCGCACGTTGCGTACTGGCCCTGCAGAAATTTCTGAAGCGATTTAAAGAGCACACGTGCGCTTCAAATCGCTGCAGACACAGTCTGTAATGGAAAAAAAAAAAAAGCCGATTCCATGCGCTCTGACTGCAGCTCCTCCCATAGACAGGGCGGGGGATGCAGGCAAAGCGCAGGAAAGAAGTGACATGTCACTTCTTAGAACGCAGCGCTTCAGGCAGCAGCCGAATCACTGCACTCTAATACTCCACGTGTGCACGGCTCCTGCACAATTTCCATAGATTGTGCAGGGGACGCAGGACGCATGCAGTTACGCTGCAGTGCAGATCGCAGCGTAACTGCATGCAATTACGCAACGTGCGCACATAGCCTCAGAGAAAAATACAAATGACTCGAGTGTTCCTGCAAGACAAGTGAAAATAAAAGCACAGTGTGGCCTCCCCTAAGATAGGGCATTGTATGAACAATGTAACTCCTGGTTTGTAGCTAGAATTGAGAACAATAGTAGAATACAATTTAATTTTATTTATTTTTTTAACCCCTTAGTGACTGAGCTAATTTTCACCTTAATGACCAGACCAAATTTTGCAATTCTGACCAGTGTCACTTCATGAGGTTATAACTCTGGAACACTTCAACCGATCCCGGTGATTCTGAGGCTGTTTTTTCGTCACATATTGGACTTCATGTTAGTACCAAATTTAGGACAATATTTTTTGCATTTATTTATGAAACAAATAGAATTTTGGCAAAAATTTTGAAAATTTAGCAATTTTCCACTTTTGAATTTTTATAACGTTAAACCAGAGAGTTCTGTGACACAAAATAGTTAATAAATAACATTTCCCACTTGTCTACTTTACATACGCACAATTTTGGAAACAAATTTTTTTTTTGTTAGGAGGTTAGAGGGGTTGAAAGTTTATCAGCAATTTCTCATTTTTACAGCAAAATTCACAAAACCATTTTTTTAGGGACCACATCACATTTGAAGTGACTTCGATAGGCCTAAATGACAGAAAATACCCAAGAGTGACACCATTCTAAAAACTGCACCCCCCCAAAGTACTCAAAACCACATTCAAGAAGTTTATTAACCCTTCAGGTGCTTCACATGAACAAAAGCAATGTGGAATGAAAAAAAGCAAAAATTAAATTTTACCTAAAAATGTTGCTCTAACCCAAATTTATTCACTTTTAGAAGAAGTAACACAACAAAATGGACACCACAACTTGTTACCCACTTTCTTATGAACGCACCGATACCCCTCATGTGGTCCGAAACCTCTGTTTGGACAAATGGGAGGGCTCGGAACATAAGGAGCAATATTTGAATTTTGGAAAGCAAATTTGGCTGAAATAGATTGCGGGCACCATGTGCATTTACCGGTCCGCTAAGGTACCTAAACAGAAGAAACCCCTCACAAGTGACACCATTTTGGAAACTAGACCCCTCAAGGCTTCTATCTAGGGGTATAGTGAGCATTTTGGACCCACAGGTACTTCACAGATTTTGTTAACGTGACATTGTCATATTGAAAATTTTAATAATTTTCTCAAAAATGTTGCTTTAGCATCAATTTTCTCACTTTTTCAAGAGGTAATTCCAAAAATTTGACCTCAAGGTTTGTTACCCACTTTTTTATGAGCGCGGTGATACTTCACATGTGGTCTGAAACCTTTGTTTGGACAAATGGGAGGGCTTGAAACGGAAGGAACAATATTTGAATTTTGGAAAGGAAATTTGGCTGAAAAAGATTGCGGGCACCATGTCGCATTTGGAGGTCCCCTAAGGTACCTAAACAGCAGAAACCCTGCACAAGTGACCCCATTTTGGAAACTAGGCCCCTCAAGGAATTTATCTAGATGTTTGGTGAGTACCCTGAACCCCCAGGTGCTTCACAGAATTTTATAACGTTGAGCCATGAAAATAAAAAAAATAAAATTTTACCACAAAATTGTTATTTCAACCAGGTAGCTTTTTTTTCCACAAGGGTAACAGGAAAAAAATCACCATGAAATTTATTGTGCAATTTCTCCTGAGTTTGGTGATATCTTATATGTGGTGGAAATCAACTGTTTGGGCACACGGCGGGGCTCGGAAGGGAAAGAGTGCCATTTGACTGCAAAATTGTCTGGAATCAATAGCGGACGCCATGTTGCATTAGGAGAGCCAATGAGGTGCCTATACAGTGACGCTCCTCATCATGTGGCCACATTTTGGAAAATAGACCCCACAAGGAATTTATCTAGATGTTTGGTGAGTACCCTGAACCCTCAGGTGCTTCACAGAAGTTTATAATGTTGAGCTGTGAAAATAAAAAATAAATTTTTACCACATAATTGTTACTTCAACCAGGTAGCTTTTTTTTACAAGTGTAAAAGGAAAAAAATCAGCATAAAATTGATTGTGCAATTTCTCCTGAGTATGCTGATACCTTATGTGTGGTGGAAATCAACTGTTTGGGTGCACAGCGGGGCTCGGAAGGGAAGGAGCGCCATTTGACTGCACAATTGGCTGGAATAATTAGCGGACGCTATGCTGCATTTGGAAAGCCCCTAAGGTGCCTAAACAGTGGAGGTCCCCACAAGTGACCCCATTCTGGAAACAAGACACCTCAAGGCTTTTATCTAGATGTATATTGAGCAGTTTGAATCCACGAGTACTTCACAGAATTTGGTAAGCTTAGGTTGCCATATTGAAAATTTTCATTTTTTTCACAAAAATGTTGCTTTAGCATCAAATTTCTTACTTTTTCAAGAGGCAACAACAAAAAGTGGACCCCACAGGTTGTTATCCAATGTCTTATGAGCACAGGGATACCCCACATGTGGCCAAAAACCTCTGTATAAATGGGAGGGCTTGGAATGGAAGGAGCACCATTTGAATTCTGGAAAAGTTGAAATAAATTGCAGGCACCATGTCACATTTGCAGGGCCCCTTGGGTACCTATACAGCAGAACCCCCCCCCACAAGTGACCCCATTTTGGAAACTGGACCCCTCAAGGATTTTTTTCAGGAGTATAGTAAGCATTTTGAATCCACAGGTACTTCACAAAAATGTTGCTGTAGCAACAAATTTCTCACTTTTAAGCTATGTGGGCATGATCCAGCGACACGGCGTCTAGTACACAGTGCCAGCCTTCCTGCAGAGATGTGAGTGTTGTCCACGGGAGAATGCAGCTGCCCGTGCCCACGATTTGGGTTCAGGCTGCTGTGGACTTTAGTTCTATTCTACCTGCAGAGAACACTCATCTCCGCAGCATAAATTGACATGCTGAGGCTCGGGAAGCTGCACCGCAGGTCGGTTTATGCTGCGGAGAAGAGTGGGCACAGTGGGCATGAGATTTCTAAAAATCCTTCCACTGTGCTTCTACTGCACAACGCAGCGTTATGGACGCAGGGAAAACACTGTGCCCAAAACGCGGCAAACCCTGATCATGGGCACACAGCCTAAAATGCTACAGTGGATGATTGGATAATGTCAAACATATATAACGTCCCACCCCCCTGCATATTCTAAGCTGGCACCTTTTAGTGCCTTTCATGTGACACTAAAGGGTGCCTATCCTTGTATTTAGCTCCCCAAAAAATTAATAATCAAAATAATTGACGTGGGGTCCCCCCTATTTTTGATAGCCAGCTAGGGTAAAGCAGACAGCTGTAGCCTGCAAACCACAGCTGACAGCTTCACCTTGGCTGGTGATCAATTTGGAAGGCTCCCCAGGCTGTTTTTTTTTAAAAAAAAAAACAAACAAACGTGGGGTCCCCCCCAAATTAGATCACCAGCCAAGGTGAAGCGGCCAGCTGGGGTCTGGTATTCTCAGGGTGGGAAGAGCTACGGTTATTGGACTCTTCCCAGCCTAAAAATAGCAGGCCGCAGCCGCCCCAGAAGTGGCGCATCCATTAGATGCGCCAATCCTGGTGCTTCGCCCCAGCTCATCCCGTGCCCTGGTGCGGTGGCAAACGGGGTAATATATGGGGTTGATACCAGCTGTAATGTCACCTGGCATCAAGCCCTGGGGTTAGTGATGTCACGGCATCTAAACAGATACCTGACATCACTAACCCAGTCAGTAATAGAAAAAAATAAAGACAAAAAAAAATTTTTATTTGAAAAAACACTCCCCGAAACATTTCCTCTTTCACCAATTTATTGAAAGTAAACAAATTCCGGTCGCTGTAATCCATTTTGGAGGTACACAATGACTCTGGACCTTCTAGAATATGGGGGGCACGTTCAGGGAACGTATCCCCCATTTTCTGGAAGAGCAAGCTCTCCATGAGCAGTGTGGGTGCAGTAATCTGAGAATACTGCACTCACACTGCCCCGGTCCAACCTAGGGCAGAGTGACCTGCAGTAAGCTCATTCCAGAATATGAGGGGCACGCTCACAGAACGTACCCCCTATTTTCTAGAACAGCAGGCCCTCCATGTGAGGAGTGTAGCTGCAGATTACTGAACTCACGCTCCCCCGGTCCACAGTACAGCAGCATGTGCAGCAGCGAGGTCAGCGTCCCTGCTTGCAAGGAGCTGGCTGACAGGCGCTGTCTGCGCATGTGCCGCCAGCTTTCCAGAAGGAGGAGGAGGGATCGTGGTGACCGGAGCAATAGCCAGATACCGGGGAAGACCGGGGGCTGATGGGGGGTGACGGCAGGAGACCTGGCGGGACCTGGGGACGACTTTTCTGTCACATGTGACGTGTCACATGCGGCAGAAGGAGCAGTATGAATGCGGCCGCGCGCTACTGTGCGCTGCGCGCCGCCATTTTGCATGCTCCGGCTGGGGGAACGGGGGGGCTCTCTGGAGAACCGGAGGGGGCTCCGGGGGAGGACATTTCCCTGCGATCTGAAATGTTTGATCATTTCAGATCGGAGGGAAATGAATGCAGAGCCGGCGGCGGCAGTTTTCGGTGCGCTTCGGCGCCATTTTGAAAGTTCCGGAGGGGGGTGGCGGTGGGGCTAGGGATCCTCCGGTACCGGGGGCCTTGGGGGTACTAGGGGTTTATATTTCTTTCTCATCTGACATGTTTGATTACGTCAGATGAAAAAGAAATCCGTTTAACCGGCCATTTCTTTTTTTTTTATGTGATCGTCAGTATACGGTGTATACTGGCGATCACATTATCTGGGTCCAAAAAAAACACCCCGATTCATAATCTGGGGGGTCTCAGCTACCCCCGGTAGCTGAAACCCCCGAGATTTTCGGTCGCTGGGGGGCGCTACACGGTTTTTTTGGACCGCCACTTTAAAGCGGCGGAACAGAATAAGTACCCTGTTTTGCCGCCGCTTTAAGTCGTACGGCCGTCGTTATGAGGTTAAGCTCGTGAATTGAAATGAGCATAAGACCTTGATGTCTCGTGTCTTCTCTTGACGTCTCGTGTCTTCTCTTGACGTCTCGTGTCTTCTCTTTATTTTTCTGTTTGTCCAGCTTTCTGAAGAGCGGTGCGGAAGTACTAAGTACGGCATCCTATCAGGCCAGTATAGAAGGATTTAAGCAGCATCTAGGGCTGGACTTTAAGGAAGCAGCAAACCTTTTTACAGTCGCAGTACGTCAGGCAAAGGAGGCGGCAGAAGATTTCACAATACAGTCTTCAGGTCAGCTTATGTTATGTTATGTTATGTATGGGTAGAATGAAGCACATATCAATCATACGTGAGCTTCTTCGTCCGGTGTAGCCATGTCATTTCTCTTGCTGATCGATCACCTGCATCAGATATGGAATATCAGTACGTGTTAAATGAAGCCAATAAAATTTAAAATTTGTAGTTTTTTGTACACAGCTCAGATGCAGACCAATTTGTTTCTTTGGTAGCAGACTAAAGCCTGTTTGATCGTATTCTGTAGCCGTGCTCTCTCGTCCTTTGGCTCCAGCTTCTTGATAATCTACTAAATAAGTCAGCAAGAAGAGGACAATAACTGTAGGCTTACCACAGAGACCCTAATCTGCAGAGGACCAGTGGACCCAAAACGATTATGAATTCAAAAGGTTTTCTAGAACTATGCTCACTTTTTGGGAAGTTTTTTGTCACTTCAAGTGCATCTAAATAAATTAGAATATCCTCCAAAAGTTAATTTATTTCAGTAATTCAATACAAAAAAATGCATATATTATATAGAGTCATTACACACAGAGTGATCTATTTCAAGTGTTTATTTCTGTTAATGTTGCTGATTATGGCTTACAGCCAATGAAAACCCAAACGTAATTATATCAGAAAATTAGAATGATCACCACAAAACACCTGCAAATGCTTCCTAAGCGTTTAAAGTAGTCCCTTAAGGTACAATCACACTAAACAACTTACCAGCAATCCCAACAACGATACAACCTGATAGGGATCGCTGGTAAGTTGCTAGGAGGTCGCTGGTGAGATGTCACACTCCAGCGATCCCACCAGCAACCTGACTTGGCAGGGATCGCTGGAGTGTCGCTACACGGGTTGCTGATGAGCTGTCACACAGGCAGATCTCACCAGCAACCAGTGACCAGCCAGCAGCGCCGCGTGGAAGCGATGCTGCGCTTGATAACTAAGGTAAATATCGGGTAACCAACCCGATATTTACCTTGGTTACCAGCGCACACCGCTTAGCGCTGGCTCCCTGCTCTCCTAGCCACAGTACACATCGGGTTAATTACCCGATGTGTACTGCAGCTACATGTGCAGGGAGCAGCGCACACCGCTTACCGCTGGCTCCCTGCACTCCTAGCTACAGTACACATCGGGTTAATTACCCGATGTGTACTGCAGCTACATGTGCAGGGAGCAGCGCACACCGCTTACCGCTGGCTCCCTGCACTCCTAGCTACAGTACACATCGGGTTAATTACCCGATGTGTACTGAAGCTACATGTGCAAGGAGCAGCGCACACCGCTTAGTGCTGGCTCCCCGCTCTCCTAATCACAGTACACATCGGGTTAATTACCCGATGTCTACTCCAGCTACACGTGCAGGGAGCAGGAGCCGGCACTGACAGTGTGAGAGCGGCGGACGCTGGTAACGAAGGTAAATATCGGGTAACCAAGGACAGGGCTTCTTGGTTACCCGATGTTTACCGTGGTTACCAGTGTCCGCAATAGCTGCTGCCTGCACATTTAGTTGTTGCTCTGTCGCTGTCACACACAGCGATGTGTGCTTCACAGCGGGAGAGCAACAACTAAAAAATGGTCCAGGACATTCAGCAACAACCAACGACCTCACAGCAGGGGCCAGGTTGTTGCTGGATGTCACACACAGCGACATCACTAGCAACATCGCTGTTACATCACAAAAGTTGTCCATCAGCAGCGATGTTGCTTACTGTGACGTGGCCTTTAGTCTGGTTCACTAGGCTACACAATCATGGGGAAGACTGCTGACTTGATAATGTCCTGAAGGCAGTCATTGACACACTCCACAAGGAGGGTAAACCATAAAAGGTCATTGCTAAAGAAGCTGGCTGTTCATAGAGTGCTGTATCCAAGCATATTAATGAAAAGTTGAGTGGAAGGAAAAGTGTAGTAGAAAAAGGTGCACAAGCAACTGGGATAACGACAGCCTTGATAGGATTGTTAAGAAAAGGCCATTCAAAAATTTGGGGGAGATTCACAAAGAGTGGACCGCTGCTGGAGTCAGTGCTTCAAGAACCACCACACACAGACATATCCAGGACATGGACTACAAGTGTCGCATTCCTTGTGTTAAGCTACTCATGACCAATAGACAACACCAGAAGCGTCTTACCTGGGCCAAGGAGAAAAAGAACTGGACTGTTACTCAGTGGTCCAAGGTGTTGTTTTCAGATGAAAGTAAATTTTGCATTTCATTTGGGAATCAAGGTCCCAGAGTCTGGAGGAAGAGTGTAGAGGCCACAATCCAAGCTGCTTGAGGTCTAGTATGAAGTTTCCACAATCAGTGATGGTCTGGGGGAGCCATGTCATCTGCTGATGTAGGTCCACTGTGTTTTATCAAGACCAAAGTCAGTGCAGCTGTCTACCAGGAAATTTTAGAGCTCTTCATGCTTCCCTCTGCTGACAAGCTTTTTGGAGATGGAAATTTCATTTTCCAGCAGGACTTGGCACCTGTCCATACTGCCAAAAGTATCAATACCTGGTTTAATAACCACAGTATCACTGTGCTTGATGGACCAGCAAACTTGCCTGACCTAAACCCCATAGAGAATCTATGGTATTATCAAGAGGAAGATGAGACACCAGACCCAACAATGCAGACGAGCTGAAGGCTTGCTATCACAGCAACCTGGGCTCCCATAACACCTTAGCAGTGCCACAGGCTGATCGCCTTCCTGCCATGCTACATTGATGCAGTAATTCATGCAAAAGGAGCCCTGACCAAGTATTGAGTGCATTTACTGTACAGACTTTTCAGTAGGCCAACATTTCTGAGTGTAAAATCATTTTTTTAGTTGGTCTTATATATTCTAATTTTCTGAGATAATGACTTTTGGGTTTTCATTGGCTGTAAGCCATAATCATCAACATTAACAGAAATAAACACTTGAAATAGATCACTATGTGTGTAATGACTCTATATAATATATGCGTTTCACTTTTTGTATTGAATTACTGAAATAAATTAACTTTTTGAGAATATTCTAATTTATTGAGATGCACTTGTATGTTCAGTCTCAGTAATGTAAAGAACAATGTTGAATATAATTGTACAATTACGATTTCAAATTAAAATTGAGGCAAATTAAGCGACTAGGTACAAAGATAACCTTGTCAATTAGTGCACTTTATTAGACCTGTTTCTCTTGTAGAAAAAAGACAAATTGTAATTGCTGGATCTATCGGCCCATACGGAGCATTCCTCCATGACGGCTCTGAGTACACAGGAAGTTATGCAGAAGGCATGAGTATTGGGGTGAGTACTGCCGCTCCTCTGCCTCTTAATCCACACTTTGGTCGGAAAATGTATAGGGTTTTAGCAAGTAGTCCCATGATTGTTATTTTTGCCTGCTTCAGCCTTTACCAGTCTGTTGGCATATTGGGCTATGTGCACACAGAGTATTTTGAGGAGGTTTTGGAGCAGAAACTGAAAGGAAACTTTGCATATTCCTCAAAAACCTGGAGGTACTGGTGAATTTCCTCTAAAAATAACAACAAAAAAATCAATGTGCATATAGGCACTGAACGGAAACTCTGCATATCCTCCTCATAAACTTGGATGTTTTACTCCATAAACTTGGATGTTTTACTCCAAAAACTATTCAAAAAGACTTTGTATGCACATCATCTTGGGTTCTTTTCACACTCTGATGTTTCCTTGTAGATAAAGGGAACCTGTAAAGTGCTTATTAAATGTATTCTATTCTGGTAGCATAGTATTAAGTTTGGAAATTGTAGAGCAATCCGTCTTAGGCTAGCGCCACACATCCGTGCTGCCGGCACGTGTTTGTCATTTTTTACACGTACCGGCGGCACGGAGACACTTTAACCAATGCTACCCTATTGTAGCAGGCACACACACGTAAAACCACACGGAACGTGTGTCCGTGTGCGTTTGTACGTGTGTGCTTTTTTGAAAGCGCTGACATGTCAGTGTTTTCTCCCGCAGCACGGGTGTCACACGGCCCGCACCCGCACCACACGGGTGTAGTGTGGATGCGGTCCCGTGTGACACGCACCGGAGAAACCACACATGTCAGTGAAAAATAAAAAAACATTAACTCACCTTCTCCAGCCCTCCTGTCTCTGCCGCTGCTGCCTCTTGCTGCCGACCGCCGCTCATTATTCTCATTGAATATTCACTTCACTGCCTGGCAGCAGCAGCAGCGGGGAGACGGGAGGGCTGGAGACTGAGGATCAGCACCACGGACAGCAGTGCGGACAGCAGGAAGGACCAGGTGAGTATAATAATTACCGGTTCTACGTGTGCTATCGCGGATAGCACACGTAGAACACACGTGTCCCGCACGTACCAGAGACACGTACTTACCTGCACGCAACACGCAGGGAAAATACGTGTCTCTCGGCACGTGCGTGAATTTCACGTGAGTGTGGCAGAAGCCTTAGAAATTGTAATTGCAATAGCAGTGGGCAGACACTGCATTTCCAGGTCTCATGTTTGTCTCCTTATTTCCCCACCTGCAGCCAGCCCTCAGCTTTTAACTGACAGGTCACTTCTTCTCCTTCCCAAGATTCTGCATAGACAACGTAAGACGCCATATCCCAGGGTCGTCTAATCAGAGAGGTTGACACATGCACTGATGACTAGCAAGAGCCGGCTTATAGATCCGCACCGGACCCTCTGATGAGACGACCTCAGATAGTGATTCTGCACAGGTACTGAGTCATCGCTTGAGGTTATGTCAATAGCGGGAACAGCAGGTATGCAGATCATTAGGTCAGCCTCTGCTAAGTCACCAGGCTACCCCGGGCAAGTGCAGTGTCGACTGACATCACTTATGATTAACCCCTTAACGACCGCAGGCCGTAAAATTACGTCCTAGCGGTCATAATGTTACTGCCCGCGGTCTGCTGGCGGCAGCATGCCGCGATCGGCACACATCTCAGCTGATTTTCATAGCTGAGATGTGTGCCTGCTAGGCACGAGCAGAATCGTTATCTGCTCGTGCCGTTTAACCCCTTAAATGGCGCTGTCAATATGTGACAGCGCCATTGTAAGCGCGATCGCGGTAAACTTTTACTTACCGCCCGATACCGGAAGTCACGTGACGCGATCACGTGACTTCCGTTAGTTGTCATGGTAGCACAGGGTCATGTGATGACTCCTGTACGACACATGAATTGCTTTCACTTTCGCTGTGCCAGCGGCACAGCGAAAGAGAAAGAGAGCGTATCTGCTGTTTACAGCTGTATAGCTGTGATCAGCAGATAGTGCAGAGCGATCGGAATGCTGATCGCAATAGCCCCCTAGGGGGACTGGTAAAATAAAAAAAAAGTTAAAAAAATGAAAAAAAATTAAAAAAAAGCAAAAAAACCTAAAAGTTCAAATCACCCCCCATTCGCCCCATTGAAAATTAAAGGGTTAAAAAAATAAAAAATATACACACATTTGGTATCGCCGCTTTCAGAAACGCCCGATCTATCAAAATATAAAATCAATTAATCTGATCAGTATACGGCGTAGCGGCAAAAAAATTCCAAACGCCAAAACGACGGTTTTTTAACGCCACAACTTTTGCGCAAAATGCTATAAGAGGTGATCAAAACGTAGCATCTGCGCAAAAATGGTACCGTTAAAATCGTCAGCTCGAGACGCAAAAAATAAGCCGTAACTGAGCGATAGATCCCGAAAAATGAGACCGCTACGGGTCACGGAATATGGCGTAAAACGTGCACCACTTTTTTCGGACAAACTTCCGATTTTTATTTAACCCCTTATATAAAAGTAAACCTATACATGTTTGGTGTCTACGAACTCGCACTGACCTGAGGCATCACACCCACACATCAGTTTTACCATATAGTGAACACAGTGAATAAAATATCTCAAAAACAATAGTGCTATCACACTTTTTTTGCAATTTTTCTGCATTTGGAATTTTTTTGCCGTTTTCCAGTACACTATATGGTAAAACTTATGGTTTCATTTAAAAGTGCAGCTCATTCCGCAAAAAATGAGCCCTCACATGACCATATTGACTGAAAAATAAAAAAGTTACGTCTCTCAGAAAAAGAATGGCGAAAAAAAAAACGGAAAGCGAAAAATCGGCCGGTCGTGAAGGGGTTAAAACTTCCAAGATGGATTGCTCTACAATTTCCAAACTAAATACTACAAGAATATACGCATGATGAGAGGTTGTGAATAATGACATGGTATCTGTCACCCATAGAGATACATGTATAGCACAGCATAGAAGCCAAGTCTGCCTTAAGAGTGCTTTACACACTGCGACATCGCTAGCAATCTCGTTAGCAATGTTACACGCCAGATCGCACATACGATTTGCCGAGATCGCACATGTGACCGGCGCTACTAAAATTACCTGTGTGCGATCTCGGCAAATCTTATCTGAGATCTGGCGTGTTACATCGCTAACGAGATCGCTAGCGATGTCGCAGCGTGTAAAGCACCATTTAGTCTGGTGAATGGGGGTCTATGAATCTATTTAACATTTTTGAGATGGAAATAAAAGATCTAGTACAAAAAGCCCTGTATTGACCACTGTTGGTTCAGGGTTACACCGGGCACTTTCTAATCATTTCTTTTGTGTCTTTTGGAGGCAGGAGTTAAAAGATTGGCATCGGCCACAGATGCAGTGCCTAGCAGCCGCCGGGATTGAGCTGTTTGCTTTCGAGACGATACCGAGTCAGAAGGAAGCAGAAGCCCTTGTACAGCTTCTCAGAGAGTTCCCAAACAGCAAAGCCTGGCTCTCCTATTCTTGTCAGGTAGGTGATCCATGGTTTTCATTATCCAGATTGTATTCTGTCTAGTTAGGCTACACACGTTTTGCTCTGTTACCATATAATACCTACAGTCTGCCTGTGCTCCATTACGTGTACTCCTTGATGGTCTTTATTATCTACCTAGAGCACGACAATGACCAGCTTTGGAGATAAGTTTGATGAAGCAGTAAATATCGGGACACAATCGAACCAGATGATGGCTATAGGGGTGAATTGCTGTTCACCTGGTTTTGTTAGTCCACTCCTGACATCCGCCAACAAAAAACATGGCCGACAGATTAACTGGATTGTTTATCCCAATAGTGGAGAGAAATGGGACCACAACCTGGGGTACGTAACTAGGGTATGAAAGTGCAAAGCAGAATTGTTTATTCCAATGAGTATTATTAGTATGTATACTTTCTTTAGTTAGTACATTAGAGTAACCGCTGTTTTATTTTTTCCCATAAATTGATAGTACACATGACAATTAAAAAATTGTGTAATATATCTTATCAGAGAAATCTGCGTTATCTCCACCAGGACTGATCATTCATTCTCAAATTTCTCAATTAATGGGTAAAATCTGTATTCAATGCACGCAGATTTTCCCAGTACAGAGAGAGGGGATGACAGTTGGTGCTCGTAAAGTTCTATGGAGAACCATAAGGGTATGTGTACGCATTTGTATTTGTAGCAGAGGTTTCTGCACTAAGAACATGTCTATCGGTAGGAAAAGTGCTTCATATATGGTAATATGTGCATTTTTGTGCGCACTTTTTTTTTAATAATTTTTTTCCGGGTTAATTTGAATGAAAAACGCTGCAAAAATTGCTGAGAGAATTGACGTGCGGTAGGTATGAAACGGCTTCAAATCTGCAAGGAAAAAATAAGCAGTGTGTGCAGGAGATTTCAGAGATATCGTTAGCTTTGCTGGTACAATAAAACTACGCTTAGGACCTGTTTACACTTAATTTTTGCCACAAAACTAACTGTCGCTAGAGGAGCACTTGTAGCAGAATATTTGTCGGCTTCTAGCTCATCTTCACCTGCATAGAGCCTTAAAAGAACAGTCATCTCTGATCTCAGTAATGGGACATTTGTCTTATCTGAATGCAGATTTTACCTATGAATTGAGGGAAATATCAATCCAGAAGAAAGAAGCAATTTTCTCTGATAACATGTACTGCACAGTTGCTTATGTTCATATATTATTTTCATGTGTACTATTGATTTATGAAATATTAAAATGCCGGCTAATGGAGGAATATTTCACCACGAGGCTGGAGTCAAGTGGGAGTAACTGGCTGAATCATCAGAAGTTTGGTGTTTATTATACTTTAGTCATGCCTAATTACACTGCTGGCAGGTCCCTTTAATCTGCTTGTTTGGGTACATAAAGTCATTTTATATGTTTTATCTATATTTTGTATTTCCTTTTTCATATAGCTGGCAAGGTGCAAACACAGATAAGGCGTTCTCTGAATGGGCTTTAGAATGGGTTCAAAATGGTGCAAGGTGGATTGGTAAGTAGCTTGTTGCTCAGCTAGTCTCATGGAAGATCCCGGGCCGTGAAATAAAATAAAATTGATTATATAAAGTACAGAACAAAAGTTTGGACACACCTTCTCATTCAAAGAGGGTTTTTTTATTTTCATGACTCTGAAAATTGTAGATTCACATTGAAGGCATCAAAACTATGAATTAACACGTGAAATAAAATACTTAACAAAAAAGTGTGAAACAACTGAAAATGTGTCTTATATTCTAGGTTCTTCAAAGTAGACACCTTTTGCTTTGATTACTGCTTTGCACACTCTTGACATTCTCTTGATGAGCTTCAAGAGGTAGTCACCGGAAATGGTCTTCCAACAGTCTTGAAGGAGTTCCCAGAGATGCTTAGCACTTGTTGGCCCTTTTGCCTTCACGCTGCAGTCCAGCTCACCCCAAACCATCTCGATTGGGTTCAGGTCTGGTGACTGTGGAGGCCAGGTCATCTGGAGTAGCACCCCATCACTCTCCTTCTTAGTCAAATAGTCCTTACACAGCCTGGAGGTGTGTTTGGGGTCATTGTCCTGTTGAAAACTAAATGATGGTCCAACTAAACGCAAACCGGATGAAATAGCATGCCGCTGCAAGATGCTGTTGTAGCCATGCTGGTTCAGTATGCCTTCAATTTTGAAAAAATCCCCAACCGTGTTACAAGCAAAGCACCCCCACACCATCACACCTCCTTCTCCACGCTTCACGGTGGGAACCAGCCATGTAGAGTCCATCCGTTCCCCTTTTCTGCGTCGCACAAAGACATGGTGGTTGGATCCAAAGATCTCAAATTTGGACTCATCAGGCCAAAGCACAGATTTCCACTGGTCTACAGTTTGTCCATTCCTTGTGTTTTTTAGCCCAAACAAGTATCTTCTGCTTGTTGCCTGTCCTTAGCAGTGGTTTCCTAGCAGCTATTTTATCATGAAGGCCTGCTGCACAAAGTCTCCTCTTAACAGTTGTTCTAGAGATGTGTCTGCTGCTAGAACTCTGTGTGGCATTGACCTGGTCTCTAATCTGAGCTGCTGTTAACCTGCAATTTCTGAGGCTGGTGACATGGATAAACTTATCCTCCGCAGCAGAGATGACTCTTGGTCTACCTTTCCTGGGGCAGTCCTCATGTGAGCCAGTTTCTTTGTAGCATTTGATGGTTTTTGCCACTGCACTTGGGGACACTTTCAAAGTTTTCCCAATTTTTCGGACTGACTGACCTTCATTTCTTAAAGTAATGATGGCCACTTGTTTTTCTTTACTTAGAATTTGTATTGTGGCAAGAAAAAAGCAGCTAACAGTCTATTCAGTAGGACTATCAGCTGTGTATCCACCAGACTTCTGCACAACACAATTGATGGTCCCAACCCCATTTATAAGGCAAGAAATCCCACTTATTAAACCTGACAGGACACACCTGTGAAGTGAAAACCATTTCCGGTTACTACCTCTTGAAGCTCATCAAGAGACTGCCAAGAGTGTGCAAAGCAGTAATCAAAGCAAAAGGTGGCTACTTTGAAGAACCTAGAATATAAGACATATTTTCAGTTTTTTCACACTTTTTTGCTAAGTATTTCATTCCACAAGTGTTATTTCATAGTTTTGATGCCTTCAATGTGAATCTACAATTTTCAGAGTAATGAAAATAAAGAAAACTCCTTGAATGAGGTGTGTCCAAACCTTTGGTCTGTACTGTATGTTTAATATTGTCTTACATTGCCTACAAGTGAGGCATCCATATTTTCTTTTTTGATAATTGAAACATTAACACTTTTGGTACAGGTACTTTAATAATATTCTGACATTTAGAGGGGGTTGTCTGGTCTAAATCCATAAGTCTGTATTCACTATTCACTCTAAATGTCACTCTGTGACTGCAGACTTGAGTCCTCACATCACAAACTGTGCACTCTGAGCATTTACCGGTGTCTGAACCGGGAACGGTGGTCACGTGGCCACGAGTATGTGATATGTAGACTCCTGGCCAGAATCCAACTAGAGGGGTGCGTCCTCGCTAAGTTCAAGTGTGATGAGCAACATTGTGCCCATGTAGTCGGAGTGTGCCAGGAATTTGGCCAAGAGCATTTATATCACATTGAGTGACTGCAGACTTGTGGAGTTAGACCAGACCATCCCTTTAAAGGGAACCTGTCACCACTTTTTTGGCCTATAAGCTGCGGCCACCACCACCGGGCTCTTATATACAGCATTCTAACATGCTGTATATAAGAGCCCAGGCTGGGGGTATAACATAAAAAACACTTATCTAACGGTCGTGCTGTGGGCCATATGGGCGTCTCCGTTGTCTGGTGTCGACGCCTCCTCTTTCAGCCATCTTCTTCCTCTTTCTGAAGCCTGTGTGCATGACGCGGCTACGTCATATACACTCGCTGGTCCTGCGCAGGCGCACTACAATACTTTGATCTGCCCTGCTCAGGAGAACGGAGACGCCCATAAGGCCCACAGCACAACCATTAGGTAAGTATTATAAAGTGTTTTTTATGTTATTCCCCCGGCCTGGGCTCTTATATACAACATATTAGAAAGCTGTATATAAGAGCCCGGTGGTGGTGGTCGCAGCTTATAGGCCAAAAAAGTGTTGACAGGTTCCCTTTAGTTGTAATGTTAATGTTAGATATTTGCTTTATTTTACGCCACATTGAAATTAATCAATTTTTTTATGTTGGTGTGGAAAAAAAAAATGGAGAAAAAAAAGTGATAGATCTTATTTTCCATATTAGTAAATACCTCATCTGTACACTTTTAGCCTAAATGGGGACTTTTTGGTAAAACCATTATACCCTTATTCATCAAGCCGTTTTTTGGTGTAAAACTCCTTGTAGTGTTGCAATTTTAAGTTTCGCCATAATTTTGGTCCCGTCTTTGCAAACTCTGCCAACTATTGAAAAGCGGGTCATGCTTTGTGGTCGAGAGCAGTCGACAAATTAATCATAATAAACACAAACATTTTTATGGAGCACATGACATCAGAAATGTACTTTGTTTTCTTTGCGGAGGCACACAACAGCCAAAATACGCGTCCAATTCATTAAGATGCGCAAACCCTCTCATGAATTTGGCACATCTTACTTCATCTAGGCTGGTGCACAAATCGCCCATCTTTATGGATCGGGTCTATGTGGTTTGTAGTTCAGGGTTCAGTCTCTTATGATCTGCCTCCACTTATTTCCATGTATGTTTATCTTGGCAGGAGGCTGCTGCCGAACTACTCCAAAGGATATTGCAAGTATTCGAAATGTTCTGCGGACAAATAATTTATGATGATTTATCCTACTGAATGTATAAATAAAGGACACTGGTTTAAACCTTTGTGTTTTGGGGGTAATAATTGACACACCCAAGAAAGTTGTATGGTCTATTATTAAAGTATTGGAGTCCATTACAATACTGCGTTCTGTTCATGTTGTAGTTATTGGTATTGCAGGCTCGTAGCAGTGGAACCATGAGGCTTTGTGTTCCAATATGGCAGATTTGCTGTGGCATCTGCACATAAACTTCCAAACTTTGGCTGTGTTACATGTTGCAGCCACATTGCGTCTTATGGCCACATTTGTGACAACAGCTTGGTTTTTGGAATTTTGCAAAATTGCAGTACAAATATTGTGGTTATACTGTAATTATGGCAAAAAAAAACAACAAAAAAATGCAAAACTGGAAAATAGTGTGAACTCAGCCTTCTAGTACAATCTTTGATTTTTAGGGCATGTTGTGGATTTACAGAAATAATCATATACCACAAAGTTTCCATGTCTATTCAGCTAGAGTGATCTTTATATTGTCACATATACTTGAAGGGATTTTCTACTACACCATGCTCCAAATTATTATGCAAATTGGATTTAAGTGTCATAGCGATTATTTATTTATTTTTTTTCAATGAAACTATAGTATTGTGTCTCAGGGTTCTTTGGATCACTGAAATCAATCTCAGATACCTGTGATAATTAGTTTGCCAGGTGAGCCCAATAAAAGGAAAACTGGCTGTTCCACAATATTAAGCAGGCCACAGATTTCAAGTAACATGGGAAAGAAAAAGGATCTCTCTGCTTCCGAAAAGCATCAAATAGTGCAATGCCTTGGACAAGAGATGAAAACATTAGCTATTCCACGAAAACTTAAGCGTGATCATCGTACTGTAAAGAGATTTGTGGCTGATTCTGAGTGCATACGTGTTCGTACTGATGAAGGCAGGATGAGGAAGGTTTCTGCCAGGCAAATCCATCGGATTAAGAGAGCAGCTGCTAAAAAGCCATTACAAAGCAGCAAACAGATATTTGAAGCTGCTGGTGCCTCTGGAGTCCCTCGAACCTTCAAAGGCTTCCTGTGGTGCATAAACCTAATATTCGGCCACCCCTAACCAGTGCTCACAAGCAGAAACGGTTGCAATGAGCCCAGACTTACATGAAGACTAATTTTCAAACAGTCTTGTTTACTGATGAATGTAGAGCAACCCTCGATGGTCCAGATGGATGGAGTAGTGGTTGGTTGGTGGATGGCCACCATGTCCCAACAAGGCTGCGACGTCAGCAAGGAGGTGGAGGAGTCATGTTTTGGGCTGGAATCATGGGGAGACATCTGGTAGGCCCCTTTAGGGTTCCTGAAGCTGTGAAAAGGACATCTGCAAAGTATATAGAGTTTCTAACAACTTTCTTCCATGGTACAAAAAGCAGAAACGTGCCTTCAGGAGCAAAATCATCTTTATGCATGACAATGCACCATCTCATGCTGCAAAGAATACCTCTGTGTCATTGGCTGCTTTGGGCATGAAAGGAGATAAACTCATGGTGTGGCCACCATCTTCCCCTGTCCTCAACTTTATAGAGAACCTTTGCAGTATCATCAAGCAATAGATCTATGAGGGTAGGAGGCAGTTCACATCAAAACAGCAGCTCTTGGAGGCTATTCTGACATCATACAAAGAAATTCAAGCAGAAACTCTCCAAAAACTCACAAGTTCAATGGATGCAAGAATAATGAAGGTGATCTCAAAGAAGGGTTCCTATGTTAACATGTAACTCGGCCTGTTAGGATGTTTTGGATTTAAATAGCTTTTTATTTCAGTGAATGTGACCTCCTAATGCTGCAAACTCCACAAATGAGCATTTTCAGTTATTTAAAACATATAACATGTTTAGAAACTCTACTGTGCCTAATTATTTGGAACAGTGCATTTTGAAGTTTGTTTTTTTTTATTTTGAAGATTATACTGTTATCATTGGGAGGTTTCTTCAATAAAATTCAATGTATACTCTAACGGGTGATGACATTTATTAGACTGAGATTTACACCAACCATTTAGGAAAATCAGAGCAAAATGTCATTTGCATAATAATTTGGAACATGGTGTACACTGATATTCATGACCTATTCTCAGTTCACCCTTTTGGCTAGGTCATCAATATCAATCGGTGAGGAGCGATCACCTGACGCTGCCACCGATCAGCTGTTATCGGCTTCGAAGTGGCCAGATGAAATTTGCGTATGGAGCGGAGCAGCACTGCTCCATCACACTGTGGTTGATTTGGGTATTGCAGATCACGTCCATTGATTTTTGACTAGGCGCTGATCTATAGAACCTGAAAGCAGCCATTTACTATGTGAGAGAACTGTTCACATTCAGCTGCTGCTAGAGCTGATAACAGCAGATTAGTGGAGATGTCGGATGTCAAACGCTCTCCTATATAATACTAATCACCTGAAGTCTATGGCACTGATTCATCAAGAATGGCATTGTTCACTCTGGTCTTGATGAGGAGATGTGCTGAGTTGTATGCCAGTTCACAAATCAGTTGAGTGGTGTGCGCCTCCCCACAAATTCCAGTCATGGACCTAGTGGAGTAAGATTTGTGGCGTAGTAAACTCCACCACTCCTCATGAAATCATGAATTCAATCAGCAGAGGTCACCATGCTCCTGTCCCTTGCCAGCTAAGCCCACTTTGTCAGAGCTAGACGAAAATTACTTTGCAATGGGAAATGTAAAATGTAGCGAACAGTCTCAAGTTGAGCCAAAGTTACGTGACTTTTTTTTATGCCAGAATACTGATCTAAAAGCTTTGATGTGTCCTGGCCCTGTGTCCTCCATATCAGTGTGGTAGAAACCCCATTAACTTGTTAATATGATTAAATGGATAAACAAAAATCTTTGTTCTTAATGACCAATAAAAAAAGCCCAGTAATAGAGCATGACCTACATTGCCATGTTTTTAACCCAATACTTACCTCTTCAGTTGGGGAATTGCTAGTTCAGTCAAGGAACCAATAAAGTAATTTTCACTTCAGTACATAGATAGTAACTATGGAGACACGTGGGTCAGTGTTTGCTCTCCTCCGCTGATCCGGCTGTCTTTAGAAAGACCACATGGCCCAGGGATCATCCCAACTGAACGCCCGACCTCTTTAACCGTGGGCGGAACACTGCTCAGACAACACAGGATGAGGCAATCACAATATTAAGACTTTATTGGATCCCCAAACAATTAACGGCATATGTCACATAACCAGCAAAACCACAGAATGTAACCGCCAACAGTTTTTCACCCTTCCGATGGCTCTCCAGGGATTAGAATGTCCGTGCCTCAGAACTTCCAGGGCTACTTACTCCAAACCAGCAGCACCACGCTTTCGGCAGGCACCCACCGAGAATGGAATAACGCCAGATTTAAGAAGCTGGCTGAGGACCGCAAATCCTGTAGTCAGGTGACTAAATTGTCCCAAGCTGGATTCCTTCCTTAGGTAGTCCTTGGTATCTCAGCCGAATCCTTGCATTCGATACTGAAGTCAATATAGTATTATAATCCAGGTTTGGTTATGGCTCGCCAATCGGATCCACAGATCCTAGATTGGTATCATATAGCAAGAGTCTAACCGGGCAATGGACAGTCCGCCTTCTTATACCCCTGAGATCTCCATTCAGACCATTGGGGTCTTCACGATTGGTGGATAAGACCGGGCTGTTATTGGCTAGATTTCAAGCTGTATACAAAATATCCCTAGTAGTAATGGTCTCTGGCAGAGACGAGGGAGAGACAGCTAAGTTACATCGCATCTAGCAATACACATAGTAATACAATGGGAGCTTCGCATAATTGATTTGTCTGGGTATCTGACTTTCACTGGCCAAGGCAACTACATGAGTCAACAAGAACTTTAACACTAGACTCCTAAAGGCCCAGTCACATACAACGACTTACCAGCGATCCCGAAAACGATGCGACCTGATAGGGATCGCAGGTAAGTCGCTGGGAGGTCACAGGTGAGATATCACACAGTCAGATCTAACCAGCGATGCAGGAACAATACAGGTCGCAGTAGCGACCTGTATAATGATCTCAGCAGTCACTGTGACCCTGTCACACAATGTCAAACACAGCGATGTGTCCTGCCCAGCAGGACATCGCCTTTGAAGAAAATGGCCTGGACCATTCTGCAACGACTAGAGATCTCACAGCAGGGGCCTGATCGCTGGTAGGTGTCACACATAACAAGATCGCTAACGGGATCGCTACTGCGTGACGGAAACCATGAATCAGCTGCGATCTCGCTAGCGATCTCGTTATGTGTGACGGCACCTTAAGGTTCTTGCAGAAACAATGAGCGGCTTATCCCCCGTTTATAAACAAACTATCATCATGTCTGGCTGAATTTTAAGAAACTTAACCCATGCTAGGCACTGACAGAGTCCATGTCGTCACAGTAACCAACTGCATATTTATAATTTTATGCCTTTCAGGCATATTTTCCAGTTCTATTCATATATGTACCTATTTAAGCATTTTGTATGAGAAGTATTTTTAAACTCTTCAGTGAATTTTTTTTAATAACCTATTCTAGTGTTTCCCAAATCTGCCCTGAATTGATCCCAATCAGGTCTAAAAGGGGTTTCTTACACTGGTGCTTTAAAAAGGGTTTTCCAGGCCAAGCATAAGATCGCCAGAAGTCTAATGTAAGCAATGCTAACAATGTGTAAAATGTACTAAAGGGGGCTTTACTCGCAGCGATATCGCTAGCGATATCGCTGGTGAAAGCACCCACCCCCGTCGTTTGTGCGTCACAGGCAAATCGCTGCCCGTGGCGCACAAAATCGTTAGGAGCCGTCACACGGACTTACCTGCCTAGCGACGTCGCTGTTGACAGCGAACCGCCTCCTTTCTAAGGGGGCGGTTCGTGCGGCGTCACTAAGCGGCCGCCCAATAGAAGCGGAGGGGCGGAGATGAGTGACCGTAACATCCCGCCCACCTCCTTCCTTCCTCATTGCCGGCAGCCGCAGGTAAGCTGTAGTTCGTCGTTCCCGAGGTGTCACACGTAGCGATGGGTGCTGCTTCGGGAATGACGAACAACCTGCGTCCTCAACAACCAACGATTTTTTGAAAATGAACGACGTGTCAACGATCAATGATAAGGTGAGTAGTTTTGATCGTTAACGGCCGTTCGTTGGTGTCACACGCAACGACGTCGCTAACGATGCTGGATGTGTGTCACGGAATCCGTGACCCCGGCGATATATCATTAGATACCTTGTTGCGTGTAACAGGGCCTTGACTGTTGGGATTCCGCGCTCTTTGACAGATCCAGCAGTTGTCACATGATCTGTTATGTACTTCTGTCATTTGCCAACTGCTTTCACTTCACTTCTTTTAGTGCTGCATGGAGACAAGCGGAAGACAGAGCACATGACATTGACCATTGAGGTTCCTTGAGGTCACTTTAGGGGAACATTCATATATACTGAAAGAACAAAACAGATGGGCATCTACTTCCAGGCAGTCTAAGATATTTGGTACAAAACCTGTTGGCATGAATTTTGTTTGTTACTTTTTTTCCCTGAAGATCATAATAATAATAATAAAAAAATATTAATGACAACCATACATCAAGCTTTACTTTTATTATTTCCATTCTGAAAGTAGGCTACAAGTAAATTCAGGTCTTGCAGTTTAAGGATTTCATAAGAAGGAAAAAAAAAACAGTATCAAAAGGAAAATGATACAGTAACCAAGTACAACTACAAAAGTAGAAAATAAGTTTTTACTAAGTAAGGAAAGTCAGGATTGAATTCAATAAATAAGATGTTCCAGCATAAATATTCTATCTAAACAGCTTGGTATAGTAATTACTTCCATGTGGAAAGGTTTATAAAAATCCATATACAAGTCTGTGAATGGAAAATGGCTATACCTAGATTACTTTTTATTCCTTCACCAAATGTCTGTTAGAATTAAAAAGGCCTCTATTCTTTACCAGGAAACCATGCAGATCAATGCCATGCTGTGTAACAATGTCAATCATATAGAGTATATTCTTCACACACCTAAGCAATCCTGGCCTGAGAAGAAGTCCATGTCAAATGAGTTACGATTATATCACAACTGACAGATATGTGCTTACCGGCTGTGATGAATCACAGTGATGAACGGTGAAGATGAAATCTGAATTCCAATTAGTCATTATTGTGTTGAGTACAGCCTGGGATCATCTTTCTTGTACACTGTAGGTCAATGATCCCCAACCTTTCTTACCTTGAGACATCTCTGAGCCCCCTCTCCACCCTCGAGTAGTGACATCCATCTCCCTCCTCCCCACAGTAGTGACACCAAGAGCCCCCATTAGTATAGTAACAGCCAAAGCTTCCCACAGAAATCACTCCAAAGTTATACCCAGAGGTTCCCACCTTACCCTCATATGGTTTTGTTGCATCCCACCATACTATCGAAGTCGACTTCAAGCACCCCCTCCATTCTTGAAGTATTGTTATGCCCAGCTTAGTGCTTACTTAATTTATCTCTCCAACTGCAAGACTGTTGTACATGCATCCAGATCTACTCTCGAAAGTATCCATCTGGAGTGCTACTCTTCACTTCTGTTTGCTAGACTTGGTGCTAATGCACTAAGTTGGCAGAAGCCAAGGGCCACACATCTTAGTCCTACGAGCTGCATGTGGCTTTCGCTCCACAAGTTTGGGATCCTTGCTCCTAGATATTTGATCTCCGCTTTCTCTGGGATAGCAGCAATAGTGAATCTCTGCGATGTGTACCATACTGCTGTACTTACACAGCATTACCAAGTGAGAAGTCTCTGACATACTTCACTACAGGAATCGTTTTTTGTTTTACTGTCTATACTTGTGGTGCATTGTGTCGTGTGAGCACAAATTTTTGAGTGTAACAACATTTATTTAATCATCCTCCAGTTATTGCAAAGTTACAAATTTTTGTATTCTACTTCATTACCTTATCTTGCTTTCTTATTCCACCCACACTATGCTCCATTGGTTTTTTGATGTCCAGTTCATGTGCTTTTTTTAAGCTGTTTTCAGCTAAAGTACTATTATGCAAGATCCTAGACTGTATTCAGTTATAGTAGAGGAATTTCCCGGTCTGAGTACAGTTGTTGGGAACAAAGAGGCGCACAAAGGGTAAATCCTGGACACAAATTATTTGAGGTTAGTATAAAGATCTTTGCCGAGCAGCAGTTGAAAGCATCTTCTAAAGGAGGATAAATTTGATATTGAAACAACACTGCAGTAAAACGTTTTTTGGGAGAGAAGGAATCAAAATAAGGCCCTGTGCGCACTTGCCGGTTTTTGCCGCAGATTTCCTGTGGATTTGCTGCATGTTTTGCTGCAGAAAATGTTCATAACATCTCTGCAGTGACTCACCAGAAAATCCTATGGGAAAAAAAAATGCTGTGTGCACTATGCGGATTTTGACAGCTGCATGTTTTGCTGCGGGATTCCCGCAGCAAAAACAATTGCATGTCACTTCTTTTCCGCAGATAGCTGCGGGATTTCACTCCATTGACTGTAATCGTGAAATCCCCGCAGGGAATAATGCAGGTAGCAAATTCTGTGCGGTTCATTACGTTTTCCTGCGTTGTTCCCTGCGGTATTTCTCGTTTTCGGGACATAATGTTCATTACTGCCCTGCATTTTGCAGGGAAGTGATGTCATTATGACAGGAAGAGGAAGCCGTGCAGAGAGTAAACACACAGATCACACTCCCACACAGACATATAGAATGCACATAGAAATCAAACGTACATATAAAAATAAAAAAAAAAACGTGGGCTCCGCTGTATTTTTACCGTCCATCTGAGGTAAACACACAGCGGCGGCCCGGTATTCTCAGGCTGGGGAGAGCGAGGGCCAGGGTTAATGCACCCCCCCCTCCCGCAGCCGAGAATATCTCCCCGCAGCTGCCCCGAGACTGTCGCATCCATTATGCGACAGTCCTGGAGTGTCCCTGGCTGTTCCAGATTGCCGTGATGCGGTGGCAATCCAGGTAATACAGAGTTAAATGGCAGCGGATCGCTGCCATTTAAGTCCAAGCTTAATCATGGCAGCATCTATGAGACAGCTTCCATGATTAACCCGTAAGTAAAGTGAGTAAACACACACCACGAAAAATCCTTTATTTTAAATAAAACACAAAAAAGCGTCTCCTTCGCCCCTTTATTAACACCTCCCAACACACAGCTCCGGCGTAATCCACCGAGGTCCCACGATGCTTGCATCCAGTCACGACTGACACATTGTACTGAATGCAGCCTCGTAACGAGACTGCAGAGAGGTAACCACAGGTCATTTCTCACGGTCGGTAATGTGAACACACTACCGCTCAGGAGAACTGCAGTCACAGGGACTCTATCTATTGATTAATAGAGGACAGATCAATCTATTGATTATCCATCCATCCATCCAGCCATCCATCTATCTCAGAAGGAAATGACTTTTTTTTTCTTCAATGTGCTTTATTGCATTAAATGCATTAAAACACATGTTCCAACCCGCGGAAAAACACCGAAACCGCACCAAAAACGCATGCGGATTTTGGTGTGGTTTTTTTGCCGCGGGTGCGGCAATCTTTCAGTGCCTGTGTAATTTTCTTAAGAAAATTCCATTTTCTAGTCCGCACAGGGCCTAAGGCAGCAAAGTATTTTACAAATTTGTAATGCAGGGAGGGTAATTGGGGGAAAAAGGTCTAGGTGGCAGTTTTTTTACACTACTCAATTATTGGGAAACAAGCATTCTTAAAAATACTCATTTACAATAATCTTGTGTAAATGCACCTGAAGTGCTATTTAGTTGAAGCGATAAAGATAAATAATGGCTTGGGTCACTAGATAGAAGACAATGCGAAATTACAGAATGGGGGTGCAGAGAACTTGAGTGTGCTATGCAGTGCATTCAAATTGCCTATACTGTGTGTCAACCCTGATCCAATGCCTCTGAATATATATCCGACATGTCCAGAAAACACTGTAAACCATATATTGTGCCTTCTGTAACATTTGGTGGAGGATGAATAATAGTGTGTGGCTATTTATCAGGTTGTTGACTAGGATTCTTTCTAATAAAGGGTAAAGCTATGCCAAAATATTTTGGACAACTGTCTGCTTGTAGCTCTATTGCAGTAGTTTTGGAATGCCTTTTCCTTTATGCTGACCCTGAAGAATATATCAATATATGGAGATTTAATGGCTACTATCTATACCACCGCATGCGCTAATAATAACATTCTTGTAGCTTTGCCTTGAATATATCTTTTACAGGACCTTAGTCTGCTATTGTAGGGTTTATCTTCCCATATGTTTTTTTGTGTATGAATCAGTGCTTTGTACTAAATTCTACACCAGTGTTTCCCAAACTCCAGTCCTCATGGCCCCCAACAAGTCATGTTTTCAGGATTTCCTTACTATTGAACAGGTGATGGAATCATTATCAAGGAATCCGGAAAACATGACCTGTTGGAGGTCGTGAGGACTAGAGTTTGGGAACCACTGCTCTACACCATTCCAGCAGTCAATGGTTACGAAGCCGCAAGCTACTTTGAGTAAATCCCAATTCTTTTTTAAGCTGGTTCCGGTCCAAGTAGTTACTGCAGCTTGCCCTTATCATTTAGTCAAAACCTGTCTTCCATTCAGACCTCTTGTGATGAATTTGCCGCTGATGATGGAAAGGTTTGTAGTCCAGATGATATACAGCACTGCTCAAAAATAAATTGCAGAAATAGGGGAGGTATATTAGTTTGCCTCAGTTCACACCTCTCTTTAGTCCAACACTATTGCTAAGGGCCATATAGGAATGCCAGATTTTCGGAGCTTTTTACTGTTCGGACACTAGTCAGTTCCTTCACCGTCTGTGTCACTTTCCGGAGATCCACTACTCCGTCTCTCACTAATATTACGTATTCTTTTCCATGCCAGCTCTTGCTGGAAGCTTGCACTGAATGACCTGCCCAAACGCCCATGCAGTTTCTTAGAGACATTATCCTCACTTTCCGATTTAGGAATTCTTCGTGCATGAATAGGAGGTTGAGGCTCAGGTCTCAGGTTTCCAAGCTGCAAAGTCCAGGGACCAAATCTCTGCCAGCTAAGTCTCTGAAAGGCCAAGAGACAATGAAGATTTCCTCCAGCCTAAAAGAAATATAGGAATCAAGATTCTGAATTAGACTAAACATTGGGTTAATGAATGTTCTTATATGTGACAAAATAATGGCAACTGTACAATGAGAAATCCAAATGTTGTTCCAAAGTAGAAATGCAGTTATCTTTCTTTTTGCTTCTTGACAATTCTAACATTGTTGTTTTGTTTCTACTATGTTCATTGTGCAGCAAAATTACAAATATGATTATCCAGTATGGTGACTGTGATACTAAACCTGTATAGTTCGTTGGATTTTTTTTGGGGGGGGGGGTTCTACTGGTGAAATGCATTTTTATTGATTTTCATTAACCCCATTTTGGGGAAGATGCAATAATAAGCAATCAAAACGTTTATATTTTTTGTAGGAGTGTCAGGGACCAAAAAAATGGCAATTCTGTAATTTTATTTTATTGCTTTACGGTGTATACTTTATGGGCTAAATAATTCCATGCTGATAGATCAGGCTTTTTATGGACACGGCGATACAGAATATGGGTGGCGTTTTTTTTGCATATATATTTGTTAATAAGAGAACAGGGTGATTTTAATTTTTGTTCTTACTTTAATATTTTTAAAGCTTGAAGTGGTTAAAAGATGTGACAAATGATAGAACAAATGCATAGCAAATTGGTTTGACATAGCTGGGCATATTTTCCTTCTTTTTAAGTGCTTTATGGGAGGTTTCAGGCAAAATCCACCTGAAAAAGACATTGAGTGCACATGCCCTAAAGCTTTACCAGAAGAGTGAAAGCTGTTTTAGCTGCAAAGTAGGGGCTGACTCTATTATATACTGTAAAAGCCGATGGATCTGGAATGGGATACCATAACGTCTCCTATAGGTTTGAGGTATGCCTATACTTTTTTTTTCCAAATAATGTATAGAAATCTGAAAATAAATAATTGCAAACACTGTGGTGTCATTAAAGTTTTGGATCAAACCTACCTTTTTTGTTTTCCTGTATTGAAGTCCCCTTTCTGTATGTCTTATATCAAAGAATTCCGGGTTTTGTGTGTTCAGATCAGTAACAATATCTGCCCACCTGAAAGGTAACAGTGTATTTGGTAAACTGTTACAGGGTGAGAGGAAACTGATTGTTGGAATTAGGGCGTATACAATTAGGCTATGTGCGCACGTTGCTTTTTTTGCTGCTTTTTTTTTTTTCAATGCAGTTTCTCTGGCAGATTTTAATCAATACTGGAAAACGCATGCCAGCAAAATCTATGAGAATCCTGACTTGCTGTGCACAAGTTGCTTCTTTTTCCTGGCAGATTTTGTTGCAGAAAAAAGAAGCAGCATGTCACTTTTTTCAGCATTTTTTCTCGCATCTGATCTAATCAACTTCAGTGCTCGTACTCGATCACTGCAATGGATTATATGTCAGTGCTGCACTTGCAGCACTGACAGTTTGCCTCACACATCATGCATATGGCATGGTCTGTGAGGTAATCCATAGCTCAGTAACCCGGAGTCGTCATGGTGACAAGCCAGGGTTGTCATGGCAGCGATTGGGTCACTGTGATCGCATTACAGGGACCCGATCACCAGGGAGAGGTAATAGATTCCTCTCCCTGCCTCCTGAATGCTGCGATCGCATTGATTGGAGCATTCAGGGGGTTAAACAGCCGGGAGTGGTGCTGGCACCACTCTGGGCAGTGAAAGCTGGGTCCCGGCTGTAACATCAGCTGGAGACTCAGCGGCGATCGCGGGGTTACAGTGCAGGAAATCTGCACATAACAAAATAAACATGTGCAAATAGCCTTGAAGGAGAAATACCAACAGTGTTTTTTATATATAAAGAGGCCTGATCAATGCTGGGATTCACCAAGCTTCTACCAACGGTACTTCTACATTGTGTCAGTGACACTTCTGGTCTGTGTGCTGGGAGCTTTAGCTACTGGAGAGGGGACCAATATAAACCTACAGATCTATCAAAACAAAATTGGTTCATCCTTTATTATTGAGTATGTAACGTACTTTTTACAGTGAATAGTTGGATGCTTCCTGCTCGGCTCTCCAATTAATATCCAATATTCTACTTCATGTTGGAATAGCTGACCCCTAAAATAGAAGTGGACACCATTAAGGCATGTCAGTACAGTGACATCCAAATGGATATGTCCGTCCCCGGCTCTACGACACCACTCATTATGGACACCCACCTGTATGCTTTGCAGGCTTTCACTGGAGTAGCTTCAAATCCGATAGGGCAAAAATAATGATTCTGGCAGTGATAAATATAGGCCATGGAATCCTCTTTCAAGCCCTGAGTTAATTTTGACAAAGCACCCACCGCTGAAATCACAAATTCAATACCAGGTCAAAACGGTAGTAAGGAATACCAGAAAGCGTTTGTGTAAATGCATAGGAAAATAAAGGAACTGTACAGAATTTACTCGTGTGTCAGATACAAATTGAAAGGAATGGCCAGAGAAAACAGAGTCATTAACCTGGTATAAAAAATAAGCTTGCAAATAAAACGCTGGACTTTGTATTCTTGTATCAAGTTGGGAACATTTCTACTGTGTCACTTAATGATTTATTTTGAGCGAGCTAGGCCATAGCCAATATGAAGGCCAATACCTGTCTGATACATAGTTGGCACCAAGTTTTACAGACACCTGAATGGCGAGTCTTACGAATTATGCAATATTTGCAGTGAATGAAGCTGATCAAGCAATACCGAGCTTGGCCTTGAAATAGTGTCATGGAGCGGTGGTCTTCTTGATCGTACAGTTTACACCCGGCTGCCGCCTCAGCTGCTAGCAGTAGATTGTTGGGAGTACCAAGTGTTGCACCTATCCTCCAGTCTGCTAATGATGAACTATCCCAAGGATAGGTCATCAATATAGAGGTAGTGGGAAACCCCTTTAAAGCGGGCTTCACACTATAGTAGGTGATGATATATTTATTTATATACCATTCATTCACAGTGCATCCCAAAAGTCAGTACACCCCTCACATTTTTGAAAATATTTATATCTTTTCATGGGACAACACTGAAGATATGACACTTAGATACAATGTAAAGTAGTCAGTGTACAGCTAGTATATCGGTGTCAATTTGGTGTGCCCTCTAAATCAGAGTTGCTCAACTCCAGTCCTCAAGGCCCACCAATAGGGAATGTTTTCAGGATTTCCTTAGTATAGGCCAGGTAATAGTTCATCACCTGCACAGGGGATGATTACAAAACCTGGGCATTACTAAGGAAGTCCTGAAAACATGCAGTGTTAGTGGGCCTTATGGACTGGAGTTTGGGAACTTAGCTCTGAATAAGGCTGCGTACCCACGATCAGTGTTCACAGCATTTTGGATGCAGCGTGCTTCAGCTGCATTCAAAACGTTGCAATTTACAGTACAAGCATAGTGGATGGATTTCTAGAAATCCCGTGCCCACTGTGTTTGTTTTTTCTGCAGCAAAGACTGACCTGCGGTGTGGCTTTCTGAGCCGCAGCATGTCAATTGTTTGCTGCGGAGTCGCAATGGAAAACAGAGAGAGAGACCGCAGTAAACCAAACCCTGATCGTGGCCACGGGCAGCTGTAGTCTCCTGCATTCTCCTGCGGAGGAGGCTCACGGCCTCGCAGATCAGGACCCAAAGCATCTAGGACCGTTAATGTCTAAACTGCTGGCAGCAAAATTAGCTTTTCACTTGAATACATTTCCAATAAGATTTAAACCTAGGATTTTCATATAGAGAGAAATATTCCTAAGGGACTAAGAAATATACATTTTTGGGGGGAGTGCATCTTTAAAAATAGTCTGGCATCACAAAATGACTGTTCAAATCAAGCCCAGGCACCCGGTGGCCCCTTGCTGTGGGTGGCTGAGCAATATGGTGCCACGGCGCACCCATTTGTTTTCCTTTTATCTATGTTCCCCCTTCCTTCATTGACTGCTCTGGCATTACAGGAGTCAGAGGGATGCAGATAGATACAAAACAAGGAGGGCGGAAGACGCACTGAACCGTTTGACTACTTCAAGGGTGCACCAAGCACATGTCCTTAGGTTGATCAGTCATTATGTGCCGACAGAGTCTTTTTAAAGAGGGAATGGATTCTGCATTTATTTAGGATCAAAAACTTATTCTAACATAATTTGCTAATTTTTCCTTCAAGGGTTTTTAAGGTCAGCAATTAGTTTTGAATGGTGTCTTTTTTTGCTTACTTACAGTATATGATAAAAATGTGATGATCGTACAGGTGTATGGATAACTGTAAGAAGAGTGCTCTCATAAATATACTGTAATATATCAGGGATCTTTATGTATAGGATTAGGTACATTTTCATGCTCTAGAATTAAATCTAAAGAGGTTTCCATTCCATAAACTCAGACAGATGTATATAAATAATGCTTGTTACTGTGCCACAATTTTGCTGTAGTTGAAATAATGATATAAAAATCCGTAATTACAGGAAATGGTGCTGCATGTAACAAACTGGCTTTACCAAGCCTTGCCAGTTTGGACACAACTTTCCTTTTTTTAGCCACCCCTTCAAATACAATTTATGTTATCATTTATTAAGACTGTACTCACCAGATTCTCCTGCAGTCTTATTCTTCCCGTGAGGTTTATAAAGGACGTAAGAACAACCTTTTACATGAAAATGGTCATTGATTTGTCTGAACCATCTGAAAATCAAGAAGGAAATACTTTATGTTGTTGGGGTAAAATACAATGTGACATAAGTAAAAGGAAGAATATGTTGGCACATTTGGAACCAGCGTTCTTACCGAAGCTCATACACAGATTGCTGCCTGGTCTACATGCACCTTATGTAAAATTAAATGAAAACCTTTATAATTGAGCATCAAAGTCAATGTCCTGATGGTTATGTTTAGCCGCGGAGAAGGTAATGCTTTCTATTGTGTTGGAAGAAACACTATTCGAAGGACTTACCTCATCAAGGTTGTATTCCCAGTAAAAGGACCAAAACGAATTTCTTCGAAAGGAGGCTGGAAACCCAGAATATGTAAAGCTTCCTCTTGGGTCAAGGGTGGAAGACTTTGGAAAATAAACAAACAATAAAACTCCATCAGAATAAATAGTTGCAGTTGGCCTACTTGTGATCAGAATGACAAATCCCACGTCTCATGGCCTACAGGATAATAATACCCATATACAGTACCTTCCTGCTCCCAGAGTGCTGTACAGAAAGTTCCAGGAGGATACCAAGGAAGAGATACCACAAGAGGTCTTGTACTGGGGTCGACTGATGCAGTACCTTTATAGACAAGAAGAAGTATTTCTAAATGTACACACACACACACAAACATAGACAGGTATACTATATATACGTATTACTGATCCATGCTGCAATGAATGACTATTGCCAGGAGACACCAAGTAACAGAACACAGGGTTTCATAATCGTATTTCCAACTTATAGAATAAATCATTATGCCAGCCTCATCAGAAAATGGAAACACAGAGATACATACACATATCCAGTACAGAATAATTTATGACAAGTAGCAGTTGCAGCCATAGGAATACACTAGGCTCCCATATGTGAATGTTAATGCGGGTGTGCCGCCACGTCATGTCAAGGATGCATTTGACTACAATTTAGTTTTTTTTCTTATGAGAATTAAAGGGAACCTGTCACCAGGTTTTTCCCTTATAAGCTGTGGCCACCACCAGTAAGTTCTTATACAGTATTCTAGAATGCTGTATATAAGAGCCCACACCGCTCTGTAAAACGTAAAAAAGACCTTTATTATGCTCACCATGGGGTGCCAGGTCCGATGAGAGTCTCTGCTCTCGGGCCTGGTGCCTACTCCATCTTGAGCGATTACCATCCTGCTCCCAGCCTCGTGTGCATGACACGTCCTATGTCATTCACACAGGGGCCTTCATTGTGCTCCTGCGCATGTGCACTTGGACCTGCCCTACTGAGGACAGAGCGAAGTATTGTAATATGCATGCGTGGGTGGTCTTTTACATTTTCTTGCGTCTGCACATAACAGTACTTTGCTCTACCCTCAGCAAGGCAGATCAAATAGCACATGCTCAGGAGAGCAATGGCGGACTCTGTGTGGATGACATAGAACACATCAACCACGAGGGGCTGGGAAAGAGGACAGTGACTGCACAAGATGGAGGAGGCGCCGGACCGAGACCAGCGATACCAATAAGACCCAACCGACCCTTGGGTGAGTATAATAAAGGTCTTTTTTACGTTCTAAAGAGTGGTCTCTTCTAGGTGGTCTCTTCTAGAATACTGTATAAGAGGGCTTACTGTTGCTGGCTACAGCTTAAAGGGGAAAAACCTGGTGACAGTTTCCCTTTAACAGTGACCAAGAACAACCAATTAACGTGTAACTTTCCATTCAGTTTTATTTATTATCCATCCCTTAAAGCTCCAAGATATTCCACAGCATTGTATAGAGATTGTAAAAATACACATTGGTCATTGTTCCTAATGGGGCTTACAATCTACTTTTACCTATTTGAGGCACACATTTAGGGGTCAATTTCCTAGAATGCCAATTAACTTAGAATCATTTTTGGACTAGCAAATAAAGACACACCAGTAACATAGATAGACATGTTAGGATATAGGTTGAACTCGATGGACTTGTGTCTACATTCAATCTTAAAACTCATATACTTACGAGAATGAGCACAGTCATGTGAATGTTCTATCCTCTGTCATGGTGGTGCTCAACTTCTCAAGTGGGAATGAACAATCCACAAAAATAGAAAAAACAGAATAGCACTCGCTAACCAGAGTTTTCTTCCTTATTTCCATTATAGCACACAATAACGGATAGAGAGATGTGCACAGAGGTGACGGCTGTTTTGCGCTGTCTAGCACAACCAGTAAGGCCTGTAGAAGACCATGTTAAAGTTGCTCACCTCTGTCCATTGCTCCCTATACTTTACTGTAGTGTTCTGTGTGTTTTAATGGAAATAAAACAACCTGGTAACCACTAAGGTCTAATAACATCAGACTTAAAGTATTAGAAGGTGGACACTAATATTAAATGCAGAACCTCAATATGTTAATCTACTGCATATTACAGTACCAGTGTATGGATGAGATCGTATAAAATCTCATCCACAGACTGAGGAGACAACCTGCTGCATCATTTTCGAGACTACAGATTGACACTTGTAGACTTTGTATTTATGAGAGAGGGTAACTCTCTAGACCAGGGTTGCACAACCTTTCCTGGTCTGAGGACCATATTGTCATATGAAATTCGTTCTGAAGGCCACAATAAAAATAAAGGGGTATTAACAGCTGAGACATTTCTGGCATGGTAAAATTATATGGCATAAATGTCTGGTAGATAAAAGTCCAGAAAGTGGCACATGTGCCTATTCGAAGAATTAAGGTTCCCTTTTTTACTAGTATGCACTCCAGAGATGAGAAGGCCATGGGCACATATGGTCTGCACTGTAAACTCAATTGTTCTGAACTACAATGAAGAAAGCCATATACACACGTGGTCAGAATTGTTGATACCTAATTGTTGATACCTCTTGTTTAATGAAAGAAAAACCCACAATAATCACAGAAATAACTTGAATCTGACAAAAGAAATAATGAATAAAAAAAAACAACATTATGAAAATGAACAAATGAAAGTCAGTCAGACATTGCTTTTCAACCATGCTTCCACAGAATTTAAAAAAACACATGAAGTAGGCCTGGACAGAAATGATGGTTACCTCCTTAACTTAATACTTTGTTGTACAACCTTTTGAGGCAATCACTGCAATCAAACGATTCCTGTAACTGTCAATGAGACTTCTGCACCTCTGGACAAGTATTTTGACCCACCACTCAAGAGCAAACTGCTCGAGTTGTCTCGTGTTTAACAGTTGCTTTTTCCAGACGGCATGTTTCAACTCTTTTGAAGATGCTTAATAGGTTTTAGGTCAGGGCTCATAGAAGGCCACTTCAGAATAGTCAAATGTTTTCCTCGTAGCCATTCTTGTATTTTTTTAACTGTGTGTTTTGGGTCATTATCCTGTTGCAAGCCCCCTGACCTGTGACTGAGACCAAGCTTTCTGACACTAGGCAGCAGATTTCTCTCTAGAATCCCTTGATAGTTTTAAGATTTCATTGTACCCTGCACAGATTCAAGACACCCTGTACCAGATGCAGGAAAGCAGCCGCAGAACATAACAGAGCCTCCTCCATGTTTCACAGTAGGGACAGTGTTCTTTTCTTGATATGCTTCATTTTTCCACATAGAGCTGATGTGCCTTGCCATAAAGTTCCAGTTTTGTCTCCTCTGTTCATAGGACATTCTCCCAGAAGCTTTGTGGCTTCTCAACAAGTAGTTTGGCAAATTCCAGTCTGGCTTTTTTATGATTTTTTTACAACAATGGTGTCCTCCCTGGTTGTCTTCCATGAAGTCCACTTTGGCTCAAACAATGACGGATGGTGCGATCTGACACTGACATTCCTTGGCTTGAAGTTCACCTTTAATCTCTTTAGAAGTTTTTCTGGGCTCTTTTGTTACCATTCATATTATCCATCTCTTTGATTTGTCATCAATTTTCCTCTTGCGGCCACGTCCAGGGAGGTTGGCTACTGTCCCTTGGATCTTAAATTTCTGAATAATATGTGCAACTGTAGTCACAGGAACATCAAGCTGCTTGGCGATGGTCTTATAAACTTTACCTTTAACATGTTTGTCTATAATTTTTTTTCTAATCTTCTGAAACAACTCTTTCATTTGCTTCCTTTGGTCCATGTTGAGTGTGGTACACACCATGTCACCAAACAGCACAGTGAGTATCTGTAGCCCTATATACAGGCCCACTGACTGATTACAACATTGTGGACACCTGTGATGCTAATTAGTGGACACACATGTGATAATTAGTGGACACACCTTGATTTAACATGTCCCTTTTGTCACATTATTTTCAGGAGTATAATCATTTCTGTCCAGGCCTGTTTCATGAGTTTTATTTATTTTTTTTAAATTAAATGACGGGTACCAACAATTCTGACCATGTGTGTACATTGATAGCCACCTGTAACTTATGGTATATATACTTTCCCACTTGTAAAGGTGGCTTTACACACTGCAACATTGCAAACGACATCGCTGTAACGTCACTGGTTTTGTGACGTAATAGCGACCTCCCCAGCGACATTGCAGTGTGTGAAACACATCAGCGACCTGGCCCCTGCTGTGAAGTTGCTGATCGCTACAAATCGTTCAGGACCATTCTTTGGTCCTTTGTTTCCCGCTGTGTAGCATGATCGCTAGAAAGTTTCAGTGTGTAAAGGGGACTTTACAGCGACTTTGTTAGCGACTTCCCTTTCAAAAAGCTGCTTTACAACGTCCCCAATGACTAGCTAGGTCGTTCTGCAGGTCCGGATCGCTGTTGCGTCATTGGCCAGGTTTGCCTGTTTGACAGCTCACCAGCGACACACCAGAGACTTTGTAGCGATCCCAGCCAGGTTGGGATAGCTGGTGGGATCGCTGAAAGTCTCAGTGTGTAAAGGGGCCTTAAGTCATATACACTTTCCTGGGGAGCCAAACAAGGGTTAAAAGAAACCATTCTCCTAATAATATAGATGGAGACACAGATGACAGACAACATTTAAAGAGGTTATCCACTACTTTAACATTGATGGCATAACCTAAGGGGCACTTTGCACACTACGACATCGCAGGTGCGATGTCGGAGGGGTAATGTCGAAAGTGATGCACTTCCGGCGTCGCACTCGACATCGTAGTGTGTAAATCCTAGATGATACGATTAACGAGCGCAAAATCGTCGTAATCGTATCATCGGTGTAGTGTCTGGGAATTCCATAATTACGCGACTGCGACAGGTACGATGTTGTTCCTCGTTCCTGCGGCAGCACACATCGCTGTTTATGAAGCCGCAGGAGCAAGGAACATCTCCTACCTGCGTCCTGCAGCTCACGCCGGCTATGCGGAAGGACAGAGGTGGGCGGGATGTTTACGTCCCGCTCATCTCCGCCCCTCTGCTTCTATTGGCCACCTGCCGTGTGACGTCGCTATGACGCCGCATGAACCGCCCCCTTAATAAGGAGGCGGGTCGCCGGCCATATCGACGTCGCAGGGCAGGTGAGTCCATGTGAAGCTGCCGTAGTGATAATGTTCGCTACGGCTGCTATCACAAGATATCGCTCCTGCGACGGGGGCGGGGACTATCGTGCTCGGCATCGCAAGCATCAGCTTGCGATGTCGTTGTGTGCAAAGTGCCCCTTAGGACAGGTCACCAATGTCTGATCGGCCGGGGTCCGACACCCCACCGATCAGCTGTCCACGGTGCCAGTTCCATAGCTACTCCATCAAATCAATAGGAGGCGGATATGCAGTACCCAACCGCGGCCAATATCAGAAGATAGGGCAGCTCCCAAACTGAGAATTTCCAGCCACCTGCTCCCGCCGCAGACACCGAGAACAGCTGATTTGCGGGGGTGCAGGATGTCGGACCATGGGCGATCGGATATTGATCACCTATCCTAAGGATATGCCATCAGTGTAAACCTACTAATTCATACTACATACCATCTTCGAAGATCGAGAACTTTCCGTTGCTTAATGTCGTCCACAATAAAGTGTTGGCTGCAATCTCGTAATGGCTTCACCTTTCTATCTGGTTTCTTCTTTGAGACTTGTTTATTAACAAGTCCTACATAAAACAGAAAATGCAAGTAGAAGTGTATTATCACATTCATACTGGGTCAATCATGTAAAATTGTAATAGAACTA
This sequence comes from Anomaloglossus baeobatrachus, assembly GCF_048569485.1. Lineage (NCBI taxonomy): Eukaryota > Metazoa > Chordata > Amphibia > Anura > Aromobatidae > Anomaloglossus > Anomaloglossus baeobatrachus. The sequence continues at coordinate 558,974,314 of NC_134354.1, read as the reverse complement.
AATCTGTATGTCTGAATAACATATACTGTAGATTTAAAGTGTTATTCCAAGAAATTATTATCCATCCACAGGAAAGCTTATAAATTCTAAATTAGTGGGGGCCTGACCTCTAAGACCTCCAAAGCAATACCATGGCTCTTTGTCTCCCTTCTGAATGGAAAGGCACTGTTCATGCTCAAGCACCTCCTCCTCATTCTCTCTCTATGGGACCTCTGGAGAAAGCTGAGAACAGAGCTTGGCTGTCTCCGCCAGTCTAATAGAGAATGAATGGAATGGCAGTTGAGTATATCACTGGGGACAAGATTACCTGTTCTGATGATCATTAGAGGATCAGTGGGACCTACACCAACCTAGAATTTATCTATCCTGTTGATATGTAATACTTTCTTGAAACTGGTAAACCAATTTTTTAATAGTTTTCCATTGGGAAATGGTGAACATGTTAGTGATGAATAGTGATGGTCAAGCACTAAAATGCTTGACTGCTCGTTACTTGATTGGAGCTGGTCAGACGCTTGACCCAAGTAATGAGCATTATGGAAAGTCAATAATTGGCCTGTTTGGGGCTTCGACCACAACCAGCCAGCAATAAACAGAGCATTTCTGTTGGCAGGGAGGGAGGGTTTTGTTTTTTTGTTTTTTTTCTTCAAACTATGTTCGACAACTTTGTCTAATTCCCCGGGAGAGCTATTCAGAGACAAGCAATGGCTCTCCCTGGGGTGCCTGCACACATCATGGATTGGATGAAGCCTGTGGGTTGTGGTCATAGTTTCACAGACAAAATATCAGAGCATCCGCGAATAGGCGATACCCAGCCCAGCTCCGCGAGTACGCTGATGCTCGATTAAGTAACGAGCAGTACCGAGCCCACTCACTCATCACTAGTGATGAACTAAAAATACAGTTTATTTTTGATGAAATATTATGAAAAATCATTTGAGACTCTGCAACAATGAATCCAATACATTACTGCATCCTAAGTAATGAATACACTGTATCAGTTTGGGATGGCTGCAATTAAAATGAATAATTAATACCTCTAACATACGGCATATAAGACATAGGCATACAGTAGCATGTGATCTTCTTCTCTCATGTTAAAAAAATATATACAGTATATACTTTTATTACTGAATGCCACTATATAGAATAGCATAATTAATAATGCTATCATATACAGCAAGAATAAAAGGCATACCAACATATACCAATCCAATGAACACCAAGAGGACACTCCATCGGGTAAACAGGTGCCTATGGATACATCTCCTATATATGCCAGGAGCTTTCCCAAGGCATTCATCTAATGTACATTTTACACCATATGAATGGAGTTCAGTTTAATAGATGCTTGTGTAGACGGGGGGATGTTGTGTGCTGTCCTGGATGTGAGAACCATTGGTTCTGTGTGGAAGTTCATCCTCTGGTTGTAGCTATGAATATAATTATTACAAGCTAAGATGTAAAAATGGAGAGAAACTTGAATAGAAAATAAGTTAGAACGTTGCACAACCCCTGCTTGTGTTTAAAGCCTGCTTTACACCTTACAATTAAGCATACGATATCGTATGCGATGTGACACGCCCCATCGTATGTGCGACACGTTCAATTTGTTGACCGTGTCGCACAAACGATTAATTGCCGTCACACGTACTTACCCTTCCATACGACCTCGATGTGGGCAGCGAACATTCACTTCCTGGAGTGGGAGGGACGTTCGGCGTCACCGCAACGTCACGCAGCAGTCGGCTAATAGAAGCGGAGGGGCGGAGATGAGCGGGACGTAAACATCCCGCCCACCTCCTTCCTTCCGCATTACCGGCGGGAGCCGTGTGACGCAGGTAAGATCTGTTCATCGTTCCCGGGGTGTCACACACTGAGATGTGTGCTGCCTCGGGAACACTGAACAACCCGACGTGCAATTTTTAGCAAATGACCGACGTGTATGCGATGAACGGTTTTACGTTCAATCGCAATCACACGTAGCTGTCACACGCTACAACACCACTAACGATGCCGGATGTGCGTCACCTACGACGTGACCCCGCCGACACATCGTTAGATATGTTGTAGCGTGTAAAGCCCGCTTAAGGCTGCTTTCACACATACGTTTTTGCTGTGCGGCACAATATGGCGCTTTGCGGGAAAACCGCATCGGGTTTTTTTTGCCGCCAGGTGCGGTTTTTCCACATAGACTTTTATTAGCGCCGGATTGTGCCGCATGGCCTTGTGTTGTGTCCGGTTTTTGCCAGATGCGGCATATTTAGCCGATTCGGCGGCCGGATGAAACGTTCAAGTGAACGTTTTTGTCTGCGGCGAAAAAACTGCATCCGGCGCGATGCGGCACGATTTACAATGCAAGCCTATGGACGCCGGATGCGGCGGCCTGCAGCAAAAACCGCATCCGGTGGCCGGATGCGGTTTTATGAACTGTGGATGCTCAGTATCAAGCCGGATGCATCAAGTATCAAATATCAAAAAACGGACGGGCCGCATGGAAAAACGTATGCAACATATCCGTTTTTTTCGCCACATCCGTTGCATAGGTTTTTGAGCCGGATTGTGCCGCCCTGCAAAAACCGGATGTGTAAAAGCAGCCTTAGTCAGGTATGTGCCTATACAGTAAGAAAAAAGGGTAAACCTTATTAATATTAATAAACTGTGCCAAACAACCTGGAATTCATTGTCTGCATGTTCTTTGAATTGTATTTTAGGATTTTCTTCTAAGGTATCTTTAGGTGAACCAACCATGTGTTCATGACTTACAAGGGCACAATAAGATTTTCTTTTGTGTCTGAATCGAGCTATTAACATTGTGCATTTCTTTGTGTAAATAGTGATATCCAGTCACGAGATATTGCCGATTTATTTTATAGGTTGTCAATATCAGATCAGTGGGAGATCAACACTTGGCACCCCCTCTAAGAAGCTGTTACAAGCTCCTGCGACAGCTAAATGTAGACACATAGTATTAAGCTGCAATGCACAGCTCCTTTCAAGGTACCGCAGGACAGCTACATTCAAGGTGTTAGACATCTGACCACCACTAGAGCTTATAACATTTGATCATTGGGGGTGTGGAATATCGGACTAAGGCGGGCTTTGCACGTTGCGACATCGCAAGCCGATGCTGCGATGTCGCACGCGATAGTCCCCGCCCCCGTCGCAGGTACAATATCTTGTGAAAGCTGGCGTAGCGAAAATTATCGCTACGCCGGCTTCACATGCACTCACCTGCCCTGCGACCGTCGCTCTGGCCGGTGACCCGCCTCCTTATTAAGGGGGCGGGTCGTGCGGCGTCACTGCGACGTCACACGGCAGGCGGCCAATAGGAGCGGAGGGGCGGAGATGAGCAGGATGTAAACATCCCGCCCACCTCCTTCCTTCCGCATATCCTACGGAAGCCGCGGTGATGCCGGTAGGAGATGTTCCTCGCTCCTGTGGCTTCACACACAGCGATGTATGCTGTCGCAGGAGCGAGGAACATTATCGGACCGTCGCGTCAGCGTAATTATGGATTACGCCGACGCTGCACCGATGATACGATTACGACGCTTTTGCGCTCGTTAATCGTATCATCTAGGCTTTACACACTGCGATGTCGCATGCGATGCCGGATGTGCGTCACTTTCAATTTGACCCCACCGACATCGCACCTGCGATGTCGTAGTGTGCAAAGCCCGCCTAAAGGTCCCGTCACACACAGAGATAAATCTTTGGCAGATCTGTGGTTGCAGTGAAATCATGGACATATTGCACCATTTGTACACAGCCACAAACCTGGCACTGATTGTCCACAATTTCACTGCAACCACAGATCTACCGCAGATTTATCTCTGTGTGTGACAGGGCCTTTACACTGATCTGCAGATATTGATGACATAAAGGATGTCATCAATATCTGCTTACAGCTGCCACTCACTGGTGGTGACAGAAAATGTGCGGGAAGGCCTCCATGACTGAAAGCTGCCAGGAGGAATAAACCTAATTTACTCCTGGTAGCTGTGCCTTCAATGCGGTGGCCAGGCAACTTTGGAACACTATTAACCAGCAGACTAACCCTGTATCTGCAGGTGAATACCATTTGCGGACGTGACAGGTTCCCTTTAAGTGTCCTCCCTTCTCCATACTGCCCCCTCTCCATACTGGGACCCCTCTTCACACCGGGACCACTCTTCACACTTATCCCACACACTTTGTCCTCTACATACTGCTGATTCTCTATACAATCTCCCCACAACCTCCTGTGTATAATGTCACTTTCTTGCTGCCCACGCTTTATACTGACCCCCCCACATTAGCCATTCTCTTTACTGTGGGCCCTAACACTTTCTCCAACCAAATTGTTCCCTTACACTCCCCCTCTAACTGTCCCCTTACACCAGGGGTGGGGAACCTCCGGCCCGCGGGCCGTATGCGGCCCGCGACGACTTTTCCTGCGGCCCCCGAGCTGATTCCCGGGGACTGCAGTGCTGGAGCGGCAGCCGCATCTTACTGGCTGCTGGCCCTTTAAAACCCCACACAGCGCGTTCAATTCTGATCACTGCATTTCCTATACCTGAAAGACTACGTCCCCACGCTGGCACTGCCTACGTGAGGAAGTACTTAGTAGGTGGGGTCGGCGTGAGGAGCGCTAAAATCAAACAGGAGAGGATTGACTGCCAATCATCCCCCAGGTCTGTTCCCGGCGGCGGCGGCGGCTCCCTGTTCCCGGCGGCGGCTCCCTGTACCCGGCGGCGGCTCCCTGTTTCCGGCGGCGGCACCCTGTTGCCAGCGGCGGCTCTCTGTACCCGGCTGCGGCACCCTGTTCCCGGCGGCGGCTCCCTGTGCCCGGCGGCGGCGGTGACTCCCTGTGCCCGGCGGCGGCTCTCTGTGCCCGGCGGCGGCGGTGGCTCCCTGTGCCCGGCGGCGGCGGTGGCTCCCTGTACCCGGCGGCGGCTCCCTGGACCCGGCAGCGGCTCCCTGTACCCGGCGGCGGTGGCTACCTGTGCCCGGCGGCAGCTGCTCCTCTCTGTGCGCGCCGGCAGCGCTCTCCGTGCCCGCAGCCACCTCCAGCACTCAGTGATCCAGGCCTCCCCCAGTTCTCTAACTGCCTCCAAGCTCCTCTGGGTCTGCCTGTGCCCCCAGCACTCTGCTCCCCTCCTTTCTCCCCAGTGATCTGTGCCGTCTCCCCAGTGATCTGTGCCGTCTCCCCAGTGATCTGTGCCGTCTCCCCAGTGATCTGTGCCGTCTCCCCAGTGATCTGTGCCGTCTCCCCTCCTTTCTCCCCAGTGATCTGTGCCGTCTCCCCAGTCTCCCCAGTTATCTGTGCCGTCTCCCCAGTTATCTGTGCCGTCTCCCCAGTTATCTGTTCCGTCTCCCCAGTGATCTGTGCCGTCTCCCCAGTGATCTGTGCCGTCTCCCCAGTGATATCTGTGCCCCCTTTAGTCTCCCCAGTGATCTCTGTGCCCCCCCAGTCTCCCCAGTGATCTCTGTGCCCCCCCAGTCTCCCCAGTGATCTCTGTGCCCCCCCAGTCTCCCCAGTGATCTCTGTGCCCCCCAGTGATCTCTGTGCCCCCCAGTGATCTCTGTGCCCCCCCAGTCTCCCCAGTGATCTCTGTGTCCCCCCAGTCTCCCCAGTGATCTCTGTGCCCCCCAGTCTCCCCAGTGATCTCTGTGCCCCCCAGTCTCCCCAGTGATCTCTGTGCCCCCCCAGTCTCCCCAGTGATCTCTGTGCCCCCCCAGTCTCCCCAGTGATCTCTGTGCCCCCCCAGTCTCCCCAGTGATCTCTGTGCCCCCCCAGTCACCCCAGTGATCTCTGTGCCCCCCCAGTCTCCCCAGTGATCTCTGTGCCCCCCCAGTCACCCCAGTGATCTCTGTGCCCCCCCAGTCTCCCCAGTGATCTCTGTGCCCCCCTAGTCTCCCCAGTGATCTGTGCCCCCCCAGTCTCCCCAGTGATCTCTGTGCCCCGAGCCTCTCCCAGGTCTGTCTGTGCCTTCAGCCTCTCCCATCCTTCTCTGTGCCATCTGTGCCCCCAGCGTCCCCCAGGTTTGTCTGTGCCGTCAGCCTCTCCCATCATTCTCTGTGCCCCCAGGGCTGTCTGTGTCCCCCCGGCATCCCAGAGGGCTGTCTGCCCCCGGCTATGTATATAACTTCAGCAATGTTTATGCCCCCCAGTCTTGTCTGTGAAACCTAGTGATGTGTATGTACCCCCCAGTGACGTCTATGCCATGCTGCTTCCCTAGTGATGTATATTCCTCCCAGCCCTCCCCAGCAATGTTTATGCCCCCCCAGCTATGTCTGTGCTCCCCATCAATGATGTATGTACCCCCCAGTGATGTCTATGCCCCCAGCCTCCCCAGTGTTCTATATTCCTCCCAACCCTCCCCTGTGATGTATATGCCCCCATACCCTCCTGTGATGTATATACAGCAGTCCCAGACAACTCAAACCTGGAAAAGCAACAAGATAAACATCGCCTAATATTACAGCTGCATCAAAGAGTAGAAGCTCCAGCCGTCAGTGAGTTAATTGTTAGACCAAATATATTAGGGTAATTTTCAAGTTGATAATTTTGTGCGGCCCCCGAAGGTTGGTAGAAATTTCCAAATGGCCCCCGGCAGAAAAAAGGTTCCCCACCCCTGCCTTACACATTCCATTCATTCTGTCTTGTAACAAGTCCTCCCCCTTATAAAACCCTGTATGTTCAGCTCCAATCTAAATGCTTAACTCATTGCTGGCGCAGGAGGAGCACTTACTCTTGTGTGACACAGATAGCCTGATCACACTGCTGATGTCACCCTGACCCTGAAAATGCCGGTGGTCAGACATTGATTTGTACTTATGCCTTAAAGATGAGAATACAACTGAGTACAGGGAGTAGACATTTTACATGTTCTTTCCGCCGCCGGTCAGTTTAACTGCTGGCTTGGAGAATGGCCAAATCCTTTTCCCATGGAGCAGTAAAACGCTACTGCTACCACCTGAGAGACATCTTGGACTGCCCTGGTAGGCAGCCCGACAGCGCTTCCTGGTGGCTGCTTCTGAGAAAAATGCCCTGCCTTCCCCCTAAATACTTTCCTGCTTTTACTAAAAAAAAGAAATAAAAAACATGCTATTATAAAGATTGATATTACCACTATACAGTGACCATATAGCAGTAGACACAAATCGCCACAGGATACTGCACCTCACTTTAGGTACTCATCCTGGATCCAGAGGAGGTCGGTACCAGTTCCATAACACACCAACTCACAGACAATCAGGTTGGCCTCCCCACTGAGGTTGGGTCTTAAGGCAGTCACCAAACATGGGGGCTGCCACCCACTAGTGACAGGGATAACGGGGGAGGAGCAGCCACCAGGGGGAGTTAGGCAAAATACAACAGTTAAGAGAGTTCTCCAGCAGGAGAGGAAGGTAGTAGACTGATTTACCGGTGGCTCTGGGGGGACGCAGGAGTTAAAATGTTCACCGAGGGGAGAGCTTCATTGCTCCCTCGGGACCGGCGCAGTGCAGGGTGCAGAATCCTAGGGTGGAACATACTTCAACTTGTATCACCAAAATCTGCAGGCCAGGGGGATTGTATGTCCCTCCAGCCACCACAGTTCCCGGAGCACAGTGCTACATAGGGTCCAGGGTCGTGATCTAAGTCAGGCCCCACCATGGACCCGCGGCACCTGCATACGGGATGGAAGTTCACTTTTCAACAAAAGGGGTCTTTAAGTAGCTTCAGGCTATGGGGATCCACCTCTACAGGCGCAAGGAGGAAGGGCCCATTGACCACCGTGCCGGTTCTGACCTCCAACGGATCCGGGATTGACTGGGGCTCATCACGGCGGTGACCGGGATCTCCTGGGTAAACCATGACTGTGAGTAAAGAAACCTTGAACCCGCAAAGACTGTATAAACACACATAGCGAATAGTAGTGGGTTTACATGGTCGCACAGTCAGCCTGGGTTTAAATTCTAGCAACTTAGGATGCTAAGGGTTAATGTTTTTAAATGTGGTGACTAAACAGCTGGTAACGCGGACAGCTGGATTTATCCGGTTTTATCCAGCTGTTGCGCGCTCTTTCTTATGGAAATTTGATTGGCTGAGGAAGAAAAGTGCGGGAAAAGTTGTGTATTTAAGCAGGTGTTCGTGGTCAGCTGTGCAGTTCCAGCTGACTGAAGAAAGAAGCATGGATGAGCTGGTGCAGGCGCTGGTGCGGAGAGCGGGACAAGAAGGCGGCGAGGATTGGCTGCGGGCTTGCCTCTCTGTAACGGCGCCAATACCCGAGCCAAAAAAGGATACGGCGGCGAAGAAGGAAGATGGGAGCAGTGAAGAAGATGTCGCGCTGATCGGAGAGGTCGCTTCAATCAAAAGCCTGCCGAGGAAGAGGAGTCGGCGGAAGGTTTACTCACCTCCGCTGCTGGCATCGCGGAAGAAGTCAAGCCGGAAGACGCCGCTGAGCCGGAAGGAGGAGGAGAAATTATCGCGAGATCGGTGACGTCAGCTGAAGGAGACGGACCATCGCGTCAACAAGAGGAAGCGGCGCGTCATCAGTCCGCGCCGACCGGAAGATGATGGCGGTGACTGGTGAGCGCAGCCGTTGTAGAGACCGGAGCGGCCCGCCGCTGCCCATGCAAAAGAGCGGTAATGGGGCAGCGGCGGCGCTCAGGGTCTGGGCAGGCAATGTGCCTGCAGCAGCAGGATGCAGCGGCCCGCCAGAGATGGGGCACCGAAGGGAGGAAAGTGAGGACGGCATCGCAATCCAGGAGGCAGCCCCCAACGCGGATATGGTTGGAGAAGACCAGGCTCGGCAGCAAGGCAGCAAGGGTGAGAGGACTAAATCATTTAGTAATTTATATGATTATGATAATTCCGTGTTTAGGGATTTAGTTAGTGATACTGTAATGGCAGTGTTACAGAGTAGGGATAAAGGAGTGGGTAAGGCAACCGGGGGGTCTGATTTGTACAAAGACAGACCTTCAGGGGTGCCTGATAGTTGTTTTAAGGAGGCACTCACGTGTGAAATTTCTCCTCTAGGTTTTCATTTGAGTGCTTCCTTAAAAGAAAAAATTTGGAACAGGGAGTTCATTGATCTGTTCTCCTTGTTGCCCTTTAATAAAGAACAGCAGCATAGATTGGAAAGAAGGGATGAGAGGCAAGATTTGGAGAATAGGAAGGTGTATAAATCATTCAATAATTGGGTTCAAGCATTTGCAATATATGCTGCTGTTCTTGGGGAAAAACGTCCAGAGCTATGTAGTGGGCTCTTTCAACATTTAGACATAATTTTGGAGGCATACCGCAATTTTGGCAGTATGGCATGGTTAAGTTATGATGAATCGTTTTGCCAGAAGATGGCGGTTCATCATAATATGGTATGGTGTTTAAAGGATGTCGGTTTATGGCTCAATCTAATGCTTCCACAGAGGAATGCTGGACTGAGACAAACACCGAATCAAACAGTTAAAAAGGGAGTGTGCTTCGCCTTCAATGAGTCGGCGTGTCGATGGTTAAACAATTGTCGTTTTCGGCACGAGTGCTCATTTTGTGGCAGAGCGCACGTTATGGCAAAATGTTTTAAAAAGCAGAATCAAGCTAGCCAACAGTTACACAACACAAAGGAACGTATTTCAAAAAGCGCAGACGCCAGTGAAGTTGGAAAAAATGCAGCTATGGTTAGAAATATTTCCAGACAGGGAGAAGCGTAGTGTTGTTTGGAATGGGTTTAGGTTTGGTTTTCCAGTTCCAGAATTTAGAGGTTTGGGTTGTGTTATGTTTGATAATTTGTGTTCTGTTAATGAAAATAGGGAGATAGTGAGAGGAAAGATATTTAAGGAAGTTGAAGCGGGTAGGGTGGCAGGGCCGTTTGATACGGCGCCATTCGTGAATTTTAGGGTATCGCCTTTGGGTTTGGTTCCAAAGAAAGAGTATGGGAATTATAGGTTGATTCATCACCTGTCGTATCCTGAAGGTCTGTCTTTGAATGACGAGATAGAGACAGATAGGGTGTCAGTGAAGTACGCATCACTTGACATGGTGGTAGATTTATTGAGGCGTTTTGGTAAGAACTTTGCTTGCGAAATCGGACATTAAATCCGCATTTCGGTTGTTGCCAGTTTCTCCCTGCGGTTTTAATTCGCTTGGTTTTGCTTTTGAAGAAAAATTTTATTTTGACCGATGTCTGCCCATGGGGTTTTCAATGTCTTGTTATTATTTTGAAGCATTCTCGTCATTTTTGCAATGGGTTGTGGAGTTTGAGTTACCAGCAGGTGGTATAGTTCATTATTTAGACGATTTCTTGTTTGTAGGCGAATGTGGTTCAGTTGTTTGTCATGATCTGCTTTCTAAGTTCATTGAGGTGAGTGGATTGTTTGGTATCCCCTTAGCGGAAGAAAAGACAGTTTCCCCTTGTAGTTTGGAGTTCCTTGGCATTTTGATTGATTCAAATAGAATGGAATGCAGGCTGCCAGTTGAAAAAATCTTAAAACTGAAAGAATTGGTATCGGAATTGCTTGAAAAAGAAAAAACTACGTTACGTAGATTACAGTCATTGTTGGGGTTGTTAAATTTTAGTCTAAGAATTATCCCTATGGGACGAGTTTTTTCTAGGAGCCTGTATGAAGCAACAAAAGGGGTTAAGTCTCCCAGGTGTCATATCAGGGTAACAAAATATATGAAAGACGATTTAGGTGTATGGTTAGAATTTTTGGACAACTTCAATGGGATCAGTTGTTGGCAGGAGGAGTTTTGTTCTTCTGATGCTTTGTCTCTTTTTTCGGATGCAGATGATAAGGTTGGGTATGGGGTGATGTTAGGTCAGTATTGGTCAGCAGAGTCTTGGCATGAGTCGTGGGTTAGTAATGGGGTGACTAAGAATGGCGTAGTTTTGGAGTTGTTTCCGGTATTAGTGGCTCTGGTTCTTTGGGCATTTAGCTAACAGAAGGATAAGGCTGTTTTCTGATAATCAAGGAGTGGTATTTTGCATTAATACACTCGGGTCTAAATGTAGGTGGACAGTCAGGATTTTGAGGCAGATTGTCTTATGTTGTCTCAATCTTAATATTTGGCTAAAAGCTACACATGTTAATTTTAAGTCTCTTTCTCGTCAGCAGTGGGACGAGTTTCATCGGCTATGCCCAGAGGCGGAATTAGACAACACACTTTGGCCAGCACATTTGTGGGACATTTTATGGGACTAATTCCAAGGCTTATAAAAGGGTCGTTGGCAAACAGCACATGGGCTGGCTATTCAAGGGCATGGGATAAGTGGTTAAAATTTTGTAATTATAACGGCTTTAACCCTTACACGTCAAATGCTGTTGCAACATTGCAGTTTGTGAATGACCTGCTCGAGGACGGGGTCTCCTATTCTGCATTGGCCAGGTTGATTGCTGGCATTTCATTTTTCTTGAAACTTGGCGGTAGTCCGCCTCTCAGTAGCTTATTTCCAATTGCACAGGTTCTAAAAGGATTAAAGAAAGCGAACTTCCAGCCGGACACAAGGAGACCCGTGCCTATCGAATTATTATATAAACTGTGTGAAGTGTTAAAGTCGGTATGCAGGAATGAGTTTGAAACCTGTTTGTTTCAAACTGCATTCACAGTAATGTTTTTTGCCGCACTACGGGTGGGTGAATTAGTGAGTTGGAGTAAGAGTCAGCCGGCTGGTTTAAATGTAGAGGATGTGTTATTATCAGATAATAAACTGTTAATTAATATTAGAAGATCCAAGACTGATCAGTTGGGTAAAGGGTCATTAGTTCAATTGAATCCTTTGGGTAATGCAGCTATTTGTCCCGTCAACAATGTGCGGAAATGGCTTCAGGTACGTCCTATGGGTAAGGGGCCTTTGTTGGTACATGTGACAGGCGATCCGGCAACGAGGTTCCAATTTAACAGTATGCTGAAGAAATGCTTGTTCAAATTGAATATGGGTAAGTGTAACATTTCGTCGCATTCATTCAGAATAGGGGCAGCTACAGTAGCTGCAGGTTTAGGTTTAAGCGAGGACACCATTAAAGCGTTAGGCCGTTGGGATTCCGGGAGATTTAAATCGTATATCAGACCTGATTTATTATGTTAATGGTTGTTCATTTTTTCAGGCCCAATAATCATCTGGATTTTGGGACATTCTTATATCCATTGGGCTCAGAAGAGGGCGAGTCAGAGAACATATACGGAAAATCTGTCTTTTGATATGGACTTTATTCAAGTTTTATGGTTTGGTTATAGGGGTATGTCTTGGTCTCAGCTAGCTGGGAGGGTAAAAAAGTTATTGTTGTATTATCCTTCCCCTGAGTTGTTGATTATTCATCTCGGCGGGAACGATATTGGCAAGCATAATACAGTTAGGTTGTTATAGGAAATGCTCTTAGCTATTAAAAGTTATTTCCCTAATACATGTTTAGTAGTCTCGGAAATAATTCCAAGGTTAATTTGGAATGTGGATGGATTACAATTCTTGTCTAAAATACGGAAAAGAGTTAACAGGGACCTCGAAAAATTTTTAAAATTAGGGTTCACATATAGGCATAAGGACCTTGAAGGATTTGCTCCTGGTTTATTTAGGTAGGATTGGGTCCATTTGTCAGAGATAGGTACGGATATTTTTAATCTTGGATTGCAATCAATAATTGAAAAATGGCTGTTTGGTTTTGTGGGGGGGGGGGGGGCACGCCTTGCTGGGCGTGTCCGGGTGGGGAAAATTACCCAGCTTGCTGGGTGGATTGGCTTAATTTGCTTGAAATGGATTTTGTAGAATAGTTATAATTGGTTTAACGGAGTATATGAGTTGATTATTTATATCTAAAATTGAGTATTTGGTTTGTTAATTTATGAAACTCTTAATAAACCATCACGGCCATTTTTCACCAGATTGATTCTCTTCTCTTTATTTATTTTAAATGGTTTTAAGGTATGACTTGTGCTACCATGTGTCTGCCTGTCCTTGCCGGCGCTTCGGCGCCCGCCATCACTACAACCCTCATCATCCTCCCCAGGGTCCACGCCACCTGTGGGGAGCAGAAACATCTTAGCTGCTACAACCATCCGCCCCGGAGGACTGTGACAGCAGCGGCGGCTATTCCCTGGCCACATACCGCAGGTGGCGTCACGAGACAAACAACCTCCACCATCATCATTTCCCCCTTCTTTATTGTACCCCTCAGGGCCACGAAGCCGGGTAGGACCACCCGTGACATCTCCAGACCCGACATCACCAGGCCTGGCGATGAGTAACACCCCTTGCCCCCCTGGGTGCTACACAAGCCCTTTAGAACATATGTGATTACAGTTGAGGTACATACAATACAGTGACTTACAGCTGATATCAATTTTCCTATCTTTTCTATCTGGCACAGACAGCTTCTTCTAGCCACGACTTGTCTGCAGCGTTTACAACAAAGACATTTGATTTCTCAAACTGCAAGCACAGTCTTCATCTATTCCCAATCCACAAAAGCTCCATGTCCTGCTTGCTCTTGTAGCATGAACAGAGACCCCAATAATTCAAATACTGTGTCATTACTATGATTACCCATATCCCAAAACATGCTACACAAACTGTGTGACACATAGAACATGCCGCTAAAAGTAATATTGTGTCATAGAAAGTATTAATGCTCTTCAATTAACTGTCCCCTTAAAGTAACAATGCCCCCCAAAAAAAGTAATAATGCCACCTGACAATCTGAATGAAAACTAGCAATTTAAAACAATGTCCTGAGTGCCCACATAGCCCCTTATACACTTTATGATGACCCCCACAACCCCTTATACATTGTATGATGACCCCCACAGCCCCTTATATACTATATTATGACCCCACATCCTCTTATACACTGTATAATGTCCCCACAGCCACTCTGCATATAGCATGAGAGCTCCTCAGACCCTCTATATGTAATATGATGGCTCCTCTGTTCCCCTATATACAGTATGATGGCCCCTCAGCCCCTCTATATATAATATATTTAGCCCTCTATATATAATATGATGACCCCTCAGCCCCTCTATATATAACATGAAGACCCCTCAGTCCCTCTATATTTAATACGATGTCCCCTCAGCCCCTTTATACTTAATACGATGGCCTCTCACCCCCTCTATATATACCGTATTTTTCACTTTATAAGACGCACTTTTGTTCCCCCAAATTTTGGGGGAAAGTAGGGGTGCGTCTTATAATCCGAATATAAGGATTACTACAGGGCCCAGGGGAGGTGGGGGCAGCTCTGGAGCGGTGCTGGAGGCTAGTGAAGGCTGCAAGAGGCAGCGCGAGATCTCCTGCTCCCGCTCATATAATATGCACTGCCGCTGTCCAGCACCGTAGTGCTGAAACCGCACCGCGGTGATGGGCTGGGGAAGCGGCGCATATTATATCTGCCTGCGCCCCCATTTGATGGCACATGCCCCCCCTATGCTAGATATGGCCCCCATGCTGCTGCCCATAGTAAAATAAAAAACTCTTTACTTACCGCCTCCAGCGCTCATCTCCCGGTCTCCCTGCTGCTGCTGTGATCAGGCACGCAGAGATGATATCACTCTGCTGTGCCTATCACATGACCGGCATCGAGAACCAGGAAGTGCAGGAGCTCAGCAGCACGGAGGGAGACACAAGGGAGGATAGCGCTAGAGAAGGTAAGGAAAGAGAGTGTTTTATTTTACTATGGGCAGCAGCATGAGGGGCCATATCCAACACAGGGGATGTGTGCCATCCATAGGGGGCCATATCAAACACAAGGGAGGTGTGCCATCCATAGGGTGCCATATCAAACACAGGGGAGGTGTGCTATCCATAGGGGGCCATATCAAACACAGGGGGAGGTGTGCCATCCATAGGGGGCCATATCAAACACAGGGGGACGTGTGCCATCCATAGGGGGACATGGGCAGCACAGGGGGACGTGTGCTATCCATAGGGGGCCATGGGCAGCACAGGGGGATGTGTGCCATCTATAGGAGACCTGTGCCAGCTGTAGCGGATGTGTGCCAGCCATAGGGGACATGTGCCATAAATAGGGGACGTGTTCCATCAATAGGAGACATGTGCCAGCAATAGGGAACGTGTGCCAGCAATATGGGACGTGTGCCAGCAATGGAGACATGTGGCATCACTGGGGGACGTGTGCCAGCACAAGGGGGCTATTTTCACTATAAGGGGGCCATATCCAGATTAATGGGCCTAATTTTAGGATGGGGGGGCTATGGGGGACATATACTCTATATGATTTGGTAGACTGACACTGGCATTATAAGACGGACCCCATTTAACATTAAAAAAAAAAATCTCTTTTCCTTCACCAAATTTGGGGGTGCGTCTTATAATCAGGTGCGTCTTATAAAGCGAAAAATACGGTAATATGACGGCCCCCACAGCCTGATGATATAAAAAAGATTATACTCACCTAATCCTGATTCGTGGCACACACAGCCTGTCTCCTCTTCTATGGCAGGCCTGTAGGGACAGTGCAATGTGCAATGATGTCATTGAGCTGCCTGTGTGAGTACGCAGACATCTCGTAAGCCACAGCATACAGAAGTCTGCGGCTTAGGAGACGGCAGTGATACAGCAGTTAGCTTGTGTATTGCTGTTCTATCACAGGATTGATGGCATTGTGATGCCTATATAGTTAAATATGGCGGTCGAAGGAAATCCGGGGCTCTGGACATGACATTCAGGGCTGGTGCCCAAGATCTTTGATGCTAGCGATGCCCCTGTGTCATGTGATCGCTGCAGCCAATCAAAGGCCTTTGAATGGCTGTAGGCCTTACTAACGTCTTGCGAGTGCAAGAAGATCCAGCACCAGCATAGCTAGAACAGCGCCGGTGCAGGAGGGGAGTATAAGATTTACTTATTTTGCTTGGGGAGTCGGATAAATAACAATGGGTTGTCCAAGTAATGCACAACCCCTTTTAGCCAGTCTATCAAATTGTTCCAAAGCTATCTGATAATAGCGGTAAAGGTAATCATGTAATATCACTGTATGACCTAAAGGCCACGTCTCACTAAGCAACATCGCTAGCAACATCGCTGCTGAGGTACGACTTTTGTGACGCAACAGCGATGTTGCTAGCGATGTCGCTGTGTGTGACATCCAGCAACAACCTGGCCCCTGCTGTGAGGTCGCTGGTTGTTGCTGAATGTCCTGGACCATTTTTTAGTTGTTGCTCTCCCGCTGTGAAGCACAGATCGCTGTGTGTGACAGCGAGAGAGCAACAACTGAATGTGCAGTGAGCAGGGAGCCGGCTTCTGCGGACGCTGGTAACCAATGTAAATATCGGGTAACCAAGAAGCCCTTTCCTTGGTTACCCGATATTCACCTTCGTTACCAGCGTCCGCCGCTCTCATGCTGTCAGTGCCGGGTCCCTGCTCCCTGCACACATAGCCAGACTACACATCGGGTAATTAACCTGATGTGTACTCTGGCTAGGAGTGCAGGGAGCCAGCGCTAAGCGGTGTGCGCTGATAACCAAGATAAATATCGGGTTGGTTACCCGATATTTACCTTAGTTACCAAGCGCAGCATCGCTTCCACGCGTCGCTGCTGGCTGGGGGCTGGTCACTGGTTGCTGGTGAGATCTGCCTGTTTGACAGCTCACCAGTAACCCATGTAGCGACGCTCCAGCGATCCCTGCCAGGTCAGGCTGCTGGTGGGATCCCTGGAGCGTCGCTTAAGGTGGTGTCACACACAGCGACGACGACAACGACGTCACCATTTTCTGTGACGTTGAAGCGACGTCCCGTTGCTGTCGCTGTGTGTGACATCCAGCAACGAGCTGGCCCCTGCTGTGAGGTCGTTGCTCGTTGCTGAATGTCCTGCTTCATTTTTTCGTCGTCGCTCTCCCGCTGTGAAGCACACATCGCTGTGTGTGACAGCGAGAGAGCGACGAAATGAAGCGAGCAGGGAGCAGGAGCCGGCGTCTGGCAGCTGCGGAAAGCTGTAACCACTGTAAACATCGGGTAACCAAGGGAAGACCTTTCCCTGGTTACCCGATATTTACCTTCGTTACCAGCCTCCGCCGCTCTTGCTGCTAGTGCCGGCTCCTGCTCTGTGCACATGTAGCTGCAGTACACATCGGGTTAATTAACCCGATGTGTACTGTAGCTAGGAGAGCAAGGAGCCAGCGCTAAGCAGTGTGCGCGGCTCCCTGCTCTCTGCACTGTGACATGTAGCTGCAGTACACATCGGGTTAATTAACCCGATGTGTACTGTAACTAGGAGAGCAAGGAGCCAGCGCTAAGCAGTGTGCGCGGCTCCCTGCTCCCTGCACATATAGCGACGTTATGATCGCTGCTGCGTCGCTGTGTTTGACAGCTAAGCAACGATCATAACAGCGACTTAAAAGGTTGCTGTTACGTCACAGAAAATGGTGACGTAACAGCGACGTCGTTGTCGCTGTCGCTATGTGTGACCCCAGCTTTAGTGTGACGGTACTTTAATCCTCATCCATGAGTCAGGCCATTAATCAGGAACAAATACAATAATACACTCAGAGAGAACTGACAATCTTCCATCACACAATTATAATTATCATAAACACTATTGACAGTCACTTTACCTGGTTTGGCCTTTATCTTTGTAGTCATTGTGTTAAAGTCAGATGTGTCAATCTCCCAGGCAAGAGGAAGAGTCCCAAGATTGCTGGACAATGAATCCAAATTTGTGTCTTCATTATAAATATTATCGGACCCACTCGCCTGAATAGCAATGTAATTCAGAGTATTGTTCAAGGTAGGCTTATCTTGAGAACTTGAGCTACCCCCTGAGCCCGGGGTTTTGCACAGAGACGTTGCTTGGTTCAGGAATGCGTAGTCTGAACAGACAGTATAGAATTTTTCCCTTGTGTGAGTCACTGGACATCCCCAAGGATAATTGCGTTCTCCCCCTGATCCCAGGTTTCCAGAATCCCCCACATTGAAAGATTTTACATGTTCTTGTGAATGATCTCCTGGAGACTTCTCTTTGGATTTGTGCTCGTTTCTGGAGGTACCATTTGCTTCTCTGTCTGCCTCTACGTTAGGCATTGAATGAAAAGGCAAGATGGAGGTTAGCACAGGCTTGAGGGCAATAGATTTCCTTCACGGCTTATTTTCTGGTATGATTCATAAGCTTCATACTGAATGGAAATCCTGTAAAGTATACAAATATGGTGTAATATTATATATTCAGTGTTTTTTTTTGTTATTACTGTGAAGCACTGGTCTAAATAAATCTAATTCCTTCATATTATATACAATATAATATACTCAAACATACATATTGAAGAAGCACATGACATGCTCTATCCATGTAGTAACCTTCCAAGGATTCTCGTCTGTAGGAACAGTTCTACTGACAACTGGACAGTTCAATCATCAACAGACCCTAACGTCACCACCTTAAGGTACATTAAAGTGAACCTGTCAGGTCCAATATGCACCCAGAACCACGAGCAGTACTGGGGGCATATTACGAATCCCTGCCTATCCGTCCCTGTATACACTAGCATAGATAAAGAGATCTTTAGAAAAAGTATTTCTAAAAAGCTTTCACCGTATGCTAATGAGCGTGCGGACTAGTCCCAAGGGCGTTGCTTCCCTTGCCAGTCGGCTCCATTAGCATGTCAGTAGGCCCACAGGGGTGTACTCTCATGCTAATGAATATGCAGCGTCACAGGTGATCTCACCTCTCCGCTGCCATCGCGTCTGACACTAGATTTCAGCTCCGTGCGCATGACCCCGGAGTTTGGGTCATGCGCACTACTTCAGTTTGAAGCCAGGACGCGCACACCCGGCTTCATAGTGCGCATGACCCAAACTCCGGGGTCATGCGCACTGAGCCAGAATCCCCCATCGGGTACAATGGCGGCAGAGAGGTGAGTAATAAAATCCTCTGACGCTGCATATTCATTAGCATGTTAGCACACCCACAGGGGCGTACTAACATACTAATGGAGCCGACTAGCCAGGGGAACTAATGCCCAGGGGACTAGTCCCCGCACTCATTAGCATGCGGTAAAAGATCTTTAGAATTTCTTTTTCTAAAGATCTCTTTATCTATGTTGGTGTATACAGGGACGGTTAGGCAGGGATTAGCACTATGCACCCAGAACTGCTCATGATTCTGGGTGCATATTACACCTGACAGGTTCACTTTAAGTCTTCTTAAGAAAAGGCTCATTTTACAATAATCTTTTAGTGTAACCAGGCTGCCGATCATCCGCTAAATAGCCAAATGCTGTTTCATTGAGTGAAATAATCTTGTGGAGCACAAAAGATCATCGTTCTCACCAGCACATCATACTGTGTAAACAGGACCTGTGCTGCCGAGAGCAATGGCACCCCACATGCCTAATTTACCAAGGTCTGCTAGTTTAACGAAAATGTTAAACGACCACCGATCAGTAAATATTTGCCTATTGGCAAATGCAGTTTAGAAAACGTTAGTAAATTCCCTGGTCTTTTCATGACCCGACTCGCTCACTACACTCCTCATATACTCTTCTTATTCAATATACAGGAGGGGGCTCTCAAGTGGTTTGTTCCCCCATGACTGGAATTCAATGGATTAATACTCTATTCCCTAATTATCATTTTTTCTAACAATTTAATCTTATTTTCATCTCTTTTCTATCATAAAAAAGGATGTGACCAAAATATCTGAACCATTTCATTTTAGTACTGCAAAGTACAATGATGCCCATCTGTAAAGGGGGCTTTACACGCTACGATATCGTTAATGTTTTGTCGTCGGGGTCAAGTTGTTAGTGACGCACATCCGGCGTCATTAACGATATCGCAGCGTGTGACACTGACCAGCGACCTTAAGCGACCTCAAAAATGGTGAAAATCGTTCACCATGGAGAGGTCGTCCCAAACTCAAAAATCGGTAAGGGTTGTTTATCCAGGTGGTTTATCGCTCCTGCGGCAGCACACATCGCTGTGTGTGATGCCGCAGGAGCGAGGAACGTCTCCTTACCTGCCGCCGGCCACAATGAGGAAGGAAGGAGGTGGGCGGGATGTTACGTCCTGCTCATCTCCGCCCCTCCGCTTTGATTGGCCGGCCGCTTAGTGACGTTGCGGTGACGTCGCTGTGATGCCGAACGTCCTTCTCCCTTGAAGGAGGGATTGTTCGGCAGTCACAGCGACAACGCCGACCAGGTAAGTATGTGTGACGCTGCCGTAGTGATAATGTTCGCTACGGCAGCGATCACAAACAATCGCATGCACGACGGGGGTGGGTACTTACACGCTCGCTATCACTACAAATCGCTAGCGATATCGCTACCGTGTAAAGCCCCCTTTAGTCACGAAGAGGATTTATGATAATGACGGTAAATGATGGAGCTGTGTAATCGGGCCCAAATAAAGTGATAAGATACAATTAGGATTTTCTGGATTTTAATTTAATAGGTATTTTTCGTATAAGGCATTTACAGAACCTCTGGACACTGCTATATACGGGATGGAAATTATGCAGATTTGGAAAATCCACAGTACATTAGTGTAGTGGCCATTTGGATATAACCAGAACAAGTCTTCGGCCGGTTTCACAGTTCCAAGTCTCGCATCGCATGGCCCGGCTGCACACTCTCCAGACAGGAGCAGGTTGGCTGCCTATATGTCTATGTAGCTGAGACGCTCCTGTCCGGAGAGTGTGTGGCCGAGCCAGGTGATGCGAAGAGAATCACTCGCAAGTGTGACTCGGGCCTTATTCACAGGCTGTACTAAGTTACGACATGAAAATTGACCATATGTGTGAATTTTAATGGCAGCCGTAAGTCAATTTCTGCTGCGAACTTTCATCTCGGATTTTACCCCTTTCAATATAGAGGGGTGAAATCCACTTTAATAGATATGTTGAACATATGGAATTTGTTGTGGTCATTTTAGAATGTGGGAATAACCTAAACGGGAAATATTCAATGCATTGGGGACTAGACCTCACACAATGTCTTGACGTTGCAGGGCTTAGGCCCCTTTGACACATCATTTTTTTATCCGTCAGTCACAATCCGTCGAATTTTGAAAAAAACGGATCCAGCAACTGATGCCGCTGGATCCGTTTTTTTCTCATTGACTTGTATTAGCGACGGATGGCCTCATGTTTTATCCGGATCAGTCGAAAAATGTTTGCCCGTCGGATGGAGACGATGTCCACAGTAAAGTTTTTTTGTGTATGTCGAAAAAACGGACAGCGACGGATTTGTCGCCGTCGTTTGTTTGGTAGAATGGAAGCCTATGGGATCAGGATCCGTCATAATCCGTCAAATGACGGAATCCAGTGACGGATCTGGGTTTTTTGTTAAGTCTAAGTTCACACTTCCGTTGTTTTGCATCAGTCACAATCCGTCTCCTTGAGGAATTACGGTATCCTGCAAAATATTTTTTAGGGATCCGTTTTTCCCCATAGGTTTCTATTAGCGACAGATTGTGACTGATGGCCTTGCGTTGCATCCGCTGTGTGACGGATCAGTCGTCTAATCACTGACCGTCAGGCAGGAGCAACACTGAATGTAACGTTTTTTGGAGTGGCAAAAAAACGCACTCCGCAGGTGTTCGTCGCAATCCGTCAAGCGCTATAATGGCTGTCTATGGTGCTGGATTCCGCCGTAATCTGTCACACGACGGAATCCAGTGCTGGATTCCGTCATGCTCTACTGAGCATGCCCAGCATGTTTGGCACACCCATTGGGCTGTCCCAAACACAAACAGATCACGACGGATATGTAAAAAAAACGGACCGACAGCGGATGTAACGGACGTGACGGATCAGTTTTATCACAGGATTCCTGTGAACGGAATCCTGTGGAATAACAAATCCGTTGCATCAGCTGACATCTAAAAAACAACGGATCTGTCGTTGCGTCGCAACGTCGGACCTGATGGATTTAAAACAACGGAAGTGTGAACTTAGCCTAACTGAGCATGCTCAGAAGGGGTGTAAAAACACTGTTGGGCTGAAAAAACTGATGTGACGGATCCGTTTTTTCGACGGATCTGTCACATCAGTTTTTTCACAATCTGCGACGGATCCGTCGAGCCAACGGATTGTGAATGATGGCAAAAAACTGATGTGTGAAAGGGTCCTTAGTGAGGACAAGATGCCGGGCCACAGAAATGAAGACTGACCAGGCCAGGGCAAGGTAAATCTTGTTAAGGCCCCGTCACACACAGAGATAAATCTTTGGCAGATCTGTTGTTGCAGTGAAATCATGGACATATTGTTCCATTTGTACACAGCTACAAACCTGGCACTGATTGTCCACAATTTCACTGCATCCACAGATCTGCCACAGATCTGCCACAGATCTGCCACAGATCTGCCACAGATCTGCCACAGATCTGCCACAGATCTGCCACAGATTTATCTGTGTGTGTGACAGGGCCTTTACTCAACTCTATGTGACATAGATACATAAACAGGATCACATTAGTGATTTGTGATATTGAACAGCCATTGATTTCCAGAATGAAAGTGATCTGTAAAATCCATGTTAGCACTCGACCTTTGGAACTAGTGTAACTGAAAATTCAGACAAGAGTAATCAGAGCAGAATGTTGTGTCAGATTACCAAATGGTATGTGGGGTCTCCATGATAACATGGTATCTGACAGAAATCAGAACAGACGGCGGTATCCATATCTGTAAGCGTATATTCACATGATTTCTGCTGCGGAGTCTACACCACCATCCTATAGCGGCTTACAGTGCAATACAAGTGAATGGGGTTTTCGCAATCTCATTCACATGTTGCAGTATAGAGATGAAATCAAAGCAATAAAGACATGATTAACCCTCTCTAGACCCTTTTCATGCCGCAGTCTCAACATTATCAACATTTCCTCACGGATGAACTGCAATGGAATTAAAAATAATTAGTGTAGAAATATTATGAGTAGTTGCGTCTTTTTTCTTCACAACCAACATCTTATGATAAAATGTATTTTCAAGATAACAAAACTGTTATAGAAAGAATTGCAAAACATTTTCTGATTGTGACATTGAAGAATAGGTTGATGTCAATATAAAAACAAATCTCAGCGCATTGTTGCAGCTGTTCCGGTATCTACAATTTTAGCCTTTGGCCTGTGTTCACATGCTCTAGCCGCATGCTGTGGTGGACGAAAACCGCACTGACCTGACATTGATATTTGCTGCAAGGTGCTTTTAGTTGCTGATCTGCATGTTAGCATGGTTTTCGGCTGCATCACAGGCGCTCATCGGCCGTTATTTGCCTGACAGCTGTGAACACAGCCCTGATATCAAGATGAAAAAGTGCCTGCTGCTTTACTTACCGAACCAGATAGAATAGTGCCCATGTATCAGCATTCTAAAGGCCCCGTCACACTAAGCAACATCGCTAGCAACATCGTTGCTAACGAACAACGTTTGTGACGTTGCTAGCGATGTTGCTGTGTGTGACATCCAGCAACAACCTGGCCCCTGCTGTGAGGTCGTTGGTTGTTGCTGAATGTCCTGGGCCATTTTTTAGTTGTTGCTGTCCCGCTGTGAAGCACAGATCGCTGTGTGTGACAGCGAGACAGCAACAACTAAATGTGCAGGCAGCAGGAGCCGGCTTCTGCGGAGGCTGGTAACCAATGTAAACATCGGGTAACCAAGAAGCCCTGTCCTTGGTTACCCGATATTTAGCTTTGATACCAGCCTCAGCCGCTCTCACTGTCAGTGCCGGCTCCTGCTCTGTGCACATGTAGCTGCAGGACACATCGGGTTAATTAACCCGATGTGTGCTGTAGCCAGGAGAGCAAGGAGCCAGCGCTAAGCATTGTGCGCTGCTCCCTGCTCTGTGCACATGCAGCTGCAGCACACATCGGGTAATTAACCCGATGTGTGCTGTACTAGGAGAGCAAGGAGCCAGCGCTCAGTGTGCGCTGCTCCCTGCTCTCTGCACGTGTGGCTGGTCACTGGTTGCTGGTGAGCTCACCAGCAACTCGTGTAGTGACGCTCCAGCGATCCCTGCCAGGTCAGGTTGCTGGTGGGATCGCTGGAGCGTCGCAGTGTGACATCTCACCAGCAACCTCCTAGCAACTTACCAGCGATCCCTATCGTTGTTGGGATCGCTGGTAAGTTGCTTAGTGTGACTGGACCTTAAGGGTACGTGCCCATCATCAGGATTAGTAGAGTTCTGGACGTTGCGTATTTTCACTGCCTCCAATACGCTGCGTTGTACAGTACGAGCACAGTGGGTAGGATTAATAGAAATCTCATGCACAACGTGCTTCTTTTTAACACTAGAACTACTGGACTTGTGACACCTATATAGAAATACATGGTGCAAAGTAGTCAAAATGACTACCTCAGTAGTTCTAGTGTTAAAGCTGCGTAAACTGACTTGCGGAACGGATTTCCTATCTGCAGCATTTAGTCACCTGCACGAGAGAAGGCAGCAGATGCAGCAGAACACCACATAAGGCCTTTGTTCAACTTGCGCATAGCTTCCGATGCAAGAGCATCGGAAGAAATATGCTGATAACCCTCTGCTGTGAGCGTCAGCCGAGGGTCATGCGACTGTGATCTGATCTTGCGATTGCATCACAGCTGCAGAGAAGAGGGAGAGAGCACTTTCTCCCCATCTGCTCCCCAGCCTGTGTCTGTGTATATCGTACTGCACTTGGATGACTTGCGAGTGCAGTGCGATATTTCACACACTCCCATAGACTTGTATGGGGGTGCGTGAGCAGAGACTCGATGCCAAATGCAGAATGCTGCGATTCATTTCTCAGGCCGATATGGAATGAGAAATCAATCGCTGATGGACACTGCCCCATAGTTTTGCACTAGAGTGAGAGCAATCCAATGTTTTATCAGATTGCACTCCTCCGTGCAAAACGCAAGTGGGACCGTACCCTAACCCTCATTGTGGGCACTTACCCTAACATTCAGGGCAAGCCACAAGAACACACTAATATACATATACAAAAGTTGAGTACAGTAAATTTGCATAACACAAAATGGGAGGATGCTTTGCAAATAAAAGAACCTTGCAATACTCGCCCCACACCATCTGCAGGGGTCATAGGCTGAATTTTCTGTTTAATTGCCACATATTAGCCATAATAAATGTGGCACGTCCCAAGTGTCCTGAGGATACATTCCTACATTCTCGTATTAATGGCGTTCTCCTGAAGCAAAATTGGAAATATTGTTGCGGTTTTGGTAAGCCATTACAAAGTGTGCAATATCCAGACACTGCACAATATAGTGACAGGCTGCACATTTCACCTCCACATCTCCGGTCAGTTCATGGTGGATATTTTTTGCAGCATGTGCATGAGGTTTCTTCCAGTATACACTATGCTGATACTGTGGGACACAGCGGATTGTCCATACAGTAAATCTGCTGCGCTCTCACTATATGGGAACCTATCCTGGAGGTGTTTATCATGTAGATGCTACTTAATAACGCAAATTACCCTTGTCTATATACTCCAGCCCGGACCTCCTGCCCCGCCTCATCCCAATGACATTCGGATACATTTTTATTTAATAATTTACTATTATTTTATCAAATAGTGAACTACATCAGTTGATGAAATATATGTTAGATCCCTACAGGCGATGTAATGTCCCTGCACTGAGTTTGCTTTGTGCAGGGTTTATAAAACAATACAATTACATTATTTTTGAAAAGATCATCAATGAGATCCAGTAACATCAGGATCTGAAGATGGAAGGAGATAGCGGAAGATGGAAGGAGATCCCAGCCTGCGTCAGCAGCTCCAAGACAACCTGGCCACAACAAAGCCCCAGCAGATGGCTGCTCCAGACACCATTGTGCAGGGATCATGCAGCACTGCAGCCCAGGGACATGGCCACTTCATGCAATGCTACATGGTTAACCCTTTCCTGCAGAGATACACATGCATTCTAGCTTACCTCCCCTATGGCTCCAGCAGTGTCAGGTGCACAGTACAGCTCAATACAAGTCCTGAGCGATGGCAGATGGGATTGCAGAACAAACCAGGCCTGCCCTTCTCATCCCCTGTCCTCTTATTTCAGTACTCCCCACCCCAACAGCAATAACATAACCCTGGGCTATTCTACAGAAAATCATCGCCACCTACTGTAGGGAAGACCTCATCACTTAACTCCTTCAGCACTGCACTCATATACATTGTAATTAGATCTGATTAGCTAATGACTGTAGTTATCTCAGTCATTACCATCTAATTTGGGTTCCAGGCTAATATACAATTGCTAATAAAATGCTGGTTCTTGTACACTAGTAATCTCATTCACAAGGAGGGATCAATTTAATAGTACACCTATTGTGTTAGGGCTCATTCAGACATTGGTCTGCCTCCTGTTTTTCATGGATGGTGCTACTACATATGTGCCGCCCTGGTGTTAGTCGGGCTGCTCGGATCCGGGATTGTCGTAGCTCGAGGGGTCAGACCCGGCTTGGCAGATACTTTTATGCCGCCCCAGCAGCGGATCGAACCTCTCGGATCCGGGGGTAGTGTCCGTTCATGGCTCGAGGGTCTCCGGTTTGGGGGCCTAGGGGCCACACTCTAAAGTAAAACGGGTAGTATTTACAGGGGAGTTATAGTTCATGACGCCACCCGTGGTGTGCGGGAACTCGGAGTACCGCCACTGCCGTTGGGAGTACCCGGGGTGATGGAGTGGGGCAGCAAGGTATCGTTGCCCTCCACGGGTAGGGGTAGGCCCCGGGACTCTCGATGATGCTACTGGGTGCCGTGAAGGAAAAATCACTCAGGAACTCACTCAGCTAATAATAATAATAAGCAGATGCTGACAACCGAGTAAACCAAGTCTCTGGGTGCCGCTGCCTCTCAAGGGGAGCTCGCCCGGGTCCCGTCCCTTATGGTGCTGCCTGGTGATCCATGATCTGCCTCCTGGCACAAAGTTTAAATTCACCGTAGTGGCCCAGTAGTCTGAAAGTTGCCGGGCCCCGCTCCCCACTGTGGCTAAGTGTGGGAGCCTACTATCAGGGCTCACACTTGGGATTTTAGTGGGCTGCTTATATGGAAGGCCCTATCCCCCTCGTTGCGCTAGTGCCCCAATTCTGGAGCTAGTGGGAACAGTCCATAAAGGCTCCGTTCTCCGCAGGTTAATTGCCGGGTTGCCTGAAGCTTCTCCCCGACCTAGGGTCCGTGTACCCCGCCGTGCCTTTGGTCCCGTACCGGTGATAGGACCAGGCTGCTTACCGTTCTCTTAAACAGGTCCAGGAGCCTAGCCTCAATCCCCTGCGATCGGGGGTCCGACTCCTCTAGGTCCAGACCACCGTCTGCAACCTAGACAGCTTCTCCTGGGAGCCACTACTCCCAGCCTCCTCCACTGTACTCCTCAACTTCACTTCACTCCTCACCTCCCCTTCCTGACCCCTAGGTGGGCGACCCTATTCCGCTCAAGCCGCCCACTGGTGTGCCTGGTGGGTGTGGTGCAGGGTGTATCCAGGATTTGATTTGCTGTTGGAGGCAACACTGTAAGATGGGGACCCAGAACTATATGGGATTTGAATACTGCACTAAAGAGAAAGAGCTTGCAGTACCCTGTGACGACCTGATAGTCCAGGAGCGTCACACTTTCATCCGTAAAAGGGGGATATTTACAGGGGAAAAGTTTGTGATTCCACCTGCAGGTTGCAGTAATGGGAGTAACGCCGCTGCTGGAAAGGAGAACCGGGGCAGATGGTATTAAGCAGCAAGGTGTCAGTCCCTAGGGAAGGCCCCGGGCTCAGGGCATTGGTAGATTTGGGAGGATAGGGTGCAGGGGACCAGGGTACTCACTGCGGGTAGTCGTGGTGTTGGATGAGGTTTAGAAAGGAGACACTCACACTGTAGGTAAAACAAAGTCTCTGTGTACAGCTGCCGCTGCAGGGAACCCGTCCAAGTACCCGGTCCCACCGGTGTCACTTAGTGATTCGGGGCCTGCCTCCATGCACAATTTGTTATCTGTTCCCGTGGCTTGAAGCTGTTGGGGGCCCTGCTCACTATGTGTAGTGTAGCTGTGCTCTTAAGGGCTGGCACTTGGGACTTCAGTGGGTGGCTGTCTGGAAATACCCTGTTCCCCTCGTTGTGCTGATGCCGATAATCTCTGAGCTTGTAGGGAAGTGCTTGAAGATCCTCTCCTTCTCAGGTGAATTGTCAGGACGTTGAATCTGCTCCTGACCTAGGGTCCTGTACCCCGTCGTGCTCAGTACCGGTCAGTTCTGTTGGGCCTTTCTGGTGTCCAACAGAACTGACAGTCCTCCAAGACTTCATCCGTCACACCCTTGTCCAATGTCCCTGCAACCGGTCCCTGAATCCTCTGGACCCGAATCACTGCTTCCAACCCAATCAGTGTCCCTTAGCTCCCCAGGAGCTCATTCTCCCAGCTCATCTCTCTCTGGAGCCTACTTCCTCTCTCTGTCTCCCTCTTACAGTCTGCCCAGTTCCTAAGTGGCTGGCCCATTTTCCAGCTAGTCCAACCCATTGGTGTGTCTGACAGTGACTGCTGTGAGGTGATTGGGTTTTGTAGTGCAAGTGGGAGTGACATCGGTTTTTTGGTTCCTGGAACCATGGGTGGTAGGCCCTGCACCCTGGGTAAGGATGCGGTTCCCTTTGGCACCCTGATGTATTCAGGAGCGCAACACATATAATAGTGAATGGTGGTCGTCACATGTCAGTGACTTTTTGCAGACCAAGTGATCAGTGGAAAAATCACATAAACATGTTAAATATTGATCAGTGGTGGATCAAAACCGGCAATGCAAGTCTATGGGTCCATGAATCAAATCATGCAGCCCTCAGATGCCAGATGAGTGTGGCCAGTTTTTACAGACTGCTAGATACAAAAAGAATACAGATTTTTTTATTTTTAGTTTCCATGTATGAAACAAAATGATGACAGCTTTGATCAAACGCTGAACATTAAAATCGGTCTGTTTTTCTCATATGTGAAATATACTGACGCTTGAATGAACCTTTAGGCTATGTGCCCACATTGCGTTCTGTCCCTGCAGAAATTTCTGCAGTGATTTGAACAGCACACGTGTGCTTCAAATCGGTGCAGAAACAGTCCGTAATGAAAAGCTGATTTCATGCGCTCTGGATGCAGCCTCTCCCATAGACAGAGCGGGGGCTGCATCCAAAGCGCATGAAGGAAGTGACATGTTGCTTTTTAGAATGCAGCGCTTTGGCAGCAGCCGAAGCGCTGCGTTCTAATACGCAACGTGGGCATGGTTTAGGCACAATCTTCAAAGATTGTGCTGGGGACGCAGGACGCATGCAGTTACGCTGCAGTGCAGAACGCAGCGTAACTGCATGAAAATACACTACGTGGGCACATAGCCTAAGGCCGGGGTCATACGGGCATTCAGCATCTGATGTCATATGCTAAGGACACTGGGCTCAAACTCTGCAGCAAGCGAGAGCCGGGTGTCATTCCACTGTGCTCCAATTCTGTTGCATGCAAGAGGATCAGAGCACAGGTAAGAAGAGATTAAGCTCTACACCTTCTCCATTACCTGGCTCTGCATATATCGGACTGCGGTCAGATGTCATCCGTGTGCAGTCCAATGTTTCAAAAGCACCCATACTCTTGTATAGGTGTGAGTGACCCAAGATACGCTGTCAATCGTAGCATGCTTGTATACTTATTTCATGCCGAATTGGCATAAGAAAAAAATTGCAGATCCACTCTGCTTCAGTGAATTTCACTGGTCAGAGTACTATACGAAATTTTATCACATGGCACTGGTCTGATTTAGGGTACGTGCGTGTTCACGGTGTTTTGGACACAGTATGCTTCATGTGCTTCCAAAACGCAGTGATGTACAATACAAGCACAGTGGATGGGATTTCTAGAAATCCCATTACCAAATGCATGTGCGGCGTGCAGCGAAGACTGATCTGGGGTGTGGCTTTCTAAGCCGCAAGCATGTCATTTCTTTGCTGCAGAGTCACAAGCGTTCTCTGTAGGGAGAACAGAAGAGAAAGACCGTAACTGCCCGAGCCTGGATCATGGGCATCTGTGTTCTCCTGTGGAGCAACTTTCAGCCCCACAGGTCAAGACCCACCGCGTCCAGGACTCAGTGGATCCTGATCATGGACACATAGCCTTAGGCTATGTGCGCACTAGAAATGTGAAGTTTCTCAAGAAAATTTCTTGAGAAACTTCTGCCAGTGAAAGATTTCCGGACCTGCGGAAAAAATCCGCACCAAATCCGCATGCGGTTTTGCCGCAGATTTGCCGCGGATTTACCGCGGATTTACCGCAGGTTTGTCCCTGCAATAAATAATAAAGATAATCGATAGACAGATAATGGATAGAGGGAAAGATGGATAGATGAATAGATAGATAGATAGAGGGATAGATAGATAGATGAATAGATAGATAGATAGATAGAGGGATAGATAGATGAATAGATGAATAGATAGATAGATAGAGGGATAGATAGATAGATGAATAGATAGATAGATAGAGGGATAGATAGATAGATAGATAGATAGAGGGATAGATAGATAGATAGATAGATGAGAAAAATCTATATAATGTTCCACCTCCCTGCATTTTCTAAGCTGGCACCCTTTAGTGACTTTCATGTGGCACTAAAGGGTGCTTAGCCTTGTATTTAGCCATAAAATAAATAAATAATTAAAAAAAAACGACGTGAGGTCCCCCCATTTTTTGTAGCCAGCTAGGGTAAAGCAGACGGCTGCAGCCTGCAGACCACCGCTGGCAGCTTCACCTTGGCTGATAATCCAAAAGAGTGGGCACCCCACGCTGTTATTTTAAATTATATAAATAATTTAAAACAAAAAACGTGCGGTCCCCCCCATATTGGATCACCAGCCAAGGTAAAGCGGACAGCTGGGGTCTGATATTCTCAGACTAGGGAGGTCCACTGTTATTGGACACTCCCCAGCCTAAAAATAGCAGGCCGCAGCCGCCCCAGAAGTGGCGCATCCATTAGACGTGCCAATCCTGGCGCTTTGCCCCAGCTCATCCCGCGCCCTGGTGCGTTGGCAAACGGGGTAATATATGGGGTTGATGCCAGATGTGTAATGTCACCTGGCATCAAGCCCTGGGGTTGGTGAGGTCAGGCGTCTATCAGATACCCGACATCACCAACCCAGTCAGTAATAATAAAAAAATAGACAACAAAAAAGTTTTATTTGAAAAAACACTCCCCACATAGCCTCTTTAACCAATTTATTGAAAAGAACAATCAATCCACGTCTGGCGTAATCCAATAAGGGGGGGGGTCCCACGGCGATCCATACCATAGTCGCTGTCCCAGTCAATGAAGAACAGAATGTTCCCCATTGGCTGGGAGAGCTGTGCAGTGACCTGAGCTAACATCAATAGGTCAGCTCAGGTCACTGCAGGGGATGACGAGCGCTGCCATCAGGAGCATAGATGAGATCATTACCTTCTGTGATCATCTCCTCTACTGCTGACGTCAGCGCTGTCACTGACTTCTATGCCCGCCGCGTTGTCAGAAGTATCGCGAGAGCCCGTGACGTCACCGCTAGTGACAGTCTCGGGCCGCTCGCGAGACGGGCATAGACAGCAGTGACAGCGCTGACGTCAGGAGGCAGGAGATCGTCACAGCAGGCAATGATCTCACCTCCTGACAGCAGCGATCGTCATCCCCGCGGCTCCCAGCACTGCAGGATGTCAGTGTCTGCCTGCGCTGCCGCGTGACAGGCTGCTGACACTGCGGGCAGACACTGACACCCTGCAGTGCAGTGTCAGAGTCTGCCTGTGTCAGTGTCTGCCTGTGCTGCAGCGTGACAGGCTGCTGACACTGCGGGCAGACACTGACACACAGCAGTGCAGGCAGCCGGGAGGCCGGAGCAGGACACAGACTGCACGGGCACCTGGAGGTCGCACGGAAGTGCTTCTGTGCGGCGTCCAGGGAGTGTGACGTCTGTGTTCTCTGCTTCGCTTCCTCTTCCTGGCATAATGACATCGCTTCCTGCAAAACCGCAGGCAGCGATGAGCATTCCCACAGGTAAATCGCGGCTATTCCGGTGGTATACCGCACATCATTGCTACCTGCGGAATACCCCCGGAATACCGCAGGTACCTGCGGAAATTAATGGACATGCACATTTTCTCAAGAAAGTTTCTCGAGAAAATTTTCTCAAGAAATTTTCTTGAGAAAAATCCGCACAGTGCGCACAGCTATTTTTTTTTCTCATTGAATTTCATGGGAAATGTCTGCACAAAGATTGCAGACATTTCTCAAGAAATTTCCGGGGCAAATCCGCGGGTAAATCCGCAGGTAAAAAGCTCTAGTGCGCACATAGCCTTATACGCTCGTGAGCAAGGCCTTTGAGAAAATCTATTCAAACATTGTGAGACCATGTGAATCTAACAACATGATGATGTCGTTTCTGATCAGAACTGAACCAGTCATTGGAGCATTACATGCATGTGGTTTAGATTTTTTTCAGTGTTAGGCCTCTTTCACACGTCTGTGAAATTCACGCACGTTTTTCACGGACGTTTTAAAGGTGTGTATGACTCTACGTGTGCCGTGTTTATGGCACACGTGTGTTCTCCGTGATAACACGGATAGCAGGAACTTTCTGCTCACTTGTCCCGGTCGCTGCTGTCCGTGGTGCTGATCTACGGTCTCTGGCCCTGACAACTCCCCACTGCTGCTGCTGCATCTGGCCTGGGGTGCAGTGAATATGCAATGAGCATAATGAGGGTCGGAAGCAAGTGACAGCAGCGACAGAGACAGCAGTGCTGGAGAAGGTGAGAAAAGAAATTCCTTTCATTTCACAGGCACGTGTGTTTTCTCCGGTGCGTGTCACACAGATCACATCCGTGTGGTCCGTGTGCGGTCTGTGTGACACCCGTGATGCCGGAGAAAAACGGACATGTCTATATGTGCACACGTATGCTCCACACGGACACACAGCCCATGGCAAAACACGCACGTGAGCGCAGATCCATTGATTTTAATGGGTCTACGTGTGCCTGTGTCTCCGGCATGTGAGGAAACGGACCAAACACGTGCCGGAGACACGGACGAGTGAAGGAGTCCTTATGCTGTGTGCATTTTTATTGCGTTTTTTTAGTGCAGTTTTGTCACAAAACTGCAAGCAAATCTTTATGTCAGCAAAGTCAATGGAAATCCAGAAGTGTCATGCACGTGTTGAGTATTTTCTCCTTGCAGATATGGTGCAGAAAATAATCTGCAGCATGTCTATTCTTTCACCATTTTTACCTGCGTTTTACACCCATTGAATTAAATTGAAAAAACGGATTAAAAAATGGGGCAAAAACACTCGTTTTTGCGCTGCTTCTTCCTGCCAAGAGATGCAGAAATGGTGCAGATTTTTTGCAACCAAATACTCAACGTGTGCACATAGCCTTATGTCTTTAATTTATACACTAGTACAAAGCGTAATTTAATGTCTAGTGTATGTTACATCACATCATACAATAATATTCAACTTTAGAGTTAGCATGTAATTAGGAACCAGAGATGTGTTCTTTAGCAATATAGTAGTGTTTTTTTTATTTCTGCACTGGAGTGGTGCTTTAAAAGTAAGTATCCTGACCCCTGTCTTATAATAATCTGTCATTGTCTTCATCTTTTTCCAGTGTCGCACCAGTCATTCTCCAGCATTTTGTGACCTTCTGGCAGCTCCAGTGTTTCATGGAGCATGCCAGAAGTCACAAATCAATGCAAGTCTATGAAAGCCTCGTTCTGGCTCTCATAGAGTTGCATTGAGCGATTGTGACTTAACTTCTGGCCAGTCAGAAGTTATGGACACAAGACGGTGCCGCGGCACCAGAGTGGAGCTTAAAAAGGATCACTAGGCAGGAGGGTAAGTATAAGTATGGGGGCAGGGGACTTAGATTTAAATGCTGAAAAAAAACACCAAAACCCTGGAGTGGTGCTTTAAACAGTGGGACATACTGTATAAGTCCCCCTTCATATGCCCGTGTCTCTGGTACGAGTGGTGTCCGTTTACATTTACACTGGAAACACGTTCACATGCATAGGATACTAATTAAAATCAATGGGGATCTTCACACCTGTCTTTTCACAGGGTCCGTGTGATCCCCACAGAGACATGTCCATTTTTTTACAGCAGCACGGATGAAATGCAGACTTCATATGGATGGAATCCATGACATCCATGTGACACATACTAGAAAAAAACGTATGATACTAAAATGAATGTTTATGTGTAAAATGTGTGCAAAGATACATACATTAGATTAGATAGATACAGCAGACAGCTGGTATTATTAGGGTGGGAACGCTGTACCTGGCTTTACCCGATTACCCTGGTGCGGTGGCAATCAGGGTAATGGTTTATGGGGTTGATGCCAGCTGTGAACTGACAGCTGGCATCAAGCCCAGGGATTAGTAATGGAGTGGAGTCTATCAGACAACCCCCATTACTAACCCAGTAGATGTAAATAGAAAAAAAACACAAAAAAATATACCCCCCTCATTCACCAATTTATTAAAAAAATAAAAAAGCCTTGAATTTCCGACATAACCCAATGAATCCAAATCCAACGTAGTGCAAAATAGTGAACCTGAAAGACAGAAAAAGAGAAAATTAAAAAAGTAAAGATAGGACACAGTCCCTCGTTCACCAATTTATTCCCCAAAAAACCTTAAGCAGCTCCAATGTAATCCACATGGAGGTCCCACGACGTTTCTCCGACTCAGTGGCCCAGCCTAAGAAGAACATTTAGAGAATGAACCCCATAGGTTGGAACAGCAGCAACTGCTGAGTCTCATGCTGTGCTCTGTGAGAACCGCCGGCTGCAGTGATGTCATAGGGTCACCACAGTTCACAGCAGTCGGGTCACATAGAAGGTAGCATGAGAACCGCCGGCTGCAGAGACGAATGGTGATGTCATGAGGTTTCCTTGGGGGCCATCATACGATGTGGGGACCACAGTTTAAGGGCCACTGTGGGGGCCATCTTATAGAGTGGGAGCCTCTATACAGTGTTAGAGCTACTGTAAGGGCCAAGACACAGTTTAGGGACTTCTGTGTGGACTTTTATAAAGTGTGGGTGTAGTGCTGGCATTCATGCAGGGGTGCCAACTTACTCACCGTTGACGCTGGGTTGCGTCCTCCCTCGTAGCTCTGTGGCCACCCATGTGCTTGTCTGCCTACCTCTCCACCTGGTGCGTGTGCATGCTACAAGTCTCCTCAGAAATGCGCACACACACCGGCCCCCCTCTTGAAGGACCGGTGTGCAATTTCCCAGAAATGCCTCTCAGCCTTAAGGCTGAGAAGCACTAAGTATTTAAGGCACCCTCCCATTAGGGGAAATGCCATTGCAACATTTTTAGTTAGTTAATCTGTCTGTCTGCTAGCAAGATGTCAGGTTTTTATCCCTGTGTCCATTACCTGTACTTGCCTTCTCATACCTATTTGTCTCTACCATGCCCACCATACCTGTCCGAACCACCTGTCTGTGTGCCTCAGTCACCCCATCTGTACCCGTCTGCATCTGTGTCCATAACAGTGTCCGTATGGGGTCAGCTGCCACAGCCCCAGTCACTGCCCTGCCAGTGGTACCTTTCACCTGCCTAGCTGTAGGCACTTAGTTAAGCCCCTCCCACTAAAGGGTAAGCCCAGGTCCCCCTATGGTCCAGTAGGTCTATCTCTCCCGCTCGCTGCCTCTACATTGGCTGCAAGCGTTACAGTGGGAACTATTTTCTTGGCCATTATACAGTGTGTGGGCTACTGTGGGGATCATTAAAAAACGTTGGCTCCTGTAGGGGCTATTATACAGTGTGGATGCCATTATGCTGTGTTTTGGGTGAGGTCTGGGCCCATCATACTGTGTAGAGGGAAGCTGTGGGTTCATCATAATGTGTATAGGTGAGCTGTGGGTCCACCATTCTGTGTAAAGGGGAGATGTAGGCCCATTATACAGTGTATAGGTGACCTGTGGGCCCATCATGCTGTGTATATGGGAGGTGTGGCCTATTATACTGTGCATAGGGTAGCTGTGTATCCACCATACTGTGTATAGGGGAGGTGTGAGAACACCATACTGTGTATAGGGGAGCTATGGGCCCACCATACAGTGTATAAGGGATCTGTGGGCCCACCATACTATGTATTGGGGATCTGTGGGCCCACCATACTGTGTATAGGAGAGGTGTGGGACCATTATACTGTTTATAGAAGAGGTGTGGAGGTATCATACCGAGTAAAAGGGACATGTGGGCCCATTATACTTTTTATAGGGGATGTCTGGGCCCATTATACTGTGTAAGGCCCCTTTCACACATCCGTTTTTTGCCATCAGTCACAATCCGTCGAATTGTGGAAAAAACTAATCCAGTGCTGGATCCGTTTTTTTTCTCATTGACTTGTATTAGCAGTGCATTGCGACCGATGGCCTCACGTTACATCCGTCGTACGACGGATTCGTCGACAAATGTGACGGAGATGACGTAGTAAGTAATGTTTTTTGTGTATGTCGAAACAATGAACAGCGACGGATCCGTCACCGTCTGTCGTTTGTTATAATGGAAGCCTATGGGCACAGGATCCGTCGTCATCCGTCAAATGACGGATTCATCGACAAATTCTGTTTTTTATAACAGAGCATGCTCAAATGTGATGTACATGGATTTCTGGTCGGTCTCTCTATCTCTCTCTCTCATGAAAGGGGCCTAAAGGGGATGTTTGGGGGGCATCACACTGTGTAAGGGGGAGCTGTGGGCCTATTATACTGGGTATAGGAGAGCTGCAGGCACATCATACTGTGTATATGTGGCGCCCCTGACCTGGTCAGGCACTACTGAGTACTGCACCCATGCTGGGGCAGTATTTCCAGGTAATCCTAAAGACTGGAATAGGGTGTGTATGCACAGACACATAGCAACCAGGTCTCCCACACCTTAGAAGGGACCCTTGGGCAGACCCAAGAGGGGGCTTGTCTCCACATCTCATCAAGGGGTGCAGTGGAGGGGCTGGGAGCTAGGGTTGCAGCGGCAGTCACGAAAGGAGGAGGAGCAAGCCAGTCTGAAGAGAGTGAGCGGTGGTTGCTGAGAGAAGCAGTCGCAGACACGATAGTCAGACCCTGCACGTGAAGTAGCTGTTAGAGGGGGAGATCGGTTGCCAGCAAGTCAGTCAGAAAGACGCTGAAGGAGTCAGCTGGTCGAGTACGGGGACTCCTGGTGACTAGGCACGCACGGGGAACAGGTTCCTAGAGTGGACATCCATTTAGTGGTCTGCTAAATCCTGTAGGTCCAGAGACTAGAGGTTCCTCACCAACCAAAACAGAGTCCGAGCCTCAGCAGCAATGAGGGGGCCCATAAGAGGGATCGAGCCTGGAGCCATCTCACTTGGTCCACGCTGCCGGCAAAAGGCCAGAAAGGGGAGAAAAGGCAGTAGCAACTTCCCTGGATGAATCCCATGATACTTCAAGTTGGAGGTTGTCCGAAACAAGAAGTGCTAGGAAGGCGAGTTAACAGTTACCCTTAGACCGGCCTAAAGGATACCTGGTTTCTCCTGGTTTAATCTCAGCATCGCCCGGGTACCTCACCAACCATCTAAAAGTGAGTAAAGAACAGTTGCAAGACATTTTGGACTGAGACTAAGTTATTCTGGGACCTGTGGTACTACACACCCGAGCCCCTGGGGCCAGCCTCACTCACGGGAGGCCACACCATCCGACTGCAGACTCCATCAGCCCCAGACGCTCGTTAAACCTGCAGTGGCGGTCACCCATAACCCTGTCCGCAAACCGTGAGTGGTGTCACGACTCCTGTATATAACCCGACATACCTGTTGCCAGAAAGACCCTGCGGCGTCCCCTAAGGTGGAGTGAAGTCCCTGAGGCGACCGCTGCAGCCGGGCGGCACATCTCGAGGAGGTGTGGACCCATCATATTGTATACAGGGGAGGCGTAGGGCCATCATACCGTGTAAAGGGGAGCTGAGCTGTACAATGGGGGACTTGGAATATATTATTTAATTAATTTAATTTAATAAATTAATTAATTAATTTAATTACTTAGTTAATTGGAAACTTAGGAATCGTTGTTGTTGTAGGAGCACTCAGAGTATTGTAACTGTCAAAAGGTGCACAGGGGGCATTATTACTTTCTAGGGGTAAAATGTTGACACTTTTCTAGGGAACTTGCACAGGGCACTAATATTTTCTAGGGGTCAATTTTACCATCCAGTGTGCACCAAGGATGTATTTTACTATGTAAGGGGCACATTGGTGGACATTAATATATGTTTCAGTGTGGAGAGCACTGATTGTACCACACAGCGAGTATAGTAATAGGGACACATACAGTACAACAGCAGCAGCTCAGTATTGGGGTATCAGCAGGATGAGAAGTCTGTGCAGGAAATGTGAGAAGTCAGATGTGTCTTTGTTGTAATCTTTGCCGATGAGTTGTGACTGGAAGAAGTTGTAATGTTGGTCTAATCCAGATGAAAAAAGTGACCGACTTCATCAGAAAGAATGTAAATCACCAATTATAATTGCACTGAAGTCTGTATGTTCTGCAAGGTACAGTATCTACCACTATATGGTCACCATATGGCGGTAATATGAGTGTTGGTGTTTGTGTAGAGATTTATTTTCAGTAACAGCACAGTCATCTGCTGAGGTTCCCCTATACCCACAATTAGGCTGTACTACCATAGTTGTAATCATGGTTACCTGGTCAGGGGCCCACTAAGATGTTTCACCCCCTGAATTGAACCTCTAGCTATACCACTGCGCAGAGACATGTCCATTTTTTACGGCAGCATGGGAGACAAGGGCCAATACAAGTCCATGGTCTGGGTAAACACGTACAATATTTGGATGGCATCAGTGTACTGTACGTGTTTAACATTGAAAGTATGAGTTTTGCAATTACATGCTCTATATCCATACTAGAAAAACACAGATGACACACATTTTTCAAAATGTACATAGCGATGGACAAAACAGACCATGCCACACATACATGTTTTTATACAGGCGTGTGAAGGAGGCTAAGGCGGGCTTTACACGTTGCGACATCGCTACCGATATATCGTCGGGTCACGTCGTTAGTGACGCACATCCGGTGCCGGTAGCGACATCGCAACGTGTAAGTCCTAGGTGCGACGATGAACGAGCACAGAAGCGTACAATATCGCTGATCTGTGTAGCGTCGTTGATTTCCATAATGTCGGTTCGGCCGCAGGTACGATGTTATTTGTCGTTCGCTGTGTGTAAACCCGCAGGAACGACAAACATCTCCTTACCTGCGTCCCGCCGGTAATGCGAAAGGAAGAAGGTGGGCGGGATGTTATGTCCCGCTCATCTCCGCCCCTCCGCTTCTATTGCCCGGCCGATCAGTGACATCGCGGTGACGTTGAACGCACCTCCCCCTTGAAGGAGGGATTGTTCGGCAGTCACAGCGACGTCGGCGACCAGGTATGTGCGTGTGAAGCTGCCATAGCGATAATGTTCGCTACGGCAGCAATCACTAGATATCGCATGTGCGACGGGGGTGGGTGCTATCGCGCTGGAAATCGCTAGCAATTGCTAGCGATGTCGCAACGTGTAAAGTACCCCTAAGTTGTAGAGACCTTTTTTTTTAATCTTAGGTTATCTTTAGTAGATCTCAGGGAGAAGAAAGATTGAGCATAATAAATATCAACTGGTGTCACCAGCCTTATTGTTTCAGTGCTTTTAAAGGGAACCTGTCAGGTGCGATATGCACCCAGAACCATGAGCAGTTCTGGGTACATATTGCTAATCTCTGCCTAACTGTTCCTGTATCTAGTAGCATAGATAAAGAGATCTTTAGAAAACGTATTTCTAAAGATCCTTTATGATATGCTAATGAGTGTGGGGACTAGTCCCAAGGGCGTTAGTTCCTGTGCTCATTCCGCCTTCTTAGCACGTTAGCACGCACACAGGGGCGTGCTAACATGCTATTCAATGCCCACTGCACAGTGTTATCATCGGCAGTGATGCGCATACCTGTATCCGTTGCACCGCCTCAGAACGCTGGGCATAGGGTCAGTGCAAATGAAAAGAAGTCCCCAGCACTTCTGGTCATGCACACTACACCAGTTTGAAGCCGAGATGGGTATACCCGGCTTCATAGTGTGCATGACCGGAGGTCCATGGATCATGCGCAATGAGCCGAAATCCAGCATCGGGTGCGATGGCAGCAGAGATGAGCGCAACCATACCTCTGACTCTGCATATTCATTAGCATGTTAGCACGTCCACAGGGGCATGCTTACATGCTAAGGGGGCCAACTAGCCAAAGGAAGTAACGCACTTGCAACTAGTCACTGGCCTCATTAGCATATGATAAAAGATCTTTAGAAATACTTTTTCTAAAGATCTCTATATCTATGCTACTAGATCAAGTCTCAAACTTGGCTGGGTGCATGGTCTGCATATAGAAAAAAAACTAATTTGGGGGCAGCATTGATTGCAGGACAACGTGACATTTTTATTGGTACCATTTTTTTTCTCTACACCTTTGGAGCACTATTTTTGAAAAATATTCTGCTAGTTTATTATAACAAACGTGCATTTTTTTGTTTAAATATATATATGTATATATATACTAGCTGTAGTAACCGGCGCTGCCCGGGATAGTAACTGTCTCTCTACCACTCACTCTCTCTCTCTCTCTCTCTCCCAGTCTCTGTTTCTCTCTCTCTTTGTCTGTATCTATCCCTGTCTGTCTCTCTCTATCTCTCTGTCTGTCTCTGTCTGTCTGTCTCTTTCCATGTCTGTGTCTATATGGGTGTCTGTGTGTCTGTCTCTGTCTGTCTTTCTCTGTCTGTCTCTGTGTCTGTCTGTCTGTCTCTTTATCTCTATGTCTGTCTGTATCTGTCTCTATCTCTGTGTGTCTGTCAGTCTCTCTATGTGTCTATTTCACTGTCTGTCTTTTTCTCTATCTCTCTGTCTGTCTCTTTCCCTGTCTATCTCTTTGTCTGTCTCTTTGTCTGTCTGTATCTTTCCCTGTCTATCTGTATCTTTCCCTGTCTGTCCTCTGTCTGTATCTTTCCCTACATGTCTTGTTCCCTGTTTTTCTGTCTCTGTGCCTATGTCTGTTTGTGTCTGCCTCTTTCCCTGTCGGTCTCATTCCCTGTCTGCCTGTCTTTCCCTGTCTGTCTCTTTCCCTGTCTGCCTCTGTCTGTCTGCCCCTCTATTTGTTTCTGTCTGTTTGTCTCTGTCTGTCTCTTTCCCTGTCTGTCTGCCTCTTTCCCTGTCTGTCTCTGTCTCTTTACCTGTCTGTCTCTTTCCTTGTCTGTCTGCCTGTCTGTCTCTTTGCCTGTAACTGTCTGTATCTTTAACTTTCTGTCTCTTTCCCTGTATCTCTATCTGTCTCTTTCCCTGTTTGTCTCTTTCCCTGTCTACCTCTCTGTCTGCCTCTGTCTTTGTCTGGTCTGTCTTTCCCTGTCGGTCTCTTTCCTTGCCTGCCTCTGTCTTTGTCTGTCTCAGTATCTTTACCCATCTGTCTCTTTCCTTGTCTCTCTGTTTGTCTTTTTCCTTTTCTGTCTCTTTCCATGTCTGTCTCTTTCCCTGTCTGCCTCTGTCTGTTTGTCTCTGTCTGCTTCTTTTTCTGTTTGTCTCTTTACCTGTTTGTCTCTTTACCTGTCTGCCTCTGTCTTTGTCTCTTTATCTCTGTCTGTCTCTTTCCCTGTCTGCCTCTCTTTGTCTGACTGTTTGTCTCTGTATTTCTGTCTCTTTCCCTGTCTGTCTCTCTGTTTGCCTCTGTCTTTGTCTGTCTGTTTCTTTCCCTGTCTCTTTTCTTGTCTACCTCTGTATTTGTCTGTCTCTGCCTGTCTGCCTCTTTCCCTGTGTGTGTTTCTGTGTCTCTTTCTCTGTCTCCATCTCTGTCTGTCTCTCTCTCAGTCTCTCTTTCTCTCTATCCATCTCTCCACCGATAATATATTACCTCACACATAAGCTTCTTATACTAAGAATGTCCTTCGTTTGTATAGCAACCAATCACAGCTCCTATTAATGACATGTAGCTCCCAGCTCCATTGACTTTTATGGAGGCAGTTTTTTTGGCGAATAACTGTAAAGCACAGGGTTAAATTTTCCCCCCAAAACATAGTCTATGGCGTTCCCTGAGTCAAATGAGGTGGCTGTGCAAAATTTTGTGATTTTAAATGCGACGGTGAAAATTCATTTAGCGGACATACACACATACATACATACATACATACATACACTCAGCTTTATATACTAGACTAGCTGTAGTACTCAGGTGTTGCCCGGGATAGTAACTGTCTCTCTGTCTCTCTCCCAGTCTCTTTCTGTCTGTCTGTGTGTCAGTCTGTATCTATCTCTCTGTCTCTCTCTATCTCTGTGGCTGTCTGTCTCTATCTCTGTGTCTGTCTATCTCTTTCCCCGTCTGACTTTTTCCCCGTCTGTCTCTTTCCAGGTCTGTCACTTTCCCCGGTCTGTCGCTTTCCCCATCTGTCTCTGTCTCTTTCCCCGTCTGTCTCTTTCCCTGGTCTGTCTCTTTCCCCGGTCTGTCTCTTTCCCCGGTTTGTCTCTTTCCCCGGTCTGTCTCTTTCCCCGGTCTGTCTACATCTCTCTTTCCCTGTTTGTCTCTTTCCCTGTCTGTCTCTTTCCCCGTCTGTCTCTTTCCCCGTCTGTCTCTTTCCCCGTCTGTCTCTTTCCCCGTCTCTCTCTTTCCCCGTCTCTCTCTTTTCCCGTCTCTCTCTTTTCCCGTCTGTATTTCTCCCCATCTGTCTCTTTCCTTGTCTGTCTCTTTCTCCGTCTGTCTCTTTCCTTGTCTGTCTCTTTCCTTGTCTGTCTTCATCTGTCTTTTTCCCCAGTCTGTCTCTTTCCTCGGTCTGTCTCTTTCCCCGTCTGTCTCTTTCCCCGCCTGTCTCTTTTGCTGTCTGTCTCTTTCCACGGTCTGTCTCTTTCCTTGGTCTGTCTCTTTCCAGGTCTGACTCTTTCCCTCTCTGTCTCTTTCCCAGTCTGTCTTTGTCTGTCTCTTTCCCACTCTGTCTTTGTCTGTCTCTGTCTCTTTCCTTGTCTGTCTCTGTCTGTCTTTTTCTCTGTCTGCCTCTGTCTATCTCTTTCCCCGTGTATCTTTCTGTCTGTCTGGCTTTTTTTCCCCTACCTGTCTCTGTCTCTTTCCCTGTATGCCTCTTTCTCTGTCTGTACCTGTCTGTCTCTGTCTGTCTGTCTGTCTCTCAGTCTGTGTCTGTCTCTATTCATCTCTCCACCGACATCATATTACCTCACACATAAGCTTCCTATACTATGAATGTCCTTTGTTCCTATAGCAACCAATCACAGCTCCTATTAATAGCCTGTAGCTCGCAGCTCCATTCATTTTAATGGAGGCAGGTTTTTTTTTAAAGTAACTGTGAAGCGCGGGGTTAAATTTTCTTGTCAAAACATAGTCTATGACATTCCCTGAGTCACATGAGGCGTCTGTGCAAAATTTTGTGATTGTAAATTCGACGGTGCGGATTCCTTTAGCGGACATACACGTACTTACACTGCCAGTCAGCAGCCTCCAAACTACTCTCCCTTGCTTCATCTTTTGGTCTAACTCAGTGGTCCACCTCTGCCACCCATAATGATGGCCACACATTAGACCTTATCTTCACCCGTCTCTGCTCTCTATCTAACCTCACTACCTCCCCTCTCCCCTTATCTGACCACCATCTATTGACCTTCTCAGCCCTGTCCTCCTCACCTGACCCTCCTGTCCAGCACGTATCACACCCTCGCAGAAACCTCGCACACGTCAACATACACACCCTTTCTGACTCTATCCTACCACTGTCCTCCATATCTTCAGTCCACGACTTTCTACAACGCCACTCTCACATCAGCTATTGATTCAGTTGCTCCTCTTGTGCATGGCAGAGTGAGACAAATCAATAGACAACCCTGGCACAACAGCCTCACTAAAAAACTGCGGCAAGTGTCTAGGGCTGCAGAGCGGCGCTGGAAGAAAACGCACTCCCAGGAAGACTTCACCACATTCAAAAATGCAATTCACACATTTCGCTTGGCCCTTACCTCGGCTAAACAGGAATACTTCAGAAACCTCATATCCTCTCTAACACACAACCCCAAACAGTTATTCAATACTTTCAACTCCCTCCTTCGCCCATCACTGCCCCCTCCAACCTCCCTCATTTCCGCAGAAGAATTTTCCACATATTTCAAAGAAAAGATCGACCAAACCAGACAAGTCTTTTCTGCTCAACCACCACAACCCCTTCATATAACAGACCACTGCTCCTCTCCCATAAACTTCCTCTCCACTATCACCGAAGAAGAGCTTGCACATCTT
The DNA here is from genome assembly GCF_048569485.1 of Anomaloglossus baeobatrachus. Classification (NCBI taxonomy): domain Eukaryota; kingdom Metazoa; phylum Chordata; class Amphibia; order Anura; family Aromobatidae; genus Anomaloglossus; species Anomaloglossus baeobatrachus. The sequence continues at coordinate 558,930,086 of NC_134354.1, read as the reverse complement.
CTCTCAAAAGCGCACCTTACCACCTGCGCACTTGATCCCACCCCAACCCACCTCCTCCCCAACCTCACCACTATCCTTATTCCAGCCTTAACCCATCTCTTCAACCTATCTTTAACAACTGGTACCTTCCCTTCTGCCTTTAAACATGCAACAGTCACACCCATCCTAAAGAAACCTTCCCTCGACCCAACCTCTGCTGCCAGCTATCGCCCCATATCGCTACTCCCATTCGCCTCAAAACTCCTGGAACAGCACGTCCATGCTGAAATTTCCTCCCACCTCTCCTCTAACTCTCACTTTGACAACCTACAGTCCGGCTTCCGTCCGCATCATTCCACTGAAACTGCCCTGACTAAAATCACAAATGACTTACTGCCAAAGCTAACAACCACTTCTCTATACTCCTACTTCTAGACCTGTCCTCAGCTTTTGACACTGTTGACCACTCCCTCCTACTACAGATCCTCTCTTCCCTTGGTGTCAGAGACCTCGCCCTCTCTTTGATCTCTTCATACCTCTCCAACCGCACTTTTAGTGTCTCCCACTCCCACACAACCTCTTCATCCCGTCCTCTCTCTGTTGGTGTCCCTCAAGGCTCTGTCCTGTGACCATTACTTTTTTCTATCTACACATTTGGCCTGGGACAACTCATAAAGTCCCATGGCTTCCAGTACCACCTATATGCCGATGACACTCAGATCTACCTCTCTGGCCCAGATCTCACATCTCTGCTGTCCAGAATCCCAGAGTGCCTATCTGCTATATCTTCCTTCTTCTCCTCTCGCTTCCTAAAGCTCAATGTGGCCAAAACTGAACTGATCATCTTTCCTCCATCTCACCTACACTCTCTACCTGATCTATCTATTACAATAAATAACATCACGCTCTCCCCAGCATCCAAAGTTCGGTGCCTTGGAGTGACCTTTGACTCTGCCTTGTCCTTCATACCACACATTCAATCCCTCACCACCTCCTGTCGTCTTCAACTCAAAAATATTTCCAGAATCCGTCCCTTCCTCAATTCTCAATCTACAAAAATGCTAGTGCATGCCCTCATAATCTCCCGCCTCGATTACTGCAACATCCTCCTCTGTGGTCTCCCTGCTAACACGCTCGCCCCTCTCCAGTCCATCCTTAATTCTGCTGCCCGACTGATCCACCTCTCGCCACACTACCACCCTGCTTCTCCTCTCTGCATGTCCCTTCACTGGCTCCTAATCTTCCATCGTATCCAATTCAAACTACTAATACTGACTTACAAAGCCATCTACAAATTGTCTCCTCCATATATCTCTGAACTAATCTCTCGCTACACTCCAAAACGTAATCTCCGGTCCTCCCAAGATCTCCTTCTCTCCTCCTCTCTCATTCGCTCCTCATGCAAACGCCTCCAAGACTTCTCCCGAACATCCCCAGTCTTCTGGAATTCGCTGCCTCAAAATGTCAGATTATCTACTACACTTGCAAACTTCAAACGGAACCTAAAGACTCATCTGTTCAGAAATGCCTATAACCTTCAATGACCTCACTGCTTCACCACCGTGCGGAGCAGCCGCCCGACCACCGTGCGGAGCTGTCGCCTGACCACCGTGCGGAGCTGCTGCCAGACCACCGTGCGGAGCTGCCGCCCGACCACCGTGCGGAGCTGCCGCCCGACTCCCCTCACCCCACCTACTGTCTCCTCCCCAAAATCCTTTAGAATGTAAGCCTACAAGGGCAGAGCCCTCTTCCCTCTGTACTAGTCTGTCTATTGTAAATGAAGGGAATTTTGTTTACTTACCGTAAATTCCTTTTCTTCTAGCTCCAATTGGGAGACCCAGACAATTGGGTGTATAGCTACTGCCTCCGGAGGACACACAAAGTATTACACTTAAAAGTGTAAAGCCCCTCCCCTCTGCTATACACCCTCCCGTGCATCACGGGCTCCTCAGTTTTGGTGCAAAAGCAGGAAGGAGGAAACTTATAACTTGGTCTAAGGTAAATTCAATCCGAAGGATGTTCGGAGAACTGAAACCATAGCCAAGAACAATTCAATCTGAACAACATGTGTACACAAAGAAAACAACAGCCCGAAGGGCACAGGGGCGGGTGCTGGGTCTCCCAATTGGAGCTAGAAGAAAAGGAATTTACGGTAAGTAAACAAAATTCCCTTCTTCTTTGTCGCTCCATTGGGAGACCCAGACAATTGGGACGTCCAAAAGCAGTCCCTGGGTGGGTAAAAGAATACCTCGATAAAAGAGCCGTAAAACGGCTCCTTCCTACAGGTGGACCACCGCCGCCTGAAGGACCCGCCTACCTCAGCTGGCATCTGCCGAAGCGTAGGTATGCACTAGATAGTGCTTCGTGAAAGTGTGCAGACTCGACCAGGTAGTCGCCTGACACACCTGCTGAGCCGTAGCCTGGTGCAGCAATGCCCAGGACGCACCCATGGCTCTGGCGGAATGGGCCTCCAGCCTGAAGGGACCGGAAGCCCAGCAGAACGGTAGGCTTCAAGAATTGGTTCCTTAATCCACTGAGCCAAGTTGACTTGAAAGCCTGCGACCCTTTACGCTGGCCAGCGACAAGGACAAAGAACGCATCCGAGCGGCGCAGGGGCGCCGTACGAGAAATATAGAGTCTGAGTGCTCTCACCAGACCTAACAAGAGCAAATCCTTTTCCCATCGGTGAACTGGATGAGGACAAAAAAGAAGGTAAGAAGATATCCTGATTGAGATGAAAAGAGGATACCACCTTCGGGAGACATTCCGGAACCGGACGCAGAACCACCTTGTCCTGGTGAAACACCAGGAATGGTGGCTTTGCATGACAGTGCTGCTATGTCAGACACTCTGCGGAGTGACGTGACTGCCACTAGGAAGACCACCTTCTGCGAAAGCGTGAAAGAGAAATATCCCTCATCGGCTCGAAGGGTGGTTCCTGAAGAGCCGGTATCACCCTGTTCCGATCCAGGGTTCTAGCCGACGCTTGGAAGGAGGGACTATGTGTCAAACCCCCTGCAGGAACGTGCCCTACCATGAGATGCCACAGATCCGGGTACCACGACCTCCTCGGCCAGTCTGGAGCGACGAGGATGGCGCGGCGGCAGTCGGATCTGAACTTGCGTAACACTCTGGGCAGCGTCGCCAGAGGACGAAATACGTAAGGCAGTGGAAACTGCGACCAATCTGGCCTTGAGAACGTGCCATGAATGCCGGGACCTTGTTGTTGTGCCGGGACGCCAATAGGTCGACGTTCGGTTTCACCCAGCGGCAACAATCTCTTGAAACACGTCCGGGTGAAGAGACCATTCCCCTGCGTCCATGCCCTGGCGACTGAGGAAGTCTGCTTCCCAGTTTTCTACGCCCGGGATGTGAACTGCGGAGATGGTGGAGGCTGTGGCTTCCACCGACAGCAGAATCCGCCGGACTTCCTGGAAGGCTTGCCGACTGCTTGTGCCGCCTTGGTGGTTGATGTATGCCACCGCCGTGGCGATGTCCAACTGAAATCGGATCTGCCTGCATTCCAGCCATGGCTGGGACGCTTTTAGGGCTAGATACACTGCCCTCACCTCCGGAACATTGATCTGGGGGGAGGACTCTGTTGAGTCCATGTACCCTGAGCCCTGTGGCGGGGGAAGACTCCCTGATAGACTCGCGTCAGCCGTGACCACAGCCCAGGATGGGGGTAGGAAGGATTTTTCCTTCGATAAGAAGTGAGAAGAAGCCACCACTGAAGGGATGCCTTGGCTGCCCGAGAAGGAGCAACGTTCCTGTGGAGGGACGTCGATTTGCTGTTCTATTTGTGGAGAAAGTTCCATTGAAGTGGGCGTAGATGAATCTGCGCAAACTGAGCTGCATCCATTGCTGCCACCAACTTCTCTAGGAAGTGTATGAGGCGCCTCAAAGGGTGTGACTGGGCTCGAAGGAGCGATTGCACCCCTGTCTGTAGTGAACGCTGTATGTCCAGCGGAAGCTTTACTATCGCTGAGAGAGTATGAAACTCCATGCTGAGATATGTCAGTGATTGGGCCGGTGTCCATCTTGACTTTGGGAAATTGATGATCCACCCGAATCTCTGGAGAGTCTCTAGAGCAATGTTCGGGCTATGTTGGCATGCCACCCGAGAGGGAGTCTTGACCAGCAGATAGTCTAAGTAAAGGATCACCGAGTGTCCCTGAGAGTGTAGGACCGCTACTACCGTTGTCATGACCTTGGTGAAGGCCCGTGGGGCTGTCGCCAGGCCGAGAGTTAGTGCCACGAACTGAAGGTGTTCGTCCCCTATGGCGAAGCGCAGTAAGCGCTGAAATTCTGGTACAATCGGCACGTGGAGATAAGCATCCCTGATATCGATTGATGCTAGGAAGCCTCCTTGGGCCATCAAAGGCGATGGCAAAGCGGAGAGATTCCATCCGGAACCGTCAGGTTCTCTGTCCGTTGAGCAGTGTGAAGTCCAGAACGGGGTGGAGTGATCCGTCCTATCTGGTGTTCACCGCTTGGAAATGCATCTGCTCGCTCGGGGGACGGAGATGCTCTGAAGCAACGAGTCGGAGGACGAGAACAGAGCTCTATCCTGTGACCGTCAGACAGAATGTCCCTTACATCGGTCTAGGACACGTGGGGACCACTCCCCTGACCTGGACCGCCATACAGGAAAGGTTCTCTGTGCACGGCGGAGGATGAAAATACCACCGCCTGAGACGTCAAAGACGCTAAATGCGGAGCAGACCGCATTAATCTGAGACAGAGCAGCTGAGATAGCCTGGAGTGCCCGCCCCTGCAAAGGCTGGGGCAACGGACGCGCCTATGGGTTCATAGATGGATCTCATTAGGAGTTCTATCTGTCTGTCCGTGGCATTCTTGAGCGTGGACCCGTCAGCCACTGCTACTGCTGATCTAGCCGCCAGTCAAGAGACTGGAGGGCACCTTGTGACACTGAGCCCGAACGTTAACAACGTCAGAGGAGAATGTGTTATAAGACGTTTAGTAAAACGCTTGTCCGGGAAGGTGTGCTTCTGTACAGTATCTGTGAAGCCGTTAGAGCCACGTCCGGACAGAGTCCTGGGTTGCGACCTCCGCCCCCTCCTCTAGAGGGTCCTCAAGCTGAGACCCTTGAAGAAGTCGGGGAAGATTCCAAGCAAGGCTGCTTAGCCGGACTGGGACTGCGGTTCGTGCTGGAGTACCCCACGTCATAACTAGAGGCCACCCCAGGAACACGCTTCGTCGCAGACCGATAGAGGCCTGGGGCGATCTCGCAGTGCCCGGGGCCTGTTTAAGGGACCGGTCTGGACTGCAAACTCCTAGTGTCTTAGCCGACCACTTGTCCATAGCCTGAGACATGGATAGGGAAAATGACCCAGAGAGTTTCTCAGCAAGCTGTAACTCTGTCCCTGCCGCTTGGACCGGGAACGCCGGCGAAGTTTTCATCATGGAAACTCTGTCGCTGTTATCTGTGCAGTGCCTGTAATATAGGCGCACAAGAGGTTAAAATAAGCCAGTGTTTTGGCACCCTTACTCTTTAAGAGCAGACAACAGCCTGTCGTCCGCAGAGTAATCAGTGAGGGTATACAGCCAAAAACAATAATGCTGCCGAACAGTGAAATCATATAGATAGACACATATATGTATATATATATATATATACACTGCGGCACCCAGGGGGGGACAACACCCTAGGGAGACCACCTTTGAAAACTGGTGCCCCCCAGTGCTCAGTGAGGGGGAAGGAGGATAGCAACGTATGCTCCAGCACTCCCTACGTTATGATGCAGGTGTCTGCCGGAATCCGGTGGTCTATAGGGATCAGTGAGGGGGGGCGGAGGACAGCGAGGTGTGCTCCAGCCCTCACTGTCGGCAACCTACCGACCCTCCCGCCCCTCTCCCTGACTGGCAGGCTCAGGGGCGGGAGTGTTAACCCACTAGGCCGCAAAAGCCGGGGACTCAAGTAAAACCGCGGCCGGCAAACATGCATGGTCGGCGCGGTAGTCCCGGACAAAGAATGCCCACCGCAATCGCAGCTGCGTCTGAGGCCAAGGTGCTTCAGGCACCGTGCCAACGGGGACACAGAGTACCTGTAGCTGCAGGGTGTCCCTGACGATACTCCGTCTCCGGCAGGGGCTGCGGATGTGGCTTGTAGCCCTCAGATTCCCTGACCCGGATCTCCCTCAGCTGCAGCCAGAAGGTGCTGAAAAAAAAACATGGCTGACGGTGTTCTCTGAGGAGGAGGGAGGCGTGGGCGTGTTCACACAAAAGTGCGGGAATCTGGTGCCTCAGCGTGGGTAGTGAGGGGGGCGGAGGACAGCTCAATGTACTACAGCCCTCACTGTCGGCGTCATACCGACCGTCCCGCCCTTTTCCCTGACTGGCAAGTCTGGGGGCGGGAGAATCCCATACTAGGCCGCAAAAGCCGGGGATTAAAGTTGAAATCGCGGCCGACCGGCAGTGCACGGTCGGTGCGGTAGTCCCGGACCCACACGCACGCCGCAGTCGCTGCAGCGTCTGTGCCCAAGGTGCTTTATGCGCCGTCCCAACGGGGACACAGAGCACCTGGAATATGCGGTACTAGGCAGAAGCCGGAGACTAGAGTGTAAGCGCAGCCGGCCACAAGCGCGGTCCCGGCGCACTAACACGCCCAGCAGTGCTGCAGCGTGTACGACACAAGCGCGCCATGCGCCGTCCCCAAGGGGATACAGAGTACCTCGCAGTAGCAGGGCCATGTCCCTGACGATACTCAGCTCCTGTCCAGCAGATTCCCAGGGGCTGCGGAGGGAGCACGGTCCCAGTGTCTAGAGACCGATTATGGATCCCACTTCACCCAGAGCCCTGCAGGGATGGGGAAGGAAAAACAGCATGTGGGCTCCAGCCTCCGTACCCGCAATGGGTACCTCAACCTTAACAACACCGCCGACCAGAGTGGGGTGAGAAGGGAGCATGCTGGGGGCCCTATATGGGCCCACTTTTCTTCCATCCGAAATAGTCAGCAGCTGCTGCTGACTAAGTTGTGGAGCTATGCTTGCATGTGTGCCTCCTTCGCACAAAGCTTAAAAACTGAGGAGCCCGTGATGCACGGGAGGGTGTATAGCAGAGGGGAGGGGCTTTACACTTTTAAGTGTAATACTTTGTGTGTCCTCCGGAGGCAGTAGCTATACACCCAATTGTCTGGGTCTCCCAATGGAGCGACAAAGAAAATTATTATATATATTATTATAAAGTACTTACATATATACATACATACACTCAGCTTTATATATTAGATTATATTTTTATATATATATATATATGTATATATATATATATATAAAAACATTTTTTTCATGCTTTATTTTTTGTTTACATTTTATCCCTGTCTTGTAAGTAATGTAGTTTTATAATTAGCACCATATAGTAATTTTGGCCAACATCTTTCAGTAATGTCCCCTATCCTCTTCCTTTTCTTGAAGTAATGTTCCCATCCTGATCCCCATCCTGTAGTAATGTGCCCATTCTTGTCTCCCTTTACAAATGTCCCCCATTCTTGTCCCCATCCTATAGTAATGTGCCCATCCTGTAGTAATGTGCCCCATACTTGTCCCCATCCTGTAGTAATGTGTTTGTAGTGCCCGGTCCCAGCATGGTATCCCCACACAACCGTGCACCTAGGCCTTGGCGGGGGCACCCTCTCTCTCACCTGCCTGGTCCCGCACGCCCTCGCTCCCGGGCTCCGGCAGGGGCGTCCTCCTTTTCTCCTGTGTGGCGGCCCCATCCACTCTTCTGCCCCTGGACCTGCCGTGGCCTTCTCCTGCTTCCAAGCCATGCGCACTGCATCTGTGAGTGCCCTTAGGGTGTGCACGGCCACGCCCCCTTTCTTAAAGGGCAAGCATCCCATTACCTGGAAGCTGTTCCTGAGGTCACTCTACCACCACCTCCGTGCTGGCATGTCAGAGCTCCCACCACCGTGCTGCCACTACCAAGCTCACCTGCAGCAGACTTTATGAGACTAATCCCATCCATGAGACTATCTCCTCACGTTCCTGCCTGCCGTGCCTTCTGTTGGAGTGCGACACAATCCCTGTATATGGGTTCGCTGCTGGTTGCACCTTCTCGGGAGTCTGGTGCACGGGCCAGTGGGCCCACCCCTTGGCGACTGTAACAGTGCCCCATCCTGTAGTAATGTGCCCAAGCACGTTCTCTTTTACTAATGTGGCCCACCTTTGTTCCCATCCTGTAGTAATGTTCCCATCTTTGTACCCTTTTACAAAGGTGTCCATGCAGGCCCTCTTCTTGTAGTAATGTCCCCTTTACTGATCCTCTTCTTGTAGCAATGTCTCATCCCGGTCCCCTATTGTACCATTCTACACACACTAGCAATGTCCCATCCTGGTCCCCTATTGTGTCATTACACACGCACGCGCACACACACACACAAAGTCCCATCCTGGTTCCCTATTGTGCCATTTTATATACAGATACACACACACACACACACACACACACACACTAGCAATGTCTCATCCTGGTCCCCTATTGTGCCATTAAACACAAGCATATTCTTCTCACTGATTCTTCTCACCTGTCCTCCATTCCCTCAGCGTTCACTACCCCGCTTCTTTCATCCCACAGGCATGAGCCACCCTCGAAGATCGTGGCCGCTGTCAGCGCTTCATCTAAAATTTAGATGAACGTTTTGACATCGCCATGCAGTCAAGCTCTCTCTGCACTATTCCAATGGCAGCCGCTGGCCAATCAGAGGCAAGCAGGTGACGTCATCCACATCAACTGCTTGCCTCGGATTGGCCAGTGGTTGCCTTTGGACCAGTGCAGAGAGCTTGACTCTCCGCAGTGCCAATAAAACGTTCATCTGAAATAAAGCAGTGAGCAGTGACGGTTGCGGCCCCTGCCGCAATTGTCAAGCTGGGCACGTGCCTGCGAACCGCAATAAGTAGCCTGAGGTGTCGCATGCAGCCTGTTTGAGACCTCTGTACTAGATGCTGGGACTACAAGTCATGGATCAGCAATATGCACCCAGAACTGCTTGTGGTTCTGGGTACATTTTGCACCTGACAGGTTCCCTGTGAGGTTAAAGGTAGACTTAAGTCAATTGAGTTCAACCTTGCTACTCATATTAAGGGACACTGCTAGTTTACAATTGGATCTAAACAAAATAAAAACAATAAGCGGCGCTCCATAATGTAGATGTTTTGAGTAAATGCACTGACTTTGAGAACAAGCGGTACTGCTCCACTTGGCGGGATGTACTTACAACAGGTACAACTAAGAATTTGTAAACAGTTCCTCAGCTGTTGCTCCACTTTGCAAGTGCAATAAGAAATATAAGGCTGGGGCCACACGGGGATTACTGCTATCACCTCGCATGACACTCGGCTCACGCTGGCAGTACAGCAGAGCCGAGTGTCATGCGAGTGTCCCTGCGACTGAGGTCCAATCGTGCGAGCGGACCTCAGCTGCGGGGGTGGGCCGACCTCAGCTGCAGGGGCGGGCCGGCACTGAGGAGGGGTGGGCCGGTGCTGCGGAGGGGCAGGCTGGCACTGAGGAGAGGAAGGGATTTATCTCCCTCTCTCCTCCGTAGCCGGCTATTGCCATTCTCGCACTGCACTCGCGGTACACCGATGTACCGCGAGTGCAGTGCGATTTTTCTCTCGCCCCATACACTTGAATGGGTGTGAGAGAAATAAGGATCTCATTGCATCCCACAGCATGCTGCGATTGTTTTCTTGGTCCGATTAGGGCTGAGAAAATAATCGCTCATGAGTGCTGACACATAGGCTAATATTGGTCCGAGTGGACTGCGATTTTTTATCGCACTCCACTCGCACCGATTTTCATGTCATATGGCTTAGGCCTAAAATTTAGAAGGAAACCCAGGAACTGTTGGAAAATAGATTGCTCATGGGTAGGTGATTTGATAAGGCATCTGTACGGTGTAGCCTCACTAAAGTGATTCTACCTCTACAGTGTCTCTTGTTCCAGCAGAGCCCAATGGTTCCTTGTTTTTCTTCTGCATCCTAAGTTACAACTTGATTGTATAATTGCCATTTCTCAGCATTTTGTGCACACACCAGACTCCTCCCCTACAGAGTTCTCCACATGCATCTCTACACTTTTGGATAATATATGGACTTTCCTTGGACTTTTTTCTGGATCTGTATTTGTAAGTTGAGACATGGCTGTTTATACATGATATGAAACCTAAAAAGTGATTGTGGATTTTCTGAAACAGTTGTTGGGATCATGCAACGTAATTAAAGGGAACTTTCCATACACTTGGTTAAAAAACATATGTAAGTGACACTATGCTCCTTTGAGGATACAGCTCACTCGACTACTTGTTGAGGTAGACAGGAGCCATGTCTATTTAAATGTCGTCTGGTTTATTCAATTTTCATAACCTGCTTGATAGGATAAACACAGCCTTTCCCAGGTACAAAGCAACGAACAGGGTAACAAAATAACAAGTTCATAGAGTACTGCAGGGTCTGCCGGCTCGGGATAGTGTTCAACTCTAAGGAGTACTTTGCACTCTGCGACATCGCTAGTCGATTGTAGCAATGCCGAGCGCGATAGTACCCGCCCCCGTCGCACATGTGATATCTTGGATAGCTGCAGATTCCGGAGAGCTGCTGTGGGAAACCTGCGGATATACCTGCGGATATATCCGCAGGTACAGAGTCCCGTGGGCACATAGCCTAAAAGTGGATGAGCACCTCCACTAATTTCTGAGGCTATGTGCGCACGCTGCGTTTTTGCGCATGTTTCGGGTGCGTTTTTGGTCTAAAAACTGCATATCTTTGCTTCCCCAGCAAAGTCTATGACTTTTCATTTTTGCTGTCTGCACAGTGCAGTTTGGTTTTAGGTGCGTTTTTGTGGTGACCACAAAGATGCAACATGTCAATTATTTCTGCGTTTTTCACCCATGCAATGCATTGGAAAAAACGCTGCAAAAAACGCACCAAAACACGCAAAAACGCATAAGTTTTTACCGCTGTGATTTTTGCTGCGGGTGTGTCTTTGTGTGTTTTTTTGCAGCCAAAAATCGCACAAAAACGCTGCATCTTTGTGGTCACAAAAAAAGGCAACGTGAGCACATAGCCTAACCGGGGAGCAATAAAAGTGCATCAATGCATACATAGACACCAAACACTGAACAGACACATAAAAATCAGCTATGCACACAAGTACAGAAAATAAAACATTATCTAACAAATCAGCTGAAAAATCACAAAGTTTCCCGGTAAAACATTTGAACCAAGCTGTTAATAATCATTAGGACACTATGCAAAAAAAAAAAAAAATACTAGGAAAAAATAGTGATGCAACAGTGGGTTGGACCAGAAGACCAAGATGTGTAGGAAGACCCCACGGGTTATGCTGCTACAATACAGCTTCCTCAGGGGTGGTTTACTCTACAATGCAGCTTCCTCAGGGGTGGTTTACTCTACAATGCAGCTTCCTCAGGGGTGGTTTATTCTACAATGCAGCTTCCTCGGAGGTGGTTTATTCTACAATGCAGCTTCCTCAGGGGTGGTTTATTCTACAATACAGCTTCCTCGGGGGTGGTTTATTCTACAATGCAGCTTCCTCAGGGGTGGTTTACTCTACAATGCAGCTTCCTCAGGGGTGGTTTACTCTACAATGCAGCTTCCTCAGGGGTGGTTTACTCTACAATGCAGCTTCCTCAGGGGTGGTTTACTCTACAATGCAGCTTCCTCAGGGGTGGTTTACTGTACAATACAGCTTCCTCAGGGGTGGTTTACTCTACAATACAGCTTCCTCAGGGGTGGTTTATTCTACAATGCAGCTTCCTCAGGGGTGGTTTATTCTACAATGCAGCTTCCTCGGGGTGGTTTATTCTACAATGCAGCTTCCTCAGGGGTGGTTTACTCTACAATGCAGCTTCCTCAGGGGTGGTTTACTCTACAATGCAGCTTCCTCAGGGGTGGTTTATTCTACAATGCAGCTTCCTCGGAGGTGGTTTATTCTACAATGCAGCTTCCTCGGGGGTGGTTTATTCTACAATACAGCTTCCTCGGGGGTGGTTTATTCTACAATGCAGCTTCCTCAGGGGTGGTTTACTCTACAATGCAGCTTCCTCAGGGGTGGTTTACTCTACAATGCAGCTTCCTCAGGGGTGGTTTACTCTACAATGCAGCTTCCTCAGGGGTGGTTTACTCTACAATGCAGCTTCCTCAGGGGTGGTTTACTGTACAATACAGCTTCCTCAGGGGTGGTTTACTCTACAATACAGCTTCCTCAGGGGTGGTTTATTCTACAATGCAGCTTCCTCGGGGGTGGTTTATTCTACAATGCAGCTTCCTCGGGGGTGGTTTATTCTACAATGCAGCTTCCTCGGGGGTGGTTTATTCTACAATGCAGCTTCCTCAGGGGTGGTTTACTCTACAATGCAGCTTCCTCAGGGGTGGTTTACTCTACAATACAGCTTCCTCGGGGGTGGTTTATTCTACAATGCAGCTTCCTCAGGGGTGGTTTATTCTACAATACAGCTTCCTCGGGGGTGGTTTATTCTACAATGCAGCTTCCTCAGGGGTGGTTTACTCTACAATGCAGCTTCCTCAGGGGTGGTTTACTCTACAATGCAGCTTCCTCAGGGGTGGTTTACTCTACAATGCAGCTTCCTCAGGGGTGGTTTACTCTACAATGCAGCTTCCTCAGGGGTGGTTTACTGTACAATACAGCTTCCTCAGGGGTGGTTTACTCTACAATACAGCTTCCTCAGGGGTGGTTTATTCTACAATGCAGCTTCCTCGGGGGTGGTTTATTCTACAATGCAGCTTCCTCGGGGGTGGTTTATTCTACAATGCAGCTTCCTCGGGGGTGGTTTATTCTACAATGCAGCTTCCTCAGGGGTGGTTTACTCTACAATGCAGCTTCCTCAGGGGTGGTTTACTCTACAATGCAGCTTCCTCAGGGGTGGTTTACTCTACAATGCAGCTTCCTCAGGGGTGGTTTACTCTACAATACAGCTTCCTCAGGGGTGGTTTACTCTACAATGCAGCTTCCTCAGGGGTGGTTTACTCTACAATGCAGCTTCCTCGGGGGTGGTTTACTCTACAATGCAGCTTCCTCGGGGTGGTTTACTCTACAATGCAGCTTCCTCGGGGGTGGTTTACTCTACAATGCAGCTTCCTCAGGGGTGGTTTACTCTACAATGCAGCTTCCTCAGGGGTGGTTTACTCTACAATGCAGCTTCCTCAGGGGTGGTTTACTCTACAATGCAGCTTCCTCAGGGGTGGTTTACTCTACAATACAGCTTCCTCAGGGGTGGTTTATTCTACAATACAGCTTCCTCAGGGGTGGTTTATTCTACAATGCAGCTTCCTCGGGGGTGGTTTATTCTACAATGCAGCTTCCTCGGGGTGGTTTACTCGACAATACAGCTTCCTCAGGGATGGTTTATTCTACAATGCAGCTTCCTCGGGGTGGTTTACTCTACAATGCAGCTTCCTCAGGGGTGGTTTATTCTACAATGCAGCTTCCTCAGGGGTGGTTTATTCTACAATGCAGCTTCCTCGGGGGTGGTTTATTCTACAATGCAGCTTCCTCAGGGGTGGTTTATTCTACAATGCAGCTTCCTCAGGGATGGTTTATTCTACAATGCAGCTTCCTCGGGGTGGTTTACTCTACAATGCAGCTTCCTCAGGGGTGGTTTATTCTACAATGCAGCTTCCTCAGGGGTGGTTTATTCTACAATGCAGCTTCCTCGGGGGTGGTTTATTCTACAATGCAGCTTCCTCGGGGGTGGTTTATTCTACAATACAGCTTCTTCAGGGGTGGTTTATTCTACAATGCAGCTTCCTCGGGGTGGTTTACTCTACAATGCAGCTTCCTCAGGGGTGGTTTATTCTACAATGCAGCTTCCTCAGGGGTGGTTTATTCTACAATGCAGCTTCCTCGGGGGTGGTTTATTCTACAATGCAGCTTCCTCAGGGGTGGTTTATTCTACAATGCAGCTTCCTCAGGGATGGTTTATTCTACAATGCAGCTTCCTCGGGGTGGTTTACTCTACAATGCAGCTTCCTCAGGGGTGGTTTATTCTACAATGCAGCTTCCTCAGGGGTGGTTTATTCTACAATGCAGCTTCCTCGGGGGTGGTTTATTCTACAATGCAGCTTCCTCGGGGGTGGTTTATTCTACAATACAGCTTCTTCAGGGGTGGTTTATTCTACAATGTAGCTTCCTCGGGGTGGTTTACTCTACAATGCAGCTTCCTCAGGGGTGGTTTACTCTACAATGCAGCTTCCTCAGGGGTGGTTTATTCTACAATGCAGCTTCCTCAGGGGTGGTTTATTCTACAATGCAGCTTCCTCAGGGGTGGTTTATTCTACAATACAGCTTCCTCAGGGGTGGTTTATTCTACAATGCAGCTTCCTCAGGGGTGGTTTATTCTACAATGCAGCTTCCTCGGGGTGGTTTACTCGACAATGGAGCTTACTCAGGGGTGGTTTACTCTACAATGGAGCTTACTCAGGGGTGGTTTACTCTACAATGGAGCTTCCTCGGGGGTGGTTTACTCTACAATGGAGCTTACTCAGGGGTGGTTTACTCTACAATGGAGCTTCCTCGGGGGTGGTTTACTCTACAATGGAGCTTCCTCAGGGGTGGTTTACTCTACAATACAGCTTCCTCAGGGGTGGTTTACTCTACAATGCAGCTTCCTCAGGGATAGTTATGCTACAATACAGCTTCATAAGGGGTGGTTTACACCATAATGCAGCTGTGCCTCTGTAGCTGGGTGTAGGCCTCCCAGCTACAGTGGCACATTATGCATGATCGGAAGTACAGAAGACTTCAGATCATGAGCAGTGTGCCCTCTGAAACCAAGACACGTACACCCAGCTTCCGAGGGGCACTGATGCGCCCAGAACGAGTGCAACTAACGCGCTCCAGCGGGGATTGCATAGTTCCCCACTGCCATCGGTGGCCCTGTGACGCAATCACAGAGCACCGATGGGTTGTCATGACAGTGGGGTGGGGGGGTTGGCTCTGTTGATGATTGCTGTCGCAGTCATGACTCCCCTCCTGTGAATGCCAGCAGAGCGCCAGCACTCACAGGAGATCAGCATTTCTCCTGATCAGAGCTATGCTGAAGCATCCACCTGATCACCAGAAGAGATTGGACTGTGCAGATTTCAAGTCCCTTAACAGGACTACTAAAAATCAATAAGAGATGTAAAAAAAGTTTTTAAAAAGCTGTAAAAAAATCAAATCATCTCCCTTTTGCCCAACGGTATCGCAATGTTCAGAATTGCCTGGTCTTTCAAAGTATAACATCAATTAATCTGATCAGTAAACGGCATGGCCATTTTTTGTCACCACAACATTATATCACAATGCAATAACAGGTGATCGTAATGTAACATCTACACTAAAATGGAAACATTAAAAACGTCAGCTTAAGGCTGTGTGCCCACGTTGCGTTCTGTCCCTGCAGAAATTTCTGCAGCGATTTGAACAGCACACGTGTGCTTCAAATCGCTGCAGAAACAGTCCGTAATGAAAAGCAGATTTCATGCGCTCTGGATGCAGCCTCTCCCATAGACAGAGCGGGGGCTGCATCCAAAGCGCATGAAAGAAGTGACGTTGCTTTTTAGAACGCAGCGACTTGGCAGCAGCAGAAGCGCTGCGCTCTAATACGCCACGTGGGCATGGATTAGGCATAATGTTCATAGATTGTGCTGGGGACGCAGGACGCATGCAGTTACACTGCGGTGCAGAACGCAGCGTAACTGCATGAAAATACACTACGTGGGCACAGAGCCTTAGACGCAAAACATAAGCCACTGAGCCCCAGATCCTGAAAAATGAGAACGCTACGGGTCTCGAAAATGGAGCAATTTTTACTTTTCACAAACGTCTGAATTTTTTTTATTACCACTCATATAGAAGTAAAACTGTACATGTTCGGTATCTATGAACTCGCACTGAGCTGGGGATGCAGGGCAGATTACCGTGTAATGAACATGGTACAGAAAAAAAAAATAAACAATTGAGAAATTGCACTTGGAATTATTTTTTACCCCTTTCCAGTACAATTGGGGCAGAATGAATGGAGTCATTCAAAAGTACAACTAATCCCGGAAAAATCAAGCCCTCATATGGCCGTATTTCTAAAAAAAAAAACAAAAAAAAAGTTATGGCTCTTGGGAGGAAAAAAAGGAAACAAAAAACAAATAAAAAAAAAATCGCCTGGGGGTGAAGGGGTTAAAAAACTTTCTGAGGCACCGGCTCCCGGGAAGCTGCCCGTCTGCGATAGAGTCCCCCCGCGGGAGCAGCAGTGCACAGCTGATCCCCCTCCCCGGACTGTGCCCACTCCGGGGCGCCGCTGTCCGGGGCTCTGTGCAGTCAGGTGCCCCGCAGCAGCCCACAGCCGCCGCCGGTCTCCGCTGCCCCGCCCATATCCTCTGCGCACATCTGGAGCTCCCGCTCTCTAGAGTCCCGGCTGCACTGAGGGTGCCCATGTTCTGGCAGCTCCTGGTAGTAGCCGCTATAGCAGCCCCCCTGCGCTGCACCGAGAGCCCCCCGGCTGTGAGTGCGGAGCTCAGCACAGTATGGGGTCCGGGGCTGCGGGCGGAGCCGGCGCTCCCTGCACGGTATTTCTACATCCAGGCAGCAGACACACAAGGAAACAAGTAAGTACACAACTATGCCGGAAAGTGAGCAAGGCGGTGTCCATGGCAACCAAATAGCTTACTAATTCCATTAGCGACTACTGCAGTATATAACAGGCTCCGCCTCCTGTGTGATGTTATATAAGCGGAGAAATGAGGGGCAGGGAGCTAAACCGTGCATAAGTCTGACAGCCCTGCCCTAAGTGACTACACTACACAGCTGTATACACCACATATAGGGAAAAGTATACAGAACAGCTGTGTATGACACACCCCTCATTATCATACAGCTGTATATGTCACCTATATACAGCCCATATATTACATTATACTGCTATATATGTCACCTATATACAGCCCATATATTACATTATACTGCTATATATGTCACCTATATATAGCCCATATATTACATCATACTGCTATATATGTCACCTATATACAGCCCATATATTACATTATATTGCTATATATGTCACCTATATATAGCCCATATATTACAACGTTATATATGTCACCTATATACAGCCCATATATTACATTATAATGTATATGTCACCTATATACAGCCCATATATTACAACGTTATATATGTCACCTATATACAGCCCATATATTACAACGTTATTTGTCACCTATATGCAGCCCATATATTACATTATACTGCTATATTTGTCACCTATATACAGCCCATATATTGCAACATTATACTGTATATGCCACCTATATACATCCCATATATTACATTATACTGCTATATATCTCACCTATATACAGCCCATATATTGCAACATTATACTGTATATGTCACCTATATACATCCCATATATTACATTATACTGCTATATATCTCACCTATATACAGCCCATATATTGCAACATTATACTGTATATGCCACCTATATACATCCCATATATTACATTATACTGCTATATATCTCACCTATAGACAGCCCATATATTGCAACATTATACTGTATATGTCACCTATATACAGCCCATATATTACATTATACTGCTATATATCTCACCTATATACAGCCCATATATTGCAACATTATACTGTATATGTCACCTATATACATCCCATATATTACATTATACTGCTATATATCTATATAAAGACCATATATTACAACGTTATATATGTCACCTATATACAGCCCATATATTACAACATTATACTGTATATGTCACCTATATGGAAGGAAAAAGAGAGGTATTCAGCTCACCCAAATAGTGTCCTCCAGTCTGCAGTGAATGCACGTAGTCCCTCGTACAGGCAGGTCCGTGTTCCAGGAAGGTAGCAAAGAAAAGTAAGTGGGACTCAGCACCAATGCGAATAGATAAAAATCTTCATGCTTTATTTGAAAAAAAGTTAAAATTAATAAAATGGCGTTTTTGGAAAGATCTGTGACCCTTTATTAATTTTAACTTTTTTTCAAATAAAGCATGAAGATTTTTATCTATTCGCATTGGTGCTGAGTCCCACTTACTTTTCTTTGCTATGTCACCTATATACAGCCCATATATTACATTGTACTGCTATATATGTCACCTATATACAGCCCATATATTACAACGTTATATATACCACCTATATACAGCCCATATATTACAACATTATACTGTATATGTCACCTATAGGTACAATGTATACCACATAGCTGTTTATATCACCAATATACAGTCTATATAGTGTACTGATTTTATATATATATATATATTACAGTACAGACCAAAAGTTTGGACACACCTCATTCAAAGAGTTTTCTTTATTTTCATAACTGAAAATTGTAGGTTCACATTGAAGACCTCAAAACTATGAATTAACACATGTGGAATGAAATACTTAACAAAAAAGTGTAAAACAACTGAACATATGTTTTATATTCTAGATTCTTCAAAGTAGCCACCTTTTGCTTTGATTACTGCTTTGAGCACTCTTGGCATTCTCTTGATGAGCTTTAAGAGGTAGACACCGGAAATGGTCTTCCAACAGTCTTGAAGGAGTTCCCAGAGATGCTTAGCACTTGTTGGCCCTTTTGCCTTCACTCTGTGGTCCAGCTCACCCCAAACCATCTCGATTGGGTTCAGGTCTGGTGACTGTGGAGGCCAGGTCATCTGGCGTAGCACCCCATCACTCTCCTTCTTAGTCAAATAGCCCTTACACAGCCTGGAGGTGTGTTTGGGGTCATTGTCCTGTTGAAAAATAAATGATGGTCCAACTAAATGCAAACCGGATGGAATAGCATGCTGCTGCAAGATGCTGTGGTAGCCATGCTGGTTCAGTATGCCTTCAGTTTTGAATAAATCCCCAACAGTGTCACCAGCAAAGCACCCCCACACCATCACACCTCCTCCTCTATGCTTCACGGTGGGAACCAGGCATGTAGAGTCCATCCGTTCACCTTTTCTGCGTCGCACAAAGACATGGTGGTTGGATCCAAAGATGTCAAATTTGGACTCATCAGACCAAAGCACAGATTTCCACTGGTCTAATGTCCATTCCTTGTGTTCTTTAGCCCAAACAAGCCTTTTCTGCTTGTTGTCTGTCCTTAGTGGTTTCCTAGCAGCTATTTTACCATGAAGGCCTGCTGCACAAAATCTCCTCTTAACAGTTGTTCTAGAGATGTGTCTGCTGCTAGAACTCTGTGTGGCATTGACCTGGTCTCTAATCTGAGCTGCTGTTAACCTGCGATTTCTGAGGCTGGTGACTCGGATAAACCTATCCTCCACAGCAGAGGTGACTCTTGGTCTTCCTTTCCTGGGGCGGTCCTCATGTGAGCCAGTTTCTTTGTAGCGTTTGATGGTTTTTGCCACTTCACTTTGGGACACTTTCAAAGTTTTCCCAATTTTTCGGACTGACTGACCTTCATATCTTAACATAATGATGGCCACTCGTTCTTCTTTACTTAGCTGCTTTTTTCTTGCCATAATACAAATTCTAACAGTCTATTCAGTAGGACTATCAGCTGTGTATCCACCAGACTTCTGCACAACACAACTGATGATCCCAACCCCATTTATAAGGCAAGAAATCCCACTTATTAAACCTGACAGGGCACACCTGTGAAGTGAAAACCATTTCCGGTGACTACCTCTTGAAGCTCATCAAGAGAATGCCAAGAGTGTGCAAAGCAGTAATCAAAGCAAAAGGTGGCTACTTTGAAGAACCTAGAATATAAGACATATTTTCAGTTGTTTCACACTTTTATGTTAAGTATTTCATTCCACATGTGTTAATTCATAGTTTCTATGCCTTCAATGTGAATCTACAATTTTCAGAATCATGAAAATAAAGAAAACTCTTTGAATGAGAAGGTGTGTCCAAACTTTTGGTCTGTACTGTATATATATATGAAATCAGTACACTATATACTATACACTGTATAGCTGTATATGTCACCTATATATCTCTTCTATACTAGGGGTGGGCGATTAATTCTTGACTAGTATGGCGGGCTGACCCAATAGGCTGAAATTAACTCTGCTTAATAATAATAATAATAATAATAGCATATTATAATTATTTTAGATTAATATTGATTGTATTAATATTGAGCAGAATTAAGTATGCTGACATTCCCCCATATACAGCATGAGCCCACACACAGCCCCTTATACATAACCTTCTGTATACAGTATGTGCCCACACTCAGCCCCCCTACATACAGTATTCGCCCCCACATAGCCCCTATATACATTTTCATCCATGCACATAGCCTCTCTGTATACAGTATGAGCCCCCAAATAGCCCCTTATATACAGTATAAACCACCACATAGCCTCCATGTCGCCTCCTATTACATTATGGGCTCCACATAGCCTTATAAATACATCAGGAGCCCTCACATAGCATCCTATAAAATTATGAGTCCCACATAGTCTCCTATATACAATATGAGCCCACATAGTCTCCTATATTTATACATAGGTATGAGCCTATGAGGTATATACAGTATGAGCCTCCACATAGCCTCCTACAAACATTTTGAGCCCCACAAAGCTTCCTAAATACAGCATAAGCCCCATATAGACTCCTATATACTTTATGAGCCTCCGCATAGCTTCCTGTATACTTTATAAGTCCCCACACAGCCTCCTACATAAATTCAAACATCCCGGACCCATGAAAAAGAAAAGAAACACCTCATACTCAAGTTTCTCCCTGTCACGCTAGGTACTGGGCTAGTATCAAGCAAAAGGAAAGGGAAACCCTGCATCTAGGGAAGGGGGAGATGGTGACCCCTGACCAAACCTACCGCTGGGGTCCCTCACCACCCTAGATAGGTTCCGCACCTATGTGTGCCGCTCGGATCCGGGTTCTCTGTGTCTCGAGGGTCTCCGGACCCGGGGTCGTGCGGCAACTCAAATGAAAGGGAGGTATTTAAATGGGAATGGATATCTAGTTCGTGAATACGCCCGTGGTGTACGGTAATTTGTGGAGTACCGCTGCTGCTGTTGGGAGTACCCGGGGTGATGAAGTGGGGCAGCAAGGTGCCGTAGCCCTCCACGGGTAGGGGAGATGCCCCAGGACTCGGTGTGGGGTGCCGTGGGATGCAGGGGTCACTCTCGTACTCAGTCAATAAGCAGACGGTGACAACCGGGTAAACCAACTCTCTTGGTGCCGCTGCCGCTGAGGGGAGCTCGTCCGGGTCCCGTCCCCTATAGTGTTGCCTGGTGATCCGTGACCTGCCTCCTGGCACTAAGTTTAACTTCAACGTGGTGGCCCAGTAGTATGAAACTTGCCGGGCCCCGCTCCCCACTTTGGCTAAGTGTGGGAGCTTGCTCTCAGGGCTCACGCTTGGGATTTTCTGGACCGTTTTGAATTGGAAAGTCCTATCCCCCTCGTTGCGCTAATGCCCCGATTCTGGAGCAGGTGGGAATAGATCATAAAGGCTCCGTTCTTCTCAGGTGAATTGTTGGGTTGCCTGAAGCTACTCCCCGACCTAGGGTCCATGTACCCTGTCGTGCCTTTGGTCCCGGAGCGGTGATATTGCTTGGCTGCCGGCTGTCCTCCTTGACAGGTCCAGGCACCTTGCCACAATCCCCTGCGACCGGGGGTCCGACTCCTCTAGGCCCAGACTACCGTCTGCAACCTAGACAGCTTCTCTAGGAGCCACCTCCTCTCACTCTCCTGACTCTACACACACTCTCTCTCTAACTGACTACGCTCCTCACCTCCCCTCACTGACCCCCCAGGTGGGCGACTCTATTCTACTAAAGCTGTCCACTGGTGTGCCTGGTGGGTGTAGTGCAAGGTGTATCTAGGATTTGATTTGCCGTTGGAGTTAACACTATTTAGATAGGGACCCAGAACCATGAGGGACTTGGAATACTGCACGGAAGGGCAGTTTATGCAGTACCCTGTGACGACCTGATAGTCCAGGGGCGTCACATATGCGCCAAGCCGGATACCTGACCCACGGATGACCATAATGCTGGGCCCTAGATAGAGAACATATGGGATGAGCTCTTTGTCAACCCCTTTAAACAATAAAGAAGACACAGGGGAGCACACACTCATGGGGAAAGCACATGAACTACTTCTCTCCAGATGCCTCAAGAAGAAGTTCAGCAAAGAACAGCAACAATCCTACAGATGAGTGCAATCTGTCTGCTTGCATCCAGAGCTTGTGAAGGAACTGAATATCAACAGCACAAATCAGGGGATGAGAGTATTTAAAGCCAAGGGGAAATACAGATGATTAGCAGCTGAAGGGAAGAGGTGCTCCGATAGGTCCTAAAGGGAAAAGGATGAAAACCCAGCAGAGGAGATACCTAGTACCTGAAATACTGACAGTAGGAATAACAGAAAGTCAGGGAGCATTTAGCGCAGCCAAACCCTGTGACCTTCTGTTACCAGAAACCACAGGACTGACTGTCATCCATGACACACCCGTGACAGTACCCCCCCTTCAACGAGTGGTCTCCGGACCAGGCCTGTCTGGATGGGCAGCATGCAATGCAATCCATGTTGTGGCATTCACATCCGATGCTGGGACCCACAGCCTCTCCTTCTCTGATTGTTCTACTCCTGGTTTTGGCTTACAAATACTGATGTAAAAAAACTCACCAAATTCTCAACATGTGCACGTGGCCTCATAGCACATCTGGTTGGTGGCATAAATTTCAGCCTTGCAGTGCATGATGGGGACACTGAACCTTAAAGGGAACTTGTCACCAGATTTTTCCCTTATAAGCTGCGGCACCACCAGTGAGCTCTTATATACTGCATTCTAGAATACTGTATATAAGAGACCACTCTGTATAATGTAAAAAACACCTTTATTATACACCTTGGGGGAGGTAATTTCCAATGAATGTCTCTGCTCTCGGTCCGGTACCCCCTCCATCTTTTGCGATTGTCGTTGTCCTGCCCAGCCCCATGTGTATGAGGCGTCCTGCATCAGTCACACACGGGCCTCCATTGCGCTCTTGCACATGCGGCACTTTGACCTGCCCACATGAGAGATCAAAGTGCTGTTAAATGCAGTCAGTCTTTGACCTCTCCTTGCGCCTGTGCACTACAGTCAGGCACATCAACATGTGCAGGAGCGCAACAGAGGACGCTCTGTGAATGACGCAGTACACATCATACACACGGGGCTGGGCAGGAGAACGGCGATCGCACAAGATGGAAGAGGCGCCGGACAGAGAACAGCAACACCCATTGGACAAGACCACCCCCTAGGGGAGTATAATAAAGGTGTTTTTTACGTTCTACAGAGCGGCCTGGGCTCTTATATACAGTATTTTACAATGCTGTATATAAGGGCTGACTGATGATGGCCACAGCTTTTAAGGGAAAAACCTGGTGACAGATTCCCTTTAAGTATAATGTACAAATACTCTAGACTGCACACAGATATTCAAGTTTACTATACTTCATGTTTACTAATGGCGTTGTCTTTTTCTTTTTAGTTTCACGTTTACTCCTCAAAATGAACACTTTCAAGTCCACATCACGGCAGTGGGGGAGCAGTATACTAGAGTGGGGGTGCAGGTGCTTGACAGAAAAGATGGCTCCTTCCTAGTAAGATACAAACTGTATGCCAGCTACAGGACTCTTCAGATTGAGGTTCAAGTTAATGGCAGACATGTGGCAAAATCTCCTTATTTCCTTGAAGGTATTTTTAATTCAGAGATAATAAATGGGTCTGCTAACCAGCTTTCAAGAGCATCTATCACCAGGTTTTTGGAACACCCATGTGAAAAGTAGATTATGTAGTGGCAGAGACCCTGATTCCAACGATGTATCACTTAATGTGCTGCTTTCTGCAGTTTTGATAAACTCACTGCATATATATACCAGTTGGTGTGGGCGGAGTTATACGGAATTATAATATGGAGGAATACATGTCAGAATGCTTACTAAATCCTCCATTGATAATCTCCTGGTGATAAAACGGTGATTTTATCAAAACTACACTAAGCAGCTCAGTAAGTGACATATCGCAGGGATCAGGGTCTCTGTCCCTACATTATGCTGCTCTCAGATTTTGTAACAAAATCCTGCTGACAGATTTCATTTAAGAACTCTTGCTCTCACTAAAAAACATTTTCTATGTGAAGCTTTTTGAGGCTTTGTCGCAGATGAAAAGAAAAAAGATCTTCTTACCTGAACAATGCCACTGCTGTTCATTGGCTGTGTTGGGTATTATAGATCACCCCTATTCTACTGTTTAGGTTTTTTTTTTGCAGAATGCATGTTTGCTAAAGTGCTTTTGTCTCTGTGGGAAAGCTAACAACTGGCCAGATTATTGTTTGCAGCAAAATGTCCAACAAAAACACAGCATAAACTGTGCACAAAAAGAAACAATGTGTATGATCCCTTTACATGCATAGCTATTTTGGAAAAAAGAAGTCTTTGTTTTAGTGACCTCATTTTCTTGCATTTTTCCCTCCATTTCTTTATTCAAAAACACTGTACAAATATGTTTGTTTGGCGTTATCTTCGAAAATAACAAATTGAAGACTGTTTTTTGCAGGGGGTTTTTTTGCATTTCCTGGTATTTTTGTGATTCTGTATTTTTTAATAGTTTCTATTCATCTATCTATGGTGAGTTTTTGTGAAGTTTTTGTTGTTTTTCTTCCATAAAACTCTTGGGCTCTAATCTTTTGTTAATTTGTTATTGTAACTTTAACTTTTACAAAATTGACTTAAAGGGGTATTCCCATCTACCAGATCATAGTCTAATATATAGTAGGTAAAATAATAAATAATATTAGCAAATATCTCCAATTAGAAATGTAGTATAGTTCTCCTGATTCTCTATGTTACTTACCTCCTGTTAAAGGCACTGCAGGTGTGAAGCTCCTCACCTGCAGGTCGCCTCAGGGTCTTCACGTGCTGGAAATCTGACAACAGGTATGTCAGGTTAACTTTAATAGGAATCGTGATGCCACTCTCGGTGTTGCGGTCAGGGGGTGACCGCCACTGCAGTTTATCAAGCGTCTGGGGCTGATGGTATGTGCAGTTAGATGATATGGCCTCCCGAGAGTGAGGCTGGCCCCAGGGGCTCAAGTGTAAGGCGGGCTTTACACGTTGCGACATCGCTACCGTTATATCGTCAGGTTCACGCCGTTAGTGATGCACATCTGGCACAGGTAGCGACATCGCAACGTATAAATCCTAGGTGCGACGATGAACGAGCGCAAAAGCGTAAAAAATGCTGATCTGTGTCACGTCGTTCATTTCCATAATGTCGTTACTGCTGCAGATATGATGTTGTTTGTCGTTCCTGCAGCACCACACATCGCTGTGTGTGACACCGCAGGAACGACAAACATCTCCTTCCCTTTGTCCACCAGCAATGGAAGGAAGTAGGTGGGCGGGATGTTATGTCCCGCTCATCCCCGCCCCTCCGCTTCTATTGGCCGGCCGCTTAGCGACGTCGCGGTGACGTCGCTGTGACGCCAAACGCACCTCCCCCTTGAAGGAGGGATTGTTCGGCGGTCACAGCAACGTCACCGACCAGGTATATGCATGTGAAGCTGCCGTAGCGATAATGTTCGCTACGGCAGCAAGCACCAGATATCGCATGTACGACGGGGGCGGGTGCTATCGCGCTCGACATCGCTAGCAATTGCTAGCGATGTCGCAACGTGTAAAGCCCGCCTAAGTGCGTAGTACCACAGGTTGCAGAATAATTCAAACACAGTCCAGAAAGTCTTTCAACATGTTTACTCACTTTTGGATGGTTGGTGAGATACCCAGGCGATGCTGAGATGATACCAGGTGGAACCAGGAATTCCTGCAGGCCGTTCTAAGGGTAGCTATTAACTCGCCTTCCTTGCACTTCTTTTGTTTCGGATAACCCCTGACTTGCAGTATCATGGGATTCATCCAGGGAAAGTTGCTACTGCCTCTCCTTCCCTTTCTGGCCCGTTTGCCATCTGCGTGGACCTGGTGAGATGGGTTCTGGCCCGATCTCCTTATGGGTTCCCCTGTTGCTGCTGTGGCTCGAGCTCTGTATCTTTGGTGAGGAACCTCTAGTCCCCTCACCGGCAGGTTGAGCAGATCAGTAGATCGATATCTGGCTCTAGTGACCTGTTCCCTGTGCGTACGTAGTTTCCAGCAATCCCCGTACTCAACTGCCTCTCTCCAGGTGTCTTTCAGGCTGACTTTCTGTTCACTGTACTCTCCCGCTAACAGCTACCACACTGGCAGGGTCTGTCTAGCGTGGCTGTACGTCTGCTTCCTTCAGCAACTTCTGTACACTCTCCTCACAGACTGGCTGACTCCTCCTCCTTTTCCTGTCTGCCACTGCATCTAGCTTCCAGTCTCTCCACTACACCCCATGCTGAGAATTGAAAGTAACCTCTTTAGAGGCTACCCAAGGGTCCCCTCTAATGGTGTGGGAGAACTGGTTGCTATGTGTCTGTGTGTACACACCTCATTCTGGCCTTTGGAATTACCTGGTAGCACTGTCCCAGGATGGGTGCAGTACTCAGTGGTGCCTGACCAGGTCAGGGGCGCCACACAGGACCTTAGGTATCCATGGTTACTACCACGCATATAGTCAAAGTTAGTTAGTTGCTCATGGTTGTAGCCATGGATACTTGGTTGTAGCCATGAATATTTACGGTCCTGCAATGACCTGAACATGAGGTAAGTGGCATAGCTAATCAGAAGAACTATACTACATTTCTTATTGGAGGTATTTGCTAATATTCTTATTGTTACACATACTACATAGTGGGATAGGATCTTGGAGATGAGAATACCCCTTTTAAATCAATAGTACACATGAATATAAGGCTGCTTTCACACATTAGTTTTTTGCAATCAGGCACAATCCGGCGCTTTGCAGAAAAAACGCGTCCACTTTTTTTTGCCGCTGGATGCGTTTTTTCCTCATAGACTTGCATTAGCGCCGGATTGTGTCGAATGACCTTGCGTTGCGTCCGTTTTTTGCCGGATGTGGCATATTTAGCTGATGCGGCAGCCGGATGGAACGTTGCTTGCAGCGTTTTTTGTCTGCGTCGAAAAACCGCATCGCGCCGGATTCGGCGTGATTTACAATGCAAGTCTATGGACGCCCGGATGTGGCGGCCGGATGCGGTTTTTTGAACTGTGCATGCTCAGTATCAAATCGGATCCATCAAAAAACAGACGGGCCACATGGAAAAACTTATGCAACGGATGCGTTTTTTTCGCCGCATCCGGTCCATAGGATTTTGAGCCGGATTGTGCCTGATGCAAAAAAACTGATGTGTGAAAGCAGCCTGAGTAACTTTGTAATATATCTTATCAGAGAAATCAGCTTTCTTCCCCAATTAACAGCCTCTTTTCCTAAACTTAAAAAAAAAAATTGTAAACACAGCTCCAGTGTATAATTAAAAATAAAATGGGTATGACCTCGCCACAGGTCCTGCTAGACAAAAGGTACCGTCACACTTAGCGATGCTCCAGCGATCCCACCAGCGATCTGACCTGGCAGGGATCGCTGGAGCGTCTCTACATGGTCGCTGATGAGCTGTCAATCAGGCAGTTCTCCACAGCGATCAGAGATCAGCCACCAGCCACCAGCGACCCGTGTAACGACACTGTGCTTGGTAACCATAGTACACATCGGGTTACTAAGCAAAGCGCTTTGCTTATAGTTACCCGATGTGTACCTTGGCTATGTGTGCAGGGAGCAGGGAGCCGGCTTCTAGAAGCTGCGGACGCTGGTAACCAAGGTAAATATCGGGTAACTAAGCAGAGCCTTTGCTTGGTTACCCGATATGTACCTTGGTTACCAGCATCCGCAGAAGCCGGCTCCCTGCTCCCTGCACATTCAGATCGTTTGTCTCTTGCTGTCACACACAGCGATGTGCGCTTCACAGCAACGAGCAAAAAATGGTCCAGGACATTCAGCAACGACCGGCGACCTCACAGCAGGGGCCAGGTTGTTGCTGGATGTCACACACAGCGACATCGCTAGTAAGATCGCTGTTGCGTCACAAAAAACGTGACTCAGCAGCGATCTCGCTAGCGATGTCGCTTAGTGAGACGTGGCCTAAAGTGAGTCGTTTTTATAATGCTTATGCTAATGATAACAGGGGGAGGGGATAACTATGAATATATTATCTGCTCCAGTGCAACTGTCACTCAAGAAGCTGCTCATTTTACAAACTTCACTTTCTTGGATTTCAAAACCTAAACATCCGAGCTGACCACTACAGGTCTGTAGAGAATCAGCCTGATAGTGCCAGTATAGCACTGGCTTTAGGTTATATACGGAAATCCTGATGATTGGTTCCCTTTAAGGGCTTAAGGAGACCTTTCAGGATCAGTAAGTTTTATTGCTCTACATTATTCTGTAATCTTGTTGTAGATGAAGTGATCTCTTAAAGGCATAAAGTTAAGCATGACACATTTCCTTTGTATTTTAGGCAAAAATAAATAAATTATTTTCATCTTTTTACATTTTAAAATAACAAAAAAGAAAATGGGCCAATGAAAAAGTTTGGGCACCTTGCATGATTAGTAGCACCCAGTTTGGCAAGTATCACAGCTTGTAAATGCTTTTTGTAGCCAACCAAGAGACTTTAAATTCTTGTTTAACGGATTTTCATCCATTCTTCCTTGGAAAAGTCTTCTAGTTTTGTGTGACTCCTGGCAGTACACAGGTTTGCCGCTAATAATGCGTCTCTGATCCTCATGATGTATGCGTGTAGATGATTTAATCACCCTTTCCATGTGACCAGAAGGGGCGGTGCCTCAGCCAGTAGGAAAATGTTGCTTCCTGATATCAGCTCTGTTGGCTGCCCCGCCCCTTCTGGTCACATGGGTACGACCTCACCACAGGTTCTGGAAGAGAAAAGTTACATCGATTGTATATTACTTATGCTAATACTAACAGTGGGAGGGTATAACTATGAAGTCCTCTCACAGATATTATCTGATCCTCAGCTGCTGTCACTCAAGAAGCTGATAATTTTATAAACTTTACTTTCTTGGATTTCAAAACTTATACATCCGAGCTGACTACTACAGGTATGTAGAGAATCAGCCTCATAGTGCCAGTATAGCACTGGCTTTAGCTTATATACGAAAATCCTGGTGATTGGTTCCCTTTAACATCACACTCCTGCCCTGTCTTTCCGTGGTGAGGGACAACATAGGGGCCCCTGTCCCTCGTTATCCAACAAGTCACATCGTGACATGTATATTCTTAACTTCTGGGCACGTATATGTCTTGTATAATTTGATCTGGCTTGTTAGCACATGTTGGGTGCCTTTTGCATGATATTGCGGGGACTTTTCCTGTATACTCTTACTTCAGGATTTAGACGTACATTATTATTCAGCTTTCACAGTTCTATTTGAATAGCTATGGCGGACCGGCTTCTTTATCTTCCATTGCATACATTTGATCATATTTATTGCCCTTTGTCTACAATTTGGGACAGATGTCAGCACATATTTATCAGGTTTTTAATGGTGCGGTGTATCACAATTGAAGTTTAATAAGATTATGTTCAGGTGTACATATCAATAATGCATTGCTTTTCTTCTTTTTACACTACTGTCCGCTAGTAGAAGACATGAAAAGAAAAGACAACGGTGACCTCTGCAGGCCAAAGAAATATACTACATAGCTAAAAATGTCCTATACGGATACAAAATATGAAATCAATAAAACATTGCTACATAGAGTAAAACATAAATTTGATGTATGTGTTTTACCACCTCATAAGTAAAATGCATTCTGTTTACTAATATTTAAAAATAAATTGACAAAGTTTTGGTGTATGGTTCCATTCTCAGGCGCAGGTGAGCTGGTACGATAAGCCTTACTGCTTTAGTGCAGTTTTACCTATAAGAATTGGTTAATTAGATTTAAAGGGTTTTCAAAGACTTTGAATGGGCATCAATATTTGATCAGTCCGACTCTCATGATCACTGACAATCACCAAAATGCTTGGGATTAAGTTGCAGTACCAAGCATTGCCATGTGTATGTGTGGCACTATGCCAGTACAATGAATATGTAATGTATACTACTTAATCTCCTTAATGACTAGGCCAAGTAATCAATCATTTAAATACTGATAATTAGAACGACACTTTTACATGCCATACCATAACTAACTTTATGTTGCACTTTATATTTCCCATTTTTAAGGTCCAATTTACAGTGAAGAATGTCACTGCCCTGAACTGGATAGTAACATATGGCTAAGACATATGTCATGTAAAGTCTCCATTCCACAAATTGAACGTGATCTCAAACATTTTCCAACTGTTGATCCTGACCAGATTGCTGTCGAAATCCCAGAAAGATTTGGTGATCGCCAGAGCTTGTGTCACTACACCATCAAGGATAATAAGGTAGGTTCTGTGCCCAAGGAAATGATGCATTTTATTTTAGTGATACTAAACCTGTTTAAGTGTGTCACTGTCACGTATACGATGGGTGCGGAGAGACAAGCGCACTTACGGTGATACAGTATAGGGTAGAGGAAGTTTGGGGAGGGGAGGGGGTGCTCACCTGACCGGTTTGTGAATGTCACAACCCCATTGTGTGCCCATAGAGAATACAGCAGCTGCAGTCATGCCTACAGATAGAAGGAAATCTTCATCTGCAAATATAAGAAGGAAAGGAGATGGACATTTCTGATGGACTGCGCTGCTGCTGGAAAAGTAGTACCACATTGTGGTAGTATTTAGTAAAAATGGGTGTATAAACACACTGGAGAACAATATTAAATTTCATAAAAAGAATCTAAAGTTTTAGTAAAGTAACAAGGAAACATAAATACTACACAGCACATGACAATATTAGTGTAGGAGTTTATTCTATGACAAGTTACGTCCATGTTTATCCACATAGGGATATTATGCAAATTTTTAGTCATTATCCTCCCAGATAAAATACAATTGTTATGTTTTTGGAATATTTTGATTTCGGTAGTATGTTATACTAACATTATAACTTGTTTGAATCTATTACCAATCTCCTTTTCAAAAAGAAGGTATCTATTAAACACTAATACAGTGTGGAACGACTACCTTTCCAGCAGCAGCAGTGTGATCAGCCAGAAATGTGCATCTCCTTTTACTCCTCAATGTATACAATGGATGAGATAGTTAATATGAGTCAACCTAAAGGCTACTTTACATGCTGCGACATCGCTAGCGATCTCGTTAGCGATGTGAAATTCTAGATCGCAAGTGCGATCTTTTGAGATCGCACATAGGTCATTTTACGCATGTGCGATCTCAAAAGATCGCACTTGCGATCTAGAATTTCACCTCGCTAACGAGATCGCTAGCGATGTCGCAGCATGTAAAGTAGCCTTTAGGCTATGTTCACATTTCCGTTGTTTAGGATCACTCACAATCCGCCGCTCTGATAACGCAATCCGTTTGGCGGATTCCGTTGTTTCCCATAGACTATTATGAGCGGCAGATTGTGACTGATGACCCTGCGTTGCATCTGCCGTGCGGCGCATCAGTCGTTTACTGACTGACCGTCGGGCGGGAGGGACGCAGCATACAACGTTTTTTGTTGAGGCAAAAAAACGCACCCCGCAGGATTCCGTTGGAATCCGTCAGGAGGCATAATGTAATTCTGTGGTGCAGGATTCTGTTAACCTGCGTCACGCAACGGATTCCAGTGCAGGAATCCATCACGTTTTACTGAGCATGCCCAGCAAAACGTCCGAAATCATGTAAAATCAGTTTCCCTCTCTCCCCCCCTGCACGCAGGTTTTAAACTGAAATTATCGCCCGGCGGCCGGCTATTGAGAGTCATCAGCTGATCGTTCTCTCTCTCTCTCTCTTTACTGAAATAATTTCACCAAAGGAATCCGCTTTCTCATGACAATGAATTTCATTTCTTGTCAGCCGTTGTACAACGCATCAGTCACAAGCGTCAAGCAACGCAGGTGACTGATGCAAAAAACGGAAATGTGAACATAGCCTAAGGGTTCGCTCACACAGGCGTATAAAATGGGTGAGTGCAATGAGCGAAAAAATGTTAGTAAATGAGGCAAAACAGATCTGCGAGTTTTTCCTCAGCTCTAATCAGGCTACTAAAAAAAATTATCCAACAAAAAAAAAATCCTGGTCTATAATTATTGTCTCTAAGGCTATGTTCGCACTTTGCGTCGTCCTAGTTGCAGTTCTAAACGCATCCTCTGGCAGAAATTGCTTTTGCCAAAGTTGCTTTTGACCACAGAATCGCGGTAAATACGCATGCCTTTTTACTGCGTTTTAGCCGCGTTTTTAGCGCTTTTTACATGCTTCGCTATTGCGTTTAAGCAGATGCATTTTGAATATAAAGACACTGCTAAATAAAGTTTAAATAGTCAAACACAATGAAAAAAAGGGAGAAAAAAGGAATACATATATAATTATTGAAATCTTAACAGAAATAATTATATTTAATAAAATTATAGCGGTTTAATACTATTTATCGCTAAAATAGCAAAAATTAATATTTTTCATTAAATTAATTTGTCGGTCTACGTGTGTGTGTAAAGGGACATATCATTTCATTATTTTGAAGTCAGAAAAGCATGCGTTTATGTAGTCCAAAACGCATTCTTTCTGCAGCTAAAAAGCATGTAAAATGCAGGAATTTTGGTGTTGGTTGCTTTTTACAACTTCTCATTGACTTCAATGTTAGCAAAACGCAGCCCAAATGGCAAAAACAATTGACATGCTGCTTCTTTGAACGCAGAGTTTTTGCCCAAAATTATGCAAATTAAACGCTGCGTTTGAAAACGCAAAGTGCGGACAGGAAATCCCCATTTTCCATAGACTTTGGAGGAAAATCAAAACGCATGCCTTTTGGCATGAAAACGCTGCAGTTCAAAACGGACCTAAAAAGTAGCTGAAACGCAGTTGAAAACGGAAAGTGCGCACATAGCCTTAGTGGTCGTACTTAATGGAGGGCACAAGGGGACCCCAAAGGATGACCACAGGACAGCACATTCCCAAATAGCAATTGTATACAAAAAGGGACATGAGTTTCCAGTGCAAATAAAAGCATACTTTATTAAACATGCAAAAGGGTGAAAACATTACATAAGGATAATAAGATGCATAGGATGTACGACAAAAACCCTGATCCAGACAATCACCAAACGTATATGAGAGCAATAAGTGTCTTAAAATACCAGTAAGTCATATATAGGGGTAGAGATAAAGTGCAACTGTGCATACAGGTAATACAATTTATTAAAGTGACACGTGTCAAGGAAGTAGAAGCACCTTAAATAAAAGCTTACCCCGTAAATATTGGTGATTCAGAGGAATTCCTTTTCTTCTGCCGATGGTACA
Organism: Anomaloglossus baeobatrachus; assembly: GCF_048569485.1. Lineage (NCBI taxonomy): Eukaryota > Metazoa > Chordata > Amphibia > Anura > Aromobatidae > Anomaloglossus > Anomaloglossus baeobatrachus. The sequence goes on along the minus strand of NC_134354.1, from coordinate 558,896,703 downwards.
CGGACTTTGCACATTAGGTAATATATTTCATTGGCCACTACTCATGTTATATATTATGCCACGTGTGATTGCCCTCTCATTTACGTAGGTCTAACCTCACGTGAACTTCGTATGAGAATACGAGAACATGTGAGTGACATCCAGGGCCGGCCTTAGGCTAAATGGCGCCCTGTGCCAAATTACCCTTTGGTGCCCCCAGACCATGTCACAGGCGACCTGCAGCCAATCAGCAGCTGGTTTACTCTCTCATCCTTTAGATAAAACTAACATCCAGAGGAAGTCATGAAACAGCAGCAGCTCTCATTTCTTCTGGATTACAGCTTTGAAAGAGGGATAGTGAAGCAGCCGCTGATTGGCTGCAGATCACAAGACCCCGGTTGTATTGCTTTTCTGCTGCGTTTGTTTTTTTCATGTACTGTAAAATGACAAAAAAGCCTCGCCCTAAGCAAACTGCTATGATTTTTACATTCAACTTCTCCAACAACGCTATCTACGGCCTCTGCTGGCTGCTGCTTCCTGCCCGGCTAATTACTGTCATGCATATTCATTTATGCATGGCACAGCCGACCCAGAAGTACTTGCAGAGGGGAGACACAGCGGCGGCCAGATGCAGCAGAGCCGGAGAGTTCAGCACCACGGACAGCAGGAGCGGGGGCAGGTGAGTTTATCTCCATGTGCTATCATGTATCACAGATCACGGATTGCACATTGACAAACCACGTGTGCTGTGAATCACGGCACACAGAGGGACACATGCGCTTTTAACACGTCAGTGAAACACGTCTTTGTTTTTCACTGACATGCAAAACAGGCCTAAAATCTTAAATCTTAGCATATGTCAGAACGGATGCAGTCAGTAATCTCTGCTGACAGATTCTCTTTGTTGGTGCTGTTACATTGATACCAGATTTATATTGTTCAGCTTCTATCACGGAGTGAAAATGCTTTTTTTATTAAAAAAAAAAAAAAAAAAAAAGTTTTTTCGTCGCCATATTGTGAGAACTGTAACATTTTTCTTTTTGGAGTGAACAGGGCTGTGTGGAAGCTTATTTTTTGCGCAATAAGCTGAAGGATTTTTGGTACTATTATGGGGTACATAACATTTCTTGATTGCTATTTATTCAGATTTTTGAGGGAAAACCAGCGATTCGCTTATTATTTTAAATTTTTTGCTCAGTTCACCATGCGATAAAAGTGATGACTGTTTTATTCTTCGGGTCAGAATGATTACACTATACCAGATTTATACAATTTTTTATACTTTGCGACGTTTGCACACTAAAAGCAATATTTTACAAAAATTAATTTCTTTTTGCATCGCCATATTCTGAGAGCTGTAACTTTTTCAATTTTTTTGTTCAAAAGAGCTTTTAGGGCTTATTCCTTCACATATTTTGTTGGCTTTTTATTCAATTTTTGTATTTTCAGTAAGACTAAAAAACATTTTTGGAGTGATTTTTCCCAAATGTTTTTTTTTTTAAATTTACGGTGTTTGCGTAACAGCATTATAATTCCTTTATAATAACCTACACCTTAGGTTAGACATTTACTAAAAGAACAGCCCCTTTAAAAGGGCTGTCCACTAAATTTGACAACCCCTATTCATTCCATTTGTTGAAGCATAACCACATACACCCTTTGTAATAAAATGATGCCCCTCTTCCTCTTCAATCCATAAAAGGGATGTCAACAACCCCTTCTCATTCCCCTTGTTTGCCTCAGAAAAATAAATAAAGCTATACTCCCCTCCGGTACGGCCTCGGTTCCAGCGTTGTCTAAAGCTGCGTTCCATGAGGCCCCTTGACTAAACAGCGCCCAGTGTTTTTCTCTCCGCCTTCAGACATTTGAGCAGGATGTGAGCGCTACACTGAATTTCAGCCGAAATGTCCAAAGGTGGGCATAAGAAAGCCGGCGCTGATTGCTTTTGGGGCTCGTGTGTCATAACAATGTCACAGGTCACATATGTAAGGACACACACACACACACACACACACACACACACAACAGCCCTTGCATGAAAATGATGCCCACTCCAGGAACACAATCCCATATCCTTGATGGTAACAAAAGCACATACCATATTTTTTGTTTTAGAAGATGTGCCGGATTATAAGACGCACCCCAAATTTAGAGATAAAAAAGGTAAAAAATGGGATCCGTCTTATACTCCATTGTTGTCTTACTGGAGAGGGAGCAGAGTCACAGGAGGCAGGCACGGCGGTGGGAACGGTGTGGCGGTGCTGGCAGCGGAAGCTGTGCTGGCAGCGGAAACTGTGTTGGCTGTGTGGAGCAGGCTGGTGCGGCGGGTGTCCCAGATGCTCTGTCAGCGGTGCGGACTTCAAAGAAATAGCCTCCGGAGCAGATTGAGCTCTCAGTTCAATGACAATGCCCCGGATGCCATCATTTGAACCCAGAGCATCTGGGACATCAGCCACAGCGCCCTGCTCCACACAGCCACCGCTGCCCGCAAAGACAGATATCCAGCCCGCCGGCCGCCCGCAGAAAGAGGCAGCCGGTCGCCCGCAGAGAGAAGCAGCCGGTCGCCCGCAGAGAGGGGCAGCCGGTCGCCCGCAGAGAGGGGCAGCCGGTCGCCCGCAGAGAGGGGCAGCCGGTCGCCCGCAGAGAGGGGCAGCCGGTCGCCCGCAGAGAGGGGCAGCCGGTCGCCCGCAGAGAGAGGCAGCCGGTCGCCCGCGCAGAGAGGCAGGCGGCCGGCTTCCCGCCCGCGCAGAGAGGCAGGCGGCCGGCCTCCCGCCCGCGCAGAGAGGGCATAGAATAATGTAAATGATTGTAGAAAAATAGCTGCTGAGATTAAAAAAACAGTGTCATACGGGTGGCATACACATGTCATATGGATGTCCTGCAGATGCTAGGCAAGAAAAAAATTGCACACTCGTATGATACGGTAAATGGAATACCAATGAGATTGGGACTGATTTGTTATTTGCCAGTTTGAGAGTACTCTAAAGCCAAATGTGTTCTCTTAGCATAAGACTTTCGTATAGAATGATTCAATAAAGTAAAAGATGATGTATAGATTCAGATCATGTGGAGTTCTTCCTGTAACAGCTGATGTTTGAAGGGAAAATGTCACCTGAATAAACACTATTATCCTGCAGATATTAGGTTAATCTGCAGGTTAAAAGTGTTTGAAACCTGCCATTGTCTGCACATTTAAACCGCCTATTGGGAGGAAATTAACTTTAATCCTCCTGGCAGTATTCCAGTTTGTCATGGGGTGGCATCAGTGCAGGTTCAGTCACCGCACTGTGTATGGAGAGTGGCGGCTGTAACTGCGCCCCCTGCACTGACTGATATCCACTGAGCATTAGATCTGGATGTTATCCAGTCCGTGGTCCTAGGTACAGCCGCCGCTCTAGATTCACAGAGTGGTGACTGAAGCTGCTCTGGCACCGCCCCCATGACTGAAAGCCAAATGGTGATGGCAGGATTAAAGGCCATTTTCTTCCGGCAGCTCTGGTTTAATGTGCAGGCGCTGGGCAGGATTCAGATTCTATTAACCTGTAGCTTTACCCCATATCTGCAGGTTAAGTGGTTTTACACATGACAGGTTCCCTTTAAAGGATAAGGTCTTTTTTTGGACAATTTATTTTATTTTCCCAGTTTTAGAAAACCCTTCTCCCTGGCTTCAGTTTATTGCTTTATTCACGCTCCCCTTGTCCACGCTGTCTGCCACCGCTGCTTCCAGTGTATGTTACTGTCTGTAAGGCTGACGTCACATCGACTGCACTGTAGCCAATAAAATGAGCTCAGTGGCTCTCCTCAAGTAGTCTTCATAATCCACTCAGATCCACTGATTGGCTGCAGCGTTGTTGACCTCATGAAAGAGGTACCGACACTGCGTGTATAAATTGCAGATTAGTAGCAAATTAATTATTTGATACTTGCACTTTCTTTACCCCAAGCCCCTTTATTATGACAGAGTTATATAATCTTTCAATTTGATCCCTAGATTTATATAAAAACCTATGGAGAACATGTTGGCTTTAGAATTTTCATGGATTCACTTCTTCTGTCCTTAACAAGTAAAGTAAGTATCTCTAGTAAATCCTGTGTGGTGTAATGAAGTGTAAGATTGGGATAGCAATGTCTTCATGCAATAAATACAATCTATTTAAAGGGATTTTCTGGGACTATAATAGTCTTGTACTATAGATAAATCAGTATGTTCCTGGTACCTCTGCCATTCAGCAGAAGGAGCCATGATTTCAAGTTAATCTGAAACATGAGGTATAGCCACCACCAAATATATAGCGCCACAACTGGTAAGCAATGGAGGCCATGTGGCACTTGATAGAGCTCTACTGCCCCTTTAGTAAGCAGGGAGGGACCCAAGAGTGAGATCACTACTGATTTGATAAATACGCCATCTAAATAAAGCCAGAGGTCAGCCTCTTTAAAGCGTTATCCCTCAAAAATTTCATCTCAAACAAGGAGAAGACTAATCAGAGATGCAGCCAAGAGGTCCATGATCACTCTGGATGAACTGCAGAGATCTACAGCTGAAGTGGGAGAGTCTGTCCATAGGACACAATCAGTCGTACACAGCACAAATCTGGCCTTTATGGAACGGTGGCAAGAAGAAAGCTATTTCTCAAAGATATCCATAAAAAGTCTCTTTTAAAGTTTGCCACAAGCTACCTGGGAGACACTCCAAACATGTGGAAGAAGGTGCTCTGGTCAGATGAAACCAAAATCAAACTTTTTGGGCACAATGCCAAACGATATGTTTGGCATAAATGCAACACAGCTCATCAACCTGAACACACCATCCCCACTGTCAAACGTGGTGGCAGCATCATGGTTTGGGCCTGCTTTTCTTCAGCAGGGACAGGGAAGATGGTTAAAATTGATGGGGAGATGGATGGAGCCAAATACAGGATCATTCTTGAAAGAAAAGCTGTTGGAGTCTGCAAAAGACCTGAGACTAAGACGGAGATTTGTCTTTCAACAAGACAATGATCCAAAACATAAAGCAAAATCTACAATGGAAAGGTTCACAAATAAACGTATCCAGGTGTTAGAATGGCCAAGTCAAAGTCCAGACCTGAATCCAATGGAGAATCTGTGGAAAGAGCTGAAAACTGCTGTTCACAAACGCTCTCTATCCAACCTCACTCAGCTCGAGCTGTTTACAAAGGAAGAATGGGCAAGAATTTCAGTCTCTCGATGTGCAAAACTGATAGACACATACGACTTGCAGCTGTAATCGCAGCAAAAGGTGGTGCTAAAAAGTATTAACTTAAAGGGGGCGAATAATATAATAATAAGTTTTATTAAACATCTTGCTTTTACAAAATGAAATATCACATTAAAGGGAACTTGTTAGCACATTTTTATATATGGAAGTAGTGGTATAGTGATGTAGCTGTGTAGGCACTTGTACTGCAATAAAAATGATTTTATAAAGATCCAATGTTACCAATCATGAGAAATCTAAATAACGCCACGTGCACACATTGAATATTTGGTCAGTATTTTACCTCAGTATCTTTAACCGAAATCAGGAGTGAAACAACCAGAGGAAAAATATAATAGAAACACGGGCACCACTTCTGTATTTATCACCCACTCCTGGTTTTGCCTTACAAATACTGAGGTAAAAAAATCACCAAATACTCAGTATGTGCACATGGCTGTAGAAGCCTTCGTGCAGATCAGGCCCAAGTGCATTCAATGCATTTGAACAGTTTTTCATCGTTTTGTTCAGCAAAAATTGCTTGAAAATACAAATGTTGCATGTGTGTTGATCTCTACCAACTGCTACCATCAGGTTCCAGTTTGTTGGCTGCCATAGCCTACAGTTAGGTCCAGAAATATTTGGACAGTGACACAAGTTTTGTTATTTTAGCTGTTTACAAAAACATGTTCAGAAATACAATGATATATATATAATATGGGCTGAAAGTGCACACTCCCAGCTGCAATATGAGAGTTTTCACATCCAAATCGGAGAAAGGGTTTAGGAATCATAGCTCTGTAATTCATAGCCTCCTCTTTTTAAAGGGACCAAAAGTAATTGGACAAGGGACTCTAAGGGCTGCAATTAACTCTGAAGGCGTCTCCCTCGTTAACCTGTAATCAATGAAGTAGTTAAAAGGTCTGGGGTTGATTACAGGTGTGTGGTTTTGCATTTGGAAGCTGTTGCTGTGACCAGACAACATGCGGTCTAAGGAACTCTCAATTGAGGTGAAGCAGAACATCCTGAGGCTGAAAAAAAAGAAAAAATCCATCAGAGAGATAGCAGACATGCTTGGAGTAGCAAAATCAACAGTCGGGTACATTCTGAGAAAAAAGGAATTGACTGGTGAGCTTGGGAACTCAAAAAGGCCTGGGCGTCCACGGATGACAATAGTGGTGGATGATCGCCGCATACTTTCTTTGGTGAAGAAGAACCCGTTCACAACATCAACTGAAGTCCAGAACACTCTCAGTGAAGTAGGTGTATCTGTCTCTAAGTCAACAGTAAAGAGAAGACTCCATGAAAGTAAATACAAAGGGTTCACATCTAGATGCAAACCATTCATCAATTCCAAAAATAGACAGGCCAGAGTTAAATTTGCTGAAAAACACCTCATGAAGCCAGCTCAGTTCTGGAAAAGTATTCTATGGACAGATGAGACAAAGATCAACCTGTACCAGAATGATGGGAAGAAAAAAGTTTGGAGAAGAAAGGGAACGGCACATGATCCAAGGCACACCACATGCTCTGTAAAACATGGTGGAGGCAACGTGATGGCATGGGCATGCATGGCTTTCAATGGCACTGGGTCACTTGTGTTTATTGATGACATAACAGCAGACAAGAGTAGCCGGATGAATTCTGAAGTGTACCGGGATATACTTTCAGCCCAGATTCAGCCAAATGCCGCAAAGTTGATCGCACGGCGCTTCATAGTACAGATGGACAATGACCCCAAGCATACAGCCAAAGCTACCCAGGAGTTCATGAGTGCAAAAAAGTGGAACATTCTGCAATGGCCAAGTCAATCACCAGATCTTAACCCAATTGAGCATGCATTTCACTTGCTCAAATCCAGACTTAAGACGGAAAGACCCACAAACAAGCAAGACCTGAAGGCTGCGGTTGTAAAGGCCTGGCAAAGCATTAAGAAGGAGGAAACCCAGCGTTTGGTGATGTCCATGGGTTCCAGACTTAAGGCAGTGATTGCCTCCAAAGGATTCGCAACAAAATATTGAAAATAAAAATATTTTGTTTGGGTTTGGTTTATTTGTCCAATTACTTTTGACCTCCTAAAATGTGGAGTGTTTGTAAAGAAATGTGTACAATTCCTACAATTTCTATCAGATATTTTTGTTCAAACCTTCAAATTAAACGTTACAATCTGCACTTGAATTCTGTTGTAGAGATTTCATTTCAAATCCAATGTGGTGGCATGCAGAGCCCAACTCGCGAAAATTGTGTCACTGTCCAAATATTTCTGGACCTAACTGTATAAAGGCACTCAACATTTTTTGGTCAAAGGGCCACATCACCATACTGACCAATCCCAAGAGTTGCAAATTTTTAAAGGGGTACTTACATGAATACATCAGCTAACTTTAACATAGCTATGAAGCACATTATGGATTGCTACATGTGTATAAGATCAGCACCACCATCAGCACATGTATGCAACCCCAGTAGCACATTCGGTACATGAATGCTGCTACAGAACCACTGACAGTACATGAGTATCTCCCATGCTGCACCTCACTGTGCTCCCTTCACAAAAAATCCCCCCACACTGCCCCTCTCCATAATGATCCTCCACATTGCCCCTTTCTGTAATGTTCCCCACACAATTCCCTTCTCTACAATCAATGCCCATCTCCATAATATCCCTCTCCACTACCCCTCTCCATAATATTCTCCCCACACACTGCCCCTCTCCAGAATATTAACCTACACACTGCACTCTCCATAATATCTCACCCACACACTGGCCCTTTCCATAACCTCTCCCCCACACACTGCCTCACTCCAGAATATTAACCTCCACAAACTGCCTCTCTCCATAATATCTCCCTCACAGACTGCCACTTTCCATAATATCTCTCCCACACACTGCCCCTCTCCATAATTATTGACCCCATACATTGTCCCCCTCCATAATATCTCCTCCACACACTGCTGCTCTTCATAATATCACGTTACACTGCCCTTCTACAAAGTATGTCCCACACTTCCCCTTTACATAGTATTGCCCCCTTACTGCCACTGTGCATAAAGTCTCCCCCATTCCACGCTATACTATGCCCCTTTTCAAAATACCCCTAATTGCCCCATTATGTGCCCCACTGCTTCATAATATCCCCCATTGTTCATAATGTCCCCCCCAGCTCCATAATATAGCCCCAAAAAGCCCCTCATAGCTTTATTATATCTGCCACTGCTCCATAATATCTCCCACAGTTCCATAATGTCCCCCACAGATCTATAATCTCCCCCAGAGCTCCATTGTATCCCCCACTACTACATAATATCATAATATCACCTACAGATCTATGTCCCCCACAGATTCATAATATCTTCCACAGATCCACAATGTCCCTCATAGCTCCAAAATGCCCCCCCCCCACTGCTCCATAATGTTCCCCATCACTCCATAATATACCCCACCGCTCCCTAATATCCTCACAGCTCAATAATATCCCCCACTGCTCCATGATATGCTCCACAGCTGAATTATGTCTAATGGAAAATAACAAGAATCCTGAAACACATTGTATCTTTGGACTCCTCCTGGAGGGCTTACCAATCCCCATTGCATCCTCAGCCGCAGTATGATGAGGTTAGTGTTGCTGACCTAATCACACTGCTGCACGTCAGTGGAAGGGTGGGACTGACTCCTTGGCGGGCCACATGCCGCCCGTGGACCGTATGTTGTGCAGGCCTCCTGTATATGGTACATAAAATTGTTTCTTCAGATTATTATATTACCTTGTACAAATGCTATTTTCTGAATGTTAAGAATCATTTGTATATTACAATAACAATTATTGTTTAAAAAAATAAAAAAAAAGAAAAGAATCTATTCAGAAAAATACAGTAGCGTCATTTAGGAATATGACCTTAGTATCTATTTATTATCTTCGCTACCCTCTGCTGTGTTGTAATTTCATGATTTGGAAGCTGATGGAGATTAGATAAAATGTATGTGGCAGACTGAAGGCAGATGAAGAGGATACTCTGTGTGTAAATAAGGGCTTGGCGCCATGGAGCAAAAGTTAAAGCGTAAAGACCCTGTCACACACAGAGATAAATCTGCGGCAGATCTGTGGTTGCAGTGAAATTGTGGACAATCAGTGCCAGGTTTGTGGCTGTGTACAAATGGAACAATATGTCCATGATTTCACTGCAACCACAGATCTGCCAAAGATTTATCTCTGTGTGTGACAGGGGCTTTACCGTTGTTTTAATTTTTCTTTCATAAATCAAAAGTACACATGAAAATAAGAAACTGTGCAATATATGTTATCAGGGAAATTTGCTTCTATCTCTACCAGAATTGATCAATCATTATCAAAATTCTCAATTGTGAGGTAAAATCTGTATTCAGTGAAGAATTTCCAATTACCAAGATAGGAGATGGCAGCTGTTAGGGTACGCTCACATGAGCATATAAATCGGACAAGTGCAATGAGAGTGCCATGTTAGACAATGTTGCAGCTCAGACCAGCGTTTTTTTTTTGTCAGCCCTAAACGGACTGAGGAAAAAATCGCAGCATGCAGCGATTGTCTGTGAGAGCCATATCACTCGCACCCATTCAAGTGTATAGGTGCAAGAGAAACATAGGACTGCACTCGGATGTTATCCCAGTCTAGTGCGATATATGCACAGGCAGACAATGGAGGAAATGGGGGGATTAACCCCTCCCTCTCCTCTGCAGCGCCAGCCCTCAGCTTCGTAGCTGTGACCCGATCGCAAGATCCGGTCACAGTCGCATGACACTCGGCTCAGGCTCTGCTGCGAGCGTGAGCCGAGGTTCATTAGCATATCGCATCCATTGCTCTCGCATTGGATGCCATACGCTAATGTGACTCCAGCATAACTGATGAGATTCTATGTCTGGAGGAGGGAGGAGCTAGAGGCAGAAGGAGGTGCTAGAGACAGAAGGAGGAGTTAGAGGCAGAAGGAGGTGCTAGAGACAGAAGGAGGAGCTAGAGGCAGAAGGAGGTGCTAGAGACAGAAGGAGGAGTTAGAGGCAGAAGGAGGTGCTAGAGACAGAAGGAGGAGTTAGAGGCAGAAGGAGGTGCTAGAGGCAGAAGGAGGTGCTAGCAGCAGAGCGCCGCCCCATCCTCCCTTTTCTATCTATATAGAATCTCATCAGTAACAACTGCCATCTCCTATCTCAGAATTGAGAATTTTGGTAATAACTCATAAATTCTGGCAGAGAAAGCAGCAGATTTCTGTTATAAGATATATTACAGAGTTGCTTATTTTCATGTGTACTATTGATTTAAGAAATTTTAAATGACGGTTAGTGTCCCGGAGCTTGTCACATGAATGCTCATATACGATTTGCATTTGTGTGATCTTGTGTTGAACAGAATCCTAACAGTGAGTATATTGCACACTTTTAGTATTCAGAATGTTACTTTCATTGACCAATTTTAACCAGAGATCTTGAGGACACTGATTTATTAAAACAGTTATAATAGATTCTGTTTCATTTGTTTTATTAACTAGAAAGAAATGGACATTATTTCTATATAGTAATGGCCCTCATGATTAAAGTTGGCTAAAACTGCCAATATGACCAGATTAGCCATCTACCTAATTTTTATAGTGGTTTCCCTACTAATTATGTTAATGTACCTAGGGATAGTGTGCTTGACATTCAGTTACTTAATATTTTTGTTTAGGAGAAGATAAAAAGCAAGGGGAAGATGAATCTGGCAGTTGCTCTCTCATAGAGAATACAGGAATGCTTGGAGGAGTCAGAAGATATAGTTCCTGGCCGAACAATAGCTGTCTACTGAGTATTGCCAGATTTACTCTAGGTTATGGTGTTCTTTACCATCACAGGATAGGTGGTAACTTGGTGATGCCTGGGGTCTTATTGATGAACCTGCCATTGATCCTAAGAAATTGTCCCATGTGAATGAAGCACTGGTCACATAAGGGCAATAGCGCCCCATTCATTGTGTAAGGTAGTGCTGGAGATAGTCCAGCACTGTACTCAGCTATCCCTGACAGTCCTATATACAATAAATAGCATGCTGACGCTCATCAGCTGCTTTCCATTGGGATGTTTCAGAGCCCCATTTCCAAGTTGAGAACCCTTTAAAGTCTTCATGTAAATACTGATACCTGCACTGACTGCAGCTACTGTAAATGTATGACTTCAAAGTTCATTCCACGATATGTGATGGAAAAACGTTCATAATAAGGTTCAATGAACACCAGGACTTTCACAGTATGTCGAATGACCTATGAAGGAGGTTAGGTTCAAGGATCATACTGAGCCTAAAGGGTGCTTTACATGCTGCGACATCGCTAGTGATTGCTAGCGATGTCGCGAGTGAAAACTCCCGCCCCCATCGTTCGTGCGATATGTGGTGATCGCTGCCGTAGCGAACAATATTGCTACGGCAGCGTCACACGCACATACCTGTTCAGTGACGTCGCTGTTGCTGCCGAACAATCCCTCCTTCAAGGGGGAGATGCGGTCGGCGTCACAGCGACGTCACAGCGGCGTCACAAAACAGCCGCCCAATAGAAGAGGAGGGGAGGAGATGAGCGGCCGGAACATGCCGCCCACCTCCTTCCTTCCTCCTTTCCGATGGACTTAGGTAGGATGATGTTAGTCGTTCCTTCGGTGTCACACACAGCGATGTGTGATGCCGCAGGAACAACGAACAACCTGCGGAATGAAACACAAACGACATTATGATTTGGAGTGACGTGTCAACGATCAACGATTTTTGACTTTTTTGCGATCGTTGATCATCGCTCCTAGCTGTCACACGCTGCGATGTCGCTAACGAGGCCGGATATGCGTCATAAACGCCGTGACCCCGACGATATATCGTTAGCGATATCGTTGTATGTAAAGTACCCTTAAGTGTACGTGCAAGGCTGAAAGCAGTCATCCTTTTGCACATAGTGATGTCTTTATTTGTAGTTAATTAAATTATACAGGAATTGTCACTCATGGATTAGATGAATATTGTAGCTTGCCATGGCTGTTGCTTTAAGTGGGGGCATGTCATAGACAAATTCAAACAAAATTTAACGTTTTCTATTCATTAAATGTATATGTATGTAATGTAGTGTTTGTGTGTGTGTATTAATATACTCATCTAGCGTTGCTTTCTCTGATATGAAAGCGCCATTCTGCTCCTCTTCTCAATGATATCCCCTCTACTCAGACTATCCAGATCACTGTATGCTCTATATGTGAGCCAGAAGTCTCTTTTACAATGTACAGTGTGTCACATACGTGAGTACACCCCTCACATTTTCTAAAATATTTTATATCTTTTCATGGAGCAACTCTGAAGATATAACACATTGATACAATGTAATGTAGTCGGCGTACAGCTTGTATAACAGTGTAAATTTGGTGTGCCCTCTAAAAAACTTAACTCTAAGATATTAATGTCTAAACCACTGGCAATAACAATTAGTACACACCTAAGTGAAAATGGACAAATTGTGCCCAAAGTGTCAATATTTTAAGTGGCCACCATTACTTTCAAGAACTGACTTAACTCTCTTGAGCATCGAGTTCACTAGAGCTCACAAGAGCCACTAGAATCCTCTTCCATGACGATATCACCGAGCTGGTGGTGGATGTTAGAGACCTTGCGCTCCTCCACCTTCCATTCAAGGATGCCCCACAGATGCTCATTAGAGTTTAGGTCTGGAGACATGCTTGGCCAGTCTAGCACCTTCACCCTTGGTTTCGTTAGCAAGACAGTGGTCATCTTTGAGGTGTGTTTGGGGTCGTTACAATTTTGGAATACTGCCCTCCAGCCCAGTTTCCGAACGGAGGGGATCTTGTGCGGCATCAGTATGTCATAGTACATGTTGGCATTCATGGTTCCCTCAATGACCTGCTCCCCGCAACCAGCAGCATGCGTGTCTGTAGACTAGACACACTTTTATTATTTTGTTAGTATTTTGAAAATCCACCTTTTGGCTTTCAACATTGCCTGAATCCTGGGCATGCTCTTGGTCAGATTCAAGCATGTCTTGACTGAAATCTGAACCCAGATTTCAACTACACGTTTTAAATTTTGGTGCATACTGGTCGACTCACTTCGGTTTATATACAGCTTTTTCTTCAACTCTACCCACAAATGTTTGATTGGGTTGAAGTCTGGGGACTGTGGGGGTCAATCCCCCACCTGTACTTCATTTTCTTTGAACCATTTTTTTTTTGCCAATCTCAACGTATAGTTAGGGTAGTTGTCCATTTGGAACACTATGTCATCCTTTTCATACCCATAGTACTCAAGTGTAGGACTGTAACTTGTCTTGTAGGTACTCACATATAGCTCAGCATTGAGACCACCATCGATCCTGGTCAAGTATCCAACAGAAAAGAAAAAACAGCTCACCGCAATAAATATTCCAAGATAATATCAAGTATCCAATGCATTTGGCTGTGAATGTTACATCTTTGGGAAAGTAACACCTTGAAATATGTTTGTTTTTAGCTGAGAATGTGTAATATCAGAGTGGTGGGACTATTGCTGTTGCATTCTTACCCCTGAAGACACAGATTGCATCATTGTATTGTGTAGTGTAATGTGAATAATGTCTTGCTTCTTTTGTGTATAATATGTTATATGAACTATGATAATGTATGTATTGTAATGTGCTCTTGTGTAATGTATAGTGTAACCTGTGATATACAGTATAGTCTTGATTATGTGAAATGTGAAGTATGGCATAGCACTTGTATAGGAAGTTATCAGACCATAGGGTAAGCAACAGTTAAGTGTTGTGACTAACCCACAATGGGAGGAGCTAGTTGATAGGGTAAGAGATGGTTTATTCTGGAATTCTCAGTTTAAGATATGAAGATCTAGTGAGCAACAGTTACAGGATAGTCTGTAAGTTGTGAAGGTTACATATAGTCGGTAGCCAGTGGCAGTAACCGGAAGAAACGAGAATGGAAACGAGATAACATGAACCTTGAGAGTCGACTGAGCCACGGAGTGCGAACAGCATTGAATTGAGAGACTGATCTTCTAACGGAAAGGCCCCAGATGATAGGAGCCAGAGGACTGGACTCCAGTGGCCAGGCCCATTAGCCATCAAGGTAACAGACTATCCCAACTGGCTTATGTTGGCCTAACTAAGCGGATTCTTCCTGAGAATCTGAGGAAGGCTCTACTCTGACCATTGTGATGAGACCCCTGATCCTCACCCGTTAGGACACTAGACGTGGAGCCGTTGCAAGGGAAGTTTACATGATTTCTACTGTAACGCTTGGCTGGGTTGTGCCGGAACTCATGGGACCAGTAAGATCTGAAGTAACCCACTTGGAACTAACCTATGTCTGATTATGCCTTGTAGAACTGTAACGTGCTTGAAGATATGTGTCTTCTACCTGTAGTGTGAAGATGTCATAAAGAATGAATTGTTGAGTAAAGAGTTACTGTTTGCAATGAACTGTTGGTCTCCTTGTGAGTACGAGTCATCATTGGGTCCTGGCCAGCTGACGTATGCGGCATGCACGGGTTCACAGTGCACATGACATAAGGCCTCACACCGAGCAAGGACCAGCTTTTCCATGTAGCATGCCGAGGCGTCCGGAGTCAATCCCTCGCTGGAGTCAATCCCTCTACTGCCCTGCGCCACTCTACATTACTATGCCCCACTAAGTGTTTAAAGGGAACCTGTCAGGTAATTTATGTGTTCTAACCTAGTAGCAGTGTGAGTGATGTGTGTGCTAGTAACCCCTTCCTACCCATCCCTGTGTTTTATTACTTATGTGTTCTGTATGTAAATGTGCTGGGATTCTAGCCAAATGGGCGTCGCATCGCCCTGTGGGCGTTGGCATGTTTTCCATGGTATCACACCCCTGTGGGCATGATACTATGGATTTACATCAGCGATGTGAATGTCGCTACTTCAGATCCTGCGCATGCACACTTACCATTCCCACAGCCTTGCTTGCTTCTCGTCTTCAGACGTGCTCTGCGCATGCTCAGAAGACTCCTGCGGTTCCGGTCATGCGCAGAGCGCGTCTGAAGTTGAGAAGTAAGCACCCGGATAACAAGGAATGATACGTGCGCATGTGCGGGATCTGAAGTAGTGATGGTCCCGTCGCTGATGTAAATCCATGGTATCACGCCCACAGGGGCGTGATACAATGGAAAGCATTCAAACGCCCACAGGGCGATGTGATGCCCATGGGGCTAGAGTCACTACTCATTTACATACAGAACACATAAGTAATAAAACACAATTTTGTACATTCACATGAAATTCATGAAATAATTAAAAAAAAGGGCTTCTCTATATTTTTGGTTCCCAGCCGGGTACAACTAGGCAGCTGGGGGTTGGGGGCAGCCCGTAGCTGCCTGCTGTACCTGGCTAGCATACAAAAATATGGCGAAGCCCACGTCATTTTCTTAAAAACGTTTTCAGGGAAAAACCTTTATAAAAAAAAAATGCTTCCTGCATTTCTATTGCCAGTGAAAGTAACACCAAGCAGCGGGGGCTAGCAGCCAGTAGCTGCTTTGGTTACCCTTAGCAATAGAAAATGCAGCGGGAGCCCACAAACAATGTGATTTTTTTGTTTTTTTAGTTTTAATGAATTTTTTTTAAAAAAAAATCGGCATGGGCTTCGCCCATCGAGCACCAGAGCATTTTACTTCTCATTCATCCCAAGTAATCAGATGACTCCAGTGTCGGCCGATTACTTGTTCTGTGTCCCCCTGCATCCATCGCAGCGTGTATGGGCTGTGAGGTCAGCGGAGTGGAGACAGTGACATGCTCTGCTCTGACACATAGTGTGCTGCATGTCACTGTCTCCACTCTGGGACTTGTTGTGCAGGTGACCGGATGCTACATGTCACTAACTGTCTCCACTATGGGACTTGTTGTGCAAGTGAGAGTGTATACAGTTGGTACAATGCAGCAGAAATCACAGAGTGAGGCAGTTAGTGACATGTATCATCCGGTCACCTGCACAACAAGTCCCAGAGTGGATACAGTGACATGCAGCACACTATGTGTCAGAGCAGAGCATGTCACCAACTTGCTCTGCTCTGTCACCTGCGGTGCTGCATGTCACGTTTTTGCCGCGATTTGGTGCCTTTTTTGCTGCGTTTTTGCTCACTGCGTTTTTAATCAGTGCACAATGCCATTAAAGATTGTTGATGAAAAAAAAAAAAAGTTCTGATGTCATTTCCTTATTCAAAATGTTCATTGTATGCAGGAGAGCAGACAGCAGCTGCAGAACTACAAGGCTCAGCATCCTCCATTCACTAGTGTATGCAGGAGAGCAGACAGCAGCTGCAGAACTACAAGGCTCAGCATCCTCCTTCCAGGACTGTATGCAGTTTTTTACCCAAAAAGAAAAAAAAAATGACGTGGGCTTCGCCATATTTTTGTATGCTAGCCGGGTACAGCAGGCAGGTACGGGCTGCCCCCAACCCCCAGCTGCCTATTTGTACCCGGCTGGGAACCAAAAATATAGAGAAGCCCTTTTTTTTTAATTATTTCATGAATTTCATGAAATAATTTTAAAAAAAAATGACGTGAGCTTCGCCTAATTTTAGTGTCCAGCCGGGTACAACTAGGCAGCTGGGGATTGGAATCCACAGTGAAGAGTGCCCAAGCTTTCTGGGCACCCCCACTGCGAATTGCAGTCCGCAGCCACCCCAGAAAATGGCGCTTTCATAGAAGCGCCATCTTCTGGAGCTGTATCCAACTCTTCCAGCTGCCCTGATGCCGGGTGGCTAGCTAGGTAATAATGGAGTTCGGGCTAGCTGTGTATTATCAGCTAGCCCTAAGCCCGAAATTCATGGTGTCACGCCAATATTAGACATGGCCACCATGAATTTCTAGTAATGATAAAAAAAAAAACAACACACAGAAAAATATTTTTATTAGAAATAAAACAGAACACAATTAGTGACTCCATCTTTATTGAAATAAACCCCCCTCCGCAGTAATCCTGGGTTAGGGTCCCGCGCCGTCCAATCCGGATCCAATATCATCTGATCGGTTTGCTGGAAGGCAAAGCGATCAGATGATGTGTCAGGTTAAACTACGTGAAGCACATCACACAGCAGCTGATTGTATAAAAGCCGATTATACAATCAGCTGATGCATCAGTGCAAAAAAAAAATACTCACGTCTGTGCTGATTACCGGCAGCTCCTGCAGCGGAGTCTGATCCTGGCCCATCACTGCAGGGGCTGCCGGTAATCAGCTGATGAAGTCCCCTGACGGCAGGATCAGCTGATAGCTGGCCGGGCGCGAAGAAGCCGGCGAGACTACGATCAGCTGATGCGTCAGGTGACTGCATCAGGTGATCCACCGCCAGGTCCTGCAAGCTTCGTACGTGCCCCGGGGAGACTGCACACAGCCAGAGCGGCTGTACCGAGACAGGGGCTGGAAGCAGGCATGGCACCGGGACCCTGCAGACAGGTGAGTATGACATACACACACATTCACACTGTATATATACACACACACACTGTATATACGCACACACACTGTATATACACACACACTGTATATACGCACACACTGTATATACACATACACTGTATATACGCGCACACACACTTTCTTCCCCTGGCTGTGTAGAGCTGCTGCTGTCTGTATGATTGATCTCAGTGCATCCACAGGGAAGAGGCAGGGAGGAGGGTTTGGGTGGGAGCAGAGTGGGTGTATTAGACACAATGGGTGTGTTAGATAAGCCAGACACCGCCCTAGAGCCACAAAGAATTCTGGGACTTGTAGGAACTGAACACAGGAAGTCAGAGGAGAGATTAACCCCATCAGAGCTGGAGCCAGCAATGACCGTGTGCTGCTAGTGCACAATAAAAGCTAATTTTGCTGAAAAAACATAATAAATGTGTTGAGGGGCACATATTAGCAAGATTTATCAGAAAAAAAAAAATCGGTTTTGGTAACTGGACAACTTCTTTAAGAGTCAAAAGAAAACACATTGGAGGTACTGGGAAACTCTTTCCTTTGTTAATGTCCGGTTGGGAAACTGGACTGTTTATTCTAGTTTGTTGTTCAGACTATTTGCATTTTAGTTCATTAATTGATGAAACTACTTGAAATCTACAGGATGAAGGTAACAAGTAGTAAAATAAAAGTCTAGATCTACAGCACTGACTGTATTACAAAGTGATAGTGAGAATTTCACTGTGATATGATTTGGTTTCCCAGCCAGTGAGCCACACGTAACTGGACTAAGGGCCAACTGTGTCTCACACGGCACTGGTCAGAAACACTGCTGTAACATGCAGGAATGAGTGATTTCTGCTGATCCTTATTGTAAAGCTTCAGCAGGTGGCAGCATATACCACGGAATGCAATGTGCAATACTGCTTATACAGCTTGTGTATGGAATAGATGCTTTCATAATCGCACAGTATAAATGGTAATTTGGAGTCTCCACAAGTTCTAGTTCTCTATAATGTGACAGATTTACAGGACTGACACTTTTAATATCCGTTGCTTTTACTGCACAGTAAAACATAATATGATTCCAATGTGTTAATCTTACAGGTGAAACTTCCAGATATTGAATTTTTTGTAAATTTAGGGGACTGGCCATTGGAGAAGAGGACGGTATCCCCCTTTCACCCCATTTTTTCCTGGTGTGGATCTTTAGAAACAAAAGATATTGTGATGCCTACATACGACCTGACAGATTCGATATTAGAGACCATGGGAAGGTAATTGGTCCTTGTGTGTCCTTGTAATGATTTTTTTCTTGTATGAAATATTATGATTACTTTGCACGAAGGAAGTTTGCTTTTTTGTGACTTTCTGTGGAGGAAGGAAAAGGACTGTCATGATAGATGTGCTGAGAAACTTAAAGGGAAGCTGTCAGCTGATGCATGCTGCCCAAACTGTGGGCAGCATGTATCAGTCACTGGCTACATGATCACCGCCAGGTATGTTACACTCTGAAATGCTGTGGCATTTCAGAGAAAAACATCCTTTTAATAGCCACTACGCTTTGCACTAGTCATACAGGTTGGTCCCCGGTGGCTTCTATATGCACACATAGGCAGAGACTTGTCAGTCACTGTCAGTAGGTGGGGTGAAGCTGTTGGGGAGCCGCCTGTACGGCTAGTCACACAGGCTGCTTGGTTCTCAATGACTTTTAAAAATGTGTTCTTCTCTGAAGTACCACACCTTTTCAGAGGGAAACATACCTGGCAGTGATCTTGCAGCCAGTGGATGATACATGCTGCCCACAGTTTGGGCAGCATGTATCAGCCGACAGGTTCCTTTGAAAGATGCAAACTTTTTGTGGTATCACTGCATGAAGAAAGTGTACCAGCTCAACACAGTGGATTCCGCGATTTCAGATCATGCGGACCACAGCTGCAGGAGATCTTAAGGACCATAGTAAGGGCACACTGATGAGAGTCTGTTATGACCAAAACGTCTGTGCTGGTCCTTCAGTTTTTCAATAAATCAACAACTTTATCGCCATATCTGAATGCCAAGTCTTTTTCTTATCTATGATGGGTCAGGAACCTACTTGTGCACCACCTACAGAAGTGCCGTGATTATCTACTCTACTGCTTGAAGAAAGAGTCTTCAAAAAAACTCGCAGTAGTTATGGGAGTTGATTTGGAGTCCATCTTGAACCACAAAAAGCTTCAACTAGCTCATCTTTAAAAACACCAGCCCATAGCAGTACCCCATCTCCACCTCTATGGCGTCTGAGTCAAGGGTGGAGTTCTGTGCCTGTTACTGGTCCAGCCACTTGCTCATCTATCTGGTCCGTCAAGAGTCATTCTCATCTCATAAAACCTTTGAAAAATCTGTCTTCAGGTACTTCTTGGCCCAGTTTTGTCATTCAACTAATGTATCTTGTTCAGTGATGGTTAGGTTTCAGCCATCCTTACCTCGGCCATGTCTTTGAGCACTGAACACCTGGTACTTCCGGACACTGTTGGGAGGTTGCAGCTCTAGAATATGACAGCACTGGAGGATAATTCGCTCTGGTCATGTCACGTTTGATTCTTCTCAATATTTGGCAATTATTGTGTCATTTTTTATCAACACATTTTTTGTGACCCTGTTGACTATTTGCAACAACATTTTTGATGGTTCTGTGATCCCACCTCAGTATCTCAGCAATTTCAAGAGTACCATATCCTTCTTTAAAACTTGTAAAACAATTTTTCACTTTTCAAAATCAGTTAAATCTCTTTTTTGGCAAATTTTGCATGAGGAAAACAAGATACCTAATAATACTGCACACCTTGATAAAGGGTGTTGATGTCCATAGGCCTTATTAACAGAGTAAAAGATTTGCATTTTTGCTGCGTTTTTTAGGGTATGTGCGCACGTTGCTTTTTACCTGCTTTTTACCTGCTTTTTTGCTGCTTTTTCTTCTGCGCTGTTTAATGCCAAAATGGATGTGTTCTTCTATTCAAGCAAAGTCTATGGGAATTTGGGTTTCTTGTTCACACTATGTTGTTCAAAATGCTGCCTTTTTGTGGCAGAACTTTGGTCAAAAACTCAGCTTTGCAGTGCAAAACCCAAATGGCAAAAACAATTGACATGTTGCTTCTTTGAAAAGCTGAGTTTTTGACCAAAGTTCTGCCACAAAAAGGCAGCATTTTGAACAACATAGTGTGAACAAGAAACCCAAATTCCCATAGACTTTGCTTGAATAGAAGAACACATCCATTTTGGCATTAAACAGCGCAGAAGAAAAAGCAGCAAAAAAGCAGGTAAAAAGCAACGTGCGCACATACCCTTATGCAGTTTTTGACTCATTTCTTTTACATGCGCTTTTGGTGAAATTTTTAGGTTATGTTCACACTTTGCATTTTTGATGCATTTTTTTTTATTGCAAAATAAAAGCTGCTTTTTACATTACCAGCAAAATGAATGAAAGTTCAGAAACCCCATGCACACAATTGTTTTTTTCCTGACTGAATTGGAAACTACAGCTTTTTTAAAACTGGCAGCATGTCAATTCTTTGAGCGTTTTTGGAGCGTTTGTTTTCCCCTGAGAAAGCAATGACAGTGCAAAAAGACAACTGTGCGGTTTTGCTGCTATTTTGATTAATGTAAATAACTTTATTACTGTAGACAAAAGACAGGTAAAATCTGCAACAAAAAAGCAATAAAAATGCAGCAAAACCTGCTTTTTATAATTAGCTTCTTTACTCCTAAGAGGGCAAGTTTTGCCTGTAGAAAAAAGTAGCAAAAATCAACATGTGGGCAAAATCTGCACCAAACCTGCAAGGAAAATATAAGCCTCAAGTGCGTGCAACTTCAGGATTCTCAATCACTTTGCTGGCATCATGAAACTCTTCAGGTTTTGTGTCAAAACTGCAGAGGAATAAATGCGACAAAGCTTCAAAGTGTGAAGCCCTCATAGACACCACGGGCACCATAGGAAAAGTTATAATTGAGCACCCCCCATAAGGAAACTTTTATAAACCATGGGAAGGCTATGTACTGTGGCACGTATATGTGGCACATACATGGTATTTATTTTCCTATTGAAACCCCTTCGTGTTGTCACCAGCAATGCCCCTTTTATGGCCATCATAGAGTATGAGGCTTCCAAAAATGCCCCCACCTACACACACACACATACTAAGGTATGCCTACAGTGAATCCTGCCCCCTAGGTTCCGTGCAACACGTACATTATGATGACCCCCACAGTGCCTACAGCAAAGCATGATGTCCCCACAGTACTACTAACCAGGGCTTCCACTAGGAATTTCAGGGCCCCATACTGGCAAGAGTTCGGGGCCCCCTTGAGGCTCCACCCCAGCTCCGCCTCCGCACTAGCTCCGCCTCCACCCCAGCTCCGCCTCCACCCCGCGAATCTTCCATAGTCCCACCGCCACTCTTGCAAAAACTTCACTTCTGCACTACAACCTCACCAATCACACATTAACCCTTTACATTGAACACCGTATCACACATAGCCATCAGATTTTGTTTTGGCCAAAAGATTTTTTTAAGCCTCCACCACAACAAAGTAGACTCTTTTGGCAGGGTCCTACTCTAACTTCTTTGGTATATATTTATTTTTGGTATACCTATTTTTTTTTTTTAAGGGAATGTGTCACATACAGTTTTTAAACTAATTAAAACCAAATTAGAATAATGCTGACTTGTGGATTCCCTTCAAAGGGAATCTGTCACCAGGTTTTTAACACCTAATCTAAGCGCAGCATAACGTAGGGGAAGAGATCCTGATTCCAGCGATTGTCACTTATTGGGCTGCTTAGTGTAGTTTTTATAACATCACTGGTTAATCAGCAGGAGATTATCATTACAGGGCTACTTGGCATGCTGCAGTCAGTCCAGCATATTCATGAGGTCTGTATAATTGCTAGACCTGCAGCAGAGAAAACATTGATTTTATCACAATGAAAGCAAACAGCCCAGTAAGTGACACATCGCTGGAATCAGGGTATCTGTCTCTACATTATGCTGCTCTCAGATGGGGGAGCAAAAACCTGCTGACAGATTCACTTTAAGGCTCTTTCAGCAGATAGATAGATAGAATCATAGATAGATGGCTAGATAGATAGATAGATGGATATGTGGCCCCCTCTGGCTTCAGTCACCACAGGGTACTGCACCTCACTTAAGGTGCAGTACTCATCTTTGATCCAGTTCAGGTCGGTACCAGTTCCACAACACAAACTCATACACACAACCAGGTTGCCCTTCGCATTGGGGACCGGGCTAGGGTCAGGTCTTAAGGTAGTCACCAAACATGGGGGGGCAGCCACCCACTAGTGACAGGGAACCGGGGGAGGAGCAGCCACAGGGGGAGTTAGGAGCTTACACAACAGTTAGAGTGTTCTCCAGCAGGAGAGAACAGGAGCGGGACCGGTGCGGTTCAGGGTGCAGAGCATTAGGGTGGAACAGACTTCACGTTGTATCACCAGAATCTGCAGGACAGGGGGATTGCATGTCCCTCTGACCACCACGAGATCCCGGAGCACAGTTC
This sequence comes from Anomaloglossus baeobatrachus, assembly GCF_048569485.1. Taxonomy (NCBI): domain Eukaryota; kingdom Metazoa; phylum Chordata; class Amphibia; order Anura; family Aromobatidae; genus Anomaloglossus; species Anomaloglossus baeobatrachus. The sequence continues at coordinate 558,873,518 of NC_134354.1, read as the reverse complement.
CACATAGGGTCCGGAGTCGTGATTACAGTCAAGCCCCACAGCGGCCCCGCGTCACCTACACACGGGACAGGAGCTAACACTACACAAACCGGAGTCCCCAAGCAGCTTCAGGCTATGGGGATCAATCTTTAAAAGCGCAACAAGGAAGGGCCCATCGACCACCGTACCAGTTCTAACCTCCAACGGATCCGGGATCGGCTGGGGCCCATCACGGCTGGAACCACAGCAGCTGATTCAGCCTTTTGATTGCCGTCGCCCCGTGCTTCGGCGCCAACGGCCACTAATCTTCTCATCATCCTCCCCGGGGCCTCGCTCCACCTGTGGGGAGCAGAACCATCCTTGCTGCAACACCATCCGCCCCGAAGGACAGCGACAGCAGCGGCGGCTAATCCCTGGCCACGTACCACAGGTGGCGTCACAAGACTATCATCCTCATCATTCCCCACCATCATCCAAATCCCCTTTTATTGTACACCTTGGGGCCACGAAGCCGGACAGGGCCACCTGTGACATCCCTGACCCGACATCACCGGCCCGGCGACGAGTAACATTTAACCCCTGCGCCGTGGGTACTACAGATAAGAGATAAATAGACAGAATCATAGATAGAGGAATAGAGAGATAGAGAGAGGAATGGATAAATAGATAGATAGTGGGGGGGGTCACAGCAGGTGGGGTGTGATCACAGCAGGTGGGGGGTGATCACAGCAGGTGGGCGGATGATCACAGCAGGTGGGGGGTGATCACAACAGTTGGGGGGGTAATCACAGCAGGTGGGAGGGTGATCACAGCAGGTGGGGGGGTGATCACAGCAGGTGGGGGGATCACAGCAGCTGGGGAGATCACAGCAGCTGAGGGCATCACAGCAGGTGGGGGGGATCACAGCAGGTGGGGTGTTATCACAGCAGGTGGGGGGGTGATCACAGCAGGTAGGGGGATCACAGCAGCTGGGGGGATCACAGCAGCTGGGGAGGATCACAGCAGGTGGGGGGCTATCACAGCAGGTGGGGGGTTATCACAGCAGGTGGGGGGATCACAGCAGGTGGGGGGATCACAGAAGGTGGGGGGGATCACAGCAGGTGGGGGATCACAGCAGCTGGAGGGGATCACAGCAGCTGGGGGGATCACAGCGGGTGGGGGGATCACAGCAGGTGGGGGGATCACAGCAGGTGGGGGTCACAGCAGGTGTGGGGATCACAGCAGGTGGGGGCTCACAGCAGGTGGGGGGATCACAGCGGGTGTGGGGTCTCACAGCGGGTGGGGGGATCACAGCAGGTGGGGTGATCACAGCAGGTGGGGGCTCAAAGCAGGTGGGGGAAGGTAAGAGGTGGGAGAGGGGGCAGTAAATGAGGGAGGGGGCAGCGGCTGATGGGGGAGAGCGGTGGCAGATGGAGGGGAGGCAGCAGATGGATTCAGTGGCGGTGGATGGGGGGCAGTGACTTCTGCAGGCGGCGGCTGAAAGGTGTAAGTGACTGAAGTGACCAGAGTTAAGCTGAGGGGGCGGTCTCCGGCCCCAGATCCACAGTGATTGGACAGATCGGTCACAAGGCCGGTCTCTCCAATCAGAGCTGGGGGCGGGTGAAACTGATGATGGATGAAACAGCTGCACTGATGATGGCTGGATTTCAATGTTTCAGCCATTTTCAATGGCTGAAACATTTCAGTGGCTGTGATTGGCTGAGCGGCGTTCATCAGCCAATCACAGCCTCCTTAAGTCTGGGGAGGAGACACCACCGCTCCTGAGGTCAGGCAGATGGCCCCTCCTCCCCGAATCTATATATAGATATATAAGATATTTGCAGCGATCGCATCCACCGGGGCTCCGGGGCCACGATCTCACCATGACGTACTGGCTACGTCATGGGTACTTAAGTACCAGGGAGTCATGACGTATCCAGTACGTCATAGGTCACTAAGGGGTTAAGCTCTAGGGGCCCGCTCCCGCTTGGGGCCTCTGTGCGACTGCAGGTGCTGCACCGCAATATGTCTGCCGGTGCAACGACCCTGCCCCTTGCCCATGGGGCCCGGTGAGCAGAGGAATGAAAGGGGAGGAGCCCGGGCTGTCAGCCGGGCCCCCCTCTTTTCACCGGGCCCGATACAGGAGTCACACTAGTAATGCCCTGATGGCGGCCCTGCTACTAACACAACACTTCCACATCATGATGCCCCTAGTGGCCCCCACATAGAATGAAATCCCCATAGTTCTTCCCTCCTCCCCACACACAAATACAGTATCAGGGCCTCAAGACAGTATCTTGGCCTATCAGTATGATTGCCACCACTCAGTATGAAAGCCACAACAGCCCTTTACCCACAGTTATCAGCTTGACTTTATATTTTTTCTGGACTGCTTATAAATAAAATCACTAATTGACAATATTTTTTATGGACACATTGGAAAATCATAATATATCATTATGATTATACAATGAGGAAAATAAATATTTGATACACTGCTGATTTTGACAAGTTTTCCTACCTACACTGGACAGGTCTGTAATTTTCTTTCATAGGTACACTTCAACGGTGACAGACAGAATTGTAAAAAAATCCAGAAAATCATTTAATCAAAATATATATTATTTTTAAATACCGTAATTAATTTGCATTTTATTGCATGAAATAAGTATTTGATACAATAGAAAAACAGAACTTAATATTTGGTATAGAAACCTTTGTTTGCAATTACAGAGGTCAGACATTTCCTGCAGTTCTTTACCAACTTTGCACACGCTACAGCAGGGATTTTGGCGACTCCTCCACACAAATCTTCTCCAGATCTTTCAGGTTTCGGGGCTGTCACTGGGAAACATTGAGTTCCAGTTCCTCCAAAGATTTTGTATTGGGTTCAGGTGTGAAGACTGCCTAGGCTTTTACAGTACCATGAAATACTTCTTAGGCCCACTTCACACATCCATGTCTTCGGTACATGTGATGTCTGTTTTCACACGTACTGGAGACAAGGACACATGTAGACCCATTGAAATCAAAGGGTTTGCGCACACGTGCATGTTTTCCCGTGGACCGTGTGTCCATGTTTAGCATATGTGTGTCTGTGTGCTCCACATGGCAGCATATGTGTTTTTCTACGGCAGCACGGGTGTCACACGGACCGCACAGACTGCACAGATGTGCTCCGTGTGACATCAGTGTGACATATACCAGAGAAAACACTGTGTCTGTTAAATAAAATGATTTTCTATACTCACCTGTCTCCAGCCCTGCTGTCTACGACCCTGCTGTCACTTGCTTCCGACCCCCACTCATTATGCTCTTCGCATATTCACTGCACCTCAGACCGGGAGCAAGCAGCAGCACCAGTCACAGCAACACCATGGACAGCTAAGTATACCAGCTTATGCTGTCCATTTGCTATGCAGATGTCACACGGCTAGCACACTGACAGCACACGTTGAACACACAGGGACACACACACACACACATGTGCACCTGCACCACGGACTATGCAAAATGTGTGTTTTGCATGGACGTGTAAAAGAGGCCTTGGGGTGCGCTAACACGAGTCGTATGACTCGCACAAGTCACACGTCACATCACCCGGCACGACCGCACACTCTCCGGACAGGAGCGTCTCAGCTGCATAGAAATACATGCAGCCGACCTGCTCCTGTCAGGAGAGTGTGTGGCCATGCCGAGTGAGGGGAATCCATCTTGTCTTTCTTCTATTTTCTAACAATTTTGCCATCAGTTGTTGCTGTCTCATCAAGCTGCTTGCCTATTGTCCTGTAGCTCATCCTAGCCTTTTGCATGTCTACAATCTTGTCCCTGGTGTCCTTAGACAGCTCTTTGGTCTTGGTCATAGTAGAGAGGTTAGAGTGTGACTGATTGAATGTTGACAGGTGTCTTTTATACAGGTAATGGGTTCAAACAGGTGTAATTAATACAGATAATGAGTGCAGAGTAGGAGGGCTTTTCAAAGAAAAAATAACAGGTCTGTGAGAGCCAGAATTCTTGCTGGTTGGTAGGTGATTTAATACTTATTCCATGCAATAAAATGCAAATTATTTATTTAGAAATCATGCAATGTGATTTTCAGGATCTTTTTTCATTCTGTCTGTCAGAGTTGAAGTGTAGCTACGATAAAAATTACAGACCTCTCCTTTGTAGGTGGGAAAACTTGCTAAATCGGCAGTGTCTCAAATACTTATTTTCCTCACTGTAGGTGATACAGGTCGACTGTGCATAACTATAATATGAAGACATTAGCTGCATTACTGTAAACTGTAGAATGATAATTACAGTCTATATTATCTGTATAATTTTCTTAGGGCCCCCACATATATGAAGGCCCCCACACAGAATGAGGGCCACCACACAGCCTCACAGAATGAGGGCCCCGACAAAGAACGAAGACCCCCACAGCTAACCGCAGACAATAAAGATGCCCAAACAGTTTAAAAGCCCCCACACAGATTGGGTGCCCCCACACAGATTTAGGGCCCCCACAATTCACATAATAAGAACGCACAAATAGATTGAGGGCCCCCACAGCCACCCACACAGATCGAGGGCCTACACAGTTCCCCACACATAATATGAATTCACAAACCGTGAAACCGTTCACAAACCGTTTGAGGGCTCCCATACAGATTGAGGTTCACTACATAGATTGAGGCTTCCACAACCTCTCACAAAGAAGGAGGGTCCCCACACAGAATGAGGGCCTCCCAAATCCCCCACACAGAATGAGAGCCCCCTCAGCCCCCCATAAAGATTGCTGGCCCCCACACAGCATGATGATCTCATAGAGGTTAAAGGCCCCCTCAGCCCCACACAGCATGAGGGCCCCCAGACAGATTGAGGACCCCACAACAGCTGTCCCACACAGATTGAGGGCCTTATACAGATTGAGTACCTCTACAGACCCTCACCCAGGATTAGTGCCCTCAGACTTTCACACAGAATAAGGGCTTCCACAGAGGTTAACACCTCCCACAGCCCCCCAAACAAATTGAGGACCCCTCATCCCCACACAGATTGAGCGTCCCCACACAGCAGAAAAGCCCGCAGAAAGAACGAAGGCTCCATACAGATTGAGGACCCCCACAGCTTCCCCACACAGATTGAGGCCCCCACTGACCCCAAACAGAATGATGGTCCCCACACAGCATGAGGACCCCCACACAGAATGAGGACCCTATAAATATTGAGGACCCTTACACCCCCCTCACAGATTTTAGGCCCCTACAGACCCTCAAACAGAATGAGGGCTTCCACAGACTTCCACATAGTGTGAGGGCCCCCACAGACTCCTACACAGTATGGGGGCCCAACACAGCCCACCACACAGCATGAGGGCCGCATATCTATTGAGGACCCCATAGCCCCTCACACAGACTGATGGCCTCAACACAGATTGAGACTCCCATGGACCCCACACAGAATGAGGGTCACCATACAGATTAAGGATCACCAGAACCCTCCACAAAGAATGAGGGCCCACACAGCATTCCACGCAGATTGAAGGCCCCCACACAGGTTTAGGGTCTCCACTAACCCCACCATAAATTGAAGGCCCCCCACACACACACTGAGGTTCACCACAGCCCCCATGTAGATTGAGGGAACCGACAGACCCTCAGATAGAATGGGGTCCCCACTCTGATGGTTCCCACAGACCCCCACAAAGAATGAGGGCCCCATTCAGATTGAGGATCCCTATAGCTCCCTACACAGATTTAGGGCCCACACAGAGTGAGGGCCCCATACAGCTTCTTCAGCCAACATTCTATTCAGTGGTTTCCATGTCTTGGGATGTGGATACTGCTGAAATTGTGATAGCGGGGATAGGAGAGGGGTCCAGTGCTGAGCCTCACCCCTTGACTCACGGGCCTCATAGAGGTCACATTTGAGATGCCCCTGCTTTAAACCCATAAGCAATCAAGTTTACACAGCGGGGATTTGAAAAATGTTCATAAAAATGATATGGTCAGAATATTCACTTGCCTAAAAATTGTGCACATAGTATATATCTCCCTTATGGACTCTATTCATAATACTGTATATATTTTGTTTTTAGTAGTTAGGTTTACAGCATATCTCCTTCATAGACTTTATATTTATACAACTGTATATATTTTGTTTTCCGTAGTTAAGCATATATTTCCCTGTGCTCATTAAATCCTAACAAGCATTCTTTCTTTATTTCCTTTTGAGAAGTAAATTATTCCGAATGTATCCGACAATAAAACATTGTAATGTAGAGACTGGCTAATGTGAACAGATTTTCTATTGCCATCTGTATCTTTTTATGTTTTTTTTTCTGTGTGTCTCTACACTTAGAGGCTTACATTAAATACCAATGAATATAACAGTTAGAATGAGCAGATTAATGACAGTGTTGAATTGTGTACCTTTAATTATTCGGTTTTGAGAGCCCTGTGGGCTAGAGTCACTTTTAGGATTAAAATAGACAATTGCACATATATAAATTGTGGGAAAGAACTATTTATTATCCCTCAGCATAGGAACATGATATGGGGCTAAAATAGATCTGTGCATTGTTTGTTCATCTCATTAAGGCCCCCTTCACACGTCCATCATTCCGGTATATATGACGTACGCAGACCCATTAAAATCAATGGGTCTGCGCACACATCTTTATTTTTTTACGGACACGTGTCATGTATTCCGCACAGAGACAAGTCTGTTTTTCTCCGGCAGCACTGATGTCACACGGACCACACGCTGAAGTGATCCGCGTGACATCAGTGTGACATGTCACCTGTCTCTAGCGCTGCTGTCTTCAGCGCTGCTATCACTTGCTTCCAGGCCTCCTCATTATGCTTATGAATATTCACTGCACCACGGACCCGGAAGCAGCGGCGCCGGAGACATCAGCACTGGGGACAGGTGAGTTAAAAGTGCTTGATCTCAGTGTATTATCATGGATAGCACACGGAGAACACACGTGTGCCAAAATCACGGCACACAGATGGCCATAAACACCTTCAACAGGGACCGTGAAAAATGTGCATTTTTATTTAGGGGGCCTAAATTTGTGTTTGGGTAGACATTTGTGGTTATTAGGAGTGCAGAAATACTCCCATATTAGCCTCCACTGAAATCGAGATTATGGTATGATCACACTGTTTTTTTCAGGCGGATTCTGAATTGTGCAGTATAATTGCCCAATGGAAAGAACATACTGCATAACGTCAAAACGACATTGCTGTTCCCATATTCCGTCTTATGTCACTTCTTTAACCACTTCAGGAATCTCTCAAGCAGTAGAAGTAGTGACGTGCCCATTCTTCGGCGTCTTCCGCTGGGAAGCTGCCCTCTTTATGTTATTTAAATTATAGTGTTAAAGACATTGGCGGTGGAGTCACCATCAGGATGACAGCTGGCGACGATACTCCTGGAAACGACTGCCGGCATTTTCCTAAATCGGCTTCACTTGGCAAGACTCGGCTAGTGTGTCGGCGTCTAAAAGACACCACTTTAGGGTGCAAATCTTGAATGGAGCAGAGTAAGAAATAGTAAGGGAATCCCAATAACCAAAGAATTGATCTTCAGATTGCAGTGCTTCATCAAGGCATAGACGGGAACTCAGCGGCTGAACTCTTGTTGATTCTTTGTATTCAGTCTGCTTAAAGGGGTTGTTCTCTTATCTTAGCCATTCAGTCCATAAAATGATTGCTAGTGTAGGGGCATATGACCAGACTTTTCCATCATCCTCCTCCAATTGAAAAACAGCTTGTAACATACAATACTTGTATATTAGTGCCACAAAATCATGTTCCCAAGATATTTTTTTTTTAATAGAAATTCAATGACCTTCCCTTTTATATGTGAAAAATATCAACTGATTCTTAAAATGTATCAGAATAGGAAAAAATAATAACTTATATTCCTCTATTTCTGTAGGGTGAGTTTAGACATGATGTCTGTTCAGGCAAACACTGGCCCTAAATGGGAGGAGAAGAACAGCACAGCTTTTTGGAGAGGACGAGACAGCTGTAAGGAAAGACTTGAACTGGTGAAACTGGGCAGGAAACATCCAGACTTGATAGATGCTGCATTTACACATTTCTTTTTCTTCAAACATGATGAGAACCTCTATGGTCCAATTGTACAACCAATACCATTTTTTGATTTCTTTAAGGTAAGAAATGTTCAGTAAGTGGCATTATAGAGAACAGAATTATATATTTCCTCTGCAGACATTTCACTGTGGTTCTTCTTCTTACACTTAAAGCAAATCTGTAACCAGATTTTTGCAACCCCCTTCTGAGAGGAGCATGATGTAGTGGCAGAGAACCTGATTTCATTGATGTATGATTTACCTTACTGGGTGTAGCCATTTTAATATAATCCTTGTTTTATCTGCTACAGAGCTAGCAGTTTTCTAATTGCTGATCTCTGTATAACCCCATGCACATCACTGATTGACAGCCTTTTGTGTACACTGTGCATAAGCAAAAAGCTGCCAATCAGCTGGTGGAGGTGGGGTTATACAGAGCTCAAGAATATGGAGGACCAATAGCTGCAAGTTTACTATTTCTCTAGTGATAATCTTCTGCTAATAAAACAGATTTCATCAAAACTATAGCAAGCAGACCAGTAAGTGACAGTAAGTGACATATCTCTTGAATCAAGGTCTCTGTCTCTACAACATGCAGCTCCTAGATTATTTAGCAAAACTACCAAGGGGTCCACGGGGAATGACCACGGGAGTCATCGCAGCCCCTAGTTGCCACGACAATTATTGGCGCTCTGCGGCCATATCACAAGCATGGTGATGGACAGGAGGAATGATGTGTCCCCCTGCAAGTGTGTGTTAACTGTTTAATTCAGCCATCATGTGCAGGTAAACGTGAGCTCAGCGTGCAAGCCCGCATCAAAGGATTTAAAGCACCACTACAGTGGGAGTTTTTTCATCACTGGAGTGGTGCTTTTAATCTATAGTCTATGAACATGGCCTTTTACTCACTCTCCAGCCTTTTTACCTTTTCCTGGCGCCGTTCCGGTCCCACAGTGCCAAACTGTGACCGCAACTTCACACTGGAAGTCAAAAATTACGATACAAGCTTTCAGTGCAACTCTATGAGAGCCAGAATAAGGCTCTCATAAACTTGCATTAAAGAGTGACCTCCAGTGCGCTCCATGAAACAATGGAGCAGCCGGCACGGGAGCGGTGCGGGAGGGTGAGTATAAGACCGGGAGCAAGGACCTTAGATTAAAAGAACCACTCCGGAGGACCAGTATAGCTTATACAATTTACCAGTGTTTCTGGCTGTAGAGGCGACTACATATTTACCCTAAATATAATGAACTCTACAATTCATATCATTCCTATAATTTCCTTTCTTTTTGTCAAATGGGCCATCCCCATATGTATGATAAAATGAATTGATCAAAGAAAATTTGACAGAAGGTTCATGCTGCCAAAACCACAGACCGTAAGTATCAGACCCTGACTGTGATATTTCCACTCTAAAATGCTGCAGCTCGGCTGACTAGTCCAAGAGGCAGATGCCCAATGTCTTTTCCCTTTGTGAGTTTTATGTTTTTCTTAGCGCATGCATTTGCTGTTACTTAATTTGTTCGTGAAAATGCAAAAATTACATTTTTCTAACTAGAAGTTTATCTACATTTTTAAGGATAATTGTATTATCTTTATTGTGATAATAAAATGTAGATGTACAAACTGATAATGAAAGAAGTGTTATAAAACACCATGCCATCTAAGTTATCTTAATAGAGAGTAGTACAGCATCTTGTGATACGCATTGCGCAGTGGTGTGAAGGGACGTGTGTTACGCTCGTACACTGGAGACTTTGGTCAGTGGCACTCATGGCTCATTGACAGCACAAGATATACAGAATGCATCCTGGTAACTGGTGTAAACGCTCTACAAGAATTCAGAACATTATTGCAACATCGGCCCCTGAGATAAAGATCGGCTCCTTCACAAATCATAGTAGTATACTTTAATGACTTGTATGTCAGTATATACGTGATGTGGAAGAGATAAGGTCAATCAGGAGACTCACGTAACATGCCGTTTCATCATGACCTTGCTAAAATGTCCTCTTAGAATGGAGACATCTTTCTAGGGAAAAGAATGTATAGACTGACGTTAATTGCAGTCCTATGCATGCAACATATGTTTTACATATTTTATGAGCTACTATATGGTTTGCCAAACAATCATATTTTCTTGTTAAAGGGACTGTCCTATCTGATAGTGGTAAACATTGTACTAATAGGCCCATGGCAGTGCTAAAATAGATATATGAAATAAATACCCACTTATCGAACCCAGCCTTCCCCGCTGGTCTCCTGGTTTCCTCTTCCTGATGGGAGTTTTAGATAAGTAGTATAGATAAGTGGATCTGCTAGGTGAACATGTTTTTTTAATTATTATTTTAGCACTGTCATGGGCCCAATGTTCCAAGTTTAGTATGTATAGAACAGTACATTTGTCAATAGTGATGGGCGAACCCGAACTGTAAAGTTCGGGGTTCGTACTGAACACATAGTGTTCGTGCACACAATCCTGGGAAGCTCGTGTTACAATTCAGGTCCAGGGGCTGTAAAAAAAAACCAAAAAACAAAAAGCACATTATTAAAAACATTCTGATTATACTTACAGGTCCCTCGACGCATCCTGCAGACTCTGTCTCCTGGCTGCTTCTGCTTCCGCGTCCGATCATTGCTGTGCCCCCAGGTAACCACCACTGACTAAAGGACCTTCCATGATGTCATAGCCATGGGACCAGTCTGATGTGAATGTTGTACAGACATTGGCTTACAGACTGGGCACATGCCTATGACACCATCGAAGGTCCTGTTAACTTCCAGGGGTATTCATTGCACTGCTCGTCACTCGGCAGTCTTCGTCTGTTTTTGGCCGTGTTTGCGGTGACGTGAGGGTTCACCCGAGTCCATGGCTCATGGACTCAATTGAACTTTGACTGTCGCTGTGCGAGTGTCGCATCGCATCGCATCATCCGGCACGGCGCACACTCTCCCGACAGGAGCGGGTGGGCTGCATGTATTTCCATGCAACTGAGCCGCCCCTGAGAGTGTAAGGTCGTGCGGGGTGATGCAATGCTAGAATGCACGAGTCAGACGCAAGTGGACTCATACCCTCAGTGTCAGCCTGCTTCTCGCTCTGTACAGAGCTTTGAAGCAGAGCTGAAATGGCTCTCCCTGCTTCTAGCTCTGTAGAGACACTTGTCTGTACAGAGCGATGAAGCAGAGCTGACATTGTTCTACCTGTGGACTACGTCAGACTAAGGATTTTCTTTATAATAGAGATGGAGTCTCTAAATGTTTTTTTTGTTTTATTTCTATGTGTTGTGTTTTTTTTTTTTACTGTTTACTAGAAATTCATGGTGACCATGTCTAATTTGCCGTGACACTATGAATTTCGGGCTTAGTACCAGCTGAGAATACAGAGCTGGTATTATCCCCTTTATTACCCAGCATGCCACCACCATCAGGGCCGTTGGATGGGCCAGATAAAGCGCCTGGAAATGGCACTAAGAAACAATGCGCCATTTCCAGGGGCGGCTGCGGGCTGCGGTTTTTAGCATGGGGGGCCCAAAACGCTTGAGCCTTACCACGCTCGGAATCCCAACCTCCTGCTGCCTGGCTTTACCTGACTAGCGATCAAAATATGGTGGGAGCTCACACATTTTTTTTTTAATTATTTTTTTTAATAATTGTGCTTCCTGTATTTTGATTGACAGCCAAGGCAAAGCCAGGCAGATCAGGGTGGAATCTCATAGCTGTCCGCTTTATCTGCGCTGAGAATCAAAAATACTGAGGAGTGCTACGTCATTTTTTAAAATTATTTATTTATTTTTACACTACTATATGTGTGAGGGACCCAACAGCCAATCACAGCCACTGTCACACAGAATGGGTGTCTGTGATTGGCTGTTGGAGTAACTTGGAATCTGCCCATACATTCTAGATGCTAGAATGTAGGGACTGGTTTCAGGTTACTCCATCATCCAATCACAGACGCCCACTCTGTGACAGCGTCTGTGATTGTCTGTTATTTTAACAGTAAAATAAAACAACAACACAGAGAAAAAATATGTTATTAGAAATAAAACAGAAAACATTTAGGACTCCATCTTTATTACTCAAAAAAACCCCATACGACATAGTCCAAAGGAGGGCGACCATCTTCAGCTCTGCTACATCTGACTTACAGGACCTTCCATGACGTCATAGCCATGTGACCAGTCTGGTGTGAATGTTGATACCTTGTGGGTTACAGGACCTTCCGTTACATCATAGCCATGTGACCAGTCTGTAACCCAATGTCTGTACAATATTTACACCAGACTGGTCACATGGCTATGACATCATGGAAGGTCGTGTAACCCGGTGGCACAGGAATGATCAGACACGGAAGGAGAAGCGGCAGGGAGACAGAGTCTGCAGGACGTGTCACGGGAGCAGTAAGTATAATGACAATGCTTATTATTAAGTATATTCTTTATTTTACAGCCCCCGCCCCATTCCATGACTGTTATGTCCAAGTTTGGTGTTCGGACGCAAGTTCGCGTTATCTCAGAGCCTGACCTCGATCTTTACAAAACGTTCGGGCGAGGCCTCCGAACGTGAACATTGGGGGTTTTGCCCATCAGTATATATGAATTTATGATATCATCAATTAAATGTAGTTCCAGGACACCAGGAGCACACATACAGCCCCACATGAGGACACCTCCACCACCATATTTAACTGTAGGCACCACACATTTAGAAAAATAAATTTAGAAAAATGCATGGTGTTTAGAGGGTTTGCATGAATGCTCCTGCAGTCTGGGAGCTATATTTCATTAAGGGTATCAGGAGTTCGTAGATGTACTGCTCTGCATTGAAAGAGAAGATGCTACCATTACTCTGTGCCCTTGGTAGACGAGCAGTTTTTCAACATGACAATAACCCAAAACACACATGTTTCATTTCTGAAGAAGAACAAGTTGACAGTGATTTTGTGGACAAGTATAGTACAGACTAAAAGTTTGGACTCACCTTCTCATCTCTAGAACAACTGTTAAGAGGAGACTTTATGCAGCAGGCCTTCATGGTAAAATAACTGCAAGGAAACCACTGCTAAGGACAGGCAACAATCAAAAGAGACTTGTTTGGGCTAAAGAACACAAGAAATGGACATTGGACCAGTGGAAATCTGTGCTTTGGTCTGATGAGTCCAAATTTGAGATCTTTGGATCCAACCACCGTGTCTTTGTAGAAAAGTTGAACGGATGGACTCTACATGGCTGGTTCCCACCGTGAAGCATGGAGGAAGAGGTGTGATGGTGTGCTGGTGCTGTGCTGTGCTGGTGACACTGTGGGGTGCTGTGCTGGTGACACTGTTGAGTATTTATTCAAAATTAAAGGCATACAGAACCAGCATGCCTACCACAGCATCTTGCAGCGGCATGCTATTCCATCCGGTTTGTGTTTAGTTGGACCATCATTTATTTTTCAACAGGACAATGACCCCAAACACACCTCCAGGCTGTGTAAGGGCTATTTCATTAAGAGGAGAATGATGGGGCGATATGCCAGATGACCTGCTCTCCACAGTCATCACCAGACCTGAACCCAATCGAGATGGTTTGGAGTGAGCTGGACCGCAGAGTGAAGGCAAAAGGGCCAACAAGTGCTAAGCATCTCTGGGAACTCCTTCAAGACTGTTGGAAACTCATTTCCGGTGACTACCTCTTGAAGCTCATCAAGAGAATGCCAAGAGTGTGCAAAGTAGTAATCAAAGCAAAAGGTGTCTACTTTGAAGAACCTAGAATATAAGACATAATTTCAGTTGTTTCACACTTTTTTAAGTATTTCATTCCACATGTTTTAATTCATAGTTTTGATGCCTTCAATGTGAATCTACAATTTTCAGAGTCCTGAAAATAAAAACTCTTTGAATGAGAAGGTGTGCCCAAACTTTTGGTCTGTACTGTATGTCTCCTGATCTGAGCCCAACTGAAATACCAATGGGGAATCTGAAGAGACAAGTTGAGAGTTGGTCTCCATCCAGCATAAAATCTCTAAAAGAGGCCATTTTTGAAGAATTTAACAATATACTGTAGATGATGTAATATGTCGCCAACTCGTTCATTCCATGTCTAGAAGACTTAGTGTTGTCCTTGAAAATCATGCAGGTCATACAAAATACCAGATATAGAACTTTTTGATATGAGGTGTATTCATTGTTCTATCAATTAAAGGAGTTGTCCGACATTAGCTTAACAAAATTTTTTGAGTTTATCTATCTGTGCTGTATTGTCATATAAATCACACCTACATTGTTATTTTTTGTTTTCTAACTTTTGTTCCTCTTGAATTATCCCTTTATTCTCTGCAGCTCTTGTTTACATTCAGATCCAGCAAACATGACCACCTCCTGTGCAAAACCTCAGTCAGAGCTGTCACCACCCACCCCAGTGTCCAGCCTCGCCCTTTGCCCGCCCCCTGCACACACATTCCCTGTCAGTATTCTTCCCCAGCACCTGACCTGGTATCACTACAGCATTGCAAATAACAGCCCCACATCGGGCTCTGCACCGCACACGCACACATATGGCTCTGCACCGCACACGTATGCTCTACACCGCACACATATGGCTCTGTACCGCACACATATAGCTCTGTACCGCACATGCACACATATGGCTCTGTACCGCACACGCACACATATGGCTCTGCACCGCACACGTACACATATGGCTCTGCACCGCACACGCACACATATGGCTCTGTACCGCACACGCACACATATGGCTCTGCACCGCACATGCACACATATGGCTCTGCACCACACACATATGGCTCTGCACCGCACACGCACACATATGGCTCTGCACCGCACACGCACACATATGGCTCTGCACCGCACACGCACACGTATGGCTCTGCACCGCACACGCATGGCTCTGTACCGCACACGCACACATATGGCTCTGTACCGCACACGCACACATGTGGCTCTGCACACGCACACATATGGCTCTGCACACGCACACATATGGCCCTGCACCGCACACATATGGCTCTGTACCGCACACGCACACATATGGCTCTGCACCGCACACGCACACATATGGCTCTGCACCGCACACGCACACATATGGCTCTGCACCGCACACATATGGCTATGTACCGCACACGCACACATATGGCTACGCACACGCACACATATGGCTCTGCACACGCACACATATGGCTCTGCACACGCACACATGGCTCTGCACACGCACACATATGGCTCTGCACACGCACACATATGGCTCTGCACACGCACACATATGGCTCTGCACACGCACACATGGCTCTGCACACGCACACATATGGCTCTGCACACGCACACATATGGCTCTGCACACGCACACATATGGCTCTGCGCACCCCCCCAATAGGGAACACATGTAGGGAATACATACTCACCCGTCCTCGGTCCCCGCCGCTCCTGCACGTTCGCGCGCTGTCTGTGCTCTGGCCATATCAGCACAGTAGTGACGTCACCGCTGTGCTGAAGAGAGCACAGACAGCGGGAGGGACAGTGATGAGAAGCAGCGCTGCGCTGCTTCTCATCAGCACTTTCAAATGTACCGGCATCTGATCTGCGATGCCGGTACATTTGAATGTGCGATCCTGGGCAGGGGGCCTGGTGCTGGCGCTGACACCACGGCAGCCGCCGCCAGGCCCCGCCCCCAGGGCACGGACCCCACAGAAGTGCAGGGGGAGGTTACTGGAGAGTAAAAGAGGTGCGGGGGAATGTGTGGGAGGGTGCAGGGAAGGGGGCGGGGCTCATCACACTGTACCCGCCCAGCAGGGCGGCAACATGCTGTTCCACATTTGCATGTCAACATTGCCCTGCCCATGTTGACATGAAATGACCGGAAGCAGCAAAATCGCGGCAGGAGCGGTCACATGACCGCTCTGAGCCGGGGGAGAGGGGCTGACAGCAGGGCAGGTAAGTGCTCTCTATCTACTTACCTGCCTCAATGTAGCCCAATAGGGAAATAAAAAAAAAAAGTCAAAGAAGCTGGATAACCCCTTTAATTTTGAGTAAAACCGAAGGTTTTATTATTAACCTTAATTTCATGTTATGGGTCAAAAAATAGTCTATGAAACTCAGTCCTGTCAAGTATTGGAAATTATTCTTGTGTTCAGTGAGATATTGATTAAAATCTTACTTTTCAAAGGGGTGTACTCATTTTCATATATTTTTGTAAAAGTCCAATTCATATATCTAAATAGTTAGATTTCTTATTTTTACAGTTATTGCTGTTTATGTAGTTTTTTTTTCAGTGGATGAAAAAAGCATTATTAATAAAAAATATGTAAAGCCAGTAATCCGTCTTCCACAAAAACATTTCCTTGAGTCTAGATGTCTCATGAGAGTTGAGAGAGGACCAGTGGGAGCTGAATCTTTAAAATGTCTGGAGTCACCAATCTGAATTTCTTCGCCATTCGAGGCACAACGGCACAAGGCATCTAATACCATAGCACTGTTGATGTTCATGTTTTCAGGGATGAGCTATCAATTTGGTTTCAATTGGGAATTTGGAGAATTTCTAGATGCTGATTGAGAGTGGAGAAAAGGACTCTCGGCCAGCAAAGATGAAGAGGTGACTCATATTTCCATTATTAGTAAATGTTCTCAGCATCCAGAGAAAAGTATGATATCTATTGAGAAATGCAATTGTTGAGGGATATCTTGTAAAAGTTGTTAGAGGACAAAGCAAAAAGACATCTAAGTGGAAAAGTTTGTTTGTGCCGATTTCTCCTTGAGAAACGTACTTTGGTCTCAGCTGTGAGATGTCAGAAGTTCTTGGGTCAACGACCTTTTTATAAGCATTTATACACCAACTCCAGAATAATGACTAAACAAAACTTGTCTTCTGTTCCCCAAGCCATAAATCTAAATTGGTTCTTGGAAAATAAAAGAATCATTTACCCTTCCTTGAAGCAACACATAATTCCATTTTATGTTGTCAAAGCAGAGTTTGCTGACGTTTATAGATCAATATAGTTCTCTTCAGCTGAAATGCTTTAAGCTGTGTCATAATAGAAAAGATCAGTATGGGGAATATCTGCCTAGTCTGTGCTCATAGATCATTATATCTGTCAGCGTATCTGTGGCAACTCAAGTCACTAAGGCTGATTTTCTGTCTAAACTGCTCCTCGTTTTATGGGCAGCGTATATTGAGTATCTTTTGTAACATTGAATGGGATGTTATTACCACTGCCATGTCTGGAGCTCTCCAGTTCATCAGTGCTGCAATCAGGGTGCTGCTAAATTAACTATATAAAATCCAATTCAGTTGCAATTAGGCGGAACTCATTTGTATGTTGATTAAATTACCATCTGAACATTGTTGTCCTTAGGATGCATGCTATTTACTCACGATGCTTCCAAGAGTTACAGGTACTTCAAGCTGAGATGCCAAAACTCGAAAAACATTTAGCAGACCTGCGTATGTAAATGTCACCAAGGTTGGTCTATAAAAAGTTTTGTCCCAATTTCAAATCTAATTTGTGCACATTCTCACACTGCTTAGCCACAAACTTTTTCAACTTTCAGCCATTAGGTTTACAAAGAAAAGCAGATATAACTTTCCAAACACTTTCAACCACTAAAGGGTTAAGGTGTTGAACTGTCAATTGTACTTATTTTTGAGGGAACCATGAACTGTCTAAAATGTATTGGGGGGCCTAGATGCACCTCTCACAACAGATGTCAATGGTAAGAGAATCAGACATGTTGGGTTTTAGCATGGTTTCTGCTTTGTTCTCATAGGAAGTAAGATGCTGCCAGAGGTGTTTTGGCAGTGGCTAAATCCCCTCTTCCCATCAAAGGGATCCTGACAGGTTCCCACAAACTGACCCCATGGATTTACCCAACTTTTTATACTGCTTCCAACATGCACCTTTCTTTTGTTTTCTGGTTCATGAATTTCCATAATTTGTTTACTTGACCAGGGATATATGAATCAATATATATACTAGTGGAGGAGGGGTTTTTTCTTTCCGCAGCCTAATTGTCCCAGTAATCATGTCGCACCTTTATGGGTGTGAGTAACATTATTTACAAGAGGGGCATCACCACTGGCTCTTCACAAATCTTTGCCTCCCTGACAAATCTCAGTAAGACTGAGTTCACATGTCCTGTAATCATCCGGTAGAACAGATCCTGCAGAGATTCGTTGGCAAAATGATTTCTGCCGGATCCTTTTTTTTGACATGGGAGTCTATGGGGAACGGATCCATTAACTGATTGGTATATAACAATAGCAATTCGTTAACGGATCTGTTCTCCATAGACTCTAATGCTAAATCCAATGCATAGACTCCAATGGTAAATAACAGATTCTGCAGACATCAATTATTTAACAACGAACAACAAAATTGTGTTTGCAGACTTTTTCCCAACAGATCTCTGCAGGATCCGTTCTAATGGATGATTTTAGGACATGTGAACTCAGCCTAAGTCGGTTGTACACAACTGGCTTCATTGTCACACTGCACATTTCCAGAGACACTGTGGTGACTCAGGACACAGCCAACCATTGCTGCCAGCTCTGAAAATCTCATGGCTGGCTGTGTGCTACATCACCTCTACCTTCCTAGGCATGTGCAGTGCGCCAATGAAGCCGGAGTGCGTACACTTGTCTTCAGTGCAATTTGTAAGGGAGGCAGAGATCTGCAAAGAACCAGCGCTGACGTCACTCTAGCAAATGATGTGCAAGAGCAATGTTCCTGGCCCAAAGTGTGCGATCTCCAGTTCTGCAAACAGAGACAACTTTTCCTAGAAGGAGCACTGCTGCACTGAAAGGGGCCATATCCAGAACAGCAATTACAAGCTTTATTGGAAAGAGTGTGTAAGCTCTGCGCTCTGTGTTTTGGAGACTTGCCATTGCTGATACACAGCAGTAGGGCCATAATCTAGGCAAGGAACAGTAAACCATATAGTTAAAAATCCCTCCATTCTTGAGAATGAGAAAATTTTTAATAAATAAATTACAAAGTTGCTAGTTTTTATAAGCACTTTACAATTTTCCCATTTATGATGAGAATATCCCTTCAAAAAATCCACTAGAAAACTGATGAATAGATGTGTAAATAAAAGATACATTGTTCTGCAATGCAGACTGGTTATTTTCATAAATGAACAAGTACAATATGAGTTGGGTGCATGTTGGGGCTCAGGAGCACTTCACCACATATTAGAAGACTTTGGCCCCAATTCCTCATTGTAATTGCACCTTTTTATGGTGTAAAATGTGTCTTCTGATAGTTACTATTTTATTTGTACCTTACTATATGATTTCCCCTTCTTTTAAATAAACTTTACTTGGTTTTGTCAGTTTGGTATTTTTTGTTTGGCAATATGGGCTGGGCGCTGGCTATCCAGATCTTTTAGCTTAATTCATCATTTATCACTTTTTGAAATGTTGCAAAATGTTTGTTCAATTGTAGTTCAATCCCCACAAATATTGAATCATTACCTTAATATTGTAATAAGGTGTTTAAGTTTTTCCTTCCATTCTATCACTATAGTTCTTGGCGCTGCTTCATCCAGTCACTGGCCTCTGTAGTAAAGCTGGTATGTATAGCACTAGACCAGTGTTTCCAAACCTCCAGTCCTCATGGCCCCCAACAAGTCATGTTTTCAGGATTTCCTTACTATTGAACAGGTGATGGAATCATTATCAAGGCATCACCTGTGCTATATTAAGGAAATCCGGAAAACATGACCTGTTGGAGGTCGTGAGGACTGGAGTTTGGGAACCACTGCACTAGACCATGGTGGCCAGTAATTGGTTGCAGGTTACAGCAAAATGATATACAGCACTTAACCAGTCAGGGATCACTGTAGGCACAGCACTACGACAGTAAGGACTTGAAAGTTGAGTAATGGTTATGGTTTAATGCTTTATGTTATGACATCGCCTGCTAATAGACAAATTTCATAAAATCGGGCAACGTCTTTATTTTTACTTTGATTGACAGATTTTTGTTCCTATGAAGGGAACCTGTCAGAAACTTTAACCCCCTAAAAATCATTTATTTGACTGTGTAGCCCTTTAAAAAATGTCAATCAATAAATGTATGCTCCAGCGAGAAATCGCAACTTATAGTAGTGTCTGGAAAATCATTGGAACGTAATGCCCCTCTAGCTTCTCAGTCTCACACTGTATTTGTTACCTACCAGCATCCTCTCCTAGCTGATTGACAGGTCAGTGGCCATATTCTACGGCAAGCGATTAGTCAGCAAGGGGAGGGGGCTGCTAGAAAATGCAGACAATACCTAGAATATAAACAAAATGAGCATATACCCTGCAGTAGGTAAACAGTAATAGTGCATATAAATTGCATAGGCTGCTTAGTAAACACTGTTTTTGATGAAAAAAAAGCTTAAAAGCAATCCCAAGGTGACAAAGTGTACCTCAAACGGGATGGTCCAATTATCACATATTAAAACCTCACCTTGTGTCAGCTGACCTCATTGTAGATGGGGCAGAGTGGGACCGAGGCCTGCCTGTTCAGACACCTGCCCATGGGAAGCTACATAAATTAAATCTGTAGTTACAGAAGTTACATCACAAGCTCTCAATGCCAGAACGAGGCTCTCATAGACTTGAATTGAAGATTGACCTCTGGCTCGATCCATCAAGTAGTGGAGCAGCCGGCAGGTTACAAACTGCCGGAGACCGACCCGAACAATGCTGATAAAAGATGAAGACTACAAAGACTAAGTATAAGAGTAGAGTCAGGGAACTTAGATTTAAAACACAACTCCAACAGTAAAATAAAAAAAATACTGGCGTGCTGCTTTACTAGACGAAACCTAAGATAGAAACAAAATGAGCAAATACACTGCAGTAAGTAAAGAGTAATAGACATATAAATAACATAGGGTGCTTAGTAAACATGGGGTTTGATCAAAAAAGTGTAAAAGCCGTCCCAAAGCTACAAGGTGTACCCCTATCAGGACGGTCCTACCCTCCAATATTAAAACCTCACTTTGTGTAAAGGTCCAGTCACACTAAGCAACTTACCAGTGATCCCAACAACGATAGGGATCGCTGGTAAGTTGCTAGGAGGTTGCTGGTGAGATGTCACACTGCGATGCTCCAGCGATCCCACCAGCAACTTGACCTGGCAGGGATCGCTGGAGCGTCGCTACACGAGTTGCTGGTGAGCTGTCACCAACAACCAGTGACCAGCCCCCAGCGCCGCGTGGAAGATGCTGCGCTTGGTAACTAAGGTAAATATCGGGTAACCAACCCGATATTTACCTTGGTTACCAGTGCACGGAGCTACACGTGCAGAGAACAGGGAGCAGCGCACACTGAGCGCTGGCTCCCTGCTCTCCTAGTTACAGCACACATCAGGTTAATTACCCGATGTGTGCTGCAGCTAAATGTGCACAGAGCAGGGAGCAGCGCACAATGCTTAGCGCTGGCTCCCTGCTCTCCTAGCTACAGCACACATCGGGTTAATTAACCCGATGTGTCCTGCAGCTACATGTGAACAGAGCACGGAGCAGCGCACAATGCTTAGCGCTGGCTCCCTGCTCTCCTAGCTACAGCACACATCGGGTTAATTAACCCGATGTGTCCTGCAGCTACATGTGCACAGAGCAGGAGCCGGCACTGACAGTGAGAGCGGCGGAGGCTGGTAACAAAGGTAAATATCGGGTAACCAAGGACAGGGCTTCTTGGTTACCCGATGTTTACATTGGTTACCAGCCTCCGCAGAAGCCGGCTCCTGCTCCTGCACATTTAGTTGTTGCTGTCTCGCTGTCACACACAGCGATCTGTGCTTCACAGCAGGACAGCAACAACTAAAAAATGGCCCAGGACATTCAGCAACAACCAACGACCTCATAGCAGGGGCCAGGTTGTTGCTGGATGTCACACACAGCAACATCGCTAGCAACGTCACAAAAGTTGTTCGTTAGCAGCGATGTTGCTAGCGATGTTGCTTAGTGTGACGGGGCCTTTAGCTGACCTTAATGTAGATGGGGTAGAGCAGGACCAGGACCCAACTGTTCAGACAGTCAATAAACTTTTATTTTTGTTAGGTAGGAAACACAGCTTAAGGTTGAAAGTCTAGAAGTGCTTACCATATTTTTCGGATCATAAGAAGCACTTTCCTTCCCAAAATTTGAGAGGAAAATGAGGGGGTGCATCTTATAATCTGATAGTAGTTTACCGGGGGGGGGGGGGGTGGAGAAGGTTAGTAGGAGGCCGGGGCAATGCTGCAGGTGCTGTGCTGCGGCAGCTGTGCCAGGGTTGTGTGCGGTGTGCTGAGGCTTCGGTGGCTATGTTGGGGCTGTGGGCTGCTGTGCGGGGGGTGAGGGCCTCAAATAATGGCACTCGGAGTCGGCGCTTGCGCACATGGAGCTCTCTGATCAAGATCTCATCTGCGCATGTACCACCTCCCGCCCATTGAACTCCCAGCAGCAGACTTAGGGAAAATGGCGCCGTGAGCTGGCACATATGCACAGATGAGATCTTGGCTTGTCATTGAGCCGATAGCTCAATCTGCACATGTGCCGACTCTGGGCACCATTTCTTTGAATAAATAAACCCAAAATTAGAAGATACAACCATAAATGAATACAACATATCCTATCGGGATATACCAACTGAAAAATATTACAAATTATCCCAATAAACTATAGACTCATAAAAATTGTTTTTATTGATGGTAATTAAAAAACATAAACACAGACAAAATTAAAATAACAATACAAAATTAGAAGGCAGGGGGAGCAGATCATACACCAAGGATATAAGAATATACAGTCAGGGCCAGAAATATTTGGACAGTGACACAAGTTTTGTTATTTTAGCTGTTTACAAAAACATGTTCAGAAATACAATTATATATATAATATGGGCTGAAAGTGCACACTCCCAGCTGCAATATGAGAGTTTTCACATCCAAATCGGAGAAAGGGTTTAGGAATCATAGCTCTGTAATGCATAGCCTCCTCTTTTTCAAGGGACCAAAAGTAATTGGACAATGGACTCTAATGCTGGGTTTACACACTGAGACTTTCTAGCAATCCAACCTGCGATCTCAACCTAGCCGGGATCGCTACAAAGTCTCTGGTGAGCTGTCAAACAGGCAGACCTGGCCAACGACCTAACAGCGATCCGGACCTGCAGAGCGACTAGCTGGTCGTTGGGGACAGCAGGTGAACTTCACCCGACTTCATTTAATGCCGCGCGGCTCTGTGTGCCGTGTAAATAAATAAATAATTAAAAAATCCGGCGTGCGGTCCCCCCCTATTTTAATACCAGCCAGACAAAGCCACACAGTTGCAGGCTGGTATTCTCAGGATGGGGAGCCCCACGTTATGGGGAGCCCCCCAGCCTAACAATATCAGCCAGCAGACGCCCAGAATTGCCGCATTCATTAGATGCGACAGATCTGGGACTGTACCCGGCTCTTCCCGATTTGCCCTGGTGCGTTGGCAAATCGGGGTAATAAGGAGTTATTGGCAGCCCATAGCTGCCAATAAGTCCAAGATTAATCATGTCAGGTGTCACCCTGAGATACCTTCCATGATTAATCTGTAAATTACAGTTAAAAAACACACACCCGAAAAATCCTTTATTAGAAATAAAAAACACAAACACATTCCCTCATTACCAATTTATTACCCACAACAAAGCCCTCCTTGTCCGGCGTAATCCACGGTCCTCCAACATCGCATCCAGCTCTGCTGCATGCAGGTGACAGGAGCAGCAGAAGACACAGCCGCTCCTGTCACCTGCACGCAGCTAATGAAGAGAGCCGTGTGATCGGCTGAGCTGTCACTGAGGTTACCTGGATCCAGCGGTGGATGCAGCGGTGGCCGCGGGTAACCTCAGTGACAGTTCAGCTGATCGCGTTACTCACCTCATTTGCTGGTGATTTCCCCCCCTCTCTCATACTCACCGATCACCGGCGCTGCACGGCGTTCACACTGCTCCGGCGGCTTTTCCTTTTTTGAAAAAGCCGGCCGCTCATTAAACAATCTCGTATTCCCTGCTTTCCCTGCCCACCGGCAAATGTGATTGGTTGCAGTGAGACACGCCCACACGCTGAGTGACAGCTCTGTCACTGCACCCAATCACAGCAGCCGGTGGGCGTGTCTATACTGTGCAGTAAAATAAATAAATAAATAATTAAAAAATCCGGCGTGCGGTTCCCCCTATTTTAATACCAGCCAGATAAAGCCATACGGCTGCAGGCTGGTATTCTCAGGATGGGGAGCCCCACGTTATGGGGAGCCCCCCAGCCTAACAATATCAGTCAGCAGCCGCCCAGAATTGCCGCATACATTAGATGCGACAGTTCTGGGGCTGTACCCGGCTCTTCCCGATTTGCCCTGGTGCGTTGGCAAATCGGGGTAATAAGGAGTTATTGGCAGCCAATAGCTGCCAATAAGTCCTAGATTAATCATGTCAGGCGTCTATGAGACACCTTCCACGATTAATCTGTAAGTGACAGTAAATAAACACACACACACCCGAAAAAATCCTTTATTAGAAATAAAAAACACAAACACATTCCCTCATTACCAATTTATTACCCACAACAAAGCCCTCCTTGTCCGGCGTAATCCACGGTCCTCCAACGTCGCATCCAGCTCTGCTGCATGCAGGTGACAGGAGCAGCAGAAGACAAAGCCGCCCCTGTCACCTGCACGCAGCTAATGAAGAGAGCCATGTGATCGGCTGAGCTGTCACTGAGGTTACCTGGATCCAGCGGTGGATGCAGCGGTGGCCGCGGGTAACCTCAGTGACAGCTCAGCTGATCGCGCTACTCACCTCATTTGCTGCGTGGAGCTGACCGGAGCGGCGGTGAGTAGCGCCATCAGCTGAGCTGTCACTGAGGTTACCCGCGGCCACCGCTGGATCCACCGCTGGATCCAGGTAACCTCAGTGACAGCTCAGCCGATCACACGGCTCTCTTCATTAGCTGCGTGCAGGTGACAGGAGCGGCTGTGTCTTCTGCTGCTCCTGTCACCTGCATGCAGCAGAGCTGGATGCGACGTTGGAGGACCGTGGATTACGCCGGACAAGGAGGGCTTTGTTGTGGGTAATAAATTGGTAATGAGGGATTGTGTTTGTGTTTTTTATTTCTAATAAAGGATTTTTCGGGTGTGTGTTTTTTAACTGTAATTTACAGATTAATCATGGAAGGTATCTCGGGGAGACGCCTGACATGATTAATCTAGGACTTATTGGCAGCTATGGGCTGCCAATAACTCCTTATTACCCCGATATGCCAACGCACCAGGGCAAATCGGGAAGAGCCGGGTACAGTCCCAGAACTGTCGCATCTAATGTATGCGGCAATTCTGGGCGGCTGCTGGCTGATATTGTTAGGCTGGGGGGCTCCCCATAACGTGGAGCTCCCCATCCTGAGAATACCAGCCTTTAGCCGTATGGCTTTATCTGGCTGGTATTAAAATTGGGGGGGACCTCACGCCGTTTTTTTTTAATTATTTATTTATTTATTTTACTGCACAGTATAGACACGCCCACCGGCTGCTGTGATTGGGTGCAGTGACACAGCTGTCACTCAGCGTGTGGGCGTGTCTCACTGCAACCAATCATATTTGCCGGTGGGCGGGGAAAAGCAGGGAATAGGAGATTGTTTACTGAGCGGCCGGCTTTTTCAAAAAAGGAAAAGCCGCTGGAGCAGAGTGAACGCCGTGCAGCGCCGGTGATCGGGGATCGGTGAGTATGAGAGAGGGGGGGACACTTCAGTCACTCGGGGGATTAGCGGTCACCGGTGAATCCTTCACCGGTGACCGCTAATCAGGACGCTACACAGACAGAGCCGCGGAGTCGCTGTAAAGTCCCCTTTACACACTGAAACTTGCTAGCGATGCATGCTGCACAGCGGGAAACAAAGGACCTAGGAATGGTCCTGAACGATTTGTAGCGATCACAACTTCACAGCAGGGGCCAGGTCGCTGATAGGTTTCACACACTGCAATGTCGCTGGGGAGGTCGCTGTAACGTCACAAAACCGGTGACGTTACAGCGATGTCGTTTGCGATGTTGCAGTGTGTAAACCCAGCTTAAGGGCTGCAATTAACTCTGAAGGCGTCTCCCTCGTTAACCTGTAATCAATGAAGTAGTTAAAAGGTCTGGGGTTGATTACAGGTGTGTGGTTTTGCATTTGGAAGCTGTTGCTGTGACCAGACAACATGCGGTCTAAGGAACTCTCAATTGAGGTGAAGCAGAACATCCTGAGGCTGAAAAAAAAGAAAAAATCCATCAGAGAGATAGCAGACATGCTTGGAGTAGCTAAATCAACAGTCGGGTACATTCTGAGAAAAAAGGAATTGACTGGTGAGCTTGGGAACTCAAAAAGGCCTGGGCGTCCACGGATGACAACAGTGGTGGATGATCGCTGCATACTTTCTTTGGTGAAGAAGAACCCGTTCACAACATCAACTGAAGTCCAGAACACTCTCAGTGAAGTAGGTGTATCTGTCTCTAAATCAACAGTAAAGAGAAGACTCCATGAAAGTAAATACAAAGGGTTCACATCTAGATGCAAACCATTCATCAATTTCAAAAATAGACAGGCCAGAGTTAAATTTGCTGAAAAACACCTCATGAAGCCAGCTCAGTTCTGGAAAAGTATTCTATGGACAGATGAGACAAAGATCAACCTGTACCAGAATGATGGGAAGAAAAAAGTTTGGAGAAGAAAGGGAACGGCACATGATCCAAGGCACACCACATCCTCTGTAAAACATGGTAGAGGCAACGTGATGGCATGGGAATGCATGGCTTTCAATGGCACTGGGTCACTTGTGTTTATTGATGACATAACAGCAGACAAGAGTAGCCGGATGAATTCTGAAGTGTACAGGGATATACTTTCAGCCCAGATTCAGCCAAATGCCGCAAAGTTGATCGGACGGCGCTTCATAGTACAGATGGACAATGACCCCAAGCATACAGCCAAAGCTACCCAGGAGTTCATGAGTGCAAAAAAGTGGAACATTCTGCAATGGCCAAGTCAATCACCAGATCTTAACCCAATTGAGCATGCATTTCACTTGCTCAAATCCAGACTTAAGACGGAAAGACCCACAAACAAGCAAGACCTGAAGGCTGCGGCTGTAAAGGCCTGGCAAAGCATTAAGAAGGAGGAAACCCAGCGTTTGGTGATGTCCATGGGTTCCAGACTTAAGGCAGTGATTGCCTCCAAAGGATTCGCAACAAAATATTGAAAATAAAAATATTTTGTTTGGGTTTGGTTTATTTGTCCAATTACTTTTGACCTCCTAAAATGTGGAGTGTTTGTAAAGAAATGTGTACAATTCCTACAATTTCTATCAGATATTTTTGTTCAAACCTTCAAATTAAACGTTACAATCTGCACTTGAATTCTGTTGTAGAGGTTTCATTTCAAATCCAATGTGGTGGCATGCAGAGCCCAACTCGCGAAAATTGTGTCACTGTCCAAATATTTCTGGACCTAACTGTATATCATAAGATTTCATTAGCAATTAAATTACTAAGTTCTGACACTACAAGTCACAGAACACACCATAATATAGTCTAATTACACGGAGGCATTAAAACAGGAAAAATATTTAATGTTTATCTTCATAAAGGTAAAATACCAAATCTAATCATATATATAAATGCCTCACTGAAATGTAATCAAATGCCCAATACCAGACCTGCTGCCATACTCATGGTGTAACACCGCTCCCCCGCCAGCCACTACAACACGTGCTTCACACCGCTTCCTCAGGGAGTGATGTGGAAGCAAATAAAGGGCCCTTATATATATACCTGGCACATGTGTTGTATAATTAAGATCTCCATAGCATATTACATGACGCCGCTTTGAAAACGCCCCGACCGGAAGCCCAGAGGTGCGTCACCGTCGGTCACATCACCGCGCATGCGCACAAGTCATGCGATGACGCGAGGGAGACACGTCCCCTAGCAACAGTTTCTGATACAGCATCTGGGACACCCGCCGCACCGCCCGCAGCATCACCGTACTCCACCACCTTCCCTGCCTCCTGTGACCTCGCTCCACCAATGCTGCTAAGACACCACTGGATTATAAGAAGGACACCCCTTTGTTTGTCTTTTTTCTCTAAATTTGGGGTGCATCTTATAATTCTCTGCATCTTATAAACCAAAAAATACGGTACTTATATGTCAATGAACTTTCAGACCCGAATTCAAAACATCATTTCTCATTGGTATGCTTTAGGGTGATAAAGGGATCATCTGGATTATTTGTTAATTGACTATACAATCATATTAATGGTTTTGGAAGGGGTAACGTTTCTCAGAGGTTCGCTTTAAATTACGAGAAAACATGATATTTCATTGATAACTTTTTATTATAGAAAGTGCTGGAAGACAAAGAGCGCAAATAGGGTCTCATCCGAGTGAGGACAAGAAGCAACAAGTAGAGTTACTGCTCACCTTGGAGGGTTATATGAGTTAGAACCAACTGATTCTGCATATAAGGCACGGCTGCCGCAGCCCAATGTGTAGTCAGAGGTAAAAGAGGTGAAGAAAGGGTTAAAAGCAGCACTGCCGGGTAAGGAGACAATCCAGGTAAATCCAGAAAAGTGATTTATTGTGAACACGTTTTCGGAGTTTCCATCTCCTTCATCAGACGCATAACACAAGTGAAGTGTCTGATGAAGGAGATGGAATCTCAGAAAATACTTTCACAATAAATCACTTTTCCGGACTTACCTGGATTGTCTCCTTACACGGCAGTGCTGCTTTTAACCCTTTCATTGCCTCTTTTACCATTGATAACTTTTTTTCATTCACTAGTTTTTCCTTCAAAATGATGAACAATGTCAACTTATTAAAAGTTTCCCTTGATATAAAGTTCCCTCACTGCTGGGACCCCAAGCATTAGCTGGAAACATGGCTGTAAAAGTGCTCTTTCACTGCAGTGACAACCACAGTTAAAATGTAGGGTTACACCATACCCACTGAGTTGTGACTGCAGGACAGGACAGGACCTCCAAAGCGTGAGCTCCTCTCTACTGTGTACAAAAGATGAGGATTTAAAGAAGCCCCCCTTTCCCCATACACTAATAACTCTGATAACTAAGAATTCACTGAAAGGGCATATGAAACCTAGCATTTTAAATGCACACCCCCTTAAAAGACGTAAATGACACCAAAACCACTGAACCTGACTCAACCACATGGTACTTTGCTCTAAGAACTAAGTGTTTTCTTGCTTATTATGGCATACCATTGGTTCATAAATTGTTATTATTAGAAAGGAACATGCAGTGTTGTAAATTGTCAGTAATATTTGTTGTTACGCCCCGTGATATTTTTTATGTAAGCCCTACCCGTTGAAGAATGTAATGTATCTACAGTAAACTGCTACTGGAAGATTCTGTAGGCTTATATCCCTTTTTTGTTGGGGATTTCAAAGGTAATAATTGAGTACGTATGTTATACAATGTATATACAGTACATGTATCCATGGTGCCAAATTCTTCTCAGTCACGCTGCAATGAAGAAATCCAATTCTTTGTATGGTGTATAGATTTGTTCCCTGTATGCTTGAAATCTAGTTCTTCTGGGGAAATCTGTTTTTTAAAGAAGCTCTTGCTAAAAAGAAGAAAAGGTGGGACCTTTTTCACAATGGTGTGAAAAAGTGTGTGCCCCCTTCCTGATTTCTTATTCTTTTCCATGTCTGTCACATTTAGTGTTTCAGATCACCAAACAAATTTAAATATTAGACAAAGATAACACAAGTAAACACAATATGAAGTTTATAACTGAAGGTCTTTATTATTAAGGGAGAAAGAAATCCAAACCTTTAGGGCCCTGTGTGAAAAAGTGATTACACCTCCTCAAAACATAAATTATCTGTGGTTTATCAGATCTTTGATAAGTTGAGTTCACTTTCCCTAGCCACACCCAGGCCTCATTACTTCCACACCTGTTCTCACTGAAGAAATCGCTTAAATAGGACCTGCCTGACAAAGTGTAGTAGACCAAAAGATCCTCAAAAGCTAAAAATCTCTCACCCAAATTATAGGTTTTGTAGCATTCCATTTAAATACCACTGTTAGCTCCGACTGCAGCTGTTAAAGACAGATGCTGGCTATTTAATGTAGCTGATATCTTCCTTCTGTGGATGGATCTCAGCTCCTGAGCCCCCTCCATAAGTGGTCACATGTAGGTGATATTGTTAAAGGGAACTTGTCATTATGTTTCTATAGGTTAAACTGCTGTCAGCACATTTTGTGCCTGCTAATTACTATGCTAATGAGAGCAGTTTCCCTTTAAAAAAAAAAGTGGAATGGATTATGATAGAATGGAGAAATTTCAATCTATTACCCCGTTTTCTTCCAGAAATATAGAGAAGGCCAGAGTCAGTCACACTTGCGCATATCTCGCATCGCATCACCTGGTAAGTCCGCACACTGTCCTGACAGGAGTGGGTCGGCTGCATGTATTTCTATGCAGCTGAGATGCTCCTGTGCTAGGTGATGTGATACGAGACTCGTGCAAGTCTCTCGCAAGAGTGACTCCGGCCGAATACAGATTTACATGTAAAAGTGACCGCACCCTTTCACAATGCAGTGCAAAATATATTTAATATGCTATAAATTTATTATTTCTTTTTTTTTACTCTTCCATTTTTTAGTTCAAGTATCAGATACTTATTGATGGCACAGTGGCAGCGTACAGAATGCCATACCTCCTTATTGGGAATAGCGTAATACTTAAGCAAGATTCCATTTACTATGAACACTTTTATAACGAGCTCCAGCCCTGGAAGCATTATGTGCCTTTCAAGAAAGACCTTAGTGATCTACTTGAAAAAATCCAGTGGGTTAAAGATCATGATGTAGAGGTAGGTTATATACCCATTCTTGGATAGAACGTCAGTCATAATGCTGTGGATATGGTTTACTACATTTATGCATTTAATAAATTTACATAATTATGTGATGTGGTCAGTGATGAATAACTAATCATTTGGGTAGAGGTTTCATATTCATTTCCATATTATTTTGCTCAGCAAACCTATAGATGCATAAAGCAAAAAATGTAAAGCACCATTCATATTCTAGGGTTACCAAAGCATATTGGATAATTTGAAGGGGGCTTCAAA
The DNA here is from genome assembly GCF_048569485.1 of Anomaloglossus baeobatrachus. Classification (NCBI taxonomy): domain Eukaryota; kingdom Metazoa; phylum Chordata; class Amphibia; order Anura; family Aromobatidae; genus Anomaloglossus; species Anomaloglossus baeobatrachus. Next base: position 558,842,347 of record NC_134354.1, on the reverse strand, counting down.
CACTATTAAGGAGAACCTGTCAGCTCAGATGCTGACCATGGTTTGGGCAGCATGTATATCAGCCGCTGACTGTATGCTCACAGCCAGGTATGTTTGACTTTGAAACGCTGCAGCTTTTCAGAAAAGAACATACTTTTAAAAGCCACTAGGGTCAGGCAGCCCCTGGCAGCTTCTCCCCGCCCGCTGACAGTGACAGACATGTCTCTGCCAATGCGCGCATGTACGTAGAGAACTGTCAGGGAACGGGGAGCAGCCACTGGGGACCCACCTGTATGACTAGTGTACAGTGCAAATTGGTCCCTGGTGGCAATTATTTTCCTTTTCAAGGATTTGTTTTGTTTAGCATGGATTCTAAAGCAGATCCACTTCAAAATCATCAATAAACCCCTAATGAACATATTTTTAAGCCATATTTCTTCTTCCAACAGGCATAACTTTTTTTTTCTGTCTATATAGTCATATGAGCGCATACCTTTGTGGGACGAGTTCTAAGACGCATAGTGACAAAAATAAGGGGAGCCAGTCCATGTAAATGCCAATGTCCAATGTTGACAGTAGCATGTAAAAGGTTAGACAGCAATAATTGGAGCTCGCTCTGGTCGCTGATGTTACAGGCAGATGTCAGTTGTATAACACAGTTGGCATCTGTCTGGTATAGAGCAGGCTCAGCTGTGTACACCTGTGTTCGATATTGAACATACTTGTACCGCCTGTCAGGAAGCGGTTAACAGTTCAAGAAAAATGGTTTTGATTCCATGAAACTTAAAGGGAACCTGTCACGTCCCATATGTGTTCTGACCTACAAGCAGGAGGATGTGTGGCCTAATAACCTCTTCCTACCCATCCCTGTGTGGTAATAATGTGTATTATGAATGTAAAAACGACCCTTTTATTGCTTACATGTTCCCTATGTAAATACGATAGGCTGTAGTCCCCTGGGTGTCGCATTGCCCAGTGGGCGTTTGCATACTTTCCGTGGAATTACGCCCCTATGGGCGTGATACTATGGATTTACATGAGCGACATCACCGTCAGCTCCTTCAGATCTCGCACGTGCGCACTTTACCATTCCCGCAGCTTTCTTATCTGGGTGCTTGCTTGTCGGCTTCAGACGCACACTGTGCATGTTCAGAAGACTCTGATCATGCGCAGAGTGCGTCTGAAGTCGGCAAGTAAACAGCCGAGTAAGAAGGCTGTGGAAATGGTATACCACGGAAAGTATGCAAACGCCCACAGGACGATGCGATGCCCAGGGGACTAGAGCCTATCGTATGTACATAGGGAACATGTAAGCAATAAAAGGTTTATTTTTTACATTCATAATACACATTATTACAACACAGGGATGGGTAGGAAGGGGTTATTAGGCCACAGATGCTCCTGCTTGTAGGTCAGAACGCATATGGGACGTGACAGGTTCCCTTTAAGCCCCCTGTGTGTTTAGATACAAAAACAGTGCAGTTCTGTAGTGTATGACATTTTCCCTATAGAATTATTTGTATTTTTATATGCAAAATCAGTTTCTGCATTAAAAAAAGCAACAAAAGTGCAGTAAACTCATCACATGGCTTTTGCGAATTTTGGTGCGAACAACTGCGGAAAATGTTATAAATGCTGCAAAATGCAGCATTTCTGCACAAGGGAACATGTCCCTGTGGCCTCCCAGCATATTCACTGACAAATTGTGCTCCATATCATATTTGGGACTACAAAGCCTCTTTCTACCAGAGACATTTCAGAATCATTTCTTAGACCGGCGTCTTTACAAACAGTCCCTCTACACTGACTTTTTTTTGGCCCCTCTTATGTCTTTTCTCAAATAACTTGTATTTTAAATGGCTGCTGTAATACTACATTTCTCTTTTAAATGGAATTATCTATTTATTTCTTTGTTTATAGGCTAAAAAAATTGCAGAGACTGGTCAAGAGTTTGCAAGAAACAATTTAATGGGAGATCATGTTTTCTGCTACTATTTTAAGCTTTTCCAAGTAAGTTTCTGAAATATCCAGCATTATCTGTGTATATACTGTGTATTCAGTTGGGATGGATTTAATACAAAGTGCCGTGGCCATGAGGCATGGAATGTACAGTAGTCTTGTTTTCTACATGAAATGCCTTGTTTATTCATTATATGTACTGCATAAGTAATGTAATGATAAAAGCAAGTATTGCTTCTATTTAATGGCTGGTAGGTGATATCTCTGCTGATCGCTGGATGCCCACTGCTTTGCCCCCCATAATTGGGAACGGGACCCTGCATCTACACTTCAAATGAAGCTGGGGTAACAGTTTATTCAGGTCTTTCTAGAGCTTTATAAATGAGGCAGCCTAAGGGCTCGATCACACTAGCATATTATTATAATTATTTATTATTATTATTATTATAGTGCCATCAATTCCATGGCGCTTTACATGTGAAAGGGGTATACATAATAGGGACAAGTACAATAATCATAAACAATACAAGGCACAGAGAGGTACAGGAGGATAGAGGTCCCTGCCTGCGAGGGCTCACAGTCTACAAGGGATAGGTGAGGATACAGTAGGTTAGGGTAGAGCATATAACACAGCTGAGCACTATCCTACGTTTTATTAGATAGCACTTGAACCAGTGTTATACTATGGGGCAGAGCAGATGTGCGATTTTTTTCTCATGCAGATTCGGCATAAGAAAACAATTGCAGCATGCTACACGTGCCTCCGATGTTCGGATCGCCTGCACCTATACAAGTCTATGGGTGCGTGTTAAACCTAAAACTGCTCTCTAATGTCATCCAAGTTTAGTCTGATTGCAGACATAGCAATGGAGAAGATGGAGAAATTAAGTTCATGTGAGAGAATAAGATCATACCTAAGGTGACACTCGGATCAAACTCTGGCAGAAATTAATCTGAAAGTCATGAGCATAATTGGCCCTATTCTCTCACATGGGAGAATCTATGGCCGTGTGAGCGAAAACAGCAACACCAGCGCTTTTTAGGGTTATTTTGTACCTTCAGTGAGTGGATGATGATATCTGTCACTCTTCTTGGAGAGCAAGGATGGACTGGGACTGAAATTTAGCCCTAGGCATAAAGGGCCATGCTGTTCCTACCACCTTCCCCAGACTGAGGTCTCTATTATTAGAGATGAGCGAACCTGAGGTTCAATGTTCAGAGTTCGGGTTCGTAAACCGACTTCCAAAAAAACAAAGTCCGGATTCAAAGTTCAATTGAGTTACGAGTGTAAACCACTCAAGCGAGCACCACTGTGCTTGGGCATGAGTGATGATCAGCCCTGTGCCAGCCACTTTCAGTCTTTGAACGACTCAGATTTGGGGTAAAATCAGAGTGATCAGATGCAGTGTGCACATACAAAATAATAAAATAAAATAATAAAAATAAAAATGTTGAAAACTCCGCCCACCCTCCCCCTACAATGTTCTGCTTATGTCTGGCTGCGTGTGGGTGGAGCCACGAAATGCCCAATTACTGTCTTCTATTGAGGTTCGGATCACGTTGTGGTCAAAACCCGAACTTTATGGTTCGAATGTACCTAGCAAACCGAACCTCCAAAGGTTCGCTCATTTCTATTAAAAATATTACACTACCTGGCGGAAACCAAGATTTACTACAAGATTTATATGTACAATAATACTGTTATATAATATTTAATAATACCGCAATAATATTACTGCAATATAGCAGACAGACAACAATCAAATTTTACAAGGATTTAGAATATTAATAATACGCCTATAGTGATCAGTAATCAAAACCGTTGTACTAGGACTGATGTTACCACTATACCTTGACCATAAAATGGTAATAATAGTTTTAGACCATTGCTCTGCTTACAGAGTTGAGGTTATCACCAAACGTTTGTTCACTGATTGTTGTCATTCATTTTCCCTTCACTTTTCCATTGAGCCCAGACTTCCACGATCACTTCTTCATCAATATCTTCTCCTTGAAAAATGTTGCACACAGATATGATTAACTTATTGCTTTGCAAGCGTTGTCCTCAAATTCCTTCATCTATACACAAGCCATAAAGTGTTTTTATTAATACCATCATACACAGTAATATTGTCCCCTCTGTTGCTTAAACAATAATAGTACCTTCATTTTTGTGCACCCACACAATAGCAGTGGTCCTACACAACAATGCTTCCTCTGTACTTCCTTGTATTATTGCTCCCCTGTGCCTCCTTATACAGCACCCTATAGAAATAGAGTAATATCCATCTATGCCTCCTAATAATATTCCCTTTGTGCTTTCTTTAATAATAAATACCCTAGACTCCCTATAAGGCTGGAGTCACACTTGCGATTGGAAAATCGGACCAATTCTCATGCTAGAAAGTAGTATGAGCTCTGGCCGAGTGTTGATCCGTGTGCAATGCAACTGAAATGCGATTCTGTGATTTTTCTCTAGATTGTAGTCCGTGTGCAATCCGTGTGTGATCCATATGTGATCCGTTTTTATTCTCAGCAGCTATGTCATTTGCCATTCAGCTCTGCTACATGGCCGCTGACAGCAGACACAGACAGAGCCGCGCGATCAGAATGAACTCGGATGAACTTCACCCGACTTCATTGTCATCCTGTCTGTGTCGTGGCCTGATTTTTCCTGATTTTCAGAGTGACTGAAGTGATCTGCGCAATCAGCGGTGCCGTCACTGAGGTTACCTGCGGCCACAGCTGAAGTCCTCCACCTGAGATCTGTGGCCGTGGGTAACCTGAGTGACGTCATCGCTGATAGCGTGACTCACTTCAGTTGCTGCGGGGAGCTCACAGAGAGTGGTCATGGTCTGTGGCTGCTCTCTGTCAGCTTCCGATGTAGCAGAGCTGAAAGCGTCATGGGACCTCTGTGGATTTCGTCGGACCTGGCAGGGTATTTGGCGACTTTAATAAAGTGGTGAAAGAGGGTGGGGTTTTTTTGTCATTTATTCTAAATAAAGGATTTTTGGGTATATGTGTTTTTTTTCTTTAACTTACAGATTAATGATGGAAGGTATCTCAGGGAGATGCCTGCCATGATTAACCTAGGACTTAGTGGCAGCTATGGGCTGCTGCCATTAACTCCTTATTACCTCGATTGCCACCGCACCAGGGCAATTCGCGATGAGCCGTGTAGAGTCCCAGGACTGTCGCATCTAATGGATGCGTCAATTCCGGGCGGCTGCTGGCTGATATTGTTAGGTTGGGGGTGCTCCCCATAACGTGGGGATCCCCATCCTGACAATACCAGCCTCCAGCCGTATGGCTTTACCCTGGCTGGTATGAAAATTGGGGGGGACCGCACATCGTTTTTTTTTAATTATTTATTTATTTTACTGCACGATATAGACCCGTCCACTGGCTGCTGTGATTGGTTGTAGTGAGACAGCTGTCACTCAACGTGGGGATGTGTCTGACTGCAACCAATCATAGGCACCGGTGGGCGGGGAAAGCAGTGAATATGTGATGGAATAATGAGCGGCTGGCTTTTTCAAAAGAGGAAAAGCCGCCGGAGCTTTGTGACAGCTGTCGGGGATCAGTGAGTATGAGAGAGGGAGTGGGAGAGACCGACAGAGAGAGAATAGAGACCGAGAGGGAGAGACCGACTGCAGAGATAGAGATGTGAGATTATGAAAATATACCCTACTGTTTATATGCACTATGCTTTTATTTAGTTACAGCAGGGTATATTTTCACAGTTTTTCCCTTGGTTTCTCTTTGTCTTATGGCCAGTGTGAACATGAGCTTACAAGCTCCATGTATACCATCTCATACTCCGGCTCACTTTTTTGTTTTTATGTAGTTTTTTTTTATATTCAGTACTAATAGGATGTGGCCCTCCCTCTCAGTGAGCTGGGCATTTCATTCTGTGCATCCCCTGACTGTGTGTCCTGTTGGGACCCGGTCACTCTCAGCCTTTATTCACATTGAGGCCTATTTTAGACCCATGGTAAGGTTTTAATATTAGAGAGTGTAGGTACTGTCCCAACTGGGTACTCCTTGTCGTTGGTGGGATAGCTTTATGCTTTTTTTTTATCAAAAATAGTGCTTACTAAGTACCCTATGTTTATATGCACTATGCTTTTATTTAATTACAGCAGGGTATATTTTCACAGTTTTTCCCTTGGTTTCTCCCTATAATAATGGTCATATACCTTCTTATAATAATACAAACACCCCCTTGTGCTTTCATAGAATGATACTGCCTCCTGTGGTTCTCCTATAATAGCATAATGACCCTCAGTGCCGCTGTAATGTAGTAATGCCCCTGATAAGGGACGAATTTAAAAATCTTAGGGTACCATAGCAGAAGTTCTATCAAAGCACATAGGTGCAGTCACAGAAAGGCACCAACTTCTAATGACATGGAGAGGGATATGTATTGCAACTCTTACAGATACATGTATATTGCCCCTTAATGTTCTCAACCATTAAGATGACCCTTCCATGACCCACAAAGAATATAATGCCTTAAAAAATGCCCCCACACTGTATGATGACCCCACCCAGAATGATGTCCACGCATTAATAGCCCCACAAACGCTATAGAAATTATAATGCAATTATAAACAGAGCAAAACGTTATTTACCAGCCTAGTTCATAGAAACAAATGCACAAACAGGATGCAGCAGCCCTCCTTAATAAAGGAGGTAACACAAGTGCAAAATACTGATGAAACAACCACTCTCGACCTACCAGGTCATGGAGGGGGTGATTGCCTAGTATTAGAATTGCACACAAATGAAGTTTGCAAAGGGCGCAAGTCACACACACATGTGAAGCACATTGCCTAGCCAATAGCCTATTTCACACTCCTTCTACTCGATAAGGTAGGCTGCCTGTCACTCTTTCAATGCAACACAGGGGCATAGGCCCCTAGATTACAAGATCACCATTGATGGGTCTGGCTGCATCCTGTAAAAAATATGCAGAAAAATATATAATATTGATATGAAGTATTAGTTTATATTTTGGCCAAAATACGCACCCTTGCAACCTACGTCAAGAGTTCTATATTATATTGTCCCACAGCGCCCCACACAGCATGATGGCTCCACACACAGTATGATGGTCTCCATAAACGCCACACACAGTATGATGGTCATCACAGTTTACCCTACAGTATGATGGTGACCACAGCTCCTGACACATTTTGATTGTCACAACATCTGCGACACACAAATTATGATAGCCCCCACAGACCCACAACATAGTATGATAGTTACCTCAGCCTCCACACATATTATGACGGCCCTGCACAAAGTACGATGGCCCCAAACACCACAACATAATATGATTGTTACCACAGCCCCCACACAGTATGATGGCCGCACAGCTCACTATACACAGGGTTGAACCACACAGCCATCCACAAAGTATGAAGTTCCCACAACTCCTCATGTAGTATGATGGCTGCACCATTCCCCAGGCTGTGGAAGCCTCCCATACAGTATTGTCCCCTACAAACCTTATGATGTCCCCATGTCCCCCAATACAGTATGATGTCCCCATCATCTACCGCCAAAGTCCAATAATATAGGAGAAATAAATAAAACCTTACTCTCACCTAATGCAGGCTTCCTGCCTACTACAGCCGCTATCTTCTCTTCTTTCTTATCTCGCAGTAAGCCAGCATGGTCAGTACAATGCAGTGGCATCATCACACTACACAACCTCCCCTGCTTGGTGCCGCCACCTGCAGGCATGAAGGAGGCTGCGTCCTGCTGGAGTAGGTGACAGAACATGGAGCCGGTCGGTGGCTCTCTGCTCTGCCAGTACTGGAATTCTGAGGATACTGTTAACAGTGTTGCAATCACCGGCCCACCTGGCATTTGCCATATTTGCTCGATGGCCTGAACAGCCCTGTTGAAGAGTGGTGTCTAGGGGCACAACTTTATTGACTGTGTTGTAGTGATGACCCTGTAGGTGGATGCTGCTCTCTTTACTGCAAGTACTGTGCCACAAGAATGGCTTTTCCATTGTACACAATTATACACTTTTGAGCCACGTATATGTATGGAATGCAAAAAAAAAAAAAAAAGGTGTGCAATGGTTAATTGCAAATCTAATACCATATTTTACTATGTCTGTGAAATAAACAATTAAAATTGAAGTTGGCAGTGAGGCAGGGGCTAACCTTCTCTGTAAGCACAACTGCTGATATATTTTTAATTCAGGTTTTTTTTTTACACAAGCAAATCCAGCAGGGGAGACTCAGTGCTCTAAGAGTCAGCGACTGTGCTCCAATTGAAGATGAGCATAGAAGATTAGGATATGTGCACACACAGTATTTTAAACTACGGGGAACACACCAAGTGGGAAGCGTCCTTTTTGGTGCCCTCTTTGTAATTTTTTACTTCTATATATAACATAGTGAGTGGCTTCTAAGCTGCAGCCAGCTGAACAACGGCAGGTCAGTTCTTTTTGCTGCTTCACGGCTTTAGAAGCTTGGTGCAGTTAAAAGCAGCTCAAAAAGATTGAACATATAAACAGCAAGTTGTTTTGATATTGCAGTGCATACATTCATTCTTTTTAGATTTTGTGCTTTTTTGGGCTAGTTTCTAACTGGACCCACCTGAAAAAGAGATTATGTGCACATACCCTTATAGTCTTTCTATAAACAAGAAAGTTTCCATTCACAGACAGCAAGTAGAATTCTTTATTAGGCTATATTCACACATCGGTTTAAAATTTGCAAATTCTTGAGAAAAAGAACTTTTTTTCTCCTTGTGGCATCTTTAGTTTTTGTTTTCTCATCTGCTTTTAAAAGGAGGTAGACTGAATTATTTTTATCCATTGACTCATAAGTCTCATGGATTGGCCACTTGGATCTGTTTTTAAAATGTTTGTGTGTTATGAACATGGAAGCTCTATGGGTCTAAGTGCTGTCTGAAACATACAGCACATGGATGTGTGAATGGACAGTATAGAAGACGTTAAAGGGGTTTCCCAATCACATATCAATAGAATAGGTTGTCAATACGAAATTGTGGGGACCCAACACCCGGCAACCCCACTGATTAGCTGCTATTTTGTCCAGTGGCATAATATTGAACAAAGCTGCAGAGCGGAGCCCCATTCAATGTGTAGCGGCTGCTGCCAGGTACTGCAGAACAGCTCCTATGGGCAGCATGTGTGTACATCCAGCTGATCAGTGGGGCTGCCTGGTTTCTGATCTCATATTGATGATCTATCCATATCTGTACAATACGTCCTCAATATGGTGTGATCTAAAGCGCCTTTAAAGTATTCATTACCCTTTTTTTGCATTATTAGGCTATTTGACATTGTTCAACAGAAAAATTACTACAATGTGATATACATTAATTAATGTCGATAAACACATTTGTATCAACTAAACAACTTCGTCACAAGGGAATTGAAATGGACCCAGCACTTGGGATTGGTGGAGGTCCTACTGACCAAACCACCAGTCAGACGTTTATGGATGGGATGGAATATTTACCACAAGCATCTTTAGTTGGAAAATACCTATAAAATCAGCTATGAAAAATGCAGTCTCCTATCCTTTTGTGGGAAAACCCTTGCTACTTCTCGTGAAGTGCGTTATCTCTACTGCCCTATTGTGCTACATTATCTGATTCTGTTATCAGGCTCTATTTTTTTATGAAGGAGCTTTATTTATGCTTGACGGTAGTTTTATTTAGATTTATCTCATGTCCCATCAAGATACCTTGACCCTTGGGCATTATGTATCTTGAGAATCTAGATTCATTTGACAGATTAAGATTACTTTAACGTAACCACTTATGGTTTATGTGTACACACAGTAGTCTAGATAAGATGTATGAGATATGCCGGGTCTTCTGGCGTAATAAAGTCTACAGAATACAGATATTGCACAGCGGATCCTCACTCTGACATAATCTTGATGAGGCCAAAAACTCTGCAATTAATCAACCCTAATGTGCTCTATTCTGGTTGAACGAGAATAGATATTATTTAGAGCAGGAATGCTCATATTAGTGTAAGCATTGTATTCTAAATTAACCTCCTACTCCTAGCTTATAGCTCATTAATCCTTGGGGATTAAACGTCATTGCTTACAGCGTCGCATTAATAAAATGAGTAAATCGTTGTATACGCACCCAACAGTGTTATCTACAGTATTTTAAAATGGCCTTTTAATATTCTTGATAATATCTTGATATATTCTCACACATTCTTGCAGAACTAAGAAATAGGATTGAAGATGTTTTATAGGTTAGCATTCTTGTCCTCTGCTTCTAGAATACCAAGGTCGTATGATTTGTCTGTCTGTTTAGTTTTGCCCATTTTAAATTCCTCGTAATTTTTCCTTTTAATTGTCGCGTGAGAAGTTTTGCCCTCCCATACTAGTTATTTTTCTGACATTCAGGGTGCCCTGTAGGTCACTGACTCTTCTCTTTGTGTAGTCCTACTATTTTTGGACAAAGCATATGATCTTCTATGTGCTCATTTCCTATTTCTCATGCAAGAAACTACTTTACCTGTACCAACGAATCCAAGCGATGTTTCCATGAAGCGTATACTCTCCCTTAAAAATGTTTCCAAATCCAGCCTAAAACCAGGCCCCTTCTGCATTCTCTGGTGACTCGGTTATACAGTCCCTCACGTTTACAGACCCACCTAATGTTAAAAGCAGAGTTCTATAGCATTTTGTCCCTCCCCTAATCGGAGACCCCAATAAACCAGACTCACCTTCCTCTTTTAAAGTGTAATATTGTAATAAAGGATTTGTTGAGTGAATTAGATGCCTTGGCATTAAGGTTTGAAGTAAGAGATTAAGGAATTTGCTAATATTTTTGCTGACTTAGCCCTCTTCTACTACTTAACTGCATAGTGTTAATATTCTTTTAGTTTTTTATGATATATGTAGTAAAATCCATTACCTTGAAACGATTTAATATTTAACATCCTCAGTTTATTGGTTTAACCTTCACTTTTTACAATACCTTACGATGAAATACAGATGCAAGTTTTGCTAGAAATCAAGAACAATAATTGTCAATTTTGCCTGATTGTGCACAGCAGTGTAGTTGGTTAACTTTATTTTTAGGATTTCCATACTTTGTTGGGTGTGAGTAAATTCTTTAAAGGTTCATTGAATGTTAACTTTTATTGTATTAATCAACACAAATTTACAATAATTTTTAGCATTCCAGCTATTTATGAGAACATCAAGAATTCACAGTACACTATCTACACCAACACTTGATCCGACCCACAACCTACCATAATGCATAAATGAAATAAATGTATACCATGTTTCTCCGAAAATAACACCCACCCCAAAAATAAGCCATTGCAGGAATGTTAAGCCTTTTTGGAGTAAGGCTTAAATATAAGCCCTACCCTGATAACAAGCCCTAGTTGTGGTTAAATAATGAGGTGTCCATGGAGCTAAAAAAAGTTAAAGAATACTGCAGGAAACTTCATTATAGAAAGCAAACACCCCCAAAAGAAAGAAGACAGACTTCTCAATTATACTCACCAGACCAGGGAGCTGTGGAACGCATCGAGGACCTGCAGTGGAACGTATCGAGGACCTGCGGTGGAACGCACACACACATGCATATGATACTATACTGCTCCGTTGACCTGGGATGCTGGGGAACACGAGAACCTGTGGTGGAACGCATCAAGGAACTGCAGTGGAACGCATCGATTTGTTCTACCCCAGGTCCTCGATGCAGTCCACTGCAGGTCTTCACACTCACAGCGTCCCAGGTACTCCTGTCTGATGGAAACAGTGCGGTATCACTTGATGTGTAAGTGTATGTGTGTGTCTGATGTGTGTGTGAGTGCCAGATGGCGGGTTGAGAAGACAAGGGCATGCAGGGAGCACGCGCTGAGGACCTGGGAGTGACGCAGATGTCCAAGGTCTGGTATGATTCTCCTGGGGGGAGTCTGCTTTTTTTGGGTTGGAGGGGTAAATTTAACCTTACCTCTGTTTACTCCAAAATAAGCACTACTCCGAAAATAAGCCTAGCGCATTTTTTGGGACAAAATAATATAAGAAGACAGTGTCTTATTTTCAGGGAAACATGGTAGTTCCAGGTTACAATTTACATTGAAACCCATGTGACTTGCAACTTGAAATCCAAGAGTATTGGAGTTTTTGCAATAGTTGCTTGTTAAATCTTTAAATACGATGTGAACATGCAATGTGAAAATATTTTTGAAAAAAAAGGAATCAGTGTTCGTGGGTGCTGCTTCTTATTCTGTAATTCCTAAAATATTTTTGATCACACAACTTGTTTAGAAATTGCTGTCACACCACAAGGGTTGCCATTTTAGCCCTTGCCAAAAAGTTTAAAAGATAGTAAAATGATTGACTTATAAACTAATGACTGGACCCAAATAGTAAAGTTCGGTGTTCGTACCGAACTCAATCTTTAAAAAAAAAAAATCTGTGTTAGAATATGCCGACCACTCAAGCGAGCATCGCTGTACTCGGTTACGCTCGATGTTCTGCCCAGTTAGAGCCGCTTAGTGTTTGAATCGCTTGCACTGGGGGTTAAAATACCATGATCGGATGTAGTTTGCACCAAACAAAAAAGTGAAAAAACCCTATTTGTGGAGTGAAACACCATTATTCTATCACACAGTTTAATGGCTGCTGCCGGGAACTGCAGGTCAGAACTTGCCATTGCTGGTAAAAGCTGATTGATGGGGGTGCCTAATGTCGCCCTCACCAATTTTTAAGAATGAATGACCTCCTAAGGGATAAATCATCAATATCATTGTAATGGAACAATTCTAGAAACAATGAATATGGAGAAATTTTCCATTGAAGTGAGAAAGTGCAGCAAATACACTAAAGTAGAATCCTAAATTATAACTATAGACTATGAGACATGTGAAGGTAATAACCCCATAAACAGGTATAATGGCACACACACTAAACATCAGGGTAAATATTATCACCTGGTGAAGTGTATTCAAAATAAAACCAAGTAGGACCTGTGGCTAAAATTCCAGACAAACACAAGGTAGCAGAGTACTATACTACCTTAAAATTGAAGTGGTGAGCTGCAGCCTGATCCAGCCCTAAAATTATTGCATTTTTTAGAACCTAGAAACTTTCTTCGCTATTCCTTACAAGCGATCAGGAACAGTGAGGAAAATAAGTATTTGATACACTGCCGATTTTGCCTGTAATATATATATCACAGGTGTACACTTCAACTGTGACAGACAGAATACAAAAAAAAGTCCAGAAAATCACATTGTATGATTTTTAAATTATTAATTTGCATTTTATTGCATGAAATATGTATTTTATCACCTACCAACTAGCAAGAATTCTGGATCTCACAGACCTGTTATTTTTTCTTGAAGAAGCTCTCCTGCTCTGCACTCATTACCTGTATTAAATGCACCTGTTTGAACTAGTCACCTGTATTAAAGACACCTATGTACACGCACACTCCAACCTCTCCACTATGACCAAGACCAAAAAGCTATCTAAGTACACCGGGGACAAAATTGTAGACCTGCACAAGGCTGTGATGGGTTACAGGACAGTAGACAGTAGACAAGCAGCTTGCTGAGAAGACCACAACTGTTGGCACAATTATTAGAAAATGTAAGGATCACTGTCAATCTTACTTGGTCTGGGGCTCCATGCAAGATCTTGCCTCGTGGGATAAGGATGATTCAGAGAAATGTCAGGAATCAGCCCAGAACTACACGGGAGGACCTGGTCAATTACTTGAAGAGAGCTGGGACCACAGTCTCAAAGGTAAGTAACACCCTATGCCAGGGGTCTCAAACACGCGGCCTGCGGGCCGCATGCGGCCCTTCAGGTGGCTTCTTGCGGCCCGATGGCCCGTGGACCCGGTAAAGATGGCGACCGGTGCAAGGGGCTGCAGCCGCCAGCTATTTACTTCAGTTTATAGTTTTGCCTTTGCCGCGCACAGTGAAGTTCTCGCTGCAAAACGCAATAACAGCCGCCTGCCAATCAGAGGCAAGCACCTGCTGCATATGACCTCAGATGCTTGCCTGTGATTGGCCAGTGGCTGTTGTGCAGTGAGAACTGCTCTGCACGTGCCGGCAGAAAGTTCAGCGGTGACAGCAGCTGTGATCATTACCGGGTCCACGTGCCTGCGTGCTGCCGACGGAGGATAGGTGAGCAGAATGTTTGTGTGTGTGTGTGTTTTTCTGTTGCTGGCTGAGGCTGCACTGTGTGTGTGTGTATGTGTGTGTGTGATTCTGTTGCTGGCTGAAGCTGCACAGGGTGTGTGTGTGTGTGTGTGTGTGTGTGTGTGTGTGTGTGTGATTCTGTTGCTGGCTGAGGCTGCACAGGGTGTGTATGTGTGGGTGTGTGTGTGTGTGTGTGTGTGTGTGTGATTCTGTTGCTGGCTGAGGCTGCACAGGGTGTGTGTGTGTGTGTGTGTGTGATTCTGTTGCTGGCTGAGGCTGCACAGGGTGTGTGTGTGTGATTCTGTTGCTGGCTGAGGCTGCACAGGGTGTGTGTGTGTGTGATTCTGTTGCTGGCTGAAGCTGCACAGGGGGTGTGTGTGTGTGATTCTGTTGCTGGCTGAGGCTGCACAGGGTGTGTGTACGTGTGGGGACATGCATGGGGCACATTACCACAAGAAGGGGACCTGCATGAAGCACATTACCACAAGAAGGGGATCTGCATATGGGGCACATTACCACAAGAAGGGGACCTACATGGGGCACATTATTATAAGAAGGGGACCTGCATGGGGCACATTATTATAAGAAGGGGACCTGAATGAGGGCACATTACCACAAGAAGGGGACCTGCATATGGGGCACATTACCACAAGAAGGGGACCTGCATATGGGGCACATTACCACAAGAATGGGACATGAATGAGGGTACATTACCACAAGAAGGGGTCCTGCATGGGGCACATTGCTACAAGGTGGGACCAGGATGGGCACATTACTACAAGAAGGAGTCCTGCATGAAGCACATTACCACAAGAAGGGGACCTGCATATGGCGCACATTACCACAAGAAGGGGACCTGCATGGGGCACAATATTATAAGAAGGGGACCTGAATGAGGACACATTACTACAAGAAGGAGTCCTGCATGGGGCACATTACTACAAGAAGGGGAGCTGCATGGAGGCATATTAATACAAGAAGGGGAGCTGCATGGGGGAACATTAATGCAAGAAGAGGACCTGCATGGGGCACATTGCTACAAGGGGACAAGGATGCGCACATTTTTACAGAATGGGGAACAGGAGGGGCACATTACTACAAGATGTTGGCCAAAATTACTATGCGGTGCTTATTGTAAAACTGTATTACTTACAAAAAGGGGAAAAAATGTAAATAAAAAAAAGTGTTTTATAATATATAGTACACACATACAAAAAAGTACACATTTGTTATAATAGACAAATGAAAAATGTTCAAAACAGTGATCAAAGGGTGTATAGAAAGAAAAAATGGTATCACTAACAATGTCACTTTGTCCTGAAAAAAATGCGGCCCCTCAAATTATTTTTTTTCTGTGTGCGGCCCGTACACCCGGCCAAGTTTGAGACCCCTGCCCTACGCCATCATGTATTAAAATCCTGCAGGGCACGCAAGGTCCTCCTGTTCACGCCAACACATATCCAGGCCCATTTGAAGTTCCTCAGTAACCACCTGGATGATCCAGAGGAGGCATGGGAGGTCATGTGGTTAGATGAGACTAAAATAGATTTTTTTGGTTTTAACTTCATTCTCTGTGTTTGGAGGAAAAAGGATGAGTACAACCCCAAGAACACTGTCCCAACCGTGAAGCATGGGGTGGAAACATCATACTCTGGGGGTGCTTTTCTGCAAAGGGGACAGGAGGACTGCACCATATTAAAGGGAGGATGGATGGGGTCATGTATCATGAAATTTTGGGCAACAACCTCCTTTCCTCAGTAACAGCATTGAAGATAGGTTGCGGCTGGGTCTTTCAGAATGACAATGACCTGAAACACACAGCCAGGGCAACTAAGGAGGGGCTCCGAAAGAAGCATTTCAAGGTCTTGGAGTCACCTAGCCAGTCTCCAGACCTGTACCCAATAGAAAATCTTTGGAGGGAGCTGAAACTCAATGTTAGCCAGTGACAGCCCCAAATCCTGAAAGATCTAGAGAAGATCTGTATGGATGAGTGGGCCAAAATCGCTGCTGTAGTGTGTGCAAACTTGGTCAAGAACTACAGGAAATGTCTGACCTCTGTAACAAAGGTTTCTGTATCAAATATTGATTGAAATGCTATGTCCCAAGAATGACAAAAGTATTTTAGGAGTGATACCTTTATAGGCTAACCAGAAAAATTATATTAGCAAGCTTTCAGAGCACAGAGGCTCTTCTTGGGACATAGCATTTCAATTGATTTTTCTGGCTAACACAGTACCACAATATTACCCTGTATTGCACATTGTACCAAATATTAAGTTTTGTTTTTCTATTGTATGAAATACTTATTTTATGCAACAAAATGCCAGATAATAATTTACAAATCCTACAATATGATTTTCTGGATTATTTATTTTTTAATCTCTCTGTCACAGTTGAAGAGTATTTATCAAATTTCACTTATTTTCGCCACTGTAGAAAAGATCACCATGAACTTTCTTAGGCTATGTTCACACATTGTGTTTTTGCTACATTTTTTTTTATATTTTTGTCATTGGTTTTATGCAAATAAAAAGCTGCTTTTTACAGTACCAGCAAAACCCATGAGATTCCTGAAAATATTATGCACACAAACACTTACTTTTTTTACTAACTGCAATGGAAAACTGATGCATTTTTGCAGCTTTTTTCACCATTGAAAGCAATGGGAGAGAAAAAACACTGCTGCATTGTTTGCAGCGTTTTTGCTACTTTTGTGGTGAATGAAACAAACTTCAATTAAACATGTACTGTAGACAAGTGACACACTAAAAACGCAGCAAAAAATGCAGCTTTTTTTTACTGCCAAGAGATCAGGTTTTGCTGCAGAAAAAAGCATAGCAAAAACTTTAATGTGTGAACATAGCCTTACAGCCCAGAATTTTGTTGCTGTCATAATGTCAGAATCAGTAGTTGACGCCGGTAATCCGGCATTGCTTTCATTGAGTTTAGGCCGCTTTACACGCAACGACATCGCTAATGAGATGTCGGTGGGGGGTCACGGAATTCGTAACGCACATCCGGCCTCGTTATCGACGTCAGTGCGTGTGAAACGCAGGAACGACCGTTAACGATCAAAATTACTTACCTTATTGTTGATCGTTGACGCGTTGTTCCATTCCCGATTATCGTTGCTGTTGCAGGACACAGGTTGTTCGTCGTTCCTGCGGCAGCACACATCGCTACATGTGACACCTCGTACCTGCGGCCACCCGCAATGAGGAAGGAAGGAGGTGGGCGGGATGTTCGTCCCGCTCATCTCCGCCCCTGCGCTTCTATTGGGTGGCCGCTTAGTGACGTCGCTGTGACACCAAACGAACCGCCCCCTTAGAAAGGAGGCGGTTCGCCGGCCACAGCGACATCGCTAGGCAGGTAAGTATGTGTGACGGGTGTTAGGGATGTTGTGCGCCACGGGCAGCGATTTGCCAGTGACGCACAACAAACGGGGGCGGGTACACTCGATAGTGATATCACAGTGTGTCAAGTGCCCTTTTGTCTCAGGTGAGTTCATAGAGCTCTCCTGAGGTGAGTTCTCTGAGTTCTATGAGTTAACCACAGGTGAGTTAACCTGAGGTCACAGCTGGAGTACCATGGGAACCACCAGCTTTGAACTCACTAACATCAACGCTCACAGCTGTGGCTCCGTCACTGTGTCCCTGAGGACACTTTGCTCGGTTGCATTTTCAAATGTGACCATGCATTGCGACTTCAGGATGTAGCAGATCCAGGATCATCATGGGACGATGTGTCTGTGAATTACGTCGGACCTGCAGGGGTGTTTGGGGGTTAATAAATTGGAGAAAGAGGGTTTTTTTGTTTTTTTTTTAAATAAAGGATTTTTCTCTGTGTTTTGTTTTTATTTCTTTTTACTTACGTGATTAGTAGTGGGGGAGTCTCATGGAACCATTACTAAATTTGAGCTTGATCACAGCTGTGATTTTTTTGACAAATTACACCACACATTAACCCCTGTTATTAATCCAATTGCAAATGCACGAAGGCAATCGATATGAGCCAAGTAAGCGCCAGGAATGGCGAATCAGGCTGCTAGTGCCCGGCCAACGCGACACACACGGCTTGCTTAATCGGATCACAGAAAACTGACACTCGGCGCAAATTCTGATTAGAGTGTGAGCTGAGTGTCATTACCATAATTGGTCTGATTCTCTTGGGAAGAGAGAATCATCGCTCATGTGAGTGCAGCCTAAGGCCAGAATCACACTTGCTAGTGCCTCGCGTGTAACTCGCGCGAGTCTCTCATGGCAGAACCCGGCTTGGCCGCACACTCCCCTGACAGGAGCGGGTCGGTTGCATGTATCTCTATGCAGCTTAGACGCTCCTGTATGCATAGTGTGCGGCCAAACCGGGTTCTACTATGAGAGACTTGCGCGAGTTACACGCGAGGCACTAGCAAGTGTGATTCTGGCCTAATACTACAACTCTTCATTGAGTGAGTCTTCTGGTGAGCAGCAGAGTGCCTGTAACACCAGAGATCAGGAAATAAAGAGACTGTAAGGAAGATGTATAGCTCTGAGCTGATTGAGAATAATTGTTTAAATGTAGGCTTTTTGGAGATGTTTACATTGTAATCCTTAACCCCTAATGTATGTGCTAAATGTAAAAAAAAAAATGAATGACATATACCTTCATGGCCCAAATCTGCATGTGGTAGAAATATTTCTCATGTAAATCTTGTTTAATATTGGAATAACTATTCCTCCAGATTGTTGTTCTTAAAGGTAATCTGTCAACAGACCTTTGCTACCTCATCTGGGAGCAGCGTAATGTAGGTAGGCAAAGAGACCTGAATCCAATGATGCATCAATTAGTTTAATGGGAACAGCAGCTCTGACACAGCCTCTTCCCATATCTGGCTCTCTATATACAATGTCTGTAGACAGTGAGTTTCTAATCACAGCATGAGGCATGCCGGACTAACTGACCTAGAGCTAGTCTAGCAATGAAGCTACAACAAACATTACAGGTAAACAACAGCACACAGTGTAATAAGAAATGCATCGCTGAAATCTGTATGTTACCCCCTATAGCATGCTGAATTCATATTACATAGCATAAACCTGCTGACAAATTCCCTTTCAGTGTCTTTTTTTTTTTTTATTTAGGCTTATGCGAAACTGCAAGTAAGTAAACCAAAAATAAGAAATGGGATGGAAAAAGTGGAAAATGCTACAGAGAATTTCTTCCCGTGCGAATGTCAAAGGAAGAAGGTGAGAAAAAAGTTCATATCACAAACTGAAAATTTCAGTGTTATTTTAAATAATGCTATGGGAAATAAATGGGTTATCTCAATAGGACAACTGATTCCAATTTGCCATATTTAGCAATTAGAGGGGATGTCCTTTATTATCCACAGAGAGCTGATGGCAAAGTGAGGTCCTGCCCTGGCAAACATGGCCCAGCCATGAATTACATTGTTGCTCCTTCATTTCAAATGCTGGCATAAATAGCCTGTTGTAAAGTCATATCATTCTGTGTAATTTCATTATAGGAGACATTTATGAATGTTGTTTTGCAGATTTTGAACCAACTACATTGAAAGACTGAGGTCATGCTGCACAGCATTTAATTCTATACAGTGTGTATTTTAGAGAAATGAAATGAGAACATTTTATTACAAATGATTTGTAGTCTAAGATGAAGGAGAAATAAGCAGATTAATAAGCATGATCACAGTAATTACAAAGTTTATTTTTTATTTTCACTTGTGACTTAAAATATAATAAAAATCAGAATGACTGTTACTTATTAAACGTGTCATTGGACCTGGATACTTTACTTCTTGTACCCGTTTGTGAAGATTTAATTACAAAAGTGTGTCACTCCTTTTCTCTTTTTTTTTGCACTGGATTCTTGTATAATGGCACTTCTAGCCTTTGTTTACATTTTAATTGTAGAATTAATTTAAAGTCAAAATGCTCTCCCAAATATACAGCTCTGACAAAAATTAAGAGACCACTGCACATTTTTATAAAAATCAGCTTCTCTACATGTCTGACAGCCATTCCATTCCAGTGTAAGTTGAATTCCAACCAGAGTACAGACCAGCAGAGGGCGAAAGCGACTCTCCACTGACCGGGATGACTGTCATCTTATTCAAATGTCACTCAGCAACTGCAGGGTGACATCAAGTGACCTACAAATCGAATGGCAAATGGCTGCTGGGGTGAAGTGCACAGCAAGAACAGTTCGTAACAGGCTCCTAGAAGCAGGGCTCAAGTCATGTAAAGCTAGAAAAAAGCCTTTCATCAATGAGGATCAACGGAGAGCCAGGCTGAAGTTTTCCAAAGACCATAAGGATTGGACCATGGAGGGCTGGAGTAAGGTAATCTTCTCTGATGAGTCTAATTTTCAGCATTGCCCAACACCTGGTTAGATGGAGACCTGGAGAGTCGTATAAGCCACAGTGTCTTGCACCTGCTGTGAAACTAGGTGGAGGATCGGTGGTGATGAGGGGATGCTTCAGCAAGGCTGGAATTGAGAAGATTAAACTTTGCAAAGGACGTATGAATCAAGCTGCCTACAAGGTTATCCTGGAAAAACAGTTGCTATCTTCTGCTCAGGCAATGTTCCCCGACTCTGATGACTGTTTTTTCATGCAGGACAATGTGCCATGCCACACAGCTAGGTCAATCAATGCGTGGATGAAGGACCACTACATCAAAACCCTGTCATGGCCAGCGCAATCTCCAGACCTGAACCCCATTGAAAACTTCTGGAATGTAATCAAGAGGAAGATGGCTAGTCACAAGCCATCAAACAAAGAAGAACTGCTTACATTTTTGCACCAGGAGTGGCATAAGGTTACCCAAAGCAGTGTGAAAGACTGGTGGAAAGCATGCCAAGATGCATGAAAGCTGTGATTAAAAATCTTGGTTATTCTATAAAATATTAATTTCTGAACTATGAGTTAAATCATTAGTATTGTTGTTTCTAAATGATTATGAACTTGTTTTCTTTGCATTATTTGAGGTCTGAAAGCAATGCATTTTTTTTTGTTATTTTGACCATTTCTCATTTTCAGAAGATAAATACAAAAGTTATTGCTTGGAAATTCAGAGACATGTTGTCAGTAGTTTATAGAATAAAAGAACAATTTACAATTTCATTCAAAAATATACCTATAAAAAGAAAAATCTGAAAAACTCACAAATTTTGTAAGTGGTCTCAATTTTTGCCAGAGCTATACCTGATAGCCCCTCTCTGGGTCATCATGGGGTCAGTTGAGTTCAGCTCAGGTGTGCAGGAAAGATACTGTGAGATGACAAAATCTGTGTCGTAGACTTCTATACAGATGTGAATCAGTCCTCTAGCCCGTAATACATATCAGATTGCTTTTGGATGAACAATGGTTTGGCCAGTCGTTCCGCCGACAACAATCTCAGTTATCTCTCTAATACACAGGAGTGCTCATTCGGCTTAATGTTCCTGCGTTCTCCATGAGAGAGTTGCTGCCAGACATCTGAAAATCGGACATGCCGGATCCTTACCATCCCCAACAATTGTCTGTTCAGGATCCTCATTCACATTAGACTCTAGATATTATTGGGCTCAGCTGACAATCTATTGTGTATGTGGAGCTTTACAATGTAAATTCATACCAGCCTAATACTGAGTGCTCAATTGGCTTTTGTACCTTCTGAGTAATCAAGCCTACATAAAAATTGTTGTGTATAGCAGAAGATCAAAATTTCAGCTTTCTTTTTTATGGCCCACGTGAGCATAATCAAGCCTCTTAAGCCATCTATATGGGTATGTAGGTCATAGAAAGCTGAATAAAATGATACCTGGATATCTGCAATCTGATATCTTATTTCAGAGAAATCCACGTTTTTCTTAGTTCTTCTTAATATGTAAATCAGCTCTTAAGATGTATTGGCCAGACACAGATATCCCTGTGAATTTGCCTCTAGAACTTATTTTAAATGAAAGGGGCCGTTACCAGTGTGAGACATGTAGAGCAGGAGAGCAAACTGTTAAGCTAGGTTCACAAATAGCGACAACGACGACGTCACTGCTACGTCACCATTTTTGGTGACGTAGCAGCGACGTCCCGTCGCTGTGTGTGACATCCAGCAACGACCCGGCCCCTGCTGTGAGGTTGCCGGTCGTTGCTGAATGTCCTGCTTCATTTTTTGCTCGTTGCTCTCCCGCTGTGAAGCACACATCGCTGTGTGTGACAGCGAGAGAGCGACAAATTGAAGTGAGCAGGATGCAGGGAGCCGGCGTCTGGCAGCCTGCGGTAAGCTGTAACCAAGATAAACATCGGGTAACCAAGGGAAGCCCTTTCCTTGGTTACCCGATACTTACTTTAGTTACAGCGTCCGCCGCTCTCACGCTGCCTGTGCTGCCGGCTCCCTGCACGCCAGAGTACACATCGGGAAATAAGCAAAGGTTTGCTTATTAACCGGATGTGTACTGTGGCTATGAGTGCAGGGAGCCAGCGCTAAGCAGTGTGCGCTTGTAACAAAGGTAAATATCAGGTAACCAGAGAAGCACTTTGGTTGGTTACCCGATATTTACCTTAGTTACCAAGCACAGCATCACTTCCACAGCGACGCGTGTCGTTATGATCGCTGCTGTTTCTGCTGTATTTGACAGCTAAGCAGCCATCATAACAGCGACTTACAAGGTCGCTGTTGCGTCACAGAAAATGGTGACGTAACAGCGACGTCGTTGTCGCTGTCGCTATGTATGAACGCAGCTTTAGTCATTACTTGTCTCACACTGGTAATACCTCTTTTCATATAAAATAACCTGTGGAGATCTGTGTCCGGACTATAGATTTGACAGCTCATTTGCATATTCAGAAAAATATGGATTATTTTGAAATTAAACATTGGATCGCAGCTATCCAGGTATCATTTTATTCAACTTTCTATGAGCTACATGTCCAAATAAATGGCTTAGGGGGGTTGATCCTACTGACCGGTTTGCCTTTAAAGAGAAATTAAATCTTTCTAATGTTTTTTCATATTTCATTACCCTTATTGCCCTCCTTTTTAATGAAATGCAAAGATGTCAAACTTTCACCTTCTGATCTGTTGTATGTTCTGATGTGAATAAAATTGTCACACAGAGTTTGGCTCAAATCTCACTGAGTGCAATGGCAGGATCAGACGCTGTTCACACTACAGATTCTGCCACTCCACACTATGGTTGCTCTGGTGCTTCTGAGTTGCACAGGCAGGCTCGGGTATTGAACAGCTGTGTGCTCATTAATGGTCAGGCTAGCCTGCTGGTTACCTATAGGCTCACATATTGTGGGAAGCCTATCACAGTTTCTGCCTGCCATTTTAAGATGGTAGAATCTGTCTTCACATGCGACTATAGCTTCTGCTAAACTGGTCCGTGTGTTCCAGTTTGCTGATGTTTTTACTGCATGTTCCTTGGGGTGTTGTGGAATTCTCTCTTTGTCTCGTTGTTTCCTCCTTGCTCTAAAAGCCACGTCTCACTAAGCGACATCGCTAGCGACATTGCTGCTGAGTCACGTTTTTTGTGACGCAACAGCAATCTTGCTAGGGATGTCGCTGTGTGTGACATTCAGCAACGACCTGGCCCCTGCTGTGAGGTCGACGGTCGTTGCTGAATGTCCTGGACCATTTTTTGGTCGTTGCTCTCCTGCTGTGAAGCACACATCGCTGTGTTTGACAGTGAGAGAGCAACGATCTGAATGTGCAGGGAGCAGGGAGCCGACTTCTGAGGACGCTGGTAACCAAGGTACACATCGGATAACCAAGCAAAGTGCTTTGCTTGGTTACCCGATATTTACCTTGGTTACCAGCGTCCGCAGCTTCTAGAAGCCGGCTCCCTGCTCCCTGCACACGTAGCCAAGGTACACATCGGGTAACTATAAGCAAAGCGCTTTGCTTAGTAACCCGATGTGTACTATGGTTACCAAATGATTGATTGCTCTCAGTGAGAGAAACAAAATTAAAATTTTGTAGTTGTGATACCTTTTAATGGCTAACTAAAATAAAAATAAAATATGATGTTATAAAAGCAAGCTTTCGAGACATCTCAGGTCTCTTCCTCTGACAAAATATCTGAAGAAACACAAATATATACACAAAACAGGGCAGAGGGATGCATAGTAAAAGGACATTTAAATAAACAAATACTGAGCTTGGAAAGTGAATCCTTAATTAGCTTTGATTAGTGGTGTGAGTTTTATTGTCCCAATATCCATGTAGGATCAGAGGCCTGGTGCCCTCGTAGTCTCTGGAGCTGACCTCTCAGATTTTGTAGTGAGTCATAAATCCTTCTGAGAGGTTGAGTCCTGTGTCCACAGAGTTAAACATTGATGAATTTGTATTCCCAGACCCTGCGATGGCTCTGTGATCTGAAGTTGCCTTTTAATATGAAAACTTTCATGTGGTTTATGTTGTGTCCTGGAGCACAGAAATCTCACAGAAATGTCTGTAATTGTGTGCCGGTGAGATCTCATCCTTGCTGTCAGTCTCTGTCCTGTTTCTCCAACATAGAGGCCCCCAATAGGACATATAGTGCACAGGATTAAGTACACCACGTTGGAAGAAGAGCATGTGAATGTCCCAGGAATCTTATAGTCCTTCTGTGTGTTAGGGATCTGTATCCGGTCTTTGATCTCTACATGAGCGCAGGTTTTGCAGCATTGCAAGGATAAGTTCCTCTTGGTGTGTCTGAGGGCATAGAACTTCGGATTATGATGCTCCCTAAATTAGGAGGATGCCTGTAGCACAGCAATGGAGGATCTTTGAATATTGTTCTTAACCGGTCATCCTTGTGTAGAATGTGGTGAAGTTTCTTGGCCGTACTTCTCAGTACCTCAAGCTGTGAATTGTAGGTCACCACCAGAGGTACTCGACTATTTTACTCTTTTTGTTTGTATTGAAGCAGTTCACTTTTAGGGGTCCTTGTGGCTCTAATAATCTGATCATCAATGGAGGTGGGGTGGTAGCCTTGGTTTAAAAATGTCTTTTTAAGAGGGGTTAAGTGTTCATCCCTGTCTGCTGGCCTGGAACAGATACGATTATATCTGAGGGCCTGGCTGTAGACAATGGACTTTTTAATGTGTTTGAGATGTCTCGAAAGCTTGCTTTATAACATCATATTTTATTTTTATTTTAGTTAGCCATTAAAAGGTATCACAACTACAAAATTTTAATTTTGTTTCTCTCACTGAGAGCAATCAATCATTTTTCAACTGGCTAACATGGTACCAAAACCTTTTTCTTTTAACTATGGTTACCAAGCACAGCGTCGTTACATGGGTCGCTGGTGGCTGGTGACTGATCTCTGATCACTGTGGAGATTTGTCTGATTGACAGCTCACCAGTGACCAAGTAGCGACGCTCCAGCGATCCCTGCCAGGTCAGATCGCTGGTGGGATCACTGGAGCGTCACTAAGTGTGACGGTACCTTAATTTTCTATCTTATCACTTGTTGTCTAATTCCTCTGTGTAAGCATGCTGTGTGATTGAGTTTTAGTTTCCCTTGTTTGTCTTATTTCTGTGGGTTTAACTACTGCTGTCCTGGCCCTCTCTTGGGGAGGGGGCGAGGGGGTATTAGGGCTGGCCACGAGTATGGCCAGAAAGGGGGCCCAGACGTCCTCACCTTCAGAGGTATCTCTGGGAACAGGGATAGTTAGGGGCCCCTAGCCTGAGGACCAGCCTAGGAGCCCTGATCTCCTGTTATCTCCCTACCACCAATGACAAAAATTTGGCCATAAGAAATTTACAAATAATTACTTTGTTTTCTTTAAATCTTACAATGCATCCCAAGTATTTTTGAATTTGGGGCTTTTTGAAAGTATTTTTGAAAGCAGATTGGTGTTTTCTATTGAAACATATTCTTCTCTCTGTGCACGTTCAGCCAGGAGTTGTGCGCTCTTGTCTTCTGAGCTGCACACCTCTTGGAATGATTGGTGGGGTCTCGGAATGTGGACACCCATCCGATCTTCTTGTAATCTTATGGGCAGTAATATATGAAAAAATATTAGAAAGTTTTAGTTGCTCTCTTTGTTTCAAAGCAGGAAGTTATGCAGAATTACCAGGAACAAAAAGCAGTGCTTAAAAGATATTTTAGCTTCCCAGCATAGCCTAATCAATGACTGAGAAGAAAGACAACATTCACAAATAACGAGTCATGCTGGTATTCTAGGGTTGACACAGCTGCTAAATCAAAGAAAGTAAGCAAAAAGTTTCAAACAATTGTGTACATATAGCTCAAATGCTGACTCATTTTTTCTTCATCTTGCAGGTCAAGGATGAGCTTTGACGTGAATAGATGTTTCACAGGGGACTTATTTTCTCCGCAGAACATTAAATGGAGTTTGGGGGATTTTTACGCCAATGACTATTTTGTAATATTTTACTGCTTTTGTTACAATCAGCACAGTACTGCTACACATTGTGCGATAATATTCTGTTCCATTTCTTAAAAAACAATCGCTTTTAAATAACAATCCTCCTGTTTTTACTTCTTAAGTTGAATGCCTGAACCTCTTCACCAAAAATGTGTGCCATATCATATGTTTTTTAGTTATATATTACCCATTTCCTTGCAGGACTGAAGAACACAAATACTTGGGTGCTTTTTATAGACATTAGATGAAAATAAAGTGCCTGATGAATATCAGATTGATTTGGGCTACTACAACTATAAACACTTCTGATAAGCATTGCCAAATGCTGTGGTCTTTTACAAGGCGATAGGAGGGTCAAAGACATGGAATTTTCTAATGTCTGATTTGTTAACATTTATTGGTTTACACCAGATTGGAACAAAACACATTAATTTAACATTTTTACTAGACTGGTGGACGGTAATCACTTTACGCCATGTGGAAATCACCAATCTTCTATACTGGCCAACATTACACTACAATGACATTATGTGGCTTCACTTTTCAGGCCTTTTCTTCACCATCCTTATTGTATAAGACTACTACCATGAATGACTGAATGATAGACTGACTTGATGTGAACAGAGAACAGTCTGATGTAAGCCTACTGATTGTTAAGACACTTGGGGGCATTTATCATTGAGTTTGTTCCAATTTTTTGGCAAATTGGGACATTACACTTTGAGTAAGCTAAATTTATTAATGCTTTACTTTGTTTATTACACCAATTTTTTTTTATCTACGTCATAATTTAAAAAATGAATAGGGTGTAAAGTTAACTTTTAATGAGCATGCCAAAGCCAGCTCAAAGGAGCTCCCTGGCATGGTGTTTATTCAGGCAATGTGCTGATGACACGACACTGGTGGTTTTCCTGCTGTGCTGTCAGAGCCTGAAACGAGGTGTAAATATTTTTAACATGGGCACCACCTGCATGATGAGGCATGTGAATGCAAAGTATGAGCTGCAGTGGAGTAGACCCCTGAAAAAAACGGAAAGATCTGAGGCTCCTGCTGCTCCCTCTTCTGCTGCAGTCTATGGCCTTTTCCTCCTGTTGTCGAGCAACTGAGCTACATGGCTCCCTGCAAAGAAAGGATGTGACAGCATCACCAGCAGTGTCACCAAGTTTAGCGCCCCTAAATACATCAGGGTGCTACAGAGAATTGTATTCTGTACCCCAGGGTGCAGGACCTACCCCCCGTGGTTCCAGGTTCCCATCAACAGTGTCACTGACATCCGCACTACAAATCCCAATCACACCTCACACCAGGGCTGGACAGACAAACCAGTGGGTTGGTCAAGTTGGAACATGGCTGCCCACCTAGGGGTCAGGCAGACTGGTGGGAGGGACATAGTCAGTTGAGTGTAGCCCTCAAAGAGTGAGGAGCAGGGAGTTGGAGCTCCCAGGGAGGTGACAGGTTGGGTCGCAGACGGTGGTCCGGGACCACAGGAGTCGGGGACCAGTATTAGGAACACTGGACAGGAGTGTAACAGACACAGTTTAGGAGGACTGTTGGCACCAGAAAGCCCAGCTACCTTACCGGTACCGAGCACGGTGGTGTACAGGACCCTAGATCGGGGAGTAGCTTCAAGCAACCTGATAATTAGCCTGTGGAGGATAGTCTCTGTATGCACAGTCCCTAAGAGCTCAGAGATTGGAGGTATCAGCACAACGCGAGGGATAGGGTTCTCCAAAATACACAACCCACTGAAATCCCAAGTGCCAGCCACCAAGAGCACAGCTGCCATACACACGGGTAGCGGGGCCCTGAAAGCTTCAAGCCAAGGGGCCACAACAGTAAAACAATTTGTGCACGGAGGCAGGACTCCGGACTTACCAAGTGACACTGGTGGGAGTGGGACCTGGACAGGCTCCCCCCCCAGTAGAGACCGCAGTGCCTAGAGACTTTGGTTTACCATCTGTGTGAGTGTCTGCTTAATTCACCTGATCCACCACGACGACTACCGCAGTGAATAATCTGACCCCTGCACCCTGCTTCCCAAGGCCAAGCAAGCTACCCATTCACCAAATCCCCACTGTCCGGGGCCTTCCCTACCTGCGGTGGGATTGACACCTGGCTGCCTCACACCATCTGCCCCCGTACTCCCATCGGAATTCTCTTATTTTTGGGGTCCCTAGCTAATGTGTGTTCTCTCATGCAATTAAAAAACTTACAAAGTATGGGAAGCTGAGACCCAGGCTATACATGTATAATGTGGACCGGCAAGGTATGGGTGGGGTCGGGTTCACAAACTAAAGACTACTAACAAATAAATAAATAACGTTTGGAACACCATTCTAAGGCGGGCTTTGCACACTACGACATCGCAGGTGCGATATCGGTGGGGTGAAATCGAAAGTGACGCACATCTGGCGTTGCAGTCGATATCGTAGTGTGTAAATCCTTTTTGATACGATTAACAAGCGCAAAAGCGTTGTTATCGTATCATCGGTGTAGGGTCTGACATTTCCATTATTTGGCAGCAGCGACAGGTACGATGTTGTTCCTCGTTCCTGCGGCAGCACACATCGCTGTGTGAGAAGCCGCAGGAGCGAGGAACATCTCCTACCTGCGTCACCACGTCTCACGCCGACTATGCGGAAGGACGGAGGTGGGCGGGATGTTTACGTCCCGCTCATCTCCACCCCTCCGCTTCTATTGGCTGCCTGCCGTGTGACGTCGCTGGGACGCCGCACGACCCGCCCCTTTAGTAAGGAGGCGGTTCGTCGGCCAGAGCGACGTCGCAGGGCAGGTGAGTGCATGTGAAGCTGGCGTAGCGATAATGTTCGCTACGGCAGCAATCACAAGATATCGTACCTGCAATGGGGGCGGGGGCAATCGCTGCAGCGTCGGTAACACATTATTACCGATGTCGCAGCATGCAAAGTACCCCTAAATCTGAACTGGGTGCAAAAACCTAAAAAACAAATCACTATATTGAGAGAAGATATGCACACCAGTGACTATGCAAGGGGAATACATGTAATAGCAGAAACTACTGTGTGAATACTGGCCTGAAAAATACAATAGCTACATGCAAAAATGAAAAAAATGAGAGTAGAATCTGCATTACTGCCATGAAATATGAATAAAGAGAAATGTAGCTATTGAATTGATCAATGCAACAGAGCCCCAAAACCTCTTCACGGTATTCTCTTATCTTTGGGGTCCCTAGCTAATGTGTGTCCTCTCATGCAGTTAAAAAAAACTTACCAAGTATGGGAAGCTGAGACCCAGGCTATATATGTATAATGTGGACTGGCAAGGTATGGGTGGGGGTCGGGTTCACAAACGAAAGACTATTAACAAAGAAATAACGTTTGGAACACCATTCTAAGTCTGAACTGGGTGCAAAAACCTAAAAAAACACTATATTGAGAGAAGGTTTGCACACCAGTGACTATGCAAAGGGAATACATGTAATAGCAGAAAATGCTGTGTGAATACGGGCCTGAAAAATACAATGGCTACATGCAAAAATGAAAAAATGAGAGTGGAATCTGCTATACTGCCATGAAATATGAATAAAGAAAAATGTAGCTATTGAACTGATCAATGCAACAGAGCCCCAAAACCTCTTCATGGTATTCTCTTATTTTTGGGGTCCCTGGCTAATGTTTGTCCTCTCATGCAGTTAAAAAACTTACCAAGTAAACTTACCAAGTTTCTGCTATTACATGTATTCCCCTTGCATAGTCACTGGTGTGCATACCTTCTCTCAATATAGTGATTTTTTTTAGGTTTTTGCACCCAGTTCAGACTTAAGGCTGCTTTACACGGTACGACCCATTGTGCGATTTCACAATCGATCGTACCCGCCCCCGTCCTTTTTGCGTCACGGGCAAATCGCTACCCGTGTTGCACAAAGTCA
This sequence comes from Anomaloglossus baeobatrachus, assembly GCF_048569485.1. Classification (NCBI taxonomy): domain Eukaryota; kingdom Metazoa; phylum Chordata; class Amphibia; order Anura; family Aromobatidae; genus Anomaloglossus; species Anomaloglossus baeobatrachus. The sequence goes on along the minus strand of NC_134354.1, from coordinate 558,811,945 downwards.
GTAACCCCCGTCACACATACTTACCTCTCGTGCGACCTCGCTGTGGGCGGTGAACGTCCACTTCCTGGAGTGGGAGGGACGTTCGGCGTCACAGCGACGTCACACGGCCGCCGGCCAATAGAAGCGGAGGGGCGGAGATGAGCGGGACGTAAACATCCCGCCCACCTCCTTCCTTCCACATAGAGCCGGCGGCGGCCGTGGGAGGCAGGTGAGCTGCTCATCGTTCCCGTGGTGTCACACGGAGCGGCGTGTGCTACCACGGAAACGATGGTCAACTAAATTAAACGATATTATGGAACCTAGCGAGCAGTACCTGACTCACGATTTGTGAGCGATACTGCGTCACTAGGAGGTGTCACACAGGCCGGCATCGCCAGCAATGCCGGATGTGCGTCACAGAAACCGTGACCCCGACGATCTATCGCACGATAGATTGTCTGGTGTAAAGCAGCCTTAAGAATGGTGTTCCAAATGTTATTTCTTTATTTATCCGGTACTCCCATCGGCAGCGGCGGTACTCCCCTTTATCGCAACCCGCAGGTGGCGTCATGAACATTCATCCCCTGTAAATATCCCCTTACATTCGAAGTGGCCGCAAGCCCCCGGGTCCGGAGACCCTCGAGCCACAGCAACCCCAGATCCGAGCAGTTCGACTGTTGCTGGAGCGGAACACAAGCATCTCCACACCGTCCCATGGAAGCGTTCAGTTGTGCATCCCCCAAACACTGGCGAGAAAGTGAAACTACCTCCCTATCTACCCATGAACCCTGGTTCTGAATGACAATCCCTGCTCTACACAAACATGTTGTGGACAAAATCAGGTGTGTAGTGCTCAAGTGCTCAAAGCCCTCAGTGGCAAGGTCCACATAGCCACCAATACATGAACCTATAAGCATATATAGGGACGTTATATCTCCCTAACTGCCCACTGGGTAAATGTAGTGGCGGCTGGGCCTGAGGGGGAAAAGGCATTCTGGCACATGTTTTACCACCACAGTATTGCTGGACGTTTCTATGTCAGTGTTGCCTCCTCCTACTACTTCACTTCTTCTACCGGCTCTTCATCCAGTCAGCGTAACACCTGCAATACCAACTTCATTACAGCCAGGGGTAAATGACAGCAGACTGTTCTGAAATTCATCTGTTTGGGGGGAAAATCCCACAACAAGCAGGAGCTGTGGACAGGGATCAGACAACAGACCAATGAGTGGTTGGTGCTGTTGAACTTCAAGCCCGGCCTGGTGGTGTTTGATAACGGGTAGAAGCACTAGGCTGAGTTGGTTTGATGCTCACCCTTGCCTGGTGCATATGATGAATTTGGTATAGCTTTCTGAAAAATTCTGAGATGTCAGCTGCTGCAGAAAGTGTGGGCTGTCTGTGCGTGCTTTTGGCGTTCTCACCCTGCTGCTGCTTTCCTTTCTGTGCTGCAGCATCCCTTCTGCATTCCTGCTGAACGCCTCATTTGTGACATAACCACAAGGTGGAACTCCACGCTGCATATGTTGGAGAGACTGTGTGAACAGGAGCAGGCGATAATGGAGATTCAGCTGCAGCACGAATGGGTAAGTTTCTGCGGAACAACACTGCGTGTTCCGTGTTGCACTGCTTTGAGAACTCTACAAACATGGTCAACGCTGATGACTTGATTTCCAGCGTTACTATTCCACTTCTGTTCCTCCTTGAAAAAACACTTCAGGCGATGATGGGATGAGGTGGTGGCACAGAAAGGAGGAAGAACAGGAACCATGTACACGATTATCCAGCCAGTTGTCCACACACGGCTCAGAGGGTGGGTTCCTGTATCAACAGTGGCCAGGTACACAACTGTCCAGCCAAGAGACAGTTTTGGAGGAGGAGGAACTGTGCTCACGTCAGGGTGGCAGTTAACGGACATCACTGGAGCATGGCTGGGGCGATACATAGGACACAGATGATACACTCCCCACCAATAATAGCTTGCTGTTGCCACTGGGCTGCCTGGCACACCTGAACAAATATATGCTGCTGTGGCTGCGCAACAACCGGCAAGTTGCCCGAATTGTTACCAGTGCTGATTACTGGATGGCCACCCTGCATGGTCCTCGCTACAAGGATAACGTGCCATACTTACTTTCGTCACTGGAGCGGGATCAGAAAATGCAGAATACAAGTGCACTCTGGTAGATGCACTACTAACAGGGTACACACCTGACAGTGAGGGCTCAGTAAAAGTCTTATGCTGGCTGGGCGAGCAGTGATGTAAGTGGGCCCACTGAGCCGCAACACACAGAAAACCCAGAAAGGCGTGACTATGGACCCGAGCCTGGTCTTCTCCAGAGCCCCTGACGGTGGAGGTGTTACGCTGCAGATATTGGTCTGGGTGCCACTCGGGAAGACTGGTGTTGCATCAGCTGGCCCCAGAGGTACGGGAGCGACAGTCTCTGACAATAGGTTGCGGCATCAGGTGTACAGAATCCGTCCAGGCTGGAGGGATGGATGTGGCAGCAGCTGGTGAAGATGCTTGCAGCAGTAGGAAACGTGGCTGGCGTGGAAGGTAGCAGTAGCAGTGGCAGGCTAGTTAATACAGCAGCTGGACATTAGAATACAAATGGATGTCAGCAGTGGAACTAGCCCAGAATAATAGCAGCAGCAGAGACAGCAGCACAGTGCTAGGGAAACTTACTACAGCAATGAGTTTAACTTTAACTCATTGCCCAGGCAATTGTCATAGGGCAGAGTTCCCTTAAATATCTGTAATCTCCCAGATGACCTCTGAGGCACTTCCGGGACAGAAGGATGTTGGCCCTTTAAGAAAGGGGGCGTGGCCATAGTCGCGCCCTATGGGCAGAGGCCTGCAGCCTGTCCGGAGTACAGACACTCCGCCAGGTTGCAGCTTGGGATGGGACCGCCGTCGCAAGGTGCCTGGACAGGTGAGGGAAACTACGTCCTCGCTGGGGAAGGGGAGCAGAAGCATGCGATGATGTCGGTATGAGTGTTAAGGGTGCTTTACACGCTGCGACATCGCTAACAATATATCATCAGGGTCACGGTGTTTGTGACGCACATCCGGCGTTGTTAGCGACATCGCAGCGTGTGACAGCTAGGAGCGACGATCAACGATCACAAAAACGGCAAAAATCGTTGATCGTTGACACGTCGCTCCTTTTCATAAAATCGTTGGTGGTGCATGTCGCTGGTTGTTCGTCGTTCCTGTGGCATCACACATCGCTATGTGTGACACCCCAGGAACAACGAACATCTCCTTACCTGCGTCCACCGGCAATGAGGAAGGAAGGAGGTGGGCAGGATATTCCGCCTGCTCATCTCCGCCCCTCAGCTTCTATTGGGCGGCTGCCGTGTGACGTCGCTGTGACGTCGCACGAACCGCCCCCATAGAAAGGAGGCGGTTCGCCGGTCACAGCGACGTCGCAGGGAAGGTAAATCCGTGTGATGGGTGTAAGCGATGTTGTGCACCACGGGCAGCGATTTGCCCGGGACGCACAACCGACGGGGGCGGGTACTCTCACTAGCGATATTGATGGCGATTTCGCAGCGTGTAAAGTGCCCTTTACAGTACCCCCTTACACACCACCTTTTCGGGAATCTTTTAAAGGAGAAGAGGGGCATTAATATTCTCTTTTGGCTCCCACGACCTCTCCTCATGACCAACCCCCTTGCAGTACACCAGGTAGTAAGTTTTACCTCTGACCTGACCTCTTTTGCTGCAAGGATGGCTTTTACCTCATGTCTTCATCACTGACCAGAGGCAGAGAGGTACCTGGATCCCTGTGAAAACGGATCAGGACAACAGGTTTGAGGAGGGACACACGGAAAGAGTTGAGGATGTGGAGAGAGGCTGGGAGCTTCAGTTTGTAGCACACCTTGTTAAGCACCTTAAAGGGACCCATAGAGTGGGGACCCAACTTGTAGGATGGTAACTTGAGGCAGACTTATCTGGAAGGGATCCATACCTTGTCTCCGGGCCGGAACAGAGGATGGTCTAGACATCTCTTGTACACATTCCTCTTCATATGAACAGAGGACTGCTCCAGGGAGGACTTGGTCTCAGCCTAGATGTTGGAGAACGTCTTAACGAGGGAATCAGCTGCAGGATTGCTGGAGGTGAGCGCACTGGGAACGGGATTCTGGGGTGCTGTCTGTATACCATCTGAAAAGGAGACTTGGTGGAGGACTCACACGGTTGTTATACGAGAACTTCACCCAAGGGGAGGAGCTTGACCCAGTCACTATGATGCTCATTGACGAAGTATCGCAGAAAGTTCATCAGAATCTGGTTCACCTGTTCCATTTGGCCATTGGACTGCGGATGATAGACTGATGAGAAGTCCAGAGTGACATCCAGCAGCTTGCAGGTGGCCCTCCAGACTCTAGATGTGAACTCTGTTGGACACGATATGGAGTGGTAGACCATGCAGCCAAAAGATGTGCTGAATGAAGTGCTCAATGAGCACAGGCGCAGAGGGCAAACTGGTCAGCGGTGTAAATTGAGCCATTTCATTGAATCTTTCTGCCACCACCCAGATGACGGTACAATCGGAGGACTTTGGCAGATCTGTGATAAAGTCCATCCCAATGTGCTGCCAGGGGGCAAATGGCACTGGTAAAGGAAGCAGACGACCAGCAGGAAGCTTCTTCGGTATCTTGTTACAGGCACAAAAGGGACAGGCCGATACAAATTCCAGGACATCTTGTCGCAGTGTAGGCCACAAATAGTACCATGACGTCAGCTGCAATGACTTCTTCTGTCCAGTATGACTGGCCAACTGAGAGGAATGGCCCCACTGAAGAACTCACTTCCTGTCTGCTTCAGCAACAAGTCTCTTACTGGGAGAAACCTGGGACAATTTTATGGGAGCCGCGATCACCATCCTGGATGGTTCAATTATGTGTTGAGGCTCCTCTTTCTGATCAGCCAGTAGAAACAACTGTGACAGCACATCAGCTTTAACGTTCTTTTCAGCAGGGCAGAATTGCAGCTGGAAGTCAAAGTGAGCGAAGAAAAGCAGGCTTAGCGTGGATTTAACCTCTGAACCGTGTAGGTAGGCCAACTTCTTGTGGTCCATGTAAATGATGACAGGGTGCATCACTCCTTCCAGCAGATCGCCAATCGAGTAGTTGCGCTCAGCTGGAGAGAAGGCCCTGTAAAAAAAACGCAGGTTACAGTCTTACTCGTAGCAAACCTTTGTGTGAGAACTGCACTGGCACGAGAAGACGAAGCATCGACGTCGAGGGTAAACTGCTTATTAGAGTCAGGTCAATGTAGCGCTGGGGCCAAAGAGAAGGCCTGTTTGAGAGACATAAAGGTGACCAAGCTTTCGGATTCACCCCTTTGAGGATTAAGTCTGAGATGGGAAGAGCCAGAGACAAGAACTGCGAGATGAACGGCCTGTAGTAATGGGCGTACCCGAGAAACCGCTGAATCGCTTTCAGACTGTCAGGGCGTGGACACTTTAGTAATGCTGACAACTTGTCTGGATCCATCCTCAAGCTAGTATTCAAGATTATGTAGTCTGAAAAAGGCAGGGACGACTGCTCGAACAGACACTTCTTGTATTTGGTGTAGAGACGGTTCTCACTTAGCCTCTGCAGCATCTGACGGAAATTTCTCCTGCCTGTAGGCAGGTCCAGAGAAAATACGACTCTATTGTCCAGATACACCAATACACAAGTGTACAGCAGATCTCTGAAGATGTCATTGACGAATTCCTGAAAGACCGCTGAGACATTGCAGAGCCTGATACTCATGGTGGCCATGTTGGGTGTTGAAAGCAGTCTTCCATTTGTCGCCCGATCGTATGCAAACCAGATTGTATGCACCACGGAGGTGCAACTTGGAGAAGATCCTGGATCCTCTGAGTCGGTCGAACAGTTCTGGTATGAGCAGCAGCAGGCATTTGTTTTTGACTATGATTTGATTGAGCCCTCTGTAGTCAATACATAGCCAAAGAGACCTGTCCTTTTTTTTAAAGGGAAGCTGTCACCAGTTTTTTCCTTACAAAAATATCACCTTCTGCAGCTCCTGGGCTGCATTCTAGGAAGGTGCACTTTGTTGCTGCCCCCCCTTGCAGACCCTTAAAAAAAAAGTTATAAAATCTTACCGTTTCCTATGCAAATGAGTTTGGTTGGACAGATGGGTGGGCTCTAATTCGGCTTGTGTCCCCTCTCCTGCCGCTGTTCGTCGTCCCCCAGTCATGATTTACATGGATGACGCCGCCTCAGTCATCGTCCACGCTGCTGGAATCTCGCACAGGCACATTTCGCTGAGTCCCTATCGCGGGGAAGATCATAAAGTTTCCCTCGCGCGAGTGCCAGTAATGTAGTTGCGCAGGCGCGAGATTATGGGTGCCGTTGTGTATTCTCTCACCAGCGTCATCCTCGTACCCGACCATAATCTCGTGCCTGCGCATTTAGCTCTGCCTCTACCTTTGCGCTGGCCAATGCTTATCTGTATCATTCCCGGCACCTTGTACCCAGCTTTCCCTGGTGCCGAAAATCAATAGGAGGCAGAACTAAATGCGCAGGCATGAGATTATGGGCGGGTACGAGGATGACACTGGTGAGGTCATACACAGCGTCGCAGCAGGAGCATTATACTTACCGAGTCCAACATGCTATGAAGAAAAAGACATGGATCGCACATCCCACAAAATTACAATGATCTAAAGCTGCTAGACAAAAAATTAATTAAATAGAACATGAGGTTCTTTTGTTACCATTCTGATCAGATTGTATTAAGCCCACTGCCACTTCACGGCAAACCTCTTGAGTGAGTCCCTATCCTAAACCTTATAGTGTGGCACTGTGCACCAACCACTGCTGCAGCGACAAAGCGCCAGCAGGGCAGGTGACCTGGTGCCTCACAGCACCCATGCTGCAAGGCAAAGCCCCCAAGGGTCCAGGTCGCAGTGCCCCACCGACACGACACCACCACAACAGCGGCCACTACACAGTACCAGCACTCAGTGAGAGGGGCTGCGCACTCACATCCCACTGGCTCCCATATGTAGACTGGGAGCAAAAAAAAGGCTGACCCCTCTTGCAGTCTTCTGCTGATTAAAATCACCTGTGCCAAATGGGGGGGAGTGCAGATCCAAGCAAAAAAAGAGGGGGATAGAATGTTGTATAATGTTGCTATGAAGAAAAAGACATGGATCGCACTTCCCACAAAAATACAATGATCTAAAGCCACTAGGCAAAAACTTAATTAAATAGAACATGAGGTTCTTTTGTGACCATTCTGCTGTGAAAATACTGTAGTATACTATAGCATGTTATACTTACCGAGTCTCCCTCGCAGCGGTAACACTACTTCCGGGGAGCTCATTACCCTCACACATATTCACTGCTTCTCCCGACCAGTGGCAGTTCTAGCATCTTTGATTGATTGCTGTCAGACCAATTGACCTCACCACTCATAGCTAACGCACAGTCAGTCTCTGCCTGAAGCCACAGCGTGTGGACATGTTCTGTGCTTGCGCTCTGTGACTTTGCTCTGTGACTTCAGTATGTATGTAGCAAAGCCGGCATTGTCGTAGAACCTCATGTGGATTACGTCGGAACTGGGTGTTTGGAGTTAATAAAAGGTTTATGTATTTTATTTTATGTATTTTATTTTATGTATTTTATTTTATTTTATGTATTTTATTTCAAATAAAAGTTTTTTCAGTGTGCGTGTTACGCTCACCGAGGAGCGGCAAACGTCCAGAGGTGGACTCACTGGACCATGCCCCGGACTCCCCTGAGAAGGCGACCAGCAGCGAACCCCTATACATGGACTGTGCGGTGCCTCCCCAGAAGGCCTAGAAGCACGGCAGCCAGGAACCGGTGGTAGGAGTCTCTGTACGGCCAGGCGTAGCTCGGGTACGACGTCCGCAGCAGGCAGAACACGGGTGTGGCACCGGAGATGATTACAGCAGGTGGCACGGAGACGTTCACTGCGGGTAAGGCCGGTGACGTCCACTACGGGTATGACCGGTGACGTCCACTGCGGGTATGGCCGGTGACATCCACTGTGGGTATGACCGGTGACATCCACTGCGGGTGTGACCGGTGACATCCACTGCGGGCATGGCCGGTGACATCCACAGCCGGAAGGTACAGATGGCACTACGGTGAGATAGAGTATTAATAATGGGCAGGAACACATGGATAACTGTAGTAAAAAGGGGCCTGAACACTAGCAGGGCTCTAGTAGAAGCGTTGCTCGGGCGCCTGCTGCCGGGGGAGGTGAACCTAAATAGTCTTTAGGTAACAGGTGGCCTCTGAGGTCACTTCCAGAAAATGAGGCACTGCTGCTTTAAGAAAGGGGGCGTGGCCTCGCGTGCAGCCTAGAGTTGCTCACTGCAGAATTGTGTGTGGACGGGAGACAGGAAGAGACTGCAGCAGCTGCAGGAACAGGACGCCTGACCCAGGAGTGAGCAGAGCCATGGGACTGGTAAGAGGCAGCACGTCGCTGCCGGGGGCTTGGACCGGGAGTGCACGTGGGGGCCATGCTAGGGCTGGGCAGATGTGAGGGAGAGCGCCCCCCTCGGGATCTGGTGGGACCAGGCGCTACAGTGCGTTTGTTTCTTTTTACTTACAGATTATTAATGAGGAGGGGGGTCTCATAGATGCCTCTCATTATTAATCTAGGGCTTAGGTGGCAGCTGTGAGCTGTCATTAAGCCCTTATATTACTCCGATTGCCACCACACCAAGGCAATTGGGATGAGCCTGGTAAAGTGCCAGGAATGTCGCAACTAATGGATATAACAAATCTGGGTGGCTGCAGGCTACTATTTTTAGGCTGGGGGCTTAATAACCATGGGTCTCCCCAGCCAGAGAATACCAGCTCACAGCTGTGTGTTTTATCAAGGCTGGGAAACAAAATGGAGGGGGGGACCACATGCTGTTTTTAAAATTAATTATTATTATTATTTATTATTAAAATTATTTAAATAATTGAAAAAAAAGCCAAGTGGGGTCACTCTTATTTTGATACTCATCCAAGATAACGCATACAGCTGGGGCCTGCAGCTGACGGCAGCAGGAGACAGCACAATCCCTGCTGGAGCGTGTTAGATCGCTATGTCAGGGTTTGACAGCGCAATCTAAGGCCTCTGCCACATTCACGTGAAAATCACGCACGTGCTGAGAGGCACGTATTTCCCCTGCATGTTGCATGCAGGTAAGTACGTGTCTCTGGTACGTGCGGGACACGTGTGTTCTACGTGTGCTATCCACGATAGCACACGTAGAACCGGTAATTAACATACTCACCTAGTCCTTCCTGCTGTCCGTGGTGCTGATCCTCGGTCTCCAGGCCTCCCGTCTCCCCGCTGCTGCTGCTGCCAGGCAGTGAAGTGAATATTCAATGAGAATAATGAGCGGCGGTCGGCAGCAAGAGGCAGCAGCGGCAGAGACAGGAGGGCAGGAGAAGGTGAGTAAATGTTTTTTTTTTTTTTCACTGACACTTGTGTTTTCTCCGGCGCGTGTCACACGGGACCGCATCCACACTACACCTGTGTGGTACGGGTGCGGGCCGTGTGACACCTGTGCTGCGGGAGAAAACACTGACATGTCAGCGCTTTGAAAAACGCACACAGGTACAAACGCACACGGACACACGTTCCGTGTGGTTTTACGTGTGTGTGCCTGCTACAATAGGGTAGCATTGCTTAACGTGTCTCTGTGCCGCCGGTACGTGTAAAAAATGACAAACACGTGCCGGCGGCACGGATGTGTGTCACAGGCCTAAGGGAGTAAAGGCTACTTTACACACTGCGATATCGGTCCCGATATCGCTAGTGTGGGTACCCGCCCCCATCTGTTGCGCGACACGGGCAAATCGCTGCCCGTGCCGCACAACATCGCCCAGACCCGTCACACATACTTACCTGCACGGCGACGTCGCTGTGACCGGCGAACCGCCTCCTTTCTAAGGGGGCGGTCCGTGCGGCGTCACAGCGACGTCACTGAGCGGCCGCCCAATAGCAGCGGAGGGGCGGAGATGAGCGGGACGTAACATCCTGCCCACCTCCTTCCTTCCTCATAGCGGCCGGGAGGCAGGTAAGGAGAGCTTCCTCGTTCCTGCGGCGTCACACAGAGCGATGTGTGCTGCCGCAGGAGCGACGAACTACATCGTTACTGCTGCAGTAACGATAATCGAGAATTGACCCCCATGTCACCGATGAGCGATTTTGCACGTTTTTGCAACGATGCAAAATCGCTCATCGGTGTCACACGCAGCAACATCGCTAATGCGGCCGGATGTGCGTCACAAATTCCGTGACCCCAACGACTCCGCATTAGCGATGTGGCAGCGTGTAAAGCCCCCTTTAGAGGCTCAATCCACCTGCACCTGTTAGCTGCTTATGTCTGCTGATCAGATGAGCGGGGGAGGAAGTAAATATGTATGAGGGTAATGAGCGGCCATGGAAGTAGTTTTACCGCTGTGGGGGAAACTCGGTAAGTATAACTAATATGCTCTAACTAATCCCCCTAGCCTTTTCTACCACCATTTTAAAGCACAATATTCGGGTTTCCAATGACTTATACAGGGATTGGTATCCAGGCAGATATTCGTGATTATTTCCAGTCCTGAAACTTTGTTTAAAAATAAATCCGTTTGGATCCGCCGATCCCGAATATCTGAGGGTTCGCCCATTACTGTTGCCAATCTTAAACATGGCTAATGATAGAGGAAAATGTGACAAAAAACATTCATCAGCTGCCCCAATTAAACCAAAAAACACACAAATGCAAATGCACAGTGCCATTGATCTTCTTTCAGCCTGTAGAGGAGACTGAAAAAGTAAACTAGAAACTAGAGCTTTTCAAATGAAGACAGTAGCTCTGAACTGCTAATACCATTTTGTATAGTAAGTAACTTACACTGATGTTTCCTGTTACGTTGCGTTACATTGTTTTGTGTTAGGCCCGTTTCACACATCAGTGAAAAACACAGACGTTCTTCACTGACATGTAAAACACGCACATGTCCCTCCGTGTTCTGTGATTCACGGCACACGTGGGTTGTCCATGTGCAATCCGTGATCCGTGATCCGTAATCCCGTGATTGCATGTGGACATTACTCACCTGCCTTCACTGCTGCTGTCCATGGTGCTGAAGTCTCCAGCATCCACCCACCGCTCTCAGCAGCTACTTCCTGGTCGGCAGTTCCTGCTTTCATGAATATTCATGAGCCAGGCAGGAGCTGCCGAAAGCAGAGGCTGCACAGCGAATCGCCGGAGGGAAGTTGAAAATTTTTAATATGTCCGTGATTTTCTGGTACGTGTTTCACTGATCACACACGGATCACACCATAGTGTGGTCCGTGGGTCATCAGTGATGCCAGACAAAAACTGACATGTCTCCGTGCAGAATCACGGCCAAGGGTGCACGCTGCACGGAGACACGTTCAGTGAAAAATCACTGATGTGTGAGCAGACCCATTGATTATAATGGGTCTGTGTACAGTTAGGTCCAGAAATATTTGGACAGTATCATAGTATCATAGTATCATAGTTTTTAAGGTTAAAGGGAGACTCTAAGTCCATCTAGTTCAACCCGTAGCCTAACATGTTGATCAAGAGGAGGCCAATAAAAAAAAAATAAAAATAAAAAAACAGTGACACAAGTTTTGTTATTTTAGCTGTTTACAAAAACATGTTCAGAAATACAATTATATATATAATATGGGCTGAAAGTGCACACTCCCAGCTGCAATATGAGAGTTTTCACATCCAAATCGGAGAAAGGGTTTAGGAATCATAGCTCTGTAATGCATAGCCTCCTCTTTTTAAAGGGACCAAAAGTAATTGGACAAGGGACTCTAAGGGCTGCAATTAACTCTGAAGGCGTCTCCCTCGTTAACCTGTAATCAATGAAGTAGTTAAAAGGTCTGGGGTTGATTACAGGTGTGTGGTTTTGCATTTGGAAGCTGTTGCTGTGACCAGACAACATGCGGTCTAAGGAACTCTCAATTGAGGTGAAGCAGAACATCCTGAGGCTGAAAAAAAAGAAAAAATCCATCAGAGAGATAGCAGACATGCTTGGAGTAGCAAAATCAACAGTAGGGTACATTCTGAGAAAAAAGGAATTGACTGGTGAGCTTGGGAACTCAAAAAGGCCTGGGCGTCCACGGATGACAACAGTGGTGGATGATCGCCGCATACTTTCTTTGGTGAAGAAGAACCCGTTCACAACATCAACTGAAGTCCAGAACACTCTCAGTGAAGTAGGTGTATCTGTCTCTAAGTCAACAGTAAAGAGAAGACTCCATGAAAGTAAATACAAAGGGTTCACATCTAGATGCAAACCATTCATCAATTCCAAAAATAGACAGGCCAGAGTTAAATTTGCTGAAAAACACCTCATGAAGCCAGCTCAGTTCTGGAAAAGTATTCTATGGACAGATGAGACAAAGATCAACCTGTACCAGAATGATGGGAAGAAAAAAGTTTGGAGAAGAAAGGGAACGGCACATGATCCAAGGCACACCACATCGTCTGTAAAACATGGTGGAGGCAACGTGATGGCATGGGCATGCATGGCTTTCAATGGCACTGGGTCACTTGTGTTTATTGATGACATAACAGCAGACAAGAGTAGCCGGATGAATTCTGAAGTGTACCGGGATATACTTTCAGCCCAGATTCAGCCAAATGCCGCAAAGTTGATCGGACGGCGCTTCATTGTACAGATGGACAATGACCCCAAGCATACAGCCAAAGCTACCCAGGAGTTCATGAGTGCAAAAAAGTGGAACATTCTGCAATGGCCAAGTCAATCACCAGATCTTAACCCAATTGAGCATGCATTTCACTTGCTCAAATCCAGACTTAAGACGGAAAGACCCACAAACAAGCAAGACCTGAAGGCTGCGGCTGTAAAGGCCTGGCAAAGCATTAAGAAGGAGGAAACCCAGCGTTTGGTGATGTCCATGGGTTCCAGACTTAAGGCAGTGATTGCCTCCAAAGGATTCGCAACAAAATATTGAAAATAAAAATATTTTGTTTGGGTTTGGTTTATTTGTCCAATTACTTTTTACCTCCTAAAATGTGGAGTGTTTGTAAAGAAATGTGTACAATTCCTACAATTTCTATCAGATATTTTTGTTCAAACCTTCAAATTAAACGTTACAATCTGCACTTGAATTCTGTTGTAGAGGTTTCATTTCAAATCCAATGTGGTGGCATGCAGAGCCCAACTCGCGAAAATTGTGTCACTGTCCAAATATTTCTGGACCTAAATGTATGTCAGTGATTCTGGTACGTATTAAAAAAAGTACAAACGTACCAGAATCACTGACGTGTGAAACAGGCCTTACATTGTATCTAAGCTGCTTTTTTTCTATTCAGCAAATGCCTGGTTATATTAAAAAAAAAAAAAAAAAAGACTCCCATGAAACAAACTTTACACAGTTGGTTTACCAAATCTCCTATACACACTATCTAGGTGATGATTGTGATGTTAGTCAATACAAGGAGTCATAGGGTAGGATAGTCAAACATTCTGAGTTCAGATACCAGGAGAGATCACAGTCTGGAGTCAGAATACCTGGAGAGTAGTGTATCAGAACAGAGAGGATGGTCAAAAAAAGTAAAAGGTCAAACAGCAAAAGATCAATTCCCAAAGTACAGATATAAGAGGTCAACTAGCACAAAGGAGCAGATGGCTAAGATTGGCAGTGCTCTGAGAAACTGCTCAGGTAAATAGCTGGGTGATTACAGGGAACACAGGCAAAAACCTAAGCACTTCCTAGAATAAAGCCTGCTTTACACGTTGCAATTTCGCATACGATATCGTATGCGATTTGCAACGCCCCCATCGTATGTGCAGCACGTTCAATTTGTTGAACGTGCCACACATACGATTAACCCCCGTCACACATACTTACCTTCCATACGACCTCGATGTGGGCGGCGAACGTCCACTTCCTGGAGTGGGAGGGACGTTTGGCGTCACATCAACGTCACGCGGCAGCCGGCCAATAGAAGCGGAGGGGCGGAGCTGAGCGGGTCGTAAACATCCCGCCCACCTCCTTCCTTCCGCATTCTGGGCCGGGAGCCGCAGGAGGCAGGTGAGATCTTTTCATCGTTCCCGGGGTGTCACACACTGCGATGTGCGCTACCCCTGGTACGATGAATATTCTGACGTTCAATTCGTCAGGAATGAACGACGTGCATGCGATGAACAGTTTTTCGTTCAATCGCAATTGCACGTCGCTGTCACACGCTACAACATACCTTACGATGCCGGATGTGCGTCACTTACGAAGTGACCCCGCCGACACATCGTAAGATATCTTGTAGCGTGTAAAGCGGGCTTTAGACTGGATGACTGAACGGTCACTCAAAACACTGACAACTCACCACGCCCCAGCTCCAGATTGAGCTCTCATTCGCGCAACTGACAGCCCAGCACGCCCTGAACATAGAGCATAGGAATTGGGACAGTACCCCTCTTCTAAGTGGGTCATCCAGATTTCCCAGGAAACCTCCTATAGAAGGGCCTGATTAATCGATTGGTTGTAATAGATCGAGCTGGAACCCAAGATCTCTTCCTCTTCAGTGAAGCTGATACTAGAGGAAATTCTGGACCTTCCGAGAATCCATGATCCTCTGAACCTCGTATTCTAAACCTCCATCAACGGAAAATAGAGGAGGCAGAGACGCGAGTGAAAACACTGAGGGGACAAATTTCTTCATCAGTTATTTGTGGGAAACATTAGGGATCTGAAAAGACTGAGGAATTTTCAATCTGGAGGCAGATGGATTGAATACCTTCCGAATTTCATACGGGCCAATAAATTTAGGACCCAACTTTGTCAATGTCACCTTCAGTTTAATATTTTTGCAAGATAACAAAACTTATCTCTAACTTTGAAGACAGGGTCTATCTGCGGCAAGGAGGCTGGTGCACTCACCTTCCTGGCCATTCAATGGCATCTCTAGTCCTCGCTCCTGCTTCCTGGGGCCTGCGCACACCACATAGGTCTCCCACGAGAGCGCTTAGGAAAGGGGCAGTGTGCGCCTTCCGTAAGTGTTCCCAGTCAATGGCTGGAAAATACTAGGTATTTAAGACTTCCTCCCCTCTATGGGAGGTGCCTGAGCAATGTGTTCATTCTGCTTGTGCATGGTTGCTAGTTGTCAGGTCCTGTATCCTGTGCCCATATCCTTTTGTATGTGTCCGTAGTCAGCTGCTACAATACCAAGAGTTCCCTAGAGAGGGGTACCTGGCGGCTACCTTCGAGCACAATCCTAAACTCACCATAAGAGGCGCTAGTGAAGACAAGGTAGTTTCTTAGCTACACCCCTCCAGGGTGAGCCCGGTCCTGTGGATCCACATCCACCAGCATTACATTGGTCTTTCGTTTTTTTGTTTTTTTTTTAAAACGAGTTTTTATAGAAAAAAAAAACACATCAAGAGACCGAGAGAAGAGGGCTAGCTTGGGTTTTGGTTCTGTCTGGCTATGAGCTGAAACCAGCAGGCCTGCAATTGCTTCTGCTGCTACACAAATTGGGACCGGAATTCTGTCATTTCTAGAGACAAACTCTGCATTTGTTGTGCAAGAGCCGTGACTGGATTCATATTGAAATTGTGAAAAAAAAATTTGGGGCCAGCTATAATATAACCATGTGACTGCAGGTGCCATGCCAAGTACGAGAGGTCTCCCGGCAAGCGGCACAACACAGAGAGAACACCTGGTTAATGTTTGTCACATTAGGTACAGGGAAGTACCAAGCGCATGGCGAAAAGGGAAGATGGTGACCCTCTGACTGAACTTACTGCTGGTCCCTGGGATCCCACACCACCCTAGATATGTTCCGCACCTAGCTGGATAGCTGACCCTAGGTATCCCTAGTGCTGGGCCCTAAATAGGCAACAGATGGGATGAGCTCTTTGTCAACCCCACTAAACAACTATAGAAGACACAAGAGGGACACAAACGGGGAAAAGCATGAACTACTTACCTTGGATGATTCAGGTAGAAGTTCAGCTGAGTTTTCAGCAACGACACCACAGAGAACTACAAATCACCATGGCTTGCAGAAACTGAACAATATCACCAGCACCAGTACAAAGGAAAGAAGGGGTATTTAAACACCAAGGGAATACTGATGATCAATATCTGGGTGGAAGTCAAGCTTTTGCTGGGTCCAAAAGGGAGAGAGATGAATCCAGCAGGAAAACTACCTATAAGGCCAGAGTCACACTTGCGAGTGCCTTGCGTGTAACTCGCGAGAGTCTCTCATTGAATCACCCGGCACAGACTTAAATTCTCCTAACAGAAGCGGGTCGATTGCATGTATCTCAATGCAGCTGAGACGCTCCTGTCCGGTGAGTGTGTGGCCATGATGGGTGATGCAATGAGAGACTCACGCGAGTTATACGTGAGGCACTTGCAAATGTGACTCTGGCCATACCAATGAATACTGACAGCAGGAACAATGGAAAGTCAGGGAGCATTCTGCACAGCCAGAGGATGTGACCTTTGATGGCCAAAAACCACATGACTGTCTGTCACCCGTGACAGTGTTACTCCAGGAGGGGGGACGCAACACAAAGGGTGCACAATAAAATGGTAGGCCCTTGCGCTAGAGACAGGAGAGTGGGGTCACCTAACACTCACCTGAAGCTAATCCCTGTACTCCCCAATGTACCTAAACAGGTCCTCTCCCATATGTCGATCACGTGCCTAGGCCATCGCTGGCCCTGAACTTACACTGACTAGTGAGAGTCAGTGATGAAGATGCGAAACATGTGTGGGGCGAGGGGGACACACAGGGCACAGCCTTAATAGGTAAGCAACAATATCAGGATCTTAACACTGACCACACTAGCAGTATTTGATCAAATTCAAGCACAAACACTTTTCTGAAGTGTGTTTACATGTATAGCTTCCCTGTTTTTAAGCTGTGGATACTGTGTTGCCCTTCCCCCCATGTTTTCATGTTTTTTTGTAGCACTGGCTATTAATGGATAAAATTGAATATATATATTTTTTACCTCAGCTGGTTATTTTAACCCCTTCACGATCGCGGGCAGTAAAGTTATGTCCTATTTTTACGTGACTTAACGACCAGGGACGTAACTTTACTGCCTAAAATTCATTTGATTGCCGTGGCCATAGCAACGGCTTTCAAATAATGTCCCCTGCTGTTTCTTACAGCAGGGGTCCTTTGCTTAACCCCAGGGGGTGTAGCATAGCCACCCCCCATCGACGATCGTTGTGATTGGCTGTTCAAATCTGAACTGCCAACCACATCGATCACACTGTTTTTGGGTAAAAAAATGCCTCAATCAGTGCGATCCTGACATCCTGCTATGAGGAGGTGCTGCAGCAGCCGCAGCAACAGCTCATAGCTAAAGATCAAACACGGCGCCCCCCACCCTAAGCAGCACTGATTGGAGCGATCGTGCTATAATGCGGAATCGCCCCAATCAGCGTACAGTGGGGCGGTCTGACCTGGGTGTGACCGCCCAGCACAGGCTTGTGTTAGCCTGCGGAGTCCTCCCCAGCATGTCTGCATCGTGAACCTGATGGTACTTGTAGTACTATGCTGCTGTCCGATCGCCGCTCCTGCTTCGAAGTCTCGCACAGGCGTAGTTAGCAGAGGCCATTATCGCGGGCCTGACCAGAAACAATCCCTCTCGCGCGCCAGTGATGTATTTGCGCAGGCTCGAGATTATGGGTGGCGCTGTGCATGACCTCACCAGCCTCATCCTCGTACCCGCCCATAATCTTGAGCCTGTGCAAATACATCACCGCAAGACTTCGGCAGCAGCGTGGAGGATGACGGGGCCGTCGTCATCCATGCAAATCAAGACTGGGGGACGGTGAACAGCGGCGGGAGGAGGGACAGAAGGCGAAATAGAGCCCGCCCATCTGGCCAACCAAACTAATTTGCATACGAAAAGGTAATATTTTATAAAGTTGTTTTGGAGGTCTGAAAAGGGGGCCAAATACAAGGTGCACCTTCATAAAATGAAGCCCAGGAGCTACAAAAGTTGTTATTTTTGGTTTAATAGAGAAAAATCTGGTAACACAAAACGAGAAAACTGCCGTGTCGGGAGGGGGTTAAATTTGAGATTACATGTATTTACCGTTAGGGCGTGTTTACATGAGTTTTATAGGTGATGTGCACAAAACTACAGAAATATTCCTGCAGCTTCATTGTGTTTTTAGAAAATCGCAATACAATGGAATTTACATATTGAGAAGCGCTGTAATATCTGTAACGCAAATACAGCAC
This sequence comes from Anomaloglossus baeobatrachus, assembly GCF_048569485.1. NCBI lineage: Eukaryota > Metazoa > Chordata > Amphibia > Anura > Aromobatidae > Anomaloglossus > Anomaloglossus baeobatrachus. Next base: position 558,793,706 of record NC_134354.1, on the reverse strand, counting down.
AAACAAGAGTAAGGGTATGTGCGCACGTTGCTTTTTACCTGCTTTTTACCTGCTTTTTTGCTGCTTTTTCTTCTGCGCTGTTTAATGCCAAAATGGATGTGTTCTTCTATTCAAGCAAAGTCTATGGGAATTTGGGTTTCTTGTTCACACTATGTTGTTCAAAATGCTGCCTTTTTGTTGCAGAACTTTGGTCAAAAACTCAGCTTTGCAGTGCAAAACCCAAATGGCAAAAACAATTGACATGTTGCTTCTTTGAAAAGCTGAGTTTTTGACCAAAGTTCTGCCTCAAAAAGGCAGCATTTTGAACAACATAGTGTGAACAAGAAACCCAAATTCCCATAGACTTTGCTTGAATAGAAGAACACATCCATTTTGGCATTAAACAGCGCAGAAGAAAAAGCAGCAAAAAAGCAGGTAAAAAGCAGGTAAAAAGCAACGTGCGCACATACCCTTACTCTCCCACATTGCACAAAGATCAGTGGCAGTGCACCTATTTACCAAGGCTAGAAAAGAGAATTGTAAGGGTATGTGCGCACTAGGCGGTTTTTTCACGCTGCGTTTTTATGTGCGTTTTTGTCTAAAAAACGCACCCGCGGCTAAAAAAACGCGGCAAAAACGCATGCGTTTTTGCCGCGATTTGGTGCGTTTTTTGCTGCGTTTTTGCTCACTGCGTTTTTAATCAGTGCACAATGCCATTAAAGATTGTTGATGAAAAAAAAAAAAAAAAAAAGGTCTGATGTCATTTCCTTCTTCAAAATGTTCATTGTATGCAGGAGAGCAGACAGCTGCAGAACTAGTGTATGCAGGAGAGCAGACAGCAGCTGCAGAACTACAAGTCTCAGCATCCTCCATTCACTAGTGTATGCAGGAGAGCAGACAGCAGCTGCAGAACTACAAGTCTCAGCATCCTCCATTCACTAGTGTATGCAGGAGAGCAGACAGCAGCTGCAGAACTACAAGTCTCAGCATCCTCCATTCACTAGTGTAAGCAGGAGAGCAGACAGCAGCTGCAGAACTACAAGTCTCAGCATCCTCCATTCACTAGTGTATGCAGGAGAGCAGACAGCAGCTGCAGAACTACAAGTCTCAGCATCCTCCATTCACTAGTGTATGCAGGAGAGCAGACAGCAGCTGCAGAACTACAAGGCTCAGCATCCTCCATCCAGGACTGTATGCAGTTTTTTGCCCAAAAAGAAAAAAAAAATGACATGGGCTTCGCCATATTTTTGTATGCTAGCCGGGTACAGCAGGCAGGTACGGGCTGCCCCCAACCCCCAGCTGCCTATTTGTACCCGGCTGGGAACCAAAAATATAGAGAAGCCCTTTTTTTTTAATTATTTCATGAAATAATTAAAAAAAAAATGACGTGGGCTTCGCCTAATTTTTGAGTCCAGCCGGGTACAACTAGGCAGCTGGGGATTGGAATCCACAGTGCAGGGTACCCATGCTTTCTGGGCACCCCCACTGCGAATTGCAGTCCGCAGCCACCCCAGAAAATGGCGCTTTCATAGAAGCGCCATCTTCTGGCGCTGTATCCAACTCTTCCAGCTGCCCTGGTGACGGGTGGCTATCTAGGTAATAATGGAGTTAGGGCTAGCTGTATATTATCAGCTAGCCCTAAGCCCGAAATTCATGGTGTCACGCCAATATTAGACATGGCCACCATGAATTTCTAGTAATGATAAAAAAAAAACACAACACACAGAAAAATATTTTTATTAGAAATAAAACAGAACACAATTAGTGACTCCATCTTTATTGAAATAAACCCCCCTCCGCAGTAATCCTGGGTCAGGGTCCCGCGCCGTCCAATCCGGATCCAATATCATCTGATCGGTTTGCTGGAAGGCAAAGCGATCAGATGATGTGTCAGGATCAAGTGCCTGAATCCCATCACACATCAGCTGATTGTATAAAAGCCGGTTATACAATCAGCTGATGCATCAGTAGAAAAAAAAAAAATAATACTCACTTATGTGCTGTGGTGATGACCGGCAGCTCCTGGAGCGATCGATTGGACAGGAGTCTGATCCTATACGATCGCTGCCGGAGCTGCCGGTAATCAGCTGATGAAGTCCCCTGACGGCAGGATCAGCTGATAGCCGGCCGGGCGCGAAAAAGCCGGCGAGACTACGATCAGCTGATACGTCAGGTGACTGCATCAGGTGATCCACCGCCAGGTCCTGCCCCGGGGAGACTGCACACAGCCAGAGCGGCGGTACCGGGAGGAGCTGGGAGCGGGCATGGCACCGGGACCCTGCAGACAGGTGAGTATATGACTTTTTTTTTTTTCTACTGTTCACTTTGTTTTTCGCCGCTGCCTCCACCTCCCGCCCAGACATGGCGCCGCACGGAGCTGACATGCACAGGACGGGAGGTGGACGCGGCGGTGACGGTACCGGGAGGATTCCTGCTTCTGTGTTTACCAACAGAAGGAATCCTCTTCCTGTACACGTCACTGTAGTACCCACCCCTTGCGTTTATAGCTGCGTTTTTAGTCATAGAAACGCGGCTATATGCGTTATTCATTGCGTTTTTAACATCTCATTGAATTCAATGAGTGAAAAACGCAGTGGAAAACGCAGAAATAATTGACATGCTGCGTTTTTGTGGTCACCACAAAAACGCAGCTAAAAAAAAAGCTGTGTGAGGACAGCACTTCTGAAAACCCATTGACATTGCTGGGGAAGCAATGTCACTGCGTTTTCAGCACAAAAACGCGGTAAAAAACGCCGCTAAAAACGCGGCAAAAACGCCTAGTGCGCACAACAGAAAGAGAAATCCTGTGTCCTCAAACTGTGAAGCAGCCGAGTCCATCAGCCATGAGCAGGGAAAGTGAGTGGGGGCTGAGCAGGAAGCGCCTCCCGCCCCTCCCTCCGGCGTGTGGTGGAGGCCATGGGGGACTACACTGAGGTACAAGCAGGACTGGGGCTGGTACAGGGACACGGGGACACTTCTGCACAGTGGCACTATTGTGTACTGATTACTGCACTGTGTTACCACTATTGTGTACTGATTGTATGGTGTAATGATTACTGCACTGTGTTAGAGGCACTATGATAATGATTACTATATTGTGTGTGACTATGAAGTAGCAATCACTGACTGTGAGAGACACTTGTGTACTGATACATGTGTGTGACACTGGTAATTATAACTGCATTGTGTGTGTTACACTATTGTGTACTGGGTGTATGTGGCAATTTAGCATTATCTGCACTGTTTGCCTCACATTATTTAGTTTGCGATTTTCATATCAGTTATGAAAGTAGTTTTTCCTGACTGCTCTATGCCAAGCGACTGTAGTGATCTCATCCCTGTATTGTGTGGATGTGACTGTAGTGATCTCATCCCTGTATTGTGTGTCTGTGGATGTGACTGTAGTGATCTCATCCCTGTATTGTGTGGATGTGATGTGACTGTAGTGATCTCATCCCTGTATTGTGTGGATGTGACTGTAGTGATCTCATTCCTGTATTGTGTGTCTGTGGATGTGACTGTAGTGATGTCATCCCTGTATTGTGTGTCTGTGGATGTGACTGTAGTGATGTCATCCCTGTATTGTGTGTCTGTGGATGTGACTGTAGTGATCTCATCCCCATATTGTGTGTGTGTGTTGTGTGTCTGTGGATGTGACTGTAGTGATCTCATTCCTGTATTGTGTGGATGTGACTGTAGTGATCTCATTCCTGTATTGTGTGTCTGTGGATGTGACTGTAGTGATCTCATCCCTGTATTGTGTGTCTGTGGATGTGACTGTAGTGATCTCATCCCTGTATTGTGTGGATGTGACTGTAGTGATCTCATTCCTGTATTGTGTGTCTGTGGATGTGACTGTAGTGATCTCATCCCTGTATTGTGTGTCTGTGGATGTGACTGTAGTGATCTCATCCCTGTATTGTGTGGATGTGATGTGACTGTAGTGATCTCATCCCTGTATTGTGTGGATGCGATGTGACTGTAGTGATCTCATCCCTGTATTGTGTGGATGTGACTGTAGTGATCTCATCCCTGTATTGTGTGGATGTGACTGTAGTGATCTCATTCCTGTATTGTGTGTCTGTGGATGTGACTGTAGTGATCTCATCCCTGTATTGTGTGGATGTGATGTGACTGTAGTGATCTCATCCCTGTATTGTGTGGATGTGACTGTAGTGATCTCATTCCTGTATTGTGTGTCTGTGGATGTGACTGTAGTGATGTCATCCCTGTATTGTGTGTCTGTGGATGTGACTGTAGTGATGTCATCCCTGTATTGTGTGTCTGTGGATGTGACTGTAGTGATCTCATCCCCATATTGTGTGTGTGTGTTGTGTGTCTGTGGATGTGACTGTAGTGATCTCATTCCTGTATTGTGTGTCTGTGGATGTGACTGTAGTGATCTCATCCCTGTATTGTGTGGATGTGACTGTAGTGATCTCATTCCTGTATTGTGTGTCTGTGGATGTGACTGTAGTGATCTCATCCCTGTATTGTGTGTCTGTGGATGTGACTGTAGTGATCTCATCCCTGTATTGTGTGGATGTGATGTGACTGTAGTGATCTCATCCCTGTATTGTGTGGATGCGATGTGACTGTAGTGATCTCATCCCTGTATTGTGTGGATGTGACTGTAGTGATCTCATCCCTGTATTGTGTGGATGTGACTGTAGTGATCTCATTCCTGTATTGTGTGTCTGTGGATGTGACTGTAGTGATCTCATCCCTGTATTGTGTGGATGTGATGTGACTGTAGTGATCTCATCCCTGTATTGTGTGGATGTGACTGTAGTGATCTCATTCCTGTATTGTGTGTCTGTGGATGTGACTGTAGTGATGTCATCCCTGTATTGTGTGTCTGTGGATGTGACTGTAGTGATCTCATCCCCATATTGTGTGTGTGTGTTGTGTGTCTGTGGATGTGACTGTAGTGATCTCATTCCTGTATTGTGTGTCTGTGGATGTGACTGTAGTGATCTCATCCCTGTATTGTGTGTCTGTGGATGTGACTGTAGTGATCTCGTCCCTGTATTGTGTGGATGTGACTGTAGTGATCTCATTCCTGTATTGTGTGTCTGTGGATGTGACTGTAGTGATCTCATCCCTGTATTGTGTGTCTGTGGATGTGACTGTAGTGATCTCATCCCTGTATTGTGTGGATGCGATGTGACAGTAGTGATCTCATCCCTGTATTGTGTGGATGCGATGTGACTGTAGTGATCTCATCCCTGTATTGTGTGGATGTGATGTGACTGTAGTGATCTCATTCCTGTATTGTGTGTCTGTGGATGTGACTGTAGTGATGTCATCCCTGTATTGTGTGTCTGTGGATGTGACTGTAGTGATCTCATCCCCATATTGTGTGTGTGTGTTGTGTGTCTGTGGATGTGACTGTAGTGATCTCATTCCTGTATTGTGTGTCTGTGGATGTGACTGTAGTGATCTCATCCCTGTATTGTGTGTCTGTGGATGTGACTGTAGTGATCTCGTCCCTGTATTGTGTGGATGTGACTGTAGTGATCTCATTCCTGTATTGTGTGTCTGTGGATGTGACTGTAGTGATCTCATCCCTGTATTGTGTGTCTGTGGATGTGACTGTAGTGATCTCATCCCTGTATTGTGTGGATGTGATGTGACTGTAGTGATCTCATCCCTGTATTGTGTGGATGCGATGTGACTGTAGTGATCTCATCCCTGTATTGTGTGGATGTGACTGTAGTGATCTCATCCCTGTATTGTGTGGATGTGACTGTAGTGATCTCATCCCTGTATTGTGTGGATGTGACTGTAGTGATCTCATCCCTGTATTGTGTGGATGTGACTGTAGTGATCTCATCCCTGTATTGTGTGGATGTGACTGTAGTGATCTCATCCCTGTATTGTGTGGATGCGATGTGACAGTAGTGATCTCATCCCTGTATTGTGTGGATGCGATGTGACTGTAGTGATCTCATCCCTGTATTGTGTGGATGTGATGTGACTGTAGTGATCTCATCCCTGTATTGTGTGGATGTGATGTGACTGTAGTGATCTCATTCCTGTATTGTGTGTCTGTGGATGTGACTGTAGTGATGTCATCCCTGTATTGTGTGTCTGTGGATGTGACTGTAGTGATCTCATCCCCATATTGTGTGTGTGTGTTGTGTGTCTGTGGATGTGACTGTAGTGATCTCATTCCTGTATTGTGTGTCTGTGGATGTGACTGTAGTGATCTCATCCCTGTATTGTGTGTCTGTGGATGTGACTGTAGTGATCTCGTCCCTGTATTGTGTGGATGTGACTGTAGTGATCTCATTCCTGTATTGTGTGTCTGTGGATGTGACTGTAGTGATCTCATCCCTGTATTGTGTGTCTGTGGATGTGACTGTAGTGATCTCATCCCTGTATTGTGTGGATGCGATGTGACTGTAGTGATCTCATTCCTGTATTGTGTGTCTGTGGATGTGACTGTAGTGATGTCATCCCTGTATTGTGTGTCTGTGGATGTGACTGTAGTGATCTCATCCCCATATTGTGTGTGTGTGTTGTGTGTCTGTGGATGTGACTGTAGTGATCTCATTCCTGTATTGTGTGGATGTGACTAGTGATCTCATCCCTGTATTGTGTGGATGTGACTGTAGTGATCTCATCCCTGTATTGTGTGGATGTGACTGTAGTGATCTCATCCCTGTATTGTGTGGATGTGACTGTAGTGATCTCATCCCTGTATTGTGTGGATGCGATGTGACAGTAGTGATCTCATCCCTGTATTGTGTGGATGCGATGTGACTGTAGTGATCTCATCCCTGTATTGTGTGGATGTGATGTGACTGTAGTGATCTCATCCCTGTATTGTGTGGATGTGATGTGACTGTAGTGATCTCATTCCTGTATTGTGTGTCTGTGGATGTGACTGTAGTGATCTCATTCCTGTATTGTGTGTCTGTGGATGTGACTGTAGTGATCTCATCCCTGTATTGTGTGTCTGTGGATGTGACTGTAGTGATCTCGTCCCTGTATTGTGTGGATGTGACTGTAGTGATCTCATTCCTGTATTGTGTGTCTGTGGATGTGACTGTAGTGATCTCATCCCTGTATTGTGTGTCTGTGGATGTGACTGTAGTGATCTCATCCCTGTATTGTGTGGATGTGATGTGACTGTAGTGATCTCATCCCTGTATTGTGTGGATGCGATGTGACTGTAGTGATCTCATCCCTGTATTGTGTGGATGTGACTGTAGTGATCTCATCCCTGTATTGTGTGGATGTGACTGTAGTGATCTCATCCCTGTATTGTGTGGATGTGACTGTAGTGATCTCATCCCTGTATTGTGTGGATGTGACTGTAGTGATCTCATCCCTGTATTGTGTGGATGTGACTGTAGTGATCTCATCCCTGTATTGTGTGGATGCGATGTGACAGTAGTGATCTCATCCCTGTATTGTGTGGATGCGATGTGACTGTAGTGATCTCATCCCTGTATTGTGTGGATGTGATGTGACTGTAGTGATCTCATCCCTGTATTGTGTGGATGTGATGTGACTGTAGTGATCTCATTCCTGTATTGTGTGTCTGTGGATGTGACTGTAGTGATGTCATCCCTGTATTGTGTGTCTGTGGATGTGACTGTAGTGATCTCATCCCCATATTGTGTGTGTGTGTTGTGTGTCTGTGGATGTGACTGTAGTGATCTCATTCCTGTATTGTGTGTCTGTGGATGTGACTGTAGTGATCTCATCCCCATATTGTGTGTGTGTGTTGTGTGTCTGTGGATGTGACTGTAGTGATGTCATCCCTGTATTGTGTGTCTGTGGATGTGACTGTAGTGATCTCATCCCCATATTGTGTGTGTGTGTTGTGTGTCTGTGGATGTGACTGTAGTGATCTCATTCCTGTATTGTGTGTCTGTGGATGTGACTGTAGTGATCTCATTCCTGTATTGTGTGTCTGTGGATGTGACTGTAGTGATCTCATCCCTGTATTGTGTGGATGTGATGTGACTGTAGTGATCTCATCCCTGTATTGTGTGGATGCGATGTGACTGTAGTGATCTCATCCCTGTATTGTGTGGATGTGACTGTAGTGATCTCATCCCTGTATTGTGTGGATGTGACTGTAGTGATCTCATCCCTGTATTGTGTGGATGTGACTGTAGTGATCTCATCCCTGTATTGTGTGGATGTGACTGTAGTGATCTCATCCCTGTATTGTGTGGATGTGACTGTAGTGATCTCATCCCTGTATTGTGTAGATGTGACTGTAGTGATCTCATCCCTGTATTGTGTAGATGTGACTGTAGTGATCTCATCCCTGTATTGTGTAGATGCGATGTGACTGTAGTGATCTCATCCCTGTATTGTGTGGATGTGACTGTAGTGATCTCATCCCTGTATTGTGTGGATGTGACTGTAGTGATCTCATCCCTGTATTGTGTGGATGTGACTGTAGTGATCTCATCCCTGTATTGTGTGGATGTGACTGTAGTGATCTCATCCCTGTATTGTGTGGATGTGACTGTAGTGATCTCATCCCTGTATTGTGTGGATGTGACTGTAGTGATCTCATCCCTGTATTGTGTGTCTGTGGATGTGACTGTAGTGATCTCATCCCTGTATTGTGTGTCTGTGGATGTGACTGTAGTGATCTCGTCCCTGTATTGTGTGGATGTGACTGTAGTGATCTCATTCCTGTATTGTGTGTCTGTGGATGTGACTGTAGTGATCTCATCCCTGTATTGTGTGTCTGTGGATGTGACTGTAGTGATGTCATCCCTGTATTGTGTGTCTGTGGATGTGACTGTAGTGATCTCGTCCCTGTATTGTGTGGATGCGATGTGACAGTAGTGATCTCATCCCTGTATTGTGTGGATGTGACTGTAGTGATCTCATCCCTGTATTGTGTGGATGTGACTGTAGTGATCTCATCCCTGTATTGTGTGGATGTGACTGTAGTGATCTCATCCCTGTATTGTGTGGATGTGACTGTAGTGATCTCATCCCTGTATTGTGTGGATGTGACTGTAGTGATCTCATCCCTGTATTGTGTGGATGCGATGTGACAGTAGTGATCTCATCCCTGTATTGTGTGGATGCGATGTGACTGTAGTGATCTCATCCCTGTATTGTGTGGATGTGATGTGACTGTAGTGATCTCATTCCTGTATTGTGTGTCTGTGGATGTGACTGTAGTGATGTCATCCCTGTATTGTGTGTCTGTAGATGTGACTGTAGTGATCTCATCCCCATATTGTGTGTGTGTGTTGTGTGTCTGTGGATGTGACTGTAGTGATCTCATTCCTGTATTGTGTGTCTGTGGATGTGACTGTAGTGATCTCATCCCTGTATTGTGTGTCTGTGGATGTGACTGTAGTGATCTCGTCCCTGTATTGTGTGGATGTGACTGTAGTGATCTCATTCCTGTATTGTGTGTCTGTGGATGTGACTGTAGTGATCTCATCCCTGTATTGTGTGTCTGTGGATGTGACTGTAGTGATCTCATCCCTGTATTGTGTGGATGTGATGTGACTGTAGTGATCTCATCCCTGTATTGTGTGGATGCGATGTGACTGTAGTGATCTCATCCCTGTATTGTGTGGATGTGACTGTAGTGATCTCATCCCTGTATTGTGTGGATGTGACTGTAGTGATCTCATCCCTGTATTGTGTGGATGTGACTGTAGTGATCTCATCCCTGTATTGTGTGGATGTGACTGTAGTGATCTCATCCCTGTATTGTGTGGATGTGACTGTAGTGATCTCATCCCTGTATTGTGTGGATGCGATGTGACAGTAGTGATCTCATCCCTGTATTGTGTGGATGCGATGTGACTGTAGTGATCTCATCCCTGTATTGTGTGGATGTGATGTGACTGTAGTGATCTCATCCCTGTATTGTGTGGATGTGATGTGACTGTAGTGATCTCATTCCTGTATTTTGTGTCTGTGGATGTGACTGTAGTGATGTCATCCCTGTATTGTGTGTCTGTGGATGTGACTGTAGTGATCTCATCCCCATATTGTGTGTGTGTGTTGTGTGTCTGTGGATGTGACTGTAGTGATCTCATTCCTGTATTGTGTGTCTGTGGATGTGACTGTAGTGATCTCATCCCTGTATTGTGTGTCTGTGGATGTGACTGTAGTGATCTCGTCCCTGTATTGTGTGGATGTGACTGTAGTGATCTCATTCCTGTATTGTGTGTCTGTGGATGTGACTGTAGTGATCTCATCCCTGTATTGTGTGTCTGTGGATGTGACTGTAGTGATCTCATCCCTGTATTGTGTGGATGCGATGTGACTGTAGTGATCTCATTCCTGTATTGTGTGTCTGTGGATGTGACTGTAGTGATGTCATCCCTGTATTGTGTGTCTGTGGATGTGACTGTAGTGATCTCATCCCCATATTGTGTGTGTGTGTTGTGTGTCTGTGGATGTGACTGTAGTGATCTCATTCCTGTATTGTGTGGATGTGACTAGTGATCTCATCCCTGTATTGTGTGGATGTGACTGTAGTGATCTCATCCCTGTATTGTGTGGATGTGACTGTAGTGATCTCATCCCTGTATTGTGTGGATGTGACTGTAGTGATCTCATCCCTGTATTGTGTGGATGCGATGTGACAGTAGTGATCTCATCCCTGTATTGTGTGGATGCGATGTGACTGTAGTGATCTCATCCCTGTATTGTGTGGATGTGATGTGACTGTAGTGATCTCATCCCTGTATTGTGTGGATGTGATGTGACTGTAGTGATCTCATTCCTGTATTGTGTGTCTGTGGATGTGACTGTAGTGATGTCATCCCTGTATTGTGTGTCTGTGGATGTGACTGTAGTGATCTCATCCCCATATTGTGTGTGTGTGTGTGTGTTGTGTGTCTGTGGATGTGACTGTAGTGATCTCATTCCTGTATTGTGTGTCTGTGGATGTGACTGTAGTGATCTCATCCCTGTATTGTGTGTCTGTGGATGTGACTGTAGTGATCTCGTCCCTGTATTGTGTGGATGTGACTGTAGTGATCTCATTCCTGTATTGTGTGTCTGTGGATGTGACTGTAGTGATCTCATCCCTGTATTGTGTGTCTGTGGATGTGACTGTAGTGATCTCATCCCTGTATTGTGTGGATGTGATGTGACTGTAGTGATCTCATCCCTGTATTGTGTGGATGCGATGTGACTGTAGTGATCTCATCCCTGTATTGTGTGGATGTGACTGTAGTGATCTCATCCCTGTATTGTGTGGATGTGACTGTAGTGATCTCATCCCTGTATTGTGTGGATGTGACTGTAGTGATCTCATCCCTGTATTGTGTGGATGTGACTGTAGTGATCTCATCCCTGTATTGTGTGGATGTGACTGTAGTGATCTCATCCCTGTATTGTGTGGATGCGATGTGACAGTAGTGATCTCATCCCTGTATTGTGTGGATGCGATGTGACTGTAGTGATCTCATCCCTGTATTGTGTGGATGTGATGTGACTGTAGTGATCTCATCCCTGTATTGTGTGGATGTGATGTGACTGTAGTGATCTCATTCCTGTATTGTGTGTCTGTGGATGTGACTGTAGTGATGTCATCCCTGTATTGTGTGTCTGTGGATGTGACTGTAGTGATCTCATCCCCATATTGTGTGTGTGTGTTGTGTGTCTGTGGATGTGACTGTAGTGATCTCATTCCTGTATTGTGTGTCTGTGGATGTGACTGTAGTGATCTCATCCCCATATTGTGTGTGTGTGTTGTGTGTCTGTGGATGTGACTGTAGTGATGTCATCCCTGTATTGTGTGTCTGTGGATGTGACTGTAGTGATCTCATCCCCATATTGTGTGTGTGTGTTGTGTGTCTGTGGATGTGACTGTAGTGATCTCATTCCTGTATTGTGTGTCTGTGGATGTGACTGTAGTGATCTCATTCCTGTATTGTGTGTCTGTGGATGTGACTGTAGTGATCTCATCCCTGTATTGTGTGGATGTGATGTGACTGTAGTGATCTCATCCCTGTATTGTGTGGATGCGATGTGACTGTAGTGATCTCATCCCTGTATTGTGTGGATGTGACTGTAGTGATCTCATCCCTGTATTGTGTGGATGTGACTGTAGTGATCTCATCCCTGTATTGTGTGGATGTGACTGTAGTGATCTCATCCCTGTATTGTGTGGATGTGACTGTAGTGATCTCATCCCTGTATTGTGTGGATGTGACTGTAGTGATCTCATCCCTGTATTGTGTAGATGTGACTGTAGTGATCTCATCCCTGTATTGTGTAGATGTGACTGTAGTGATCTCATCCCTGTATTGTGTAGATGCGATGTGACTGTAGTGATCTCATCCCTGTATTGTGTGGATGTGACTGTAGTGATCTCATCCCTGTATTGTGTGGATGTGACTGTAGTGATCTCATCCCTGTATTGTGTGGATGTGACTGTAGTGATCTCATCCCTGTATTGTGTGGATGTGACTGTAGTGATCTCATCCCTGTATTGTGTGGATGTGACTGTAGTGATCTCATCCCTGTATTGTGTGGATGTGACTGTAGTGATCTCATCCCTGTATTGTGTGTCTGTGGATGTGACTGTAGTGATCTCATCCCTGTATTGTGTGTCTGTGGATGTGACTGTAGTGATCTCGTCCCTGTATTGTGTGGATGTGACTGTAGTGATCTCATTCCTGTATTGTGTGTCTGTGGATGTGACTGTAGTGATCTCATCCCTGTATTGTGTGTCTGTGGATGTGACTGTAGTGATGTCATCCCTGTATTGTGTGTCTGTGGATGTGACTGTAGTGATCTCGTCCCTGTATTGTGTGGATGCGATGTGACAGTAGTGATCTCATCCCTGTATTGTGTGGATGTGACTGTAGTGATCTCATCCCTGTATTGTGTGGATGTGACTGTAGTGATCTCATCCCTGTATTGTGTGGATGTGACTGTAGTGATCTCATCCCTGTATTGTGTGGATGTGACTGTAGTGATCTCATCCCTGTATTGTGTGGATGTGACTGTAGTGATCTCATCCCTGTATTGTGTAGATGTGACTGTAGTGATCTCATCCCTGTATTGTGTAGATGTGACTGTAGTGATCTCATCCCTGTATTGTGTAGATGCGATGTGACTGTAGTGATCTCATCCCTGTATTGTGTGGATGTGACTGTAGTGATCTCATCCCTGTATTGTGTGGATGTGACTGTAGTGATCTCATCCCTGTATTGTGTGGATGTGACTGTAGTGATCTCATCCCTGTATTGTGTGGATGTGACTGTAGTGATCTCATCCCTGTATTGTGTGGATGTGACTGTAGTGATCTCATCCCTGTATTGTGTGGATGTGACTGTAGTGATCTCATCCCTGTATTGTGTGGATGTGACTGTAGTGATCTCATCCCTGTATTGTGTGTCTGTGGATGTGACTGTAGTGATCTCATCCCTGTATTGTGTGTCTGTGGATGTGACTGTAGTGATTTCATGCCTGTAATGACAGTGATACTAATGTCTGTAAAATTCTGCGGAATATAATAGCGCTATACAGTGGCGTAACTAGAGTTTGATGGGCCCTGGTGCAAAATTTGGACCGGGGCCCCCCCTCCACGTACACCACCACTTGGGGTACGGGATAATGACACTGACACTCGGGGTACAGGATAATGATGCTGACACTTGGCTCTTACCCTCAGCACCCAGTTTTCCCATGATCTGAAATCCCTTTACCAGAGCACAGCTTTCCTATGTTCTGATATCCATCTTGTCCTTGGCACCCAGCTTTCCCATACTCTGCTATATATCATTCCCTCGGCACCCAGCTTTCCCATATTAGTGCATGGGAAAGCTGGGTGCTGAGAGATGTATAGCAGAGCATGGGAAAGCCGGGTGCTGAGGGAAAGAGCTTTTTTCCCTCAGCACAAAACATTCCCATCTCCTGCTTGTATCTTTATCCCCCCTCGTATATAATTCTCCAAATACTATAATGGCCCCCGCATAGCCTTCCATTTAGTATAAAGGGTCCCACATAACACTTCATATATTAGAATGCACCTCCATAGTCCTCCATGTATTATAATGCATTTCCCATAGACCTCCATGTATTATAATTCACCCATAGTTCTCCATATATTATACTGCACCACAGTCCTCCATGTTTTATAACGCACCCCCATAATCCTCCATGTATAAAGTAGCCTCCATAGTCCTCCATATATTATAATGTAGCTCCCATAGTCCTATATGTATTACAATGCAGCCCCATAAACCTTCATATTGTATTATGCAGCCCCATACTCCTCCATGTATAATGCACCCATATAGTTCATGTATAAGGTGTCCTTCATGTTTATTATGCAGCCCCATAGACCTCCATGTATAATGCAGCACCATAGACCTCCATGTGTCCTGCAGTCAGCCCCCCCCAGGGCCTCCATGTGTCCTGCAGTCAGCCCCCCCCCCCCGGGCCTCCATGTGTCCTGCAGTCAGCCCCCCCCCCCCGGGCCTCCATGTGTCCTGCAGCCAGGGCCCCCTCATGGACTCCATGTGTCCTGCAGCCAGGGCCCCCTCATGGACTCCATGTGTCCTGCAGCCAGGGCCCCCCCCATGGACTCCATGTGTCCTGCAGCCAGCCCTCCCCCAGGGCCTCCATGGTCCTGCAGTCGGCCCCCCCCCCAAGGACTCCATGTGTCCTGCAGCCAGGGCCCCCCCCCCCAAGGACTCCATGTGTCCTGCAGCCAGGGCCCCCCCCCAAGGACTCCATGTGCCCTGCAGCCAGGGCCCCCTAAGGACTCCATGTGTCCTGCAGCCAGGCCCCCCCCAAGGACTCCATGTGAATTGCAGCCAACTCCCCCCCCCCCCCCCAGGGACTCCATGTGTCCTGCAGCCAGGCCTCCCCCCAAGGACTCCATGTGTCCTGCAGCCAGGCCTCCCCCCAAGTACTCCATGTGTCCTGCAGCCAGGGCCCCCCTAAGGACTCCATGTGTCCTGCAGCCAGGGCCCCCCCAAGGACTCCATGTGTCTTGCAGCCAGCCCCCCCCCAAGGACTCCATGTGTCCTGCAGCCAGGGCCCCCCCCAAGGACTCCATGTGTCCTGCAGCCAGGCCCCCCCCAAGGACTCCATGTGAATTGCAGCCAACTCCCCCCCCCCCCCCCCCCCCCCCCCCCCCCCGGGACTCCATGTGTCCTGCAGCAGGGCCCCCTCATGGACTCCATGTGTCCTGCAGCCAGGCCCCCCCCCCCCAAGTACTCCATGTGTCCTGCAGCCAGGCCTCCCCCCAAGTACTTCATGTGTCCTGCAGCTAGGCCCCCCCCCCCAAGGACTCCATGTGTCCTGCAGCCAGGGCCCCCCTAAGGACTCCATGTGAACTGCAGCCAACTCCCCCCCCGAGGACTCCATGTGTCCTGCAGCCAGGGCCACCCAAGGACTCCATGTGTCCTGCAGCCAGCCTCACCGTGTACTCACTGATTTTATAAAAAAAACAAACAAAAAAACAAGTACTCACCTCTCTTCTCCTTCCACCGCAGTTCTGTCCTCATCTCTACTTGCCCGTCCTCACTTCTGTCCTCGTGCCCCGTGGCTCCGGTCGGCGTCCTCCTGTGCTCTGTGCTCTCACTACACACAGCAGTCGCACAGGAGTGACGTCACTGCGCAGGCACGGGGGAAGACTGATGATGCATAGAACGGCGTCGGCCACTCTATGCAATATCCAAGCAGAGCGCGGTGAGTGACGGGAGCGCGGTGAGTGACGGGAGCGCGGTGAGTGACGGGAGCGCGGTGAGTGACGGGAGCGCGGTGAGTGACGGGAGCGCGGTGAGTGACGGGAGCGCGGTGACGCCACCGCTGATACCAGGCAGGGGGGCCCAGTGTCAGCAGCGGCGACCGGGTCATATAGCGGCAGAACAGCGCAGCTCCTCTCACAGAAAGGAGCTGGCTGCTGATCTGCCGGGCGGCCACGGGCCCCTAACCTCCCGGGCCCGGTCGCAATCGCGACCGTGGTAGTTACGCCCCTGGCACTATATAAATAAGCAAAATAAATAAAAGAATTGGTGGATCGCTACAGGCCCAACTGCAGATGTGGTGAGTACAAGTACGGTCAGCGATGGATGGATGGCAGCGGGTCTCCGGATTCTAACTTAAAGGTCTCATGTAAGTTTATTCAGGAGACCCATTGCCAAGACCCTTAATAAGTCTGTGAAATTAATACAACCTTAAAGTGTATGACTGAATCCTTGACAAACTAAGTATTCTTGAGCATGGTCAGGTAGGTAAGCATCAGTATAGCAAAAAAGGCATAGTATAGCATAAAACAGTGTTAGGAAATAATGCATGCCACGTGAATCCTTTTTGTATTTTTTTGCTATTACATCATATCTTTATGGATGGACACCGATGACCAAATACCAAGAAGCAGTGGACTGTGTTGACAAGGAGGAGACACAGGATCATGCTGCTGACACAAATTGTGGGGCGCCTGCAGGGAATGACACACAGAGTTCGGTCCAGAAATATTTGGATAGTGACACAAGTTTTGGCATCTTAGCTGTTTACCAAAACATAGTCAATATTCAGTTAGATAATCAATATGGGGTTAAAGGGCATACGATCTCCTATGAATGCCGGATCCTCCTGTGGCTGTTAGAGGCACTTACTTGATGGCTGATTAAATCCTCTGTAAAGTGCCCAGAAAGATGTCAGCGTGTGAGCCCGCATAAAAAGCAGGGACACGGCCGATGACGTACATGTACATCATCGGTCGTGAAGGGGTTAAACCTGAAAGTTTACACTTTAATTGCATCTCAGTAATTTCATTATAAATAAAAAATATTGGCATGCGGAGCCCAAATCACAAAGATTCTGTCAGTGTCCAAATATTTGTGGACCTAATTGTATATGGCTGTACTAAATCTTGAAATCCTTTTCCTCGGATTAGAGGGCCAGATCAGATTGTGCATTACCACGTGCCCCTATTTACAATGATCTTTTGGGTGTTATTTAAAGGAATGATATAATGTTGGGTTGCAATCATGTGAATGATCATATTTCTTTAGGCGTACTGATGAATGTTTGTGTTTCTAGGAGAAGATTACTATTCCATTTGGGGAGAAATGCCTAGATGCCATGCTGTCTGTGCCTAGACACTGCCGGGGACTACGATATGGCGTTATACTGACACATGGCGCTGGCGGTGACATGAATTTCTCACAACTGGTGTCTTTGGCAAGTTACCTGGCCTCCCATGGATTGCTGTGTCTCAGATTTACCTGTAAAGGACTTAACTTGGTGTACAGAACAAAAGCTTACAGTGCAGTGTTGGTATGTGCATGAATATCAGATTTCACATTGACATTTATGGCATTCTTACAGTACAGGACACCACAAATGTGAGGTCAGATGTCCATTCACTCTGTACATACGTGTGATTACCTTAAATTAAAGCCCTGTTGTAGTGAATACAACAAGCATGAGATTTGAAGTGCTTACCCAGTAATGTATTGTAATGTCTAGCTGTTCATCCTCATGCACTGAAACACAAGACATTATTTGACAGATGACACAATGTCAAAATTATTACTAAAATGTCAACGTTTTGTGTCTTTGATATTAATTAGAGGGGTGTGGGGTTTGTGCACTGCAAACTGCTTTTAAAGGGGATATCTGGACTTTAACATTGACCTATCCTCAGGATTGATGGAGGTGCGACACCCGCCACCTCTGCCGAACAGCTGCTCCAGGTACCAGCGGCGGCTGGGGACTTGATATTCTCAACTACTCGAATCAGTAGGGGGCAGATGTGCAGTACAGAGCCGCAGCTACTATTCAATTGATGGAATTGTGATGTGAATCTCTGCAACTGAGTAGTTTCAGACGCCACCAGTATCGGGAACAGCTGATTCGTGGAAGTGCTGGGTGTTTCACCCCCACTGGTCATTGATGACCTATCCTAGAGATAGGTCATCAGTGCTAAAGTCCTGAAAAACCCTTTAACACTAGAAGTCCCAGAAATTTCGAGCTCCCCCCTGAAGTCCCGAAAGAGGGTCAAATGACCCTTAAGGTGGTGTCACACACAGTGACGGCGACAACGACATCGCTGCTAAGTCACCATTTTCTGTGACGTAGCAGCGACGTCCCGTCGCTGTCACTGTGTGTGACATCCAGCAACGAGCTGGCCCCTGCTGTGAGGTCGCCGCTCGTTGCTGAATGTCTAGCTTCATTTTTTGCTCGTCGCTCTCCTGCTGTAAAGCACACATCGCTGTGTGTGACAGCGAGAGAGCGACGAACTGAAGTGAGCAGGGAGACTGCTTCTGGCAGCCTGCGGTAAGCTGTAACCAAGGTAAACATCGGGTAACCAAGGGAAGCCCTTTCCTTGGTTACCCTATATTTACATTAGTTACTAGCACCGCTGCTCTCAGGCTGTCAGTGCCGACTCCCTGCTCCCTGCACACGTAGCCAGACTACACATCGGGTAAATAAGCAAAGGTTTGCTTATTAACCCGATGTGTACTCTGGCTAGGAGTGCACGTAGCCAGCGCTAAGCGGTGTGCGCTGGTAACCAAGGTAAATATCGGGTAATGGTTACCCGATATTTAACTTAGTTACCAAGCGCAGCATCGCTACCACACGTCGCTGGGGGCTGGTCACTGGTCGCTGGTGAGATCTGCCTGTTTGACAGCTCACCAGCAACCATGTAACGACACAGCAGCGATCCTGATAAGGTCAGGTCGCCCGTCGTGATCGCTGCTGTGTCGCTATGTGTGAAAGGGGCTTTAGTCCAAACTGACCTAACTAACTAGAAACTAAATGGCTAAACTCAATGGAAAACAACAACCTCATGTGGTGCGACAGCAATGGCCTTAATTACAGAACAAAAGACGGTGTTTATAGGATGTTAGCTAAAATCCTTCAGGTCATTCGACCTGTCTCTGGGTTCCAAAGGTAGAAATGTTAAATGACCCCTCTCTGGGACTTCTAGTGTTAAAGTCTTTGTTTAACCCTTGTCTACTACCATGGGGTCAATGTAACCCCATGCAGACTGGTACAACTAGTGATTTTTTATCGTGGTACCAGGCAAGGGTTAATATATCAAATTTATGCCATGAGGAAAAACATCAAAGTTTGGAACACATAGCTTTATCTTAGACAGTATGTTCATGTGCTTATTTTACCCAGAATGAAATACGGTAAGTCATTTTTGGATTTTAAAGTAATACTGTGCTGTGTAATTTCTTTTACACTCATTGTAGTGAATAGGATATTCAGGAAAGCAAAGATTAAAGGACTTGTCCCAGGAAAAAAGTACATTTAAATAAATTAATAGATCTTGGAATAATAATAAGTTCCACAATTAGATGTGTTAAAAAAGTTCCTGTGCTGACATAATCTTATATATGTGTTCCTGTTATGTACTGTGTAATGGCTGTGTCTGTCCGTGCAGAGCTGCTCCAGTTCATGATCCAGTCCAGGGGAGGAAGCATAACTCACTTATGATAATTGTTATGCAGACACCTAGTAAGGCTCACAGCTGCTGCTTTTTGAGAGAACACATTCCTGTTTTATCACAAGTGCTAGTATTTCTGCCAGGTCTCCAGTCTTCTTAGCTCACCATGAATAAAGTCAGTGGAGCACGTTCATCACTAATTTGGTTCATGATGAGCTCATAGCACTCGTGACATGGAAGAAACACTCACTCCTGTGGTACCTTAGACAGGGAACTGTGGAACCTCAGGATGCAGCAGCTGTGAGCCCCCACTGTGTCGTCTGTATACTCACTTATCATAAGTGACGTATGCTTCCTCCCCAGACCAGGAGCTGTGATATGTGTCTACCATGAACTGGAGAAGCTCTGCATGGTCAGACTCAGCAAAACACACAGTACATAGCAGGGGCACAAATTTGAGATGATCTCAGCACAGGAACATATTTTTAACGCTTTATTCCAAAATCTATTGATTACTATTATTTGTCTCAACATGGGCAGCCTGTGCGTGACAAACCAAAATTGCTGGTGTCAATTTCTTATTTCATTTATAATGTTTTGTGGCTTCATCTATACTGAATCTGTCTGTAAGATGCTACCCCAACTCTATCAGCTTATAAAAGCGTCAAACGGTGCTAGAAGAATGGCGAAAAGCAGCAAATATTTCATTAATTTTGGCCTGCATAACATTTTTTTTTTTTTTAAATTTTATAATTGACTTTTAACTCAAACGCAATCTTGGTACAGCCCGCTTAACTATCCTAACAAATTTGTGGATGATCTCATGAAGGTCAGTGGTACCTGGCCGCTGCACAGGAGGCCAGCAAACCTCTTAAGCTGCTTTCACACTACGTTTTTTTAACATGCGCCATGAACGTTTTTTTTGCTGTAAAAGTGGATCCTGTTTTTACAAAGAAGTTTATGGGCGGGCATTGAAGTCATGTGATCGGGAGTGAGGGCATCTGACAGCTGCGGACACTGGTAACCAAGGTAAACATCGGGTAACTAAGCAAAGTGCTTTGCTTGGATACCCGATATTTACCTTGGTTACGGGTATTTACCTTGGTTACGATATTTACCTTGGTTACGGGCGTCCGCAGCTGCTAGAAGCCGGGCTGCCTGCTCCCTGCACACGTAACCAAGGTAAACATTGGGTAACTAAGCGAAGCGCTTTGCTTGGTTACCCGATATTTACCTTGGTTATGAGCGTCTGCCGCTCTAAGGCGGGGGAGAGCGAGAGGAGAGAGAGGGGGGGAGAGAGAGAGAGGGAGGGGGAGAGAAAGACTGATCACGACAGGCTAGTTTCTGGGCATGCTCAGTAGAGCAAGCAGGATCCTGTCTATCAGCATGCCAGCGTTTGCATGCAGTATAGTCAGGATCCAGTAAAAAACAGTATTTGGACGCAGCTCAAAAACGCTACAAGTATGTTTTTGAAAAAAGTTAAAAAAACTGCAAGCCGCTGGATCCTCACTATAACGCACGCAAACGCATGTTGATGTGAGTCCATTGCAAATGCATTGAAATAAAAACGCATTTTCACTGGATCCGTTTTTGAGTTAAAAAAACGTTCATGACGCATGTTAAAAAAACGTAGTGTGAAAGCAGCCTTACCTCCCAGCGTCTTTAGCACACCCTTTTGATTAGCCAGGGGTGAAGCAACATAATGTTTGCAACACATCGCACAGATGATGCTGCGCCACCCCTGACAAATGAAATACTGTGTCGGGGACACCGGAAGGTAAGAGATTTGTGAGCCTCTTGTCAAGCAGCCAGACACCACTGATCTGAACTCTGGACTGGAGATCTGGAAATCGATCCGCTCATGTATAACAGTAAAAGTATAATACAAAGATTTGTACCTTATTCATGTTTTGGACCCATTTTTGGAGATTTGGTTTACCTACACTATTACAAGTGTGAATGAGGCCTAAGAGCAGGAGATGGGTAACTGTATAGCTAGATAGATGTGTCATCCAGGCATCCACAAATCTGTAAGTAAGAACTCTTAAAAGATTGTTCAGGTTTGCAAAATGTATGGGGTATGATTAGGATACGCCATATTCAATTGGTGGGGGTCCACCTCTGCAGATCAGCTGGATGAAGCGGCTGCTTCGATCTTTCTTTGCTCCACACAGCTGAAGCCGTACTTAGTGACTGCTCTTGGTATAGCAGCTTTGTACCATGCATTATACAATATGCACACAACACACACTGCTTTATTCTGAAATAACTTTTTCTTTTCATTCATTCTAGAGCTACTTAAAGTCTAATGAAGAATATAAAGTTGCTGGTGTCTTTCTTGCGGGTGAGCTCTATTACTAGAAATAGCATTTATATACTCATGCTCTACTGCCTTTAGTGGGCCATCAGAAAAAAATGAGCTTTAGTAAGGCTTCTGACTGGCTGAAAAGGTTCAGAGGGTAGAGGAGCTGCACATAGGCAACTTAGCGAAATCGGCATGCCAAATTGAGTTAAGCATAAAGATTCACCAGACCACCTTGGTACTGCGTGGCCGCCAGGCCTGGACAGTGCAAGCTTCCACAGCCGGCATTCTGAGCGCCTCGTATTACAAGTTCTTACAGTGTCATGACGTCACGTGAGCCCTGGTGTTGCTTTTAGTGAGTGCTTTATGTATTGTATCTCTACGCCTTTTTGATGATAGAAGGAAATTTATTATATAAATATAGCAGCTAAATGTAAACTGCCTAAACATAGGAAGCCATCAATACTAGTATTTGGAGAGTAAAACACTATATTATGGCTCTTTAACAGGACGATCAATGGGTTCTCGTGTTGCCACCTCTCTAGTGAGAACGGCTAGTGAGCAAGATGACACCTTCATCCTAGGGCTGATCTGTCTGTCATATCCCCTGCACACTCCCAAGGCAAAAAGCAAGCTACGAGATGAAGATCTATTGCTGATAACAAAACCAGCCTTGTTCATCTCTGGCTCAGCAGATGAGATGTGCGACAAGGTGAGATTGTTCAGTTATACTATTTATTGAAGATCTGTCTTATACTGCTTGATGTTTGTATATATATATATATATATATATATATATATATATATATATATATATATATATAAAGCTATAAAGCCATGGTCATTAAAATATATGTCTTGAACTTAAAGGTGCAGTACAGGCTTGGGGCTCAAGACTACAGTCGCTCTATGTAACTACAGACTTTTGAATCCTGACAGTGCATACAGTGCGCGCTGTTAGAATTCTCTGGTACTGGCAGCAGGTGGTCATGTGACTGCAAGAATGCTATTGGCATACTTCGTGCACCATTCCAGCTAGATGTGTCCAGCCTAGCTCAGTCTCATTGAAATGAGTGAGGCCGTATACGTCTAGTTGGCACGTGACCGCATGTATGCAAATCACATACTTGTGGTCACATGCCCAAAGAATTGGACAGTGCACAGTGTGCGCTGAGGATTCTCAAATCTGCAGTCACATAGACTCTTTAAGTGCAGCTGTAGTTATAATTTGGTTTGGATAAGTCACTAGCATTAGTGAGTAAATTAAAGTTTGTCATATCTGTTAATGTTTAGACACCAGGCATCCATAAAGATTAGTAAGGCTAGTCTGCATAGCATAGACTGTGGACCTGTTTCGCCAAGATGTTTTTGCCAGTTTTCAGACATAAAACACAATGAAATGTTGAAAAATCTTTGTGAAACCTGAAATCTGTGGGGTTTTTTTCTTACGTGAAAAATCCCAGATGTCTTAATGAGGTCTTAAGCAGCACTGTTTACTTGCACACAAGCTTGGTGAGAATACATTATAGCAAATGTCTCTGTACAAACATGGCTCTGTACAAAACTGGATTGATTTACTAGTAATCTGACCTTATGAACATGTGCCTTTCCTGGAAAACAAATCTCTTCTATTGCTCATCTGCAAGTACATACATGTTCCTAGAAAAGGCAATTTCTCATTACTTTTCGGACCGCTCCTTTTCACCATACTTTATATAAAGATTTGTCCACGTGTGCTAATCCGTGTAACGTTATCACATGATTATCTGCCGTTATGTGAGATGATAAAATCGTGCATTATGATAAAAGCCATTACGTCACCTCTGTATGAACACTTTAATTTTTTTTTCTCCTTCAGAGCTTGATGACAAACATAGTCAGCAAAATCAAAGCTCCTGTAAAAATACATTGGATTGACAATGCAAATCATGGACTGACAGCGAAGGGGAAAACACTGGAAGACGTGTTACCGGAAGTAAATGAACAGACTTTAGTGTGGATTCGGCTAACTTTAAACTCTCTATGATCTCTATGAACATTTCTAGAATTGTCTATCTTCATCCGCAGCGATGATGGGGCTTATTTGCCCTCCTCGGATTATGGAAAGGGTACTCTTTCAGCTCAGGGATTTGTGTTGTTAGTTTGGATTACTGATGAATAAATGTTGATGTTGTTGAAACCTGATTAACGAAAATGCCCCATTATTTAAAAGTTTTGACTTCTGTCCTTTAAACACAGTACTGCCAAACCACACCCAGAATGACACTGTCTATGATTGCAGGAATTCTAGTATGTGCTCATGTGTGGAGAGAGAGAAATAAGCCATTGACACTTTGCCTAATTTTCATTTCCTGAACCTTGCGTCATTTTTCAGTTGTATGATCAGGCGCACATATAAATTATGGGGCCCCATAGCAAAAGTGTGAATGGGGCCTGTGGAGACACGGGGGTCAGTGGGTGCTCTCGTCCGCTGACCCGGCCGCCTGTAGAAAGACAGCATGGCCCAGAGCTCATCCCCACTGAACGCCTGACCTCCTTAACTGTGGACGGAACACTACTCAGACAACACAAGATGAGGGAATCACAATATTAAGACTTTATTGAATCCCCAAACAATTAACGGCACATAACCAACAAAACCACAGAATGTAACCGGCAACGGTTTCTTACCCTTCCGCTGGCTCACCAGGGATTAGAATGTCCGTGCCTCAGAGCTTCCAGGGCTACTTACTCCGAACCAGCAGTACCCCGCTTTCGGCGGGCACTCATCGAGAATGGAATAACGCCAGATTTAGGAAGCTGGCTGATGGCCGCAAAGCCTGTATTCAGGTGACGGGATTGTCCCAAGCTCGATTCCTTCCTTAGGTAGTCTTTGATATCTCAGCCGAATTCTTGCATTTGATGCTGAAGTCCATGTAGTAGTATAATCCAGGTTCGGTTATGGATTGCCAATCGGATCCGCAGATCCTAGATTGGTATCATGTAGCAAGAGTCTAGTCAGGCAATGGACAGTCCTCCTTCTTATATACAAAGGATAAGGCTGCACATCAAACATAGATAATGGTATAATGCCTCAAGCATATGGAAAAATATTGGAATATACAATGAAAAATGCTACTTGCTAATTTGAACATGTGAATAATGAATTGCATACCTGCCATGAATATTAGGAAAAAGGAGATATTTAGCAATCGCATTGATCAATGTAACTGAGCCCCAAGACCTCGTCAAGGTATATCTCTATATTGGGGTCCCTAGCTCTGTGACCCTAACTGTGTGTCATCTCATTGCAATTAAAAACTGCTGTGGGTGGAGAGGGGTAACTAAGGACTTTCTTATATAGGAGATGGAAAAAACATGGCCGAAAGGGGCGGAGCTGTGTTCACATTCAGAAAAAAACTACATATAACTGAATAGGATAACTGAAGTGAGCACTATATATATATATATATAAATTATGAGTGCAAGCCAAAAAATACATACTATACAAAGGATAAGGCTGCACATCAAACATAGATAATGGTATAATGCCTCAAGCATATGGAAAAATATTGGAATATACAATGAAAAATGCTACTTGCTAATTTGAACATGTGAATAATGAATTGCATACCTGCCATGAATATTAGGAAAAAGGAGATATTTAGCAATCGCATTGATCAATGTAACTGAGCCCCAAGACCTCGTCAAGGTATATCTCTATATTGGGGTCCCTAGCTCTGTGACCCTAACTGTGTGTCATCTCATTGCAATTAAAAATTGCTGTGGGTGGAGAGGGGTAACTAAGGACTTTCTTATATAGGAGATGGAAAAAACATGGCCGAAAGGGGCGGAGCTGTGTTCACATTCAGAAAAAAACTACATATAACTGTTTAGGATAACTGAAGTGAGCACTAATATATATATATATTATGAGTGCAAGCCAAAAAATACATACTATACAAAGGATAAGGCTGCACATCAAACATAGATAATGGTATAATGCCTCAAGCATATGGAAAAATATTGGAATATACAATGAAAAATGCTACTTGCTAATTTGAACATGTGAATAATGAATTGCATACCTGCCATGAATATTAGGAAAAAGGAGATATTTAGCAATCTATATTTAATATACTTTCAAAAAATATCTAAAAAATACCATCACATACAGTTTATTCACAGACACTGACTCCATAGGATTCCAAAAGAATAGAATTCCAAAAAGAAATCCTTTCAATTTTTCTCAAGACTGTGCTCTGGTGTATTGCAGTGATGTTCCTGGGCTGAAGGATCAATTTAACACTGAGTATAATGTGAGCGAGGGGAGGCTCCTCCGAAAAAAGTCTAATAGCGGCTAATGTACAATAGCAGCAAGTATGCCTCAGTGACTGTAGGGCATTCTGTGCAACTGAAGGAAAACTATGAGAATTTAGACTTTATTCTCAAGAACTTAAAGGGGTGCTCCGAAGGCAAAAGTAAATTTCATTTTAAGGGTCTATCTATTTGATGTTAGAATGTAAGCTATTTTCTAATATACTTGTATAAAAAAATTCCCTACCGTTCCCTAACTACACTATCTAACTGATATTATTTTTTTTTCTGTTTCTTGTCTGATGACGATTCATTTCTGAATTTCAGGGCATGCTGGGATACTCAGACAAAGTTTAATCAGGAGGCAGAGGCTGTGGCAGTGACTGTAGCCTCTATCTCCTCCCTGAAATGAAGCGTCATTATGACGCTCGTTTCTGGGGATGGTCTTTCTTTGGTCTTTCTCTACTGTATCTGTCTTTCCCAGCACTGTGCACTCTGCGATCTGCACAGTGCATAACGGCCACTCTGTTAGTGACTATGATCAGTACTAATCAGTCGGTAACAGAATGGTGTCTATACCCGGCATGCAGGAGAGTGGTGCCGCCGGCACTGGTGACGTCACTGGTCTCCTACATACCGGGTATTGACACCACTCTGTTACTGGCAGATACTGATAATTGTCACTAATAGACTGGGCACTGACAAATCGTACAGTGCACAGCGCGGGGAAGGCCCTGAAACCAGTGTCTATGATGACGCTTTGTTTCAGGGAGAGTGCAGGGGCTGTTATAGTAAAAGCAGCCTTTGCCCCCTCCCTGAAACAAAGTGTCATCAGTGATGTTCATTACAGGGGCTACTCTGGACTCTACTGTGTCGCTATTCTGTGCACTGTGCGATCTGCACAGTGGCCAGCGCCCACTCTATTACCGGCTCAGATCAGTAAGAATCGGTCAGTAACAGAGCAGTATCTATACCCAGCACACAGGAGACCAGTGATGTCACCAGCGGGACCATTGCTAGTTTCCTGCATGCTGGGTATACACACCTCTTTTTGTTACTGGAAGATTACTGATCTGAGCCGATAAAAGAGCAGGCGCTGTGCACGGTGCAGATTGCCCAGTGCACAGCGCAGGGAGGAACAGGCACAGCAGGAACACAGCAAGAACAGACCAACCAGCCCCTGAAATAAGCGTCATGATGATGCTTCTTTTCAGGGAGGGGATGAAGGCTGCGGTCACTGCCACAACCTCTGCCCCTCTGCAAATTTAAAGGAAGGGTGTCGCGTTTTTTTATTTTTGTATTAATAGTGATTATGAAATCAAGTATTTTTAATACAAAATTAAAATCACTGCTTATTTAGTTTTTATTTAATTCTAATTTCTTTGTCGCTCCTTATTGGGAGACCCAGACAATTGGGTGTATAGCTATGCCTCCGGAGGCCACACAAAGTATTACACTAAAAGTGTAAAGCCCCTCCCCTTCAGCCTATACACCCCCCGTGCTGCTACGGGCTCATCAGTTTTTATGCTTTGTGCGAAGGAGGTCAGACATGCACGCATAGCTCCACAGCTTAGTCAGCAGCAGCTGCTGACTATGTCGGATGGAAGAAAAGAGGGCCCATAACAGGGCCCCCAGCATGCTCCCTTCTCACCCCACTCTTGTCGGCGGTGTTGTTAAGGTTGAGGTATCCATTGCGGGTACGGAGGCTGGAGCCCACATGCTGCTTTCCTTCCCCATCCCTCAATTAGGGCTCTGGGTGAAGTGGGATCCTTTCGGTCTCCAGGCACAGGAGACCGTGCTCCATCCACAGCTCCTGAGGACCCTGCTGGATAGGAGCCGAGGTATCATTCAGGGACATGGCCCTGCTACTTTGAGGTACTCTGTGTCCCCGTGGGGACCGCGCACAGCAACACTCCAGCATTGCTGGGTGTGCTAGTGCACCGGGGACAGCAGCGCTGACTGCGTTTGTGCCATTACACACTTCAGCGTCGCTGAGTGTGTTCGTGTAGGGGGACTGCCGCGCGGACCGCCGCTGCCATGGTTATCACTGCGGCGCGGCTGGGACTGTTAGTGCGCCGGGGACTTCCGCGCCGACCGCGCTTATACGGCGGCCGCGCTTATAACTCGAGTCCCCGGCTTTTGCGGCCTAGTCTTTTTTTCTTCCCGCCCCCAGCCCTGCCAGTCAGGGGAAGGGCGGGACGCTGTACAGGACGGCAGCACTGAGGGCTGGAGCATGCTTTGCATACTCCACCCCCCTCACTCTGCACAGTGGGGCACCAGTTCCCGCACTTTTCTGGGTCACGCCCACGGCTCCCTCCTCTCCTCAGGACGCCGGCAGCCATTCCTCTCAGCTCTGCTAACGCTGGAGAGGAGAGACAAGCTCAGGGAGACCCAGGCAGGAATTCTGGTGCCCACACAACCGCTTTGCGCAGGCGGTAAGCAGCACCTGTGGTGCTGGCCCCATTAGTGCAGAAGTGTACTTATAGATTATATGATTATAGACTATACTTTACACTGTATGGTGCACTGTTGATTTTTGGCTATATACCCTCCTGTATTGCTCAGAGGAGACAACAGCATGTCGTCCACAAATAGCAAGGGTGCCAAAGCACATACTTACTATGCTGCCTGTGCAGCATGTACGGCTATACTGCCGGCAGGTTCCACTGACCCTCATTGTGTGCAATGCTCGGCCCCTGTGGCACTTTCTCAGCCGGAGCCTCTGCTAAGGGTGGCTCAGGGAGAACCACCTGTTAACACTGTCCAGGTGACAGGGACGGAGTTTGCAGTTTTTACTGAAAGACTTTCTGAGACTATGGCTAAGATATTAGAAGCCTTGCAATCCAGGCCGGCATCTCAAGCCATGGGCACTGTGGAATCATTGCCCCCTGGTCCCCCTCAGTTGGAACAGCAATGTCCTCCCGGGGTGTCTCATGGATCCCAGGGTGAGGTCTCTGACACGGACCGCAGCCCCAGACCGACTAAGCGAGCTCGCTATGAAATCCCCTCGACATCATCACAATGTTCAGGGTCTCAGCGAGAGGACTCTCTGTATGATGAAGCGGAGGTAGCTGATCAGGATTCTGATCCTGAAGCCGCTCTCAACCTTGATACTCCTGATGGGGACGCCATAGTGAATGATCTTATTGCGTCCATCAATGAAATGTTGGATATTTCTCCCTCAGCTCCTCCAGTGGAGGAGTCAGCTTCTCAGCAGGAGAAATTCCGTTTCAGGTTTCCCAAGCGTACAAAGAGTATGTTTCTGGACCACTCTGACTTCAGAGAGGCAGTCCAGAAACACCGAGCTTGTCCAGATAAGCGTTTTTACAAGCGCCTTAAGGATACACGTTACCCTTTCCCCCCTGACGTGGTCAAGGGCTGGACTCAGTGTCCCAAGGTGGATCCTCCAATCTCCAGACTGGCGGCTAGGTCCATAGTTGCAGTGGAAGATGGAGCTTCACTCAAGGATGCCACTGACAGACAGATGGAGCTCTGGTTGAAATCCATCTATGAAGCTATCGGCGCGTCTTTTGCTCCAGCATTCGGAGCCGTATGGGCACTCCAAGCTATCTCAGCTGGTCAGGCGCAAATTGACGCACTCACACGTACGTCTGCGCCGCAGGTGGCGTCCATAACCTCTCAAACGTCGGCATTTGCGTCTTACGCTATTAATGCTGTCCTAGACTCTGCGAGCCGTACGGCGGTTGCAGCCGCCAATTCGGTGGCAATACGCAGGGCCTTGTGGCTGCGGGAATGGAAGGCAGATTCGGCTTCCAAAAAGTCCTCCGACTCGATTCTTCAGAACATCTCCGCCTCCCGAGCGAGCCGAGGCTCTTCTGCAGGCGGTGGGCATTCTGAAGGCAGAAGGAGTGGTGGTCCCGGTTCCTCTTCAGCAACAGTGTCACGGTTTCTACTCCAACCTGTTTGTGGTTCCAAAGAAGGACGGGTCCTTCCGTCCTGTTTTGGACCTAAAACTGCTCAACAAACACGTAAGGACCAGGCGGTTCCGGATGGAATCCCTCCGCTCCGTCATCGCCTCAATGTCCCAAGGAGATTTCCTAGCATCGATCGATATCAAGGATGCTTATCTCCACGTACCGATTGCTCCAGAGCATCAGCGCTTCTTGCGCTTCGCCATAGGAGACGAACACCTTCAGTTCGCGGCACTGCCGTTCGGCCTGGCGACAGCCCCAAGGGTTTTCACCAAGGTCATGGCTACAGTAGTTGCGGTCCTCCACTCTCAGGGTCACTCAGTGATACCTTACTTAGACGACCTGCTTGTCAAGGCACCCTCTCAAGAGGCATGCCAACACAGCCTCAACGTTACTCTGGAGATTCTCCAGAGTTTCGGGTGGATCATCAATTTTCCAAAGTCAAATCTGACACCGGTCCAATCGCTGACATATCTTGGCACAGCAAGAGTCCTCACTTCAGATCAATGTTCTGGAGATCAGGGCAGTGTATCTTGCCCTAAAAGCGTTCCAGCAGTGGCTGGAAGGCAAGCAGATCCGAATTCAGTCGGACAACTCCACAGCGGTGGCTTACATCAACCACCAAGGTGGGACACGCAGTCGGCAAGCCTTCCAGGAAGTCCGGCGGATTCTGCTGTGGGTGGAAGCCACAGCATCCACCATATCCGCAGTTCACATCCCGGGCGTAGAAAACTGGGAAGCAGACTTTCTCAGTCGCCAGGGCATGGACGCAGGGGAATGGTCCCTTCACCCGGACGTGTTTCAGGAGATCTGTTGCCGCTGGGGGATGCCGGACGTCGACCTAATGGCGTCACGGCACAACAACAAGGTCCCAACATTCATGGCTCGATCTCAAGATCACAGAGCTCTGGCGGCAGACGCCTTAGTTCAGGATTGGTCGCAGTTTCAGCTTCCTTATGTGTTTCCTCCTCTGGCACTGTTGCCCAGAGTGTTACGCAAGATCAGGGCCGACTGCCGCCGCGCCATCCTCGTCGCTCCAGACTGGCCGAGGAGGTCGTGGTACCCGGATCTGTGGCATCTCACGGTCGGCCAACCGTGGGCACTGCCAGACCGACCAGATTTGCTGTCTCAAGGACCGTTTTTCCATCTGAATTCTGCGGCCCTCAACCTGACTGTGTGGCCATTGAGTCCTGGATCCTAGCGTCTTCAGGATTATCTCAAGAGGTCATTGCCACTATGAGACAGGCTAGGAAACCAACGTCCGCCAAGATCTACCACAGGACGTGGAAAATATTCCTGTCGTGGTGCTCTGCTCAGGGGTTTTCTCCCTGGCCATTTGCCTTGCCCACTTTTCTGTCCTTTCTTCAATCCGGATTGGAAAAGGGTTTGTCGCTAGGCTCCCTTAAGGGACAAGTCTCTGCGCTCTCTGTGTTTTTTCAGAAGCGCCTGGCCAGACTCCCACAGGTACGCACGTTCCTGCAAGGGGTTTGTCACATCGTCCCTCCTTACAAGCGTCCGTTAGAACCCTGGGATCTGAACAGGGTGCTGATGGTTCTTCAGAAACCACCGTTCGAGCCAATGAGGGATATTTCGCTCGCACGCCTTTCGCAGAAAGTGGTTTTTCTAGTAGCAGTCACCTCACTTCGGAGAGTGTCTGAGTTGGCAGCGTTATCATGCAAAGCTCCTTTCCTGGTGTTTCACCAGGACAAGGTGGTTCTGCGTCCGGTTCCGGAATTCCTCCCTAAGGTGGTATCCCCTTTTCATCTCAATCAGGACATCTCCTTACCCTCGTTTTGTCCTCATCCAGTTCACCAATGTGAAAAGGATTTGCACTTGTTAGATCTGGTGAGAGCACTCAGACTCTACATTTCTCGTACGGCGCCCCTGCGCCGCTCGGATGCACTCTTTGTCCTTGTCGCTGGCCAGCGTAAAGGGACACAAGCTTCCAAATCAACCCTGGCTCGGTGGATCAAGGAACCAATTCTCGAAGCTTACCGTTCCTCGGGGCTTCCGGTTCCCTCAGGACTGAAGGCCCATTCTACCAGGGCCGTGGGAGCGTCCTGGGCCTTGCGACACCAGGCTACGGCTCAGCAGGTGTGTCAGGCGGCTACCTGGTCGAGCCTGCACACTTTCACGAAACACTATCAGGTGCATACCTATGCTTCGGCAGATGCCAGCCTAGGTAGGCGAGTCCTTCAGGCGGCAGTTGCCCACCTGTAGGACGGAGCCGTTACGGCTCTATTATGAGGTATTATTTACCCACCCAGGGACTGCTTTTGGACGTCCCAATTGTCTGGGTCTCCCAATAAGGAGCGACAAAGAAGAAGGGAATTTTGTTTACTTACCGTAAATTCCTTTTCTTCTAGCTCCAATTGGGAGACCCAGCACCCGCCCCTGTTTTTGTATACACATGTTGTTCATGTTAAATGGTTTCAGTTCTCCGATATTCCTTCGGATTGAATTTACTTTAAACCAGTTTATAATTTTTTCCTCCTTCTGGCTTTTGCACCAAAACTGATGAGCCCGTAGCAGCACGGGGGGTGTATAGGCTGAAGGGGAGGGGCTTTACACTTTTAGTGTAATACTTTGTGTGGCCTCCGGAGGCATAGCTATACACCCAATTGTCTGGGTCTCCCAATTGGAGCTAGAAGAAAAGGAATTTACGGTAAGTAAACAAAATTCCCTTCTTTACTGAAGGCAGTGGGGGCTGCCATCTTGGATTTGGTGTTTGTAACGACAGTTACTTACCTCCTTTAGGCTGTGTGCACACGATGCGTTTTTTACCGCGGAAACGCTGCGTTTTGAACCGCAGCGTTTCAGTGGCAAATTGCATGCGTTCAGCTTTCCCAGCAAAGTGTATGGGAAAGCTGAAAAATCAGTGCACACGCTGCGTTTCTTTCCGCAGCGTTTTGGATGCCAAAAATCGGTGCGGAAAGAAAAGCAGCATGTCACTTCTTTTGTGCGTTGTGGCTGCGTTCTCTCCCCCATTGAAATCAATGATGTGGGGTCAGAACGCAGCTACACCGCATGGACCTGCTTTTTTGTTGCGGTCCGCGGGCTTTGTCGGCACGCCAGAACGCAGGCATTTACCTGGAAGTGAGGTCAAGAGGCTTCCTGTTGACCTCACTTCCTGGCAAAGCCCCCGGTGTCGCCAAAGTGCCCGCCCCGACCCCCGACCCCCCTCCCGAAAATCCAACATGGCCGCGCGCACAGTAGCGCACCGGCCGCCCTGCTCCTATGATTTCTGTCGCATGTGCAATAACACATGCGACAGAAAACTGTTCCCCAGGCCCTGCCCGTTCACCCCAATTCCCCCCGGTGTCATACATACCTGTCCGGTCGCAGCGCTGATCCCCCGCGGCCCCCTCCTCCTTCACAGTGCACGCTGGCCGGTCACATGAGCAGAGCAGCTGACAGCCAGCACAGTGTTCAGTGTGAGCTGTGCTGGCTGCTCGGCAGTCTGCAGCTGTGACCCGGGGAGAGTGGGTGCATTTATCCAAACAGAATGTGGAGAAGGAAATGACATCACAGGTTTTTTTTTCCAAAGGTCTGTGTTCAACCAACTTTATTATCACTGACAAGTCTTAAAAAACGCACCTAAAAAAACGCATGAAAAACGCATGAAAAACGCATGAAAAACGCATGAAAAACGCATGCGTTTTCGATGCGTTGTTTCTCAAAAAGCATTGTTTACAATTCTCCCCTCTGCCAGAGGGTGCGTTTTTTTCCGCGCGGAAAAAAAAGCAACGTGTGCACATACCCTTATGGCAGCCCCCTGGGCATAGACTCTGATAGTCGGGCTCCGACCCCATTTAGTAACATTAGAGTAGGCGTCTGTTGTGACTTGGATGCGCCCCCTGGGCTGTCCAAATCACAGCAGAGGGAGGAGATCAGCACCATCATTGTGGACCTCACAGCATATGCTGTTTGCTTGACTTTACCCCTGTCAACCGCCGGGATGTGTGAGTATGGGGCGCCGGGCCGCCTCCCCTCCCCTCCCTGTTACCGTCTCAAATGACACCCCCCCCGCTGCTGCCGGCGTGCATGCAGCAGAGCTGTGGGTGTTTGTGTGAGTGTGCATACAGAGCATGTGAGTACCAGCGTCCCTCCCCACACCACCGCCGCTGCTACCCTTCTCCAATGCTCCAATGACACCTCCTCCACTCCCCTTGCTGCAGCCGCTGCGGGCGTACATGCAGAGCAGTCCGTGATTACCGGCGCCCCTCCCCCGCCGCCGCTGCTACCGTCTCCAATGACACCCCTTGCTCCCCCCTCCATGCCATGTATCTAATCCTCTCCTGTGTGATACTGCCTGCTGAGCTGTATCTAATCCTATCCTGTGTGTGATACTGTCTCCAGAGCTAGGTATCTAATCCTTGCCTGTGTGATACTGTCTGCTGAGCTGTGTATCTAATCCTCTCCTGTGTGATACTGTCTGCTGAGCCGTGTATCTAATCCTCTCCTGTGTGATACTGTCTGCTGAGCTGTGTATCTAATCCTCTCCTGTGTGATACTGCTTGCTGAGCCGTGTATCTAATCCTCTCCTGTGTGATACTGCTTGCTGAGCCGTGTATCTAATCCTCTCCTGTGTGATACTCCTGCTGTACTTGGTGACACTTTAGACATTTCTGGTCACCAGCAAAATGGCTCCGCACTGTGATCCTAAATTTCATTCTCTGTTAAACACCCAGATTGGGAGGGGGAGGTGACATACACACAGGAGAGCAGATTCTGCCCAGTTTTACTGCAGCTGGAATTTGAGCTATTTCTACAGTAGGATTTCAGAAGCTGCTCCCCCTAGTGTTTAAGAGTGGAAAATATCAAACTTTTTAATTTTTTTTTTATATTTTGCTCAATTAAAAACAATATCTAAACAAAACATTAAAACATTAATACTTTTACATTTTTCCAGTTATTGAATTTTTTTTTTGGACGACACCTTCCCTTTAAGAGAAAGGAGGTATGTATGCAAAAAACAATCGTCTTACAAATCTTTATTAGACTAACAAAAGCACACAGAAAAACATTTGCTAAAATAACTAAAAGGCACAAAAATGATCAATATTTCAGCTTTGCAGCAACTTTATTTCCATAACCTAAACCAAATTTGGGAGGGTTTCAGCTTTCAAAAGAGTAATTTATAAAACCAATGGATGAATTTAAAGTCAAGTTATAAGCTTTTATTTACATAACATGGATAAGCGACAGAAGTTCTGTCAGGGACTGTATGGTACTTTGTTGTGTATTCTTTAAGTATCCAGCATTCATGCGCATTCTAATTATTTGTACTTGACAGATGTAGATGTACATATATGGTGATACTGTTTTATTTTATGTTTTCTTTAGCACTTATATTATGAATGTCCCATGCATTTTAAATATATAAGTGCATGATCTGGGCCATTCATTAGCCCACATCAGTCATAAGCTTTAGCCAGTGTCAGGATTTGGCCTTTTAGAGAAGCCTATTTCACATTCAGACTAGGCCAGATTTGGGAATATGGCTTTAATGAACACAAGTCAGATTTTGGCAAGACAAAACTTTTGTCGCCCAAAGAAAGTAATGTGAAATTCAAACAAATAATTAACTTCTAATATAAAAATATGCTGCATAACAGTGGTGAATGAAGTTGTGGTGCTATTAGAGCAATATTTAATACTTTGTGTGACTTCCATGAGCTTGAAGAACTGCATCCATGTAGTTCAACAATAATTCATACAATTTATTGATGAAGTCATCAGGAATAGCAAAGAATGCAGTCTTACATGCCTCCCAGAGTTCACCTAGATTCTTTGGTTTTGTCTTCCAAGCTTCCTCTTTCATCCTACCCCAAACATGCTCAATGATGTTCATGTCTGGTGACTGGGCTGGCCAGTCCTTGAGCACCTTGTTTTTCTTTGCCAGGAAGAACTAAGCGACAGAACTTCTGTCAGGGACTGTATGTATATTCACATCTATCAAATGCAAATGATGGAAATAAGCATAAATGCTGGATTCCTGGTTGGCGAAATGATGATTGTACATTGTTTCCACATAACATCAACCAATGGTTAATAGCATGCATAGTAATAATATGAAATAAACCAGTGATTACGATATAAAGTGCTTGTATACTGTAAGCTACAATAATCAGGCGATATTGATCATCCAAATCATGAGGCACCTCTTCAGTACAACAAGTAATGTCAGCAGTTAAAGCATGTTATGGTGGGGTATCCAGGAAACAGCATGTATGTTGGCTATTGGGTTGAATCCTGTTTCACTGTTATACCAGCTGCTTCACCAGGGGCCTCTGATTATACTTTGAGTGTCCCAGCATGCTCTGGCAGGGGTGGGATTTAGCTGGTTCTGTCCGGTTCTGGAGAACCGGTTGTTAAAATAGCAGCCGGTTCCCAAAACCGGCAAGAAACGGCTCCGGCGATCCGGTTCCCTGTATTCACTTGTGTTAGTGTCTCTTTAAGACACTAGCACAAATTAATGCCCGTACCCCCGTGCCGCACTTCCTGGTTCAGTGGAGCCTGTTGGCTCCCTGACCTGGCGTGCAGCGACGCAATGATACTGCAGAGGTCACGGCAGTGAGAGGAGGGAGCTCCTCCTCCTGCCGTCTGTCAGTGTGCAGAGAGCCGCGGAGGAGGACGGGAGACACAGGAGAGGCCGCCGCTGCAGGTAAGCGCTCAGTCAGCCGAAGATGCAGGGAGAGGGGCCGCATAAGAGGGGAGCGCTATATGGGGAGAGGGGCCGCATAAGAGGGGAGCGCTATATGGGGAGAGGGGCCGCATAAGAGGGGAGCGCTATATGGGGAGAGGGGCCACATAAGAGGGGAGCTATATGTGGCTATATGGGGAGAGGGGCCACATAAGAGGGGAGCTATATGTGGCTATATGGGGAGAGGGGCTGCATAAGAGGGGAGCTATATGTGGCTATATGGGGAGAAGGGCCGCATAAGAGGGGAGCTATATGTGGCTATATGGGGAGAGGGGCCACATAAGAGGGGAGCTATATGGGGAGATGAGGCCATAAAAGGATAGTATTTGCATGGAGAAAGGGGCCATAATGGGATGGGATCTGCAGGGGGAAAGGGGCCATAATGGGATGGGATCTGCAGGGGAAAGGAGCCATAATGGGATGGGATCTGCAGGGGGAAAGGGGCCATAATGGGATGGTATCTGCAGGGGGAAAGGGGCCATAATGGAACGGGATCAGCAGGGGAAAGGG
This sequence comes from Anomaloglossus baeobatrachus, assembly GCF_048569485.1. Classification (NCBI taxonomy): domain Eukaryota; kingdom Metazoa; phylum Chordata; class Amphibia; order Anura; family Aromobatidae; genus Anomaloglossus; species Anomaloglossus baeobatrachus. Next base: position 558,756,600 of record NC_134354.1, on the reverse strand, counting down.
GCCATAATGGGATGGGATCTGCTGGGGAAAGGGGCCATAATGAGATGGGATCTGCTGGGGAAAGGGGCCATAATGGGATGGGATCTGCTGGGGAAAGAGGCCATAATGGGATGGGATCTGTATGGGGAAGCAGGGCTCCTTTAGTAATAATTTTTAAAAACTGTAGAAAAACCATTTAATACAATATGACTGACAGTGACTGGAACAACTGGTGCTGGACAGGAGAGTGAAAGTATAGGAGGGGAAGAAGAGGAAAGAGATTATACTTTAAATTACTTGTATTTTTTGGTTGAGGAAAGTGCATGAAAATGGGTGTGGCTAAGAAAATGGGTGTGGTTACATAATGGGTGTGGTTTTCAAATGGGTGGGGTTTACAGAGAACCTGTTGTTAAAAATTTGAATCCCACCCCTGTGCACTGGGCTTCTCAAACGGATCATCATCATACAGCAAATAGAAAAAAAATAGAATAGCAGATAGTTAGGGAAAATTGCTTAGAATATAGCATCAAATAGGAATTTAAAAGTAAATTTACTTTTGCCTTTAGACCGCCACTTTAACTACGAGGATCAAGGCTGGTCAGTATATGGTGATCTAAAAGTTCTGTCTTTCCTACTTCTGCAGCAAAAAGGAAACACAAAGTTCCCATGCTGTTTGTGTGAATGGGCCAGCCAGGATAGGACTCTCAGCTGGACAAAAAATGTTGGCCAACGAGTAACAGGACTCAAGAACATAGTTATGGAAAGGTTAGTTGATCCCAGTCAAGTTCTGCAACGCCTCCACATTAAGCTTGGACTGATGAAGCAGTTTATGAAAGCTCTGGGGGAGTAGCTGCTGAAATCCTGCTGTAGAACTACTGCAGAAATAGCTCACATTACAACTGCAGTAAAAGTGGGTGGAGTCTGCTCTCCTGTGTGTGATGTCACAGCTCCCCCTCCCAAGCTGGGTGTTTCCAAAAGGATAAGAAAAAATTAAGTTTAGGATCACAGTGCAGAGCCATTTTGTTGGTGACCGCAAAGTGATCCTAATGTCTAAAGTGTCATCAAGGACAGCTACATTGTGCTCCCTACATAGCACTCTGCACGCCCCGTACCAGCAATGCTCTGCTGCCCACAATGCTCTGATGCACGCACGCCCGCAATGCTCTGCTGCACGCATGCCCGCAATGCTCTGCCACACACTTGCAATGCTCTGCTGCACGCCTGCCTGCAATGCTCTGCCACCCCTCCACCTGTAATGCTCTGCCACACGCCCGCAATGCTCTGCCGCATGCATGCCCATGTATACCTCCCTGCTGCAGAGGGCCAGTGGTGGGGGGGAGTGGCAGTGGGGGAAGGTAGAGCAGTAGGGGGGTTAGGGTAGCGGTACTCACACATCCCGAGCAGGTGACAGGGGGAAAGTGCACCACAAAGCATACACTGTAAGCTCCGCAAAGATGGCAGTGATCTCCTCCCTCTACTGTGATCTGCACAGCAGAAGCAGTGTCAGTGTTAGGCTATGTGCCCACGCTGCGGAAAATGCGCAGATTCTGCCCCGGATTTCTCGCGGAAAAGCCGCGGATTTTCCAGAAATCTGCAGCACAGCTACTCCCCAGCCATTTCTATGGCATTTGGGAATTGCTGTGTCCACGCTGCGGATTTTTCCGCAGCGGAAATCATGCGGATTTTCGTGCGGAAAAATCTGCAGCATGTCAATTATTGTTGCGGATTGCCTTGCGGATTTTGCCTATTCAATTAAATTAAAAAAAAAATCGCAAAATCCGCAACAAAATCCGCGTCAAATCCGCACAAAATCCGCACCTATGAAAAGGTGCGGATTTTGGGGGGAAGCTGCGGATTTTGATGCAGAAAAATCCGCAGATACAGAGTCCCGTGGGCACATAGCCTTAGAGAATAGGGTCGCAGCCTGACAACTGACTGTTATGCACAGGGAGTTGTCGTTACACACAGCAGATCAAAGATGGCAGCGCCCAGTGTTTTAGTAAAACTAGAATTAAATAAAAACGAAATAAACAGTGAAATTAATTTTGTATTAAAAATACTTGATTTCATAATCACTATTATTAATACAAAAATAAACGTGACACCTTACCTTTAAGAATCTATGTACCAAGTGTCAGGGACTGACCGAAGCAAAACTAAAGGAAGGCATTTTTATACGTCTGAATATTCAAAAACAAATGAAGGATGACAAGTTCAAAACAAAAAAATTAAAGCTGTTGAGAAAAGGGCTTGGATTCTTTAAAATAAGTTGTTAAAAAATTTCTAGGTAACAACAAAGAAAAATCTATAATATAGAGCCATCCTGGAGAACATGCTGAACCGTTTCAAAGCCTTGGGTTGTCTGATGAATATTAAGTTACATTTTTTAGACTCCCCTTTAGACTACTTTCCTGAAATCTTGGTGCTATTAGCGAAGAGCAAAGAGAAAGATTTAATCAGGATATCAAGGAGACGGTACCAACAACGATACTAAGGTAGACGGAACGTGAACATGATAGGGGAAGATGATCCGCAGGCCTACTATAAGAAAAAAGGTATCAAGAGAAGCTTTGAAGAGAAGAGGAAAAGGAATTAAGTTCTAATAAAGTTGCAGAATGAATGTTCAATAAATTTATATAATATCGTGTACATTTTTGGCTACAATAAGATTTTTCTTGTTCATCTTATTTGTACGTAATTTCATCATCGTCATCATCATAGTTATTATTATTTATTATAGCCATTTATTCCATGGCGCTTTACATGTGAATAGGGGTACACATAGTAGGGACAAGTACAATAATCATAAACAAAACAAGGGACAGACTGGTACAGGAGGACAGAGGACCCTGCCTGCGAGGGCTCCCAGTCTACAAGGGATGGGTGAGAATGCAGGCGGTGAGGATAGAGATGGACGTGTGGCGCTATAGTGGACTGAGGGTTACGGCAGATTGTAGGCTTGTCGGAAGAGGTGGGTCTTGTTTCTTTTGAAGCTTGTCAATGTAGGATATGTTGTGGCAGAGCATTTCAGAGTATGGGGGACGCACGGGAGAAATCTTGGATGCGATGGTGGGAAGAGGAGATGAGAAGGGAGTAGAGGAGATCTTGTGAGGATCGAAGGTTACGTGCAGGTAAGTACCGGGAGACTAGGTCACAGATGTAAGGAGGAGACAGGTTGTGGATGGCTATGTAGGTCATGGCTAGGGTTTTGAACTGGAATTGTTGGGCAATGGGAAGCCAGTGAAGGGATTAGCAGAGAGGAAAGGTTGGAGAGTAGCGGTGGAACAGGTGGACTAGCTGGGCAGCACCATTTAAAAAAAAAAAAAAAAAAGATTGTAGGAGTGCAAGACTGTTAGAAGGGAGGCCACAGAGCAGGAGGTTAAAATAGTCCAGACAGGAGATAATAAGGGCATGCACTAGGGGTTTTGCAGTTTCTTTGAAAACAAATTTATGAAACAGGGAAATATTTTTGAGTTGGAGGTGGCAGGAGGTGAAGAGGGCTTGGATGTGTGGCTTGAAAGAGAAAGCGGAGTCTAGAGTTACTCTCGGGCAGCGAGCACGTTAAACTAGGGAAAGTGAGAAGCCAATGACTTTGATTGATAGGTCAGTTGGGGTGGTTGAGTGAGGAGGAGGAAAGATAATGAATTCTGTTTTGTACATGATCAGTTTTAGAAATCGAGCAGAGAAAAAGGATGAAATAGCAGACAGACATTGTGGGATTCTGGTTAGTAAGGAGGTGATGTCAGGTCCAGAGAGGTAGATCTGCGTATCATCAGCGTGATGCTGAGGTGATACTGAAAGCTGTGGGCCTCTATGAGCTGTCCCAGACTGAAGGTGTAGACGGAGAACAGCAGTGGTCAAAGAGCTGAACTTTGGGGGACACCAACATATAGGGGGCAAGATGAGGAAGTGGTGTGAGAGTGGGAGATGCTGAAAGTTCGGTTGGTTAGGTATGAGGAGATCCAAGATAGCGCCAAGTCTGTGATGCCCAGAGACGAGAGAATCTGTAGTAGAAGGGAATGGTCTATTGTGTCGAAGGCAGAGGACAGGTCCAGGTTTGAGGAGGACAGAGTAGTGTCTCTTGACTTTGGCGGTTAGTAGGTCATTGATGACTTTAGTTAGGGCAGTTTCAGTGGAATGATGCGGTCGAAAGCCAGGTTGTGGCCAGTCAAAGAGAGAGCAGGAAGAGAGGTGTGAGGACAGTTCAAGATGGACATGCTGTTCCAGTAGTTTTGAGGCATGGGGGAGAAGTGATATGGGGCAATAGTTTGACACAGAGGAAAGGTCAAGGGAGGGCATTTTGAGGATGGGTGTGATGGAGGCATGTTTAAAGTATGAAGGGAATACACCAGTTGTTAGTGATAGGGTGAAAAGATGGGCTAGGGTTGGGATGAAGACTGTGGTGAGATTAGCGATGAGGTGGGATGGGATCGGGTCAAGTGCACAGATGGTGAGATGTGATCTTGAGAGGAGAGAAGAAAGATGATCTTCTGAACAAGGCCAAATAGTTGTGAGGAGGGGCTGTGGGGATTGCAGGCCAAAGCTTGCTCTGATGTTGTCAATCTTCTACTTGAAGAAAGAGGCAAAGTCTTCAGCTGAGATGAGAGGCAGATGGTGCTGGCGGACAGAGGAGAGAGTTGAAAGTGTTGAATAGCTGTTTAGGGTTGTAGGATAGAGAGGATATGACGGATGAGAAGTAGGTTTGTTTTGCAGCAGTGAGTGCTGACTTGAAAGTGGTTCATGCCCATTTTGTGGAAATCCATACGTGATGGTAAAAGATAGAAGTTTTTTTTTTAAATCAGGGCATAAGAAAACATAAGAATCAGTCATTGGATATAAAACAATTTTCATAAACCCAAATCTTGCATACCTGTGTAATTGACTCGTTGAGGATTGCAGAGGAAACTTGTTCTTAATGTCATTCCTAAAGAGATTCTCTTTCAGATACATTTACGTAACATCTGTGCTACATAATACAGCCTCACAATTACTTCATTAACTGCATGTGGGAGACTGAGAAAACAACTGCAGATCAACAGTATACTCAGCAGTGGGTGATAAATGTGCCATATGGAGACAGAGGGCTTGAAAAGACGCATCAATTAAAAGATAACTTCAGAATATTAAAGCACCTCCTAAAAGTACAGATGGTTACAATGACATAATGTTTTAAAAGGACTTAAAAAACAAGTCTACATCAAGCTATTCAATCTGCTCATCTAAAAATCCCAAATCGCTTGTCTAAGCTTCCAGACACCCTAAAGATATCAACCTCTGAATATAGGGATGAGTAAATTAATATGCATGGTCCTGGTCCAGCGCCCACATCAATGGTCTGACACCAACAGATCGGAGCCCATCTATTTACTGGCATTCCAGACACCTCTTCTAATTAGAAAGCCCAGGATGACGTCATGCGTGTGCAATGCTCCAACAATGTCAAATTGAGCCTATATTCAGAAAAGGACCGGGGATTTTCTGGTAGCAAAGAGGTCGTTCGCAGGGCTCCAGTTTGATGGCCATGGACTACTAATATTACTGCAGTTGAGTAATGAGACTTAGAGGGAACCAGTCAGGTCCAAGATGCACCCAGAATAACGAGCAGTTCTGGATGCATATTGCTAATCCCTGCCTAACTGTCCCAGCATCTAGATCCGTTATGATATGCTAATGAGCGCAAGAACTAGTCGCAAGGGCGTTATTTCGACCAACTAGTCCGCCATGTTACCATGTTAGCACACCCAGTGGGGCGTGCTAACATGCTATTCCATGCCCATTGCCCAGCGTCATCAGCAGTGACACACGTACCTGTGTCTGTTGTCACCAGCTTGGAAGCCGGGTTTAGTGCGTATGATCAGACATCCCGGCACTTCCGGTTATGCGCACTATGAAGCTGAGTGTACGCGTCCCGGCTTCAGAGAGGTCTAGAGTGCATGACTGGAAGTGCTGGGCGTTTCTGATCATGTGCACTGACCCTAAACCCGGCGTCTGAGGCGGTGACAATGGACACAGGTATGCATGTCACCGCTGGTGACGCTGGGCAATGGGCATTGAATAGCATGTTAGCATGCCCCTGTGGGTGTGCTAACATACTAAGAGGGCGGACTAGTCTGAGGAAATAACGGCCTTGCGACTAGTCCCTGTGTTCATTAGCATAACATAAGGGATATTTAGAAATACTTTTTCTAAAGATCTCTTTATCTATGCTACTATAGGCTGGGACACTTCGACAGGGATTACAAATATGTACCCAGAACTGCTTGTGGTTCTAGGTGCGTATTGCACCTGACAGGTTCTCTTTAAACCACCACTGGTGAGTCGGAGTCCCTGCTGGGGAGACAGGGTAGTGCAGGAGCGCCGGCGCTACATCTTCCATGCACTCAATATGACTTTGTATCTGGACTTGTACAGATCCTGGCTGGTGACTGGTTCATGCAGTGTTTTTTGAACAGCACTATTTATTATACTTATGGCTGGACCTTACATGACAAGCCCTTTATTTGTACCTTTTATGTCCCCCCTATTTCCTCATAGATTGTAAGCAGCCCTCACTCCTCTTGGTATGCATTGAGCTATGAGTTACTCTGTCTTAGCTTCTTTGTCCCCTCTGAATTGTAAAGAGCTGTGGAAAATGTTGCAGCTAGAGAAATAAAAAATATTACTATTATGAGAAGAATACAAAGCTGTAGGAGTGCGATGCTCTGGGCAATGTTTTGCTGGAGATTTTGGGCCTTGCCATTTATGAGAATATTACTTTCACATATCTCCAACCTAAACAAATGGGCTTGAATGTTATCTATAGACTACATTTTCTGTTATAAATGGCTTTAAAGTGAACCTGTCAAGTGGAAAAATGCTATTAACCTGCAGATAAACTCCGCTGCCAGGAGGAAATGAACGTTAATCCTCCCAGCAAAAGCTCCACTCCTATGACTGAACCCTAAGGTATTTAATGCATTCACCTAAGCATACGAAGTGTTTTTTTTTTTTAAGATAAATACATGGAATTATTATTTTTTTAAACCATGTTAGTGACGCACACTGCATCATGTATAACACATTGGGGGCAGTTTAACATCAAAAAACGACACAACAGATTCCGTTTAATTGCCACTCCAGCAGGAGAACCTACACAGGTATCACTATGTTTGGAGCCATGTGCACTTTATTAGCCTGCTGTACATAGTTATCCCTCTACCTTGTCTGAATGCATATATATTATACAATTATTTTGTATGCATCCATCTATCCTCTCGACCTCATTTAAAGGGAATCTGTCACCACTTTGACCTATCTAACCTATTAATATGGGCTTACAGGTTATAGACTGCTGAAAAAAGTCCTAGCTGTCTCCCTCATATCAGATGCCTTGTTGTGGATAAATCCTCTTTTATCACTTTATATAAATGACTTCTTCCTGGCAATGGGGCGGATGCTGCCTGGAAGATAACCCCGCCTCCACAGATTATTTTATATAGGAGGCATTACCAGTGTTGACACAGAACAGGAGACATTACATTTGTCTTCTTTCAAACACATTTTTTGCAGCTCTGCTTTATTGCAACAATATTACAACACTAATCTATCTGCCTGTGAGAGGCACCTGTAGAAGTGTTAGGGTACTTTCACACATCCGGATTTTTGCTCTGCGGCACAATACGGCGTTCTGCAGAAAAACCGCAACCGGCTTTTGTAACGCCGATTGCGTTTTTTTTTGCATTGACTTACATTAGTGCCGCATTGTGCCGTAGGGGCTTGCGTTCGGTCCGGTTTTTGCCGCATGCGGCAGATTTAGCCGATGCGGCGGCCGGATCGAACGTACCCTGCAACGTTTTTTGCTCCGGCAAAAAACACCGCATCACGCCGCATCCGGCCGCTGCGGCGCATTTTTCAATGCATCCCTATGGAGGCCGGATGCGGCGCGATGCGGAAAAAAACGCATCCGGTCGCCGCATGCGGTATTTTCCACTGCGCATGCTCAGTAGCATGCCGCAACCGGAAAAAACCGGACCGGCCGCATGTAAAAACTGATGCAAAGGATGCGGTGTTTTCACCGCATCCGTTGCATAGTTTTCACAGCCGGATTGAGCCGCAGGGCTCAAACCGGATGTGTGAAAGTAGCCTTAGCTATAATCACAAACAACTCTGCAGTGACAGCCATTAGGCTACTTTCACACATCAGGTTTTTCCCATCAGGCACAATCCGGAAAATAACGGTTAAAACGGATCCGGTACGGCATCCGTTTTATCCCCATTGATTTGTATTGTCGCCGGATTGTGCCTGATGACCTTGCGTTGCATCCGGCTTTTTCCGGATGCGGCTTAATTAATGAATGCGGTGGCCGCATGGAACGTTTCATGCAATGTTTCTTGTCTCATAAAAAAACCGCACAGCGCCGGGTGCGGCGCTGTGCGGCATGGTGCATAATGGAAGTCTATGCACGTTGAATCCGGTGGCATGTATCAAACGCCGGAAGCATGTACCGGATTCGGTTTTTACTTCTGAGAATGCCCAGAAGTGATTCTCTGGCCTAAGAAAATCGGTGCGAGTGGAGTGCGATAAAACATCGCATTCCACTCGGACCAATTCTAGCCTGTGTATCTGCGCACATGAGCGATTATTTTCTCAGTCCTAATCGGACCGAGAAAACAATCGCAGCATGCTGCAACTGTAATGTAAGACTCTTTTCTCTCGCACCCATTCAAGTGAATGGGGCGAGAAAAAAATCGCACCGCACTCGTGGTACACCGGTGTACCGTGCATGCAGAGCGAGAGTCGCAATAGCCAGCAACGGAGGAGGGAGAGAAATCCCACCTTCCCCTCCTCCGTGCCAGCCCGCCCCTCCTGAGAGCCTGCCCGCCTCCTGCAGCTGTGGTCCGCTCGCACAGGCTGACCGCAGACGCAGGGACTCTAGCATGACACTCGGCTCCTGCTGTGCTGCCAGCGCGAGCCGAGTGTGATGCGAGCATCGCAGAAGTGCCCTGTGTGGCCCTAGCCTCTCTCTCTCTCACACTCACTGACTGACTCACTCACTCTCACCCACTCACCGATCCCCGGCGCGGGGCTGCATGGCTGTCACAATGCTGGCGGCTTCTCCTGATTTGAAAATGCCAGCCGCCCATTATTCAATCTCATATTCCCTGCTTTCCCCGCCCACCGGCGCCTATGATTGGTTGCAGTCAGACACGCCCCCACGCTGAGTGACAGCTGTCTCACTGCAACCAATCACAGCCGCCGGTGGGCGGGTCTATATCTTGCAGTAAAATAAATAATTTTAAAAAAATGGCGTGCTGTCCCCCCAATTTTGATACCAGCCAGGGTAAAGCCACACGGTTGAAGGCTGGTATTCTCAGGAAGGGGAGCCCCACGTTATGGGGAGCCCCCCAGCCTAACAATATCAGCCAGCAGCTGCCCGGAATTGCCGCATGCATTACATGCGACAGTCCCGGGACTCTACCCAACTCATCCCGAATTGCCCTGGTGCGGTGGCAATCGGGTTAATAAGGGGTTAATCATGGCAGGCGTCTATGAGACACCCCAATGATTAACCTGTAAGTGAAAGTAAATAAACACATACACCCAAAAAAATACTTTATTTGGAATAAAGGACAAAAAAACACCCTCTTTCACCATTTTATTAAAATCCCCAAACACCCCTCCAGGTCCGACGTAATCCACAGAGGTCCCGCGACGCTTTCAGCTCTGCTATATGAAGCTGACAGGTGCAGCCGTGGAACACCGCCGCTCTCTATCAGCTCCACGTAGCAACTGAGGGAGTTGCGCTGTCAGTGGTGACAACACTGAGGTAGTGTCGGGGTGTGCGGTGATGATGATGAGTGCGGGAGTGCCGGGGTGTGTGCGGGGATGATGCGTGCGGGAGTGCCGGTGTATGTGCGGTGCTGATGCTTGCGGGAGTGTTGAGGTGTGTGCGGGATGATGCGTGCGGGAGTGTCGGGTGTGTGCGGGGATGATGCGTGCAGGAGTGTCGGGGTGTGTGCGGGGATGATGCGTGCGGGAGTGCTGGTGTATGTGCGTTGATGACGGGGTCTCTCTCTCTCAGCTTTAAAAAAACAAAACAAAAAACGGATCTGTTTTTTACCGGATCCGTCGCATAAGTTTTTCACACTCTGACATGGATCCGTTGCATCAGGCACAAACCGGATTGTGCCTGATTGCAAAAAACTGATGTGTGAAAGTAGCCTTAACCATCACACTGGTAATGCACTTTTTATTTAAAATAATCTCTGGAGGCGGAGTTATCTTCATGGCAACATCCGCCCCATAGTCTGGAAAAGCTCATTTACATAAAGTGATAAAAGATAATTTAACCACAACAAGGCATCTGAGACATAACGGTATGACTTTTTTTTCTCAGCAATCTATAACCTGCATGCCCAAATTAATAGTTTAAGGCCCTGTGCGCACTTACCGCGGATTTTTTGCGGTTTTGCTGCATGTTTCGCTGCAGAAAATGTTCATAACATCTCTGCAGTGAATCACCAGCAAAACCTATGGGAAAAAAAAATCCTGTGCGCACTAGGCGGAATTTGACAGCTGCATGTCTTGCTGCGGGATTCCCGCAGCAAAAACAATTGCATGTCAATTCTTTCCGCACGTCGCTGCGGGATTTCACTCCATTGACTCCAATGTAATCGTGAAATCCCGCAGGGAATAACGCAGGCAGCAAATTCTGTGCGGTTCACTGCGTTTTCCTGCGTTATTCCCTGCGGTATTTCGCGGTTTACCTGCGGTAATGTACATCGCTTGCCTGCGGTTTTGCAGGGAAGTGATGTCATTACAGGAAGACGAAGCAGAGCAGAGAGTAAACACAAACACATCACAGACACACATCACAGACATAGAACACAGACACATAAAATACACATAGAAAGCAAACGGAAATATAGAAAACAAAGCACGTGGGCTCCGCTGTATATTTCCCGTCCAGCCGAGGTAAGCACACAGCGGCGGCCCGGTATTCTCAGGCTGGGGAGGGAGAGGGGCAGGGTTAATGTCCAGCGCCTCACTCCCACAGCCGAGAATATCAGCCGCAGCTGCCCCGGGACTGTCGCATGCATTATGCGGCAGTACCGGCGTGTCCCCGGCTCTTCCTGCCGCCGTGTAGCAGTGGCAGTCAGGGTAATACAAGGAGTTAATGGTGGCGGATCGCCGCCATTAAGTCTGGGCTTGATCATGGCAGCGTCTATGTGACAGCTGACATGATCAACCCGTAAGTAAAGTGAATAAAACACACAGAAAAATCCTTTATTTTAAATAAAACACAAACAAGCCTCGTTCACCATTTTATTAACCCCTCCCGAAACAAAGCTCAGGCGTAATCCACAGCTCCTGGGCTGCTTACATCCAGCCGCGACTTATACACAGCGCTGAATGAATGCAGCCTCGCAGCGAGACAGCAGAGGTAATTACCGGTCATTTCCCACGGCCGGTAATGTGAACTCACTGCCGACCGTGGGAAATGCAGCCAATGTCCTCTATCTATCTGTCTATCTATCTATCCCTCTATCTATTCTTCTGTCTCTTTATCTATCTATCTACTATCTCAGAATGAAATGACTTTTTTTTTTCTTCAATGTGCTTTATTGCATTGAATGCAATAAAGCACATACCAACCCGCACGCGGCAAAACCGCGGCAATACCGCAACAATACCGCAGCAAACAGCATGCGGTTTTCCGCGTTTTTTTACCGCGGGTGCGGTAATCTTTGAATACCTGCGGAATTTTCTTGAGAAAATTCCATTTTCCAGTGCGCACATAGCCTAACAAGGTCAAAGTGATGGCAGGTTCCCTTTAAGTGCGTGTTATTACCTCATTAAAAGGATTTATATTTAACACTATGGCAGACTGCCTTCAGACAAATTGCATTCATTTGGAGAAAATGAGTGAGCAGTAGTGATTGGTCCAATGGTGGGTAGAGTGAAACGGCCGCTGATTGGTTGCAGGGACCGTGTGACATTACAATGTCACGCAATCCCTGGGAGAGCCGCTGCTGACAACAACGAATAAACGGTGGAGGTAGGCCCGGACTGACCATAGGGCAATTCTGGCAAATGTCAGATGGGCCGGTCCCTGTAGTGGATCGGTCCCTGTAGTGGGCCAGTCCCTGTAGTGGGCCGGTGCCTGCAGTGGGCCGCTGTATCTGCAGTCACCGCCGCGCTCCTCAGCAGTGTGTGCATGCCGGGCACACTAGCTGCAGCAGGAGCAGGAGGCAGCGTGCTTTGCCGGCCCTGCTGTGTGACAGTGTGCCCGGCATGGACACACTGCTGAGGAGCGCGGCGGTGGCGGTGACCGCAGATTCCTCCTTCCTATTCAAATGTATTTGCGTCTTTCAGACGTAAATACATTTGAACAGTGCGTCGGGACTGAGATCCTCCCCCGACGTGCAACAACATGATGAGATCAGCACCTTGCTGACGTCATCACAGTGCTGCAGGCGCCACACTGGATGCATCAGGCAGCGGTAAGTGCTCCATGGAGGAGCTCAAGATGAAGGGGAGGGGCTGAGGACAGATAATGGGGGAGTATTTGTGAAGAAACACAGCTTTGTGACAGGCAGAGGGGGAGTACTGTATTCCGAGGGAGGGGTAAGGCAGGAGTGTGTAGTGATGGGGTAGTGTAATTTGTGTGTGTAGGGTGTGATGGGGGGTGGATTGTATCATGTCTGGGGAGGGGCTAATGGAGGGTGCATTGTATTTTGTGGGGGGGAGGGGTAATGGGGGTTGCATTGTATTGTGTGTAGGGGGTGATGGGGGGTGCATTGTATTTCTGTGTGTGTAGGGTGTGATGGGGTGCATTGTATTGTGTGTTTGTGGGGAGGGGTAATGGAGGGTGCATTGTATTTTTTGTGTGCGTGTGTTTGTGGGGGGAGGGGTAATGGAGGGTGCATTGTATTGTGTGAGTGTGGGTAGGGGTAATGGGGGTGCATTGTATTGTGTGTGTGTGGGGGGAGGGGTACTGGAGGGTGCATTCTTGTGTGTGTGTGTAGGGGTAATGGGGGTGCATTGTATTGTGTGTACGGGGGGAGGGGTAATGGAGGGTGCATTGTATTTTGTGTGTGTTTGTGGGGGGGAGGGGTAATGGAGGGTGCATTGTATTGTGTGTGTGTGGGGAGGGGTATTGGGGGTGCATTGTATTGTGTGGGGGGGGAGGGGTACTGGAGGGTGTATTCTTGTGTGCGTGTGTGTAGGGGTAATGTGGGTGAGGGTGAGGCAGTGTGAGGGTATCTTATAAGGAGAGCAGTGTGTAGGGGACATTATGGAGAGAAATGTATGGGGACATTATGGAAAGAGGCAGCGTGGGGGTATATTAAGGAGAGAGGCAGTGTGGGAGGAATTTTGGATAAGGGCAGTGTGGGGGGATATTTTGTGAAGGAAGCACAGCAATTATTTATTCAGGGGCACAGCATGGGAGATACATATTTATGGGTCAGTATAATGATACTTTTATTTGTAAAGGTGCTGTGTGGGGAGGTGCTGCTGAAAAATAAAGATGGAGGTCTTCAGAGACGAGCAGTGGGCACGAAATCTCATCATGGCGTCTGTACTGCGTGGAGACAAAAGGGATGGGATCGACTCAGAAGAGGTCACCTATAAAGGTACCTGGATGTAAATGATTATTTGTGATATTGCCTGCGTGTTATCAGTATTGTGGTTCCTGTATGGTCCGCAGTCTGATAACAACAACTCCCAGCATCTCCTCGCCATTGTTAAGGACAAGCTGGGATTTGTAGATTCCGGCATCTTCCGAGCCTTCCCATTGATTTGCATTGTAAAATACAGAGCGTTTTCTGAGTGGAAAACACCAGAAGAATGGAGCGGTCACTTCTTTTAATCACTTGGTTTTAGAAACCTGAAGTTGGTAAAAGATGTTCAAAAGCCTGATCCACTGCACAGCGATAGATGCAGATGGTCATTCCAGGATTTTTCATAGTGGTTTCCATGGTGGGATCTGCCCCCAAAAAATGTCATTGCACGTTCCCTAAGTGGTGTGTGTCCAAAATTATCACCAGTGACAACAACAGCTTCCCTGATCACCTATCTGTAGAATAGGTCATCAATATTAGTTCAGGGGGATGTGATTTTGTATCCCTGCCCATCAGCTATGTGACCGCAACATTATGTGGAGAGCAGCATCCTCTTCATTATCTGCGAGACCCAGCTCTGTAGGAAAAATAGCGGCTTCACCAGGTTCTGCTACTAAGAGCAATAAATAGTGGCTTCACCAGGTCCTGCAACTAAGAGCAATAAATAGTGGCTTCACCAGGTCCTGCAACTAAGAGCAATAAATAGCGGCTTCACCAGGTCCTGCTACTAAGAGCAATAAATAGTGGCTTCACCAGGTCCTGCTACTAAGAGCAATAAATAGTGGCTTCACCAGGTCCTGCTACTAAGAGCAATAAATAGCGGCTTCACCAGGTCCTGCAACTAAGAGCAATAAATAGGCCTGAGCTGTAATACTGGACGCAGCCGTGACTGCATGTTATATGGTCGTGTTACACATCAACAAGTGCACAAAGATATTACACATTAACCACGCGAAAAGTGGGCCTGTGCACCCCCAAATGCCAGGGCTGAATGCGAGTCCCAGTCCACCCTGGCTGGAGGTGAGTATAAGTGTTGACTGGGGCACAAAGTGGGAATGAGCATGGGTTGTATAGAACGACCCCTTTTATGAGAGAACCTGTCATTTTCCCCAAAACTGACCCTGATTTTTTCCCACTTTTACTATAGTTTCCAACAAGCTCCTTTTGGTGGCATCTTGCTTTGTATATTACCCTGCAAGGTTTTTTTTTATAAATTGGCCACAATATGCTAATTAGTGGATGACTAGTTGCGGGGGCATGGCTTTCCCCAAGATTAGTAGTCCCACTAATAAAGTTACTATATCCCTATGGGAAAATCTCTGCCCCCTGAGGCCGGTGTATGCACAGCACATGAATACCACCAGCCCTACAAATGTCAGGGCTGTCCTGTCACCTCAGCTCCCCAGAACATGCAGTGCACCCACAGAGGCGAGAACATGGTCAGTCCTGGGGAAAACAACTGATAAGCCCGGGCCAATTTATCAAGATCAGGTTAGAGTTTTATATACAAAGAAAAAAGCCTCCAGGAGAAACACAGGCTCGTTTAGACTTTAGGGGCTGAATAAGACATAAGGCGGTAAGATCAGACCATGACAAGTGTGATCTGCGCCTCACTGACGGAGCTCCAGTATGTGCCTCAGTGATGGCTCTCTAGTTCGTGTGTGCCTCAGTGATGGTGCTTCAGTACGTGTGTGCCTCAGTGATGGCGCTCCAGTACGGGTGTGCCTCAGTGATGGCGCTCCAGTACGGGTGTGCCTCAGTAATGGTGCTCTAGTACGTGTGTGCCTCAGTGATGGTGCTTCAGTACGTGTGTGCCTCAGTGATGGCGCTCCAGTACGGGTGTGCCTCAGTGATGGCGCTCCAGTACGGGTGTGCCTCAGTAATGGCGCTCTAGTTCGTGTGTGCCTCAGTGATGGTGCTTCAGTACGTGTGTGCCTCAGTGATGGCGCTCCAGTACGGGTGTGCCTCAGTGATGGCGCTCCAGTACGGGTGTGCCTCAGTAATGGTGCTCTAGTACGTGTGTGCCTCAGTGATGGTGCTCCAGTATGTGTGTGCTCAGTGATGGTGCTCCAGTACGTGTGTGCCTCAGTGATGGCGCTCCAGTACGGGTGTGCCTCAGTAATGGTGCTCTAGTACGTGTGTGCCTCAGTGATGGTGCTCCAGTATGTGTGTGCTCAGTGATGGTGCTCCAGTATGTGTGTGCCTCAGTAATGGCGCTCTAGTACGTGTGTGCCTCAGTGATGGTGCTCTAGTACGTATGTGCCTCAGTGATGGTGCTCCAGTATGTGTGTGCCTCAGTGATGGCGCTCTAGCACGTGTGTGCCTCAGTGATGGTGCTCCAGTATGTGTGTGCCTCAGTGATGGCGCTCCAGTATGTGTGTGCCTTAGTAATGGCGCTCTAGTACGTGTGTGCCTCAGTGATGGTGCTCCAGTATGTGTGTGCCTCAGTGATGGTGCTCCAGTATGTGTGTGCCTCAGTGATGGTGCTCCAGTACGTGTGTGCCTCAGTAATGGCGCTCTAGCACGTGTGTGCCTCAGTGATGGCGCTCTAGCACGTGTGTGCCTCAGTGATGGCGCTCTAGCACGTGTGTGCCTCAGTGATGGTGCTCCAGTACGTGTGTGCCTCAGTGATGGTGCTCCAGTATGTGTGTGCCTCAGTAATGGCGCTCTAGTACGTGTGTGCCTCAGTGATGGCGCTCCAGCACGTGTGTGCCTCAGTGATGGCGCTCTAGCACGTGTGTGCCTCAGTGATGGCGCTCCAGTACGTGTGTCTCAGTGATGGTGCTCCAGTATGTGTGTGCCTCAGTAATGGCGCTCTAGTACGTGTGTGCCTCAGTGATGGCGCTCCAGCACGTGTGTGCCTCAGTGATGGCGCTCTAGCACGTGTGTGCCTCAGTGATGGTGCTCCAGTACGTGTGTCTCAGTGATGGTGCTCCAGTATGTGTGTGCCTCAGTAATGGCGCTCTAGTACGTGTGTGCCTCAGTGATGGCGCTCCAGCATGTGTGTGCCTCAGTGATGGCGCTCTAGTACGTGTGTGCCTCAGTGATGGTGCTCTAGCACGTGTGTGTGCCTCAGTGATGGTGCTCCAGTACGTGTGTGCCTCAGTGATGGTGCTCCAGTATGTGTGTGCCTCAGTAATGGCGCTCTAGCACGTGTGTGCCTCAGTGATGGCGCTCTAGCACGTGTGTGCCTCAGTGATGGCGCTCTAGCACGTGTGTGCCTCAGTGATGGCGCTCTAGCACGTGTGTGCCTCAGTGATGGCGCTCTAGCACGTGTGTGCCTCAGTGATGGCGCTCTAGCACGTGTGTGCCTTTAGTACGTATGACTCTTTAGTACGTGTGTGCCTCAGTGATGGCGCTCCAGCACGTGTGTGCCTCAGTGATGGCGCTCTAGCACGTGTGTGCCTCAGTGATGGTGCTCCAGTACGTGTGTCTCAGTGATGGTGCTCCAGTACGTGTGTGCCTCAGTGATGGTGCTCCAGTATGTGTGTGCCTCAGTAATGGCGCTCTAGCACGTGTGTGCCTCAGTGATGGCGCTCTAGCACGTGTGTGCCTCAGTGATGGCGCTCTAGCACGTGTGTGCCTCAGTGATGGCGCTCTAGCACGTGTGTGCCTCAGTGATGGCGCTCTAGCACGTGTGTGCCTTTAGTACGTATGACTCTTTAGTACGTGTGTGCCTCAGTGATGGCGCTCTAGCACGTGTGTGCCTCAGTGATGGCGCTCTAGCACGTGTGTGCCTCAGTGATGGCGCTCTAGCACGTGTGTGCCTCAGTGATGGCGCTCTAGCACGTGTGTGCCTCAGTGATGGCGCTCTAGTACGTGTGTGCCTCAGTGATGGCGCTCTAGTACGTGTGTGCCTCAGTGATGGTGCTCCAGTATGTGTGTGCCTCAGTGATGGTGCTCCAGTACGTGTGTGCCTCAGTGATGGTGCTCCAGTACGTGTGTGCCTCAGTGATGGTGCTCTAGCACGTGTGTGCCTCAGTGATGGCGCTTTAGCACGTGTGTGCCTCAGTGATGGCGCTCTAGTACGTGTGTGCCTCAGTGATGGCGCTCTAGTACGTGTGTGCCTCAGTGATGGTGCTCCAGTATGTGTGTGCCTCAGTGATGGTGCTCCAGTACGTGTGTGCCTCAGTGATGGTGCTCCAGTACGTGTGTGCCTCAGTGATGGTGCTCCAGTACGTGTGTGCCTCAGTGATGGTGCTCTAGCACGTGTGTGCCTCAGTGATGGCGCTTTAGCACGTGTGTGCCTCAGTGATGGCGCTCTAGTACGTGTGTGCCTCAGTGATGGCGCTCTAGTACGTGTGTGCCTCAGTGATGGTGCTCCAGTATGTGTGTGCCTCAGTGATGGTGCTCCAGTACGTGTGTGCCTCAGTGATGGTGCTCCAGTACGTGTGTGCCTCAGTGATGGTGCTCCAGTACGTGTGTGCCTCAGTGATGGTGCTCTAGCACGTGTGTGCCTCAGTGATGGCGCTTTAGCACGTGTGTGCCTCAGTGATGGCGCTCTAGTACGTGTGTGCCTCAGTGATGGCGCTCTAGTACGTGTGTGCCTCAGTGATGGTGCTCCAGTATGTGTGTGCCTCAGTGATGGTGCTCCAGTACGTGTGTGCCTCAGTGATGGTGCTCCAGTACGTGTGTGCCTCAGTGATGGTGCTCTAGCACGTGTGTGCCTCAGTGATGGCGCTTTAGCACGTGTGTGCCTCAGTGATGGCGCTCTAGTACGTGTGTGCCTCAGTGATGGCGCTCTAGTACGTGTGTGCCTCAGTGATGGCGCTCTAGTACGTGTGTGCCTCAGTGATGGCGCTCTAGTACGTGTGTGCCGCTCGGCTGCACTATATGTGACACTACAGCAGCTGATGTCGCACACTTCCTCCTGGAAGAGCTGCACTTTGGATCCTCCTGTTGTGCTGCGGTGACTGCATTGATGTTACATCACAGGCCTCCTGCAGCATTGCCGCTAGTGCCCATGTCACCGAGGAGCAGGTCTTCACTGACTTCACGGAGACGTACGGCAGGATATCAGCAGGCAACGGCTCAGCAGACTTTCCGCGGTATACTACTTCCGGTAACAGAGCTGTACTAAGGGACTACATTGTAACCCGGAAGAGGTTTGCGGTGTGACGGGAGTACTTCCGGGGCAGTGTGTGTTTTGTTCGCACGCTTATGTACCGGTGCACGGAAGTCTCTGCACACCAGCATGGCGGCTGAGCCCTGGAACCGGCTGCACATCCCCCGCCCTGCCATTCAGTGCCAGCTCTCCGTGCCCCTCGGAGAAAACACAGGTGACAGAAGAAGACACATTACCTTACTGTATCGCATTCGCCAGTTATATGGGATAGGGAGGCGTGCTGGGGAACTGCAGAAACGGCCATTCCCTGGTGTTCTTAGACCACCAGCTCGCTATATCTGGAACCTGGAGTCCTGTGTGTGTGTGTGTGTGTGTGTGTGTGTGTATATATACCCACACACACGCACACAAGCAAGCCCTGGTTTCGGTTCCATAAGGAAGTGTCCATGCAGCTAAAAATATTACAGGATACAGCAGGACTCTTCAACAAAGGGATCACACATCACCCCCTGAAAAAAAAAATCGCACTCACCAGACCTCAAACAGTTAAAGTTGGCAAGTGCTGATGGTGGATGGGCTCTCACCCAGAGTTGTCTTGAGTTCAACTCTTAATTGTTTGGGGTCTGGTAAATGGGATTCTTTTAGGCCTCTTTCACACGTACATGCCTCCGGTACGTGTATGGACAGTTTTCTCACGTACCGGAGACACGGGCACACGTTGACATATTTTTTCCTATAGTATCGGGCACACGTATTTTTGCACGGAACGTGTGTCCATTCCGTACTTATGTGTGCTCCATACGCCGACATGTCCGTTTTTTTCTGGCATCACGGGTGTCCCTCGGAACGCAAACGTGTCACACGTAACACACACTGACCACATGGTTGTGTTCCATGTGACACGCACTGGAGAAAAGGCGTGCATTAAAAAAACCCAAAACATTACTCACCTTCTTCTGCCCTCCTGTCTCTGCCGCTGCTGTCACTTGCTGCCGACCGCCGCTCATTTAATATTCACTTTGGCCGGAAACAGCAGCAGCGGGGAGTCTGCAGGGCTGGAGACCGAAGATCAGCACCACGGACAGCGACACCAGGGACAGGTGAGTAGAAAGTTCCCGTTCTCCGTGTGTTAGCTGACCGAGGACAATCCGCATCTTTGACACATCCGTGAAAAACGTGCGTGATTTTCACGGGCGTGTGAAAGAGGCCTTAGGGGGTGTCTGCTTTCTTTTCGGGGTAAACTTAGCAGTACACAGAGAATACATTTAAGGAGATCAATAATAAGAGATTAATAGACATAATACATATTTTTGTAGTCTGCAGGGTACAAAATCTATATAAAAATGTGAATGCATTATTTTTTTTATTTTTTTTACTTGTTACCAGCTTTTTCCCTGTTGTTGGTGGCAGTGTTTCTCATGTATTTCTGCTGCATAATGGATAATATTTTGGATACACTGAAGACATTACTTTTTTTTTTCCAGAAAAATGTATGAAGACCCTTATTGATCAGTGTTCTACCACTCACTCCTTTTTGAAGAGCGAGACATTAAATACAGAAGTGAGAACATTGGACACTATACTATATGCTTATCACCATCAGCTGAGCTGCCATAAACCTTATCTAGCCCTAAAACAGGTAAATAGTTGATATAATAAAATGGCTTGTTAACCCCTTTGTGATGAGGCTAATTTTTTTGAAACCTGATGTATCCCTTTATGTCCCATTAACTCTGCAGTGTTTCAACATATCCCAGTGATTTTGAGATTTTTTTTTTTCTTTGACTATAGATGGTCAAATCCAGATGTTTGGTGAATCCGGCCAGACATAACAAAAAAGTCTGGTTTAGGACCGGACTTTACCCTCGAAACCCATATAAGTCTATGGGGACCTGAACTTAAAGGGAACCTGTCAGCAGAAATTTCGGCCAAAACCTAAACTATTCCCCCTCTGCAGCTCCTGGGCTGCATTCTAGAAAGGTCCCTGTTGTTATTATTGTGCCCCATGTGAGACCAAAATAAAGACTTTATAAAGTGGTACCTTTTTGTATTCATATACTGTAAATGTGACACTGTGGCGGGCTTTCTGGCGTCCGTTATTCTGCCTCCTGGTCCTGTATGCCGCCCCCCATCGCTCCTTTCCATAGCTGATGCACCGCCCACTGCTCCAGCCATCCCCGCGCATGCCCAGTGCCAGTCTCACGGGACTGAGCAGTGTGACCGCTGGTGACGTGTGCGCAGGCAAGTGATTGTGGGCGGGGCTGTGATTGTTATCAGCAAGTACCCGCCCATAATCTCGTGAGCGCGCAAACCTCACCAGCGGTCACACTGCTCAGGGTAGATGCTAGACTATGGGCTGCTTCCAGGGATGACGTCCCTTTTGTCACGTGATAGGGGCGTGTTCAAAATACTATCACGTGACAAAAGGGACGTCATCCCTGGAAGCAGCCCATACAGTCTAGCACTACCCTGAGCACAGTGTGACCGCTGGTGAGGTTTGCGCGCTCACGAGATTATGGGCGGGTTTTTTTTTTTATAACAATCACAGCCCCGCCCATAATCACTTGCCTGCGCACACGTCACCAGCGGTCACACTGCTCAGTCCCGTGAGACTGGCACTGGGCATGCGCGGGGATGGCTGGAGCAGTGGGCGGTGCATCAGCTATGGAAAGGAGCGATGGGGGCGGCATACAGGACCAGGGGGCAGAATAACAGATGCCAGAAAGCCCGCCCCCGTGTCACATTTACAGTATCTGAATACAAAAAGGTACCACTTTATAAAGTCTTTATTTTGGTCTCACATGGGGCACAATAATAACAGGGACCTTTCTAGAATGCAGCCCAGGAGCTGCAGAGGGGGAATCGTTTAGGTTTTGGCCGAAATTTCTGCTGACAGGTTCCCTTTAAATGCTGTAAAATGGCTAGGGAGCTGCAAAAGGAAGCAAAATGGCGAGTAAAGTAGGACAATTATACTTATCAAATTTCTGTGCAGTTGTTTCTTTGTTCTGCTCATTAAAACCTATAAATATTCACTGTTCCCCGGTCCACCCTCTGATGGCGTCTGTCACGCTAGCTGTCTGGGTCTACAAAGTGGAGTCTACAAATAAATAATTGGAAAAAAATGGCATGGGGTCCCCTGTATTTGATACCCAGTGCAGATAAAGCAGACAACTGGAGGCTGCAACCCCCAGCTGTGTGCTTCATTTTGGCTGTGTATCAAAATTCTAGGGAGCCCATAGGTTTTGTTTTAATTATTAAAGTAAATAGCTTAAGTAAAGTAAAAAACAGCATAGGGTCCCCACAAATATTGATACCCTGGGAAGATAAAACAGATAGCTGGGGGCTGGTATTCTCAGGATGGGGAGGCTTATGTGTGCATGTTCTGTATTTGGTTGCAGAATTTCTGCACCAAATCTGCATCTCCTGGCAGAAAAACGCATTGAAAACGCATCAAATGCAGTCCGGTTTTGAACTCCATGCCAGCTTGACGTGTTTTCAATGTGTTTTTCTGCCAAGTGATGCAGATTTCGTGCCGAAATTTCTGCAACCAAATACTCAATGTGCGCACATAACCTAATGCTCAATAAGTTCACCTGAGGTCTCAGCTGGGGTACCAAGGGAACAGCCAGCTGGAACTTAAGGTGAACTCACTGACGTCACCGCTCTGACAGCTGTGGCTCTGGTAGGGTGTCCCGGACGCCGCAGTGATTGGTCACGTTTTATAATGTGACTACGCACTGCAACCTCAGGATGTAACAGAGTCGGGATCGTCGTGGTGTGGATTACATTGGATCTGCAGGGGTGTTTTGAAGGTTAATATATTGGAGAAAGAGGGTCTTTTGTTTCTTTTAAATGATTTTTCTCTGTTTTTTTTTTTTATTTCTTTTTACTTACACAATTAATGGGGGAGGTCTCATATTATATTTTATGATAATGGTAAGTTTAGTTCAATATTTTATTTATAAAAGTATCAAAAATTTGAAAAATTGTCTAAAAATTGGCAGTTTTCAAACTTTGATTATCACTTCATTCCAAATAGTAACACCACACATTGTTAATATATAACATTAACCTCGTGTGCTTTACATCAGCACCATCTGTAAAATGTTCTTACAGTTTGCTTTAGGTGGGCGACACGGTGGCTCAGTGGTTAGCACAGCAGTCTTGCAGCGCTGGGGTCCTGGGTTCTAGTCCCACTAAGGACAACATCTGCAAGGAGTTTGTATGTTCTCCCCGTGTTTGGGTGGGTTTCCTCTGGGTACTCCGGTTTCCTCCCACACTCCAAAAAACATACAGATAGGGAATTTAGATTGGCAACACTGTCCCCATCGGGGCTCACAATGTATGTAAAGCGCTGTGGAATTAATAGCGCTATATAAATGAATAAATATATTATTATTATTATAGGTTTAATTTGCAGGTTCATAGCGTTCTGACGCTGCCGGACGCCCACCCAGAGAGCCCCACTGCCAGGAGGAAATTAACTTTACTTCTTCCAGCAGCCTTGTGGTCATATGGCTGCGGCTGCGCTCTTTCAGTCACTATTTAGTGCATAGTAAGCGATACCTAAGCAGGGACTGACAGCTGACTCTATAAATTTATAAAATGTATTTTTAAAAAAATTCATGAAAAAAAAGGGATCACACCCAAACCCCAACTGAATTCATTGCATTATATGAAAAAAAATTATATATGCTTTTTTATTCTCTCCAGGTACAACAATGTACAAAACGGATAAAGACGATGGGCTTAGAAGGTTCCATAGAAGAGATGATGGATTTGTGCCCAAAGTATGTTTTGACTCATGTTTGCTGCAAGAATCTTCCTGTTTTGGCAGAAAAAAATGTTTGGTCAGCCTTTTTTGAGTTTCTCTCCTGATAACAGCTGGCAAGTTACTGAGAACTTTGGTTCCAAAATATCTGCAAAAATATCTGCTTCATTTATATATTTGTTTTTTGTTACCACTTTGAAAGCTATAACATTTAACGGCATCTGGATGCCAATGGAGTAGCGCAGCTCCCAAACTGACATGTGACCTATATTATCATTATTACATCTAATCTATGTAGACGAAAATTAGCTGTAGAAGAGGTCACAATACCCTAAACTCCACTCTAGTTAACTGCATTATTTTTATTTGTCCCTTTGTTGACTATTCTGTACGAGGGGCTGCTGATAAGTCTTTGGCTTTGTGATCTTTTTTGTTTCTATGGTAATGAATGTTACATCACATGAAAGCCTTATGTGTCTAATATATTTTTTCAAAAATTTGTTTGTTGCTTATGGCAACAGTGTTCTACGCACACGGGAAAACAAAATGGCGGAGTCTAATGCGATATTTACAGCAAATGAGAGCAAAGGGGGGATAACATTCTTGTTTCTGCAAGGAAAGTCCACAAAGGATATTCATAGTGATATCGCAGACATTGGGGTATCAATTCCCTTCGTATTTCGCAGTTAAGAACTGGGTTGCCAAATTTTAAAATGGGCCACTTCAGAACCAATGATGAGGAACGTCCTGGACGACCGAGAGTGGTGGTTGTTCCAGAGGTCGTCGATGCTGTGCACAATCTCATACTGGAAAATGGAAGAATTTCAGCTAAAGCAATAGCAGACATCATGGCGATTTCCCGTGAACATGTTTGTGTCATTATCCATGAACATTTGGACATGAGGAAGCGATCTACAAAGTGGGTCCCCAAATGTTTGACAAGAGATTAGAGAAGCATGTGAGTGAAAACTTCCCGGTCCATTTGTCAGCATTTCCAGAATGATAAGAACTTCCTAGATAGACTGGTCAGTATGGATGAGACTTGGATTTATTTATGTAACCCTGAAAACAAGGAGCAGTCAAAAGAGTGGATGCACAGTGGTTCTCCTCATCCAAAAAAGTTAATGTGTAAAAATATGCCACGAAGGTGATGGCGTCTGTGTTCTGGGATAAGGAGGGCGTGCTGCTAGTGGACTACCTTCAAAAGAGTTCCACAATCAATGCAAGGTATTACATTGAACTTTTGGACCAATTGAAGGCAGCTCTGAAGGCCAAAAGGAGCGGCAAGCTGTCCAAAGGAATCTTGTTCCTGCAAGACCATGCCTCTGCTCACACTGCACAAGTGACCACGGCAAAACTGGCAGAGCTGACCTTCCAGCTGATTGACCACCCACCATATTCATCTGATCTAGCTCCCTCCAACTATCATGTGTTTCCAAACCTGAAGAAACACCTCAATGGTACCAAATTTCACATCATGTCTGATGTCATGGCTGCTACGGATGCCTGATTTGAGGCATAACTGAAATCCTTCTTTTTGCTAGGCTTACAGAACTTGGAATACCGATGTAAGAAGTGTGTTGACATCCGTGGAGAGTATGTGGAATAAATGAAAAGTTTCATCCTATCTCGTTTCTTTCTGGGTAAGCCAAAGACTTATCAGCAGCCCCTTGTATATGTAAGTGTTATAAGTGTAGTAATGTACTCAATGTTCTCTCTTCTGATTTTTGCAGCTTTCCAGTCCACCCCACCTACTAGATCAAAGATGGCAAAGAGTGCTTACTCTCCTACTGGAAGGCTGAGACTAAGGGTTCGCTCACACTGGCTCTGATTCTCTCATGTGAGCGTGATGTGATTTTACAGTAATCCTATTCTCTCACATGGGAGAATCAGATCATAGGTGCGGACAATATGGAGAGATTAATTTCCCATTGTATGGGTCCGTGTTAATCGGACTGCACTCGGATGTTTAGCATGCACCCGTAGATTTTTATGAGTGCGCGCCCTCCGATATACGCTGCCATGCAGTGAATTTTTTTTGGTTTTTATTTCTCATGCTGACTGCATGAAAAAAAAAAAATGCACTGGTCAGCACTGTCCCATAGTATAACATTGGAGCGAGTGCTGTCCGACAAAACATTGAGTAGCACTTATCCGAGTTATACGCTCGTGTAACCGAACCCTAAGAACGAGGCTCTTAAGAAAATGCAAAGTGACCTCCGCTCCACTGTGTGATTCAGCTTGTTACAAATGCAGTCACATGGAGCCGCAACGGATCGCAGGGCCACTGAAAACGTGATAGCGACCATTGAGTATGTTACTACCTTTATAACATTTAGGCCGGAATCACATTTGGGAGAGTCTCGCATTGCATCACCCGACACGGCCTGCCGCTATCTGGACAGGAGCGTCTTAGCTGTATACAAATATATGCAGCCGATCCGCTCCTGTCCAGAGAGTGGCAGGCCGTGACGGGTGATTGGATGCGAGACTCTCCGAAGTGTGACTCTGGCCCTACATACAAGATCCTACAAAGGAAAAAAAAAATCGGAGTTGGGGCTTTAACCCCCACACAACCTTGCATTTTTCCAATTTTTGCCTGTTTTTTATTTTCCCCCTCCTTCAGAGACATAGCTTTATTTTTCATACGTAGCTGTATGAGGGCTTGTTTTTTTGTGGAATGTACTTTTGACTGACACCATTCATTTTATCATGTGATGCACTGGAAAGTGGGAGAAAAATTCGAAGTGTGTTGAAATCGCAAAAAAAATGCAATTCCATATATATTTTTTTAATTTATTTACCATGTTCACTATATGATAAAACTGACTGAGCAATATGATTTTCCAGGTCACTATGAGTACACAGATAGCAAAGTGTGTGTGTTTTTTTTTTTTTTGTTTTTTTTTTTTTTTATTTGAAGTGGTAAAAAAAAATCCTCAATTTGTAAGAAATATTATTTTTCACCAGTTTCCATAACCCGTAAAGTTTTCATTTTTTGGCATAGGGGGCTATGGGAGGGCTTGTTTGCGCACTGAGCTGACGTTTTTACTGATCTCATTTTGGGGTAGATGCAGTGTTTTGATCGCCTTTTTTCTTGCAATGTTGTGATAACCAAAAAGTAATTCTGGTGTTTTTAATTTATTTTTTTGTTACGCTGTTTACTGATTGGGTTAATTTATTTTATATTTTGATAGACCGGACTTCTATGAACGCAGCCATATCAAATATGTGCATTTTTTTGTTTTATTTTTAATGGGGCAAAAGGAGGCTGATTTGAACTATTTGTGTTTTTTGTTAAAAAAAAAATTAAATAAATTCAGATGTTTACGCTCACCCTTGGCGTCCACAGAAGGATTGTAATCATAGACACGGGTCATCAGCTGACCCCCTGGCTGACAGGGCAACCCATCAAAGCCCGCGATCATATCACGGGCACGCCAGTGGGAGTGGGAAATGATGTGGCTCTCTGCTGGCATGTGTTAAATGAAAACGGGATTTAACTGGTTAACAACCTCAGGTGGATCTCTGATCCATGTGCCGCTGTTAGGCACATGATGGTTGACTAAATCAGCCGTCATGTGCAGGGACACGACCTTTGACTTAGCAGTACGTCAAACGTTGTGAAACGGTTAACGTCCCCTCTCATATTAATGAAAGACAGCTTAAGTGCTCTTTTCCATCTGCGAGTGCAATCTGATAAAAAATCGGGTTGCAGTCGCACCAGGGTTAATCAATGAGGCAGTGTCCTCTTTCCTGTTATTTCTCCACACGAATCGTGCTCCCGGTACAATCGCAGCATGCTGTGTTTGCAGCGAGTCTCAGCTCGCGCACCCCCAATGTCACACTGCACTCACATGTTATGCAACTTCAGTGCGGTGCACGCAGAGACAGACAACGAAGGAGATGGGGAGAAAGTGCTCCCTCCCTCTTCTCCGCTCCTGTGATGTGATCGCATCAGTCGCATGATCCTCGTCTGACACCGCAGCAGAGGGTCATTAGCATATTGCTTCCGATGCTCCCCAATCGGAAGCGATACGCAAGTGGAGAAGAGCCCTAACTCACGGACTATGGTGGAAACTGTAAACCACCTAATGTGCACGGGGAGGCCTCCTACCTTTCCAAGTTACAGAAGGATCAAGTAGTTGGATTTTCAGCAACCAATCCTTTTCTTTTTAGGAATAAGCTGCTGCAATATGTCTGTGTTGGATATTTTCTTCTCTCTCATGGTTGAAAACTCAAGAATGCTCAACTGAGCCCAGTACTTGTGTTTTTGTTGAAGACCTATGAGACAGTCCGCGTCCCACATCTGCGATCCCATGGCTTTTGGGAGTCCACCCAGTCCGCAATTATTTCCAAGGAGCTTGAGCAACCCCCTGGCATTACATGCCTTACTGGGCATCAAGGATTCCTTGCTCCAGTCGTCTGCTGTGGCTAAGGCTGGATTCATACATCCATGCTCCACAGTCCATGTAGAGGCTGCAATGCACCTACTGGAGTGGGTTTCTTGACCTGAACGTAACAGCCTCATATGCAGATATGAAGCTTTAGAGTTTGGGTCAGAAGACCTGAGACCAGTCCTTGCATCACAGTCAATACTTAGACCACAAAACATGGATATATAGATGTGGCCTAAACTGTGGAGCACTGAACGCAGCGAACTAGGCCCTAATCACTAGGCCTCACTAATGCCTATGTGACCTGATGGATATACATACCATAGTCACAGGACTGTTTCCAAAACTAGTTAAAAGCCTTATTAAAAAAAGTTGAAGCTATTACAGCAGTCATATGTTCATAAAGCAAAACTAGCTATCCTGGTGGCCCGTGCCTTCAGTCTATGTAATGGGTATCGATTCTGCCTGTTTGTACAGCGGCTTTCCTGAAAGTGTATGCCCTGTGATCTGTTCTACTCATTTTATCATTGATTGTATTTCTGTATGGTAAGGACAGCTCAATGTGAGATCCAACCTTTTCGCTTTATTTTGTTTAGGCAAACAGAGCTTGAAGATGCGCAGTATTGCACTGTCCCAAGTCAGCCTATTTTGGAGCTGGTGTCCATGAAAATTCTGGGTTCCTGCAAGTTACTGGTCCGCCTCATGGATTGCTGCTGCAAGGCATTTCAGTATCCTTTATGTGCACCGCTACCGGATGATAATGGAGGAGTGGTATGATGTATGGGCTGGTGATACACATCTTTCTTTTGATTTGATGTCCTAGTTAAGTGGATTGGTATGTCCATTAAATGAACAGTGATTGACCTTCACGGATTGCTTCCCCATGTGATATCGGCTGATTGCTGGGGGTTAGAGCTTGAGCTGCAGTATTCATCTGATAATGGATGGCTACTATACAAAAAGGTGGTGTCTTCAAAATTTAACACCTCTGAATAGACGTCAATCGCCCCTTTTTTTTTTTTTTTTTTTTTTTTTTTTTTTTTTTTTTAGCCATATTCCTGCCTTGGTGTCCGGCCACAGGTGTCCCATGTGACTTCAGTCACCTATAATTTGATGTCACATTTTACTCTACAGCTGTGTCTGTTGCGGACATGAGGATGGGCGTCTTTGATGTGAGACATTCTCAAGGACACTTACTGTCAAAGCAACGTACGCCTTAAAGGGAATCTGTCAGCAGGTTTTTACTATGTAATTTGAAGCTAGCATGCTGCGAGGGTTAACACAAAGTTCAAGCATGCCTGTCTTGTCACAGTCACATTTTTTTTTTTTTTTTTTTTATTTGCTATGTTTGTTTAACCAGCAGGACCCTTATCATTACAAGACTGGAAAGTCATGTGCAGGCAGTCTGACGCCCCCTGCTGTGATTGACTCCTCACAGTCAATGTATAATCTCTATAGAGAGCGTGGTGTAGGGCTCTGCTACATGACAACCTAAAAATTCAGATTGTGGCAGATTACTGGCAGCAGCCGTTCTAAGTGATACTGTTGGATTCAGAGTCTCCTTGCCTATATTATGCGGCCCTTGGAATCTGTCAGCAGGTTTTTGCTACCTCATCTCTTTTAATATCTGAAATATGCACACTACTTTACATAAAGCCACATATATGTGCACAATGTATGGTAACGGACCCATTCCCTCCTCTGCATATCCAGTACATTTTGTAGAAAATACCACAAATTTGCATTGGCAATATACGCACTAAATTTTTGACATTTTTTTTTTTCTGGTAATACTGAGTAAGGTAAGTGCCTATATTGCTGATATCACCCTTTGCTAATGGTGAAAACTGTGGCAAACACCTGCTACATAAATTAACATTCTGCAGGTCCCAAACCACTGTTGGGAGAGCAATGTGGGTTTTTCAGTAGCGTGTGGATGAGATTTGATAATTCAGCCATCCTCCTTCCGTTCGTGTCGTCCACCACACTGATAATGTAAAATCTGCTGCAATTGGACCTCATGTGAACAAGCTCAGAGACGAGAGCTGCTACCCGTCCTCTTATGCCCTGTGCCCATTGTCTGGCTATATAAATGATGACTGCCCACATATCTAATATATAAAGGTGTGTGTGTGTGTGTGTGTCCGTCCGCTAAAGGAATCCGCACCGTCGCATGTACAATCACGAAATTTTCACAGACACTCCATATGACTCAGGGAACGTCATAGACTATGTTTGGGCGGGAAAATTTAACCCTGTGCTTTCCAGTTAGGCTATGTCCGCACGTTGCTTTTTACCTGCTTTTTTGCTGCTTTTTCAACTGCAGCGTTTAATGCCAAAATGGTTGTTCTGCTTTTCAAGCATAGTCTATGGGAATTTGGGTTTCTTGTCCGCACTATGCAGTTCAAACTGCAGCCTTTTTGTTGCAGAACTTTGGTCAAAAACTCAGCTTTGCAGTGCAAAACCCAAATGGCAAAAACAATTGACATGTCAATTGTTTTTGCCATTTGGGTTTTGCACTGCAAAGCTGAGTTTTTGACCAAAGTTCTGCAACAAAAAGGCTGCAGTTTGAACTGCATAGTGCGGACAAGAAACCCAAATTCCCATAGACTATGCTTGAAAAGCAGAACAACCATTTTGGCATTAAACGCTGCAGTTGGAAAAGCAGCAAAAAAGCAGGTAAAAAGCAACGTGCGGACATAGCCTTACTCTACAAAAATCCTGCAGCCATTAAACTGAATGGAGATGGGAGCTGCAGGCTAATAAATACCAACTGTCAGTGGTTGCTATAGGAACAAAATAAACTTAGTATACCAAGTTTATGTGTGAGGTAAAAAGATGTCGGTGGTGAGACGGATAAAGCGAGACAGAAAGAGAAGGAGACAGACGGGGCAAGGAGACACAGACAGTTACTATCCCGGGCAACGCCCGGGTACTACAGCTAGTAGTTTATAAAAATTAGATGTTACTAAAACTGGATGAAAATCACTAAACATTTTTTTTTTTTTTTTTTATGATTACATCAAAAACCTCAAAGATTTGTTTCCCTCTCAGAGGGACTTGGAATAACCATGTGACACACAGTTGCTGATTAATTTGCATGGGTTAAAAAAGTGTGTGTATATATATGTACACAAGCCAGGTTTACATGGATACGGCATGATTTACAGGAGTTACAGCTTTGCTTTTCACCAGATTCTCAAAATTTCCGCTTGTGTACAAAGGTCAAGGTACTCTTACCTAAGGCCAGAAATCCAAAGGTACGCCCCGTGCCCTTTGTAAGGCTGCCATGGATGGCAGTAATAAATGCATGTTGCACTGAGGTTATGTGAACTTCTGATTTTATGTGCCTTTTTAGTAACTGCTTTCTTTTGTCATTGTGTTAGAGTGGATTATATAAGGCTGTAACTGAATGTGAACACCCATCCAGCTTCTGGTGCAGTTGTTTTGTTTTCTTTCATGCCAAAGCCAAGAATGGATCTAGCAGGAGTCTCTAAATTTATCTCCTTTTTCTGTTGAGTCTTCTTCTGGCACTACCTTAAAGCACAACTGACACTGCTGTATATACATCACAGGAGAGGCTGGGGACATACTCATTATTGGGGGCATACACATTACTGGAAAGGGGGCCATACAGCTCCAGATGGGGGGGCATACAGTTCTAGAGGGGGAATTTAGCACTAGGGTGGGGAACATACAGCTCTTGGGGGTATATAGCATTGGGGTTGCTGAACATACAGCTCTGGGGGTATACAGCACTGTAGTGGAGGGGACATACAGCTCTGGGGGTATACAGCACTGTAGTGGAGGGGACATACAGCTCTGGGGGTATACAGCACTGTAGTGGAGGGGACATACAGCTCTGGGGGTATACAGCACTGTGGTGGAGGGGGCATACAGCTCTGGGGGGTATACAGCACTGTGGTGGAGGGGGCATACAGCTCTGGGGGGGTATACAGCACTGTGGTGGAGAGGGCATACAGCTCTGGGGGTATACAGCACTGTGGTGGAGGGGGGGGGCATACAGAACTGTGGTGGAGGGGACATACAGCTCTGGGGGGTATTCAGCACTGTGGTGGAGGGGACATACAGCTCTGGGGAGTGTACAGCACTGTGGTGGAGGGGACATACAGCTCTGGGGAGTGTACAGCACTGGGGTGGAGGGAGCATACAGCTTGGCACTGGCATGACGATCGCACAATGCTGCAGCTCCGCCCAAAGATGATCTTCAGTGCACCTGCACTCAGTGTTCAGCAGTGAACGCTGCGTGCAAATGCTTATTTAAAAGTGCGTCTACCGGTCCAAACACTGCGGATCCCTGAAATCGGCCCGATGACTGCAGATTGGCTGCTGACGCCGGCCCTGCGTATCTTGAACACAAGTTCCCTGCCGGTAGTAAAATACTTACCAGTCGCAATCTTGTGCTGTTCTTGCTTGGCACCGCTCCAGTAGTCTTCTAGTTGTGGCTAGCCGGATCGCTGCAATGTGTGCTGGGCGGACCGTAAGTTACTTCTAAATGTAAGTCTATGAGAGCCAGAACAAGGCTGTCATAGTCTTACATTGGGAGCTTGTGACCGGATCAGTTTGGAGCTGTGGTGGCAGATTAGGGCCGGAGCGATACCAGAAAGAGCAGAATATTTTACTCCGGGCAGAGACAGACATTAGCAATACTACTGTAGCTGTGCTGTAAAAATAGCATAAAAAAGGCACATGTGATTTAAATCTCTTAAGTGCAACTCTGAGCAAGAATGTTTTTTTCCTGAAAAATCACGTCCTCTGTTACTTTAAGCTCATTGCTTTGGTGTCCGCTGCAGAACCCAAGTTGCCTTGGTGTCCAATAGGAGGGCTCCTCCAAAGCCTGCTCTTTCTGGAGAGGTCTGAATCGTGGGTCTCATTAGCCCACTAGTAATATGTACAGCAAGCAATATACTTTGGGCTATAGCATGCATCCTCCTAATGGATCCAGCTCTTACTTTGCCTTAAAGAAAAAAAATAACTTGAACTCCAACAAAAACTGCTTATGTGTTTTTGCAAGATGAACAAGTATTTGGTCTATGTAGATCAGAGGTGGGGAACCTCCGGCCCGCGGGCCGCATGCGGCCCGCCATGACCTTTTATGTGGCCCCCGGGCAGATTCCCGGGGGAGGCAGTGCTCGTGCTGTCACCGCGGACTTGCTGCCGCCGGCCCTTTAAATCCCCACATTGCTGTTTGTGCTGCAATGTGTTCTCCCGTCGGCCAGTGCCAATTGTGGGCGGGTCCACAGCAGCCTAACAGCTTCCAGCCTTGTGTGTCCGCCCCCTGCCCTCCGGAGATCAGTGCCTGCCTTCTCCTTCTGATGCAGTGTGTCCGGCTCCTGCACTCCGGTGATGTGAATGCAATGCTGCTGTGAGTCCAGCGCCGACCCTCTGCTGCTATGTGCCCTGCCCAATGCTTTGTGCCTCCCCACACCAGTTCTGTAAACCTTCTCACCCAGAGTTGCATGAAACTCAGCGCAGTGTGCCCCCCAATGTCCTGTGTGCACCCCTCCCCCAGTCCTGTGTGCAGCCCCCCAATGTCCTGTGTGCACCCCTCCCCCAGTCCTGTGTGCAGCCCCCCAATGTCCTGTGTGAACTCCTCCCCCAGTACTGTGTGCAGCCCCCCAATGTCCTGTGTGCACCCCTCCCCCAGTCCTGTGTGCAGCCCATCACCCAGTAGTCCTGTTTGCACCCCCCCAATCCTGTGTGCACCCCTCCTCCAGTCCTGTGTGCAGCCCCCCAATGTCCTGTGTGCACCCCCACACAATCCTATGTGCAGCCCATCACCCAGTCCTGTGTGCACCCCCCAGTCCTGTGTGCACCCCCCAGTCCTGTGTGCACCCCCCAGTCTTGTGTGCAGCCCCCCCAGTCCTGTCTGTGCCTCCCCCCAGTGATGTCTGTGCCTCCCCCCAGTGATGTCTGTGCCTCCCCCCAGTGGTGTCTGTGCCTCCCCCCCAGTGGTGTCTGTGCCTCCCCCCCAGTGGTGTCTGTGCCTCCCCCCAGTGGTGTCTGTGCCCCCAGCCCCTCCAGTGGTGTCTGTGCCCCCAGCCCCTCCAGTGGTGTCTGTGCCCCCAGCCCCTCCAGTGGTGTCTGTGCCCCCAGCCCCTCCAGTGGTGTCTGTGCCCCCAGCC